>NC_135015.1:20750115-21361713 GCF_051020955.1 Megalopta genalis
GGAAATTCGCTGATCTCTTCGACATCGGCCGAACAACAGTTTTTGTTTCGCCCGAAAACGCTTTGAAATATACGGCGGCCGAGTATTCGTGTAAACTCGTGTATGCATGTATGTATGTATGTATGTATGTATTTCGTAATGAAATGATATTTTTGGCCGGCGATTCAAAATTCGATGATCGACATGCGATACGAATATATTACTGTAAACAATTGTAATACTGTGAATACTGTAAATTTAGTAGGCAATCATTTGTGTTTGTAACGTTGTTATAATGTTATTAACATAAATGTTATGAACAATTGTAATACTGTATTTATAATACTGTATTATTATAACACTGTAACAATAATTATAATGTATTAATGTAACACAATTAATAACATATAATGTATTATAATACTGTGACAATTATAATACTGTATTATAATACTGTAAATAATTGTAATACTGTGAATACTGTAAATTCAGTAGGCAATCATTTGTGTTTGTAAAGTTGTTATAATGTTATTAACATAAATGTTATGAACAATTGTAATACTGTATTTATAATACTGTATTATTATAACACTGTAACAATAATTATAATGTATTAATGTAACACAATTAATAATATTAATATAACTGTAACAATAACATATAATGTATTATAATACTGTGACAATTATAATACTGTATTATAATACTGTAAATAATTGTAATACTGTGAATACTGTAAATTTAGCAGGCAATCATTTATGTCTGTAACGTTGTTATAATGTTATTAACATAAATATTATAAACAATTACAATACTGTATTATTATAACACTGTAACAATAATTATAATGTATTAATGTAACAATTAATAATATTAATGTAACTGTAACAATAACATATAATGTATTATAATACTGTAACAATTACAATACTATATTATAATACTGTAAACAATTGTAATACTGTGAATACCGTAAATTTAGCAGACAATCATTTATGTCTGTAACGTTGTTACAATGTTATTAACATAAATATTATAAACAATTATATATGTACGTATATATGTATGTACATAAACGTATGTTCTTCGTCGCGTTGAATTAAAAGAAACAAAATTCAATTCGACATCGAACGCGTAAGATTATTAATTTTCGCGTCGGGAATTTTTTCCCCAGGTTTGATTAACTTCGTTAAAAATAATCAACGAATTTTATGCAATTCTGGCACGCGGACAATGCACGTACGAGACTCGTCGAAATAGACAATTTAATAAAGTTCTGTCAAGCTTTTCCCATACGTATTTACGCGCGTATTCGAATAAAAATAGAACCGCGGACCGACATTATATTGCGAGCAATCAAGAAAAATCGAGTTTGTATGTTCGCTGGGCGTCCAGCCTAATAAATCATTTCCTTTTATCTCGTCTGATCACGTCCCTCCGGCTCTAACCGATGTTCCACGTGAATCCTAAGAAGACTGGGGGAAGCAGCGTGGCTTCTCGGGCCTGGAAGTTAGCGGATCAATAAAGCTGAATAACACCCCGCGTGAAAAATATTTAAAAAACGTATCAATTATTGCCACGTGCGAGTGTTCGCGATCTTAAACAACGATTCGAATTTCAGCAAGAACATCGATTACCGAAAGAAAAATAATAGCGAAAATGTGACAATTACACGTACAAACGAGTGTTTTCATTTCATCCAAATGTTTTTTCTCCAGGATTTCAACCGAGCGCAAAAAGATTGGATTTCGATGCCGGGTAATTTTCACTGTGACATAACCTCGCCGAAAGAAATTCGGTCGATCGTTTTCCGTAGAATCGTCTTTGTGATCTCAGTTGATCCTGAAACAGAAAATTGCGAACCGGTTAATCGACCAAGCAAGAAATACAGGGTGTCCCAAAAATGTCTCGCAATCCGAAAGTAGGAGATTCCTGAGGTGATTCGAAGCAACTTTTTCCTTTGCGAAAATGTTCTCCGAGGCTTCGTTTACGAGTTATTAACGAAAAACATAGACCAATCAGAGGCGAGATCATTCGGCGCGAGACGGCCGAGCCAATGAGCGGAACTGGGCTCCGTGCGCTCGTTGGCTGGGCCGCCGCGCGCCAGTCGAGCTCGCCTCTTATTGGTCAGTGTTTTTCGTTAATAACTCGTAAACGAAGCCTCGGAGAACATTTTCGCAAAGGAAAGAGTTGCTTCAAATGACCTCAGGAACCTCCCGTTTCCGAATTGCGAGACATTTTCGGGACACCCTGTATATCAAATCGAAGGAAAAATATATATCTATAATATATATTAATCTAGAAATATATTATATATAATCTAGAAATATCTATTAAATATCTATTATAAATATCTATTATATGCCAACGGTCGCTCTAACCTAAAAATATTGTCGTCGCGGTACGGATACGGTGGAGCCTCGATTATCCGAATTAACGAATCACGTGCTATTCTGTTCGAGTAATGGGACAGTTGTTGTTAACAAAGTGTCGAATTAAATACTTTCAAATATACAAACCTGTTCGAAAATAAAGATTTCGGATCGCATCGAATGCAGAGCGTTGCTTCCACGTCTTCCTTAAAAATCTGTCTTCGTTCCTGGAGGAGAAGGGGTTAACGATGTCTAAAAGCATTTTTCGATCGCATACATTTCGAAACCAGTTTCGATCGAAGATAAAGGCCCGAAAGAAACGCTCGCCGTTGCTTTTCGATACAGAATCGTCGCATATGGCATCGTCGAACGTTCGACACCGCCGCTGTTACGCCCACGAGTGCAACAGCTACACACATAGGCGTAGAGGGTGGGCCGCGCGATTCGACGGACAATCGTCGAACCCACGTCGGAAAACAAATTGAAAATGCTCGATAAAATCCTGCCGGCCGAAGATTTGCATTCAAGAAAGTCGCGGCGCAGGCCTTTGTCGAATCGCGTATGAATTTCCATTCGATTTTAACACGCGCGCACATACACGCGTACAATCGTCGATCGATTTATGCGGAGGACATTATTCGTCCTACGTTATTTTCTTTCATATTTTCAATCTCTTGTCGACTGCGATTCCCTGCACGTTTTCAACCGGTATAGTTGCGTTGCGACGAGTATACTCGTCACGAAGAAGTGGCGGTACAGAAGTAATGTCTCTCTAATTGGCGCTCGGATTGTCCACGGAAATGGACAATTTGGGAAGAGGAGATTATTCGAGCCTTGCGGTTTATTTTTATAGTTATAAATTGTCCACAATTATAAAAACGAGCCGCAAGGCTCGAATAATCGTATCTCCTCTTCCCAAATTGTCCATTTTTGTGTACAATTTGAGCGTCAGTTAGGGAGACATTATTGTACACTGTTCGAGAAGATTATAACGTAGAGAAATTTTCGATAAAAAGATCGGCCAACTTCGAGCGACGATAACTCCGCCGAAAATCATCGTAGGACGATGATTCTTTTTCCAAATTAAAGCTTGAAACCTTTACTTTAAGACGCTTTTTCTGAATTCTAAATTTGGTACTCCATCGCCGTTGCAACCCTTCGAATGCGAACTTATGTTTGTCACATTGAAAATCTTGATCTTGCCAAGTTTGACGAAATGCACGAACTTTGTACAATTTTTTCCGGAGATGCCATTTACCGTGAAACGAAGTTCGATCCTTCTCCTTTCATTTGGAAAAAGAGAAACTTGGCTGCGATTTTTGTTCGCAAAGTTACAGAACTTTAAAGTAACCCTTGCAGTCTACGACGATTCCTCGCGAAGTTTATCTTTATAATATAGTGATGTCTCCCTAACTCACGCTCAGATTGTCCACAAAATAATAACTATAAAAACAAGTCGGAAGGATCGAATTCGCAAGGCTTCTCTTCCCAAATTATCCATTTTTGTGGACAGATTGTCCACTAATATGGACAATTTGGGAAGTGGAGATACGAGATTATTCGAGCCTTGCGGTTTATTTTTATAGTTATGAATTGTTAACAATTATAAGAACGAGACGTTTTACAAGAGAATTTACACGGTATAGCTGTGTTCGACGAGTATACTCGTCATGAATAAGTGGCGGTAAAAAAAATAGCGACCATTGGCTATCTAAATTGTAATTTCAGTGGAAACAAAAACGTGTTCCGAAATTGCAAGATGTTCGGAATATTCTTAGGCCAGGCCGGAATAAAGCAAACAAATAAAATATTTGAATAATTATGGACGGTTATATCTAATTATAGTATATAATTGTATAAAATTATAATCAATTAATTATAAATAACTAATATAGTTAACTAATATATATAATAATATATATATAATATAATAATAATATAATAATATAATAATATAATATATAATATAATAATAATATAATAATATAATATATAATATAATAATAATATAATAATATAATATATAATTATATAATAACTATAATAATTATATAATTGTGGACGGTTTCCGATTCTTGTTCTTTTACCGTTACCGATATTATAACAAATATTTCTAGGAGAAATTTTTAGGTAAAATACAAAATTTAAATATATCCAGTGTCAGCATTGTCGTGGAACGACATGTACAAAAATATTGCATAAAATACTTCGACATTAATTTAAGCTTTCAATATAATAAACTTGATAAATTCGATAAACATCGACAAACTCGATAAACTTGAATAAACTTGATAAATCTAAAATTAAAATTTGATATTACAGTCGCGTTTAGAGCTCGGTCGTTTCTGTCGTTAATTGAGCGTGGCATCGAAATCAGCGAACAAGTTGTTCACTTTCCGTGGAACGCGAATACATTTTCAAGTTCGCACGCAATTTATCCTTCGCGCGCAAATAATGAAGCAATTTCATTTACATTTTAATCGCGGAGCACGCTTAAACGTGGCGTGCGCATAAGCAAACAAATTCGTAATTTTCCGAGCGATTCACCTTCCAATGAGCACGAGTTGCAAAACGCTTAACGAAGTTCGAAGTGTACGCGTCAATTTCGCGATCGTCGCTTTAGGACAAGCGTTAGGTTCCAGATGCCTCCGCCGTGAATTCTATGTCGGGTTGTTGCAAAAGCAATTTCGGTTCTCCGGATAAAAGAAGCTTACGGCAAAAACCGAGATCGCTTTTTCCGGCAACCTAATATTTGTACGACGCTTCAAACGGGCTAATTATGTACAAATAATTACATAGAAATAATTACATAGAAATAATTAAAAACAAATAATTATAGTACAATTAATTACATACAAGTAATTACATAGAAATAATTAAATACAAATAATTACATACAAGTAATTACATAGAAATAATTAAATACAAATAATTAAATACAAATAATTAAATACAAATAATTAAACACAAATAATTATTATACAATTAATTACATACAAGTAATTACATAGAAATAATTAAATACAAATAAATAAATACAAATAATTATTATACAATTAATTACATACAAGTAATTACATAGAAATGATTAAATACAAATAATTACATACAAGTAATTACATAGAAATGATTAAATACAAATAATTACATACAAATAATTATTATAAAATTAATCACATTACATTATTATACAAATAATTACATAATAATTACATACAAGTAATTGCATACAAATAATTATTATAAAATTAATCACATTACATTATTATACAAATAATTACATAATAATTACATACAAGTAATTGCATACAAATAATTATTATAAAATTAATCACATTATTACATTATTATACAAATAATTACATAATAATAATCATATACAAACGATCACATAAAAATAATTACACACAGATACTTACACATACAAACAAAATACAAAGAAGGAGAGGAAGAAAGAAAAAGAAAAGAAAGAAAAAGAAAAGAAAGAAAAAGGGAAACAATTACAGCTGCAAATGTACTTATAAATAAACCACGGACTTTTAAGCGAAATACAAATTTTCCAACGCGATTATAAGTAACAGAAATGAGATAAAAATGAATTGTTTCACCGAATAACTTTGACAAGCTGAAAAAAACGTGCCCCGATATTATCCGATTCTTCTCGCGACTTTGCGATCTTGTATCTCGACCGTTCCCCGTTTTTGCCATAAATGCGTCAAACCCCGCAGTCTACCTGTAAGCATACACACGTATGATTCAACGTGTAATAGGTCGCCCTTGATCAACCTAGTTTTCAGGCATTCCGACGAAGGTAAAGATTGTCCGCGCTGCGCGCGGTACGAACATTTCGCTCCGTGACATTTCGAGCGTGCACGCGCGCGCACGAGGGTGAAGTAAATATGTTTGTGCACACGCCTAGCGACCCGAACTTCTCTGTTTTCAACACAAAAGACACAGTCGACGTGAATCGATTCTTATCTCCCCTCGCCTCTTTCAATTTAGAAAGCACGCGGAAATACCGGCGACAATCAACCCGATTTCAAAATCACGAAAGATCAACAATTCGATAACGCAAATCGCAATGATTTACTTGTTGTGCGTAAGATTAAAAAAATATCTTCTTTATAATTATAACGACGCCGCAATCGTCTGTTTTATTCGAATTACCAGTTACAGTAATGTCTCTCTAATTGACGCCCGGATTAACCACAAAAATGGACAATTTGGGAAGAGGAGATACGATTATTATAAGGACGCCGCAATCGTCTGTTTTATTCGAATTACCAGTTACAGTAATGTCTCTCTAATTGACGCCCGGATTAACCACAAAAATGGACAATTTGGGAAGAGGAGATACGATTATTATAAGGACGCCGCAATCGTTTGTTTTATTCGAATTATCAGTTACAGTAATGTCTCTCTAATTGACGCCCAAATTAACTACAAAAATGGACAATTTGGGAAGAGGAGATACGATTATTATAACGACGCCGCAATCGTCTGTTTCATTCGAATTATCAGTTATAGTAATGTCTCTCTAATCGACGCCCAGATTAATCACAAAAATGGTCGAATTTGGGAAGAGGAGATGCAATTATTATAACGACGCCGCAATCGTTTGTTTTATTCGAATTATCAGTTACAGTAATGTCTCTCTAATTGACGTCCAAATTAACTACAAAAATGGACAATTTGGGAAGAGGAGATGCAATTATTATAACGACGCCGAAATCGTTTGTTTTATTCGAATTATCAGTTACTGTAATGTCTCTCTAATCGACGCCCAGATTAACCACAAAAATGGACAATTTGGGAAGAGGAGATACGATTATTATAACGACGCCGCAATCGTCTGTTTCATTCGAATTATCAGTTATAGTAATGTCTCTCTAATCGACGCCCAGATTAATCACAAAAATGGACAATTTGGGAAGAGGAGATGCAATTATTATAACGACGCCGCAATCGTCTGTTTCATTCGAATTATCAGTTACAGTAATGTCTCTCTAATTGACGCCCAGATTAACCACAAGAATGGACAATTTCGGAAGAGGAGATACGATTATTCGAGCCTTGTGGTTTATTTTTATAGTTATAAATTGTTCACAATTATAGAAACGAGCCGCAAGGCTCGAATAATCGTATTTCCGTTTTTCCAAATTATATATTTTAGTGAACAATCCGAGCGTCAGTAAGGGAGACATTAACTGTATTTCGGAGAAATAACGAAATCCGATGCTGCTAAGCCGACGTACAAAAAGTGGATATCAGAGTGGAACTATAGCAGAACGAGGATACGCGTCGCGAACGTGACTCCTGCGTTGTCTCCGCGATTTAGAATTTCTATAGTTCGTTGGTTTTGTCGCTCTCCACTTTGGAGCTATTTTTAGCCGAGAGGAAATTCTGCATTTTAATTGCAGCTTCGCTGTCTTTGGATATTTTCTCATTGTAAAGAAAACATTGTACAGAAAACATGTTCGTCTGATCTTTTCTATCACAGTTCCTGATGTTATAAAAAATATTTTTGCCAGAATTTTATTCACGGACATCTTCGAACAAGCATACGTTGTTAATAAGAATCGTAGGACGTTTAAACAATAAATATACTTGTTTATATACAATATACTTATACACTATGTATTCTTATACATATATTGTATTAATTAATATGCTAATACACTATATAAATTATTGTATATACATATACTATATAATTATTATATACTACATTATATATAATTAATAATATAATATTATATATTATATTATATATAATTATACTATATTATTATTATTATATATGTCATATACTATATAAACTATATGTGTATACTTATATACTGTATAAACTATAGTATACTTATATACTATATAAATTATATGTATATAATACTTTTATGTATACTGTATAAATAATAAACTATATATACTAACTAAATATATAAACTATATATATATATACTATGTAAACAATATACTTGTTCAGGACTCAATAATTCCGATATTAATAAAACAATAAACAGAGCATTTTAACAAAGTGTTTTCAACTGTTTTCAAGTGCACTATAAATACAGTATCTAATCGATTTGTCAAACATAAAATTCTTCGTAAGCCTATTTCCTCCTCCGACGGATATTCTCTCTCCCTCTAAAAAAAAAAAAAACACGTTCGAACGCCGCCGAGTATAACAAACGTATAATCGTTTCATCTAGCCGAAACTCTATGAGCAAAATATTAAACAGTTCCCTCTCGGTGTCGGAACGGTATAATAATGTATGCGGACTCCTCTCGTGCAAGCGAAGTGCGCATTTACATTTTTGATGTCAGAATCCATTTGCCCTTTACGAGAGAGAGAGGGAGAGAGAGAGAGAGAGAGGTAACTTTTTACTTCGTTTCGCAAGGTCCGCGCGAAGGCAAAGAGGGATACATATTCTGGGCCGGAATGCAACCTGAACTTCTCACGCCGACAATACATTTTCCGCAAATCGCGTTATCATCCTGCACGTTCGCAACTCGCTGGCCGGATCGTGGGACGTGTGTTACGTATACAACCCGGGAGTTCCATGCGGTTGAATAGAAGCGAGGCGCATCGGTGCCCGATCGATTTATTTATTGTAAACCGGGCATCGCGTATTCGTAGATAACGTTGCGCCGTTTCGACGTGCAATTAAATTCGAACCCGTTGAAAGAAAATTCAGATCGACGCGAATCGAATGAACGCGACGGTTCCGATGATTAGGATTAACGATCGATTAATTATGCGATCGAAAAATTTATTTATTGCAAACCGGGCCTCGCGTGTTCGTAGATAACGTTGCACCGTTTCGACGTGCAATTAAATTCGAACCCGTTGAAAGAAAATTCAGTTCGACGCGAATCGAATGAACGCGGCGGTTCCGATGATTAGGATTAACGATCGATTAATTATGCGATCGAAAAATTTATTTATTGCAAACCGGGCCTCGCGTGTTCGTGGATAACGTTGCGCCGTTTCGACGTGCAATTAAATTCGAACCCGTTGAAAGAAAATTCAGATCGACGCGAATCGAATGAACGCGGTGATCCCGATGATTAGGATTAACGATCGATTAATTATGCGATCGAAAAATTTATTTATTGCAAACCGGGCCTCGCGTGTTCGTAGATAACGTTGCGCCGTTTCGACGTGCAATTAACCCTTTGCACTCGAGTGGTGACTCTGAGGCACCATGAAAATTTATGATGTCACGTTCTAAAATAATTTTTGCATTAGCAAAGTTTAGATTTAAAAAGATTGTTAAGAGCGTTACCGTCGTGCGAGTCACAAGAGTCGATTTCGAATGCATAAAATGCACTTTTTCGTGTGAAATAAAAATACTACAAGTCAGAAAAATTATTTTAGATTTACAGTTGAAATAGCTTCGAGTGCAAAGGGTTAAATTCGAACCCGTTGAAAGAACGACGACGTCGACGAGAATACGCGAAAATTCAGTTCGACGCGGATCGAATGAACGCGGAAATCCCGATGATTAGGATTAACGATCGATTAATTATGCGACCGAAAGATTTATTTATTTATTGTAAACCAGGCTCGCGTATTCGTAGATAACGTTGCGCCGTTTCGACGTGCAATTAAATTCGAACCCGTTGAAAGAACGACGACGTCGACCAGGATGACAACGTTGCCGAGAACACACGAGAATTCAGTTCGACGCGGATCGTATGAACGCGGTGATCCCGATGATTAGGATTAACCGAATGTTTTTCGCTAAATAGAATAAAATTCATTCGGAATTAGCATCGTGGATTAATCCGCGCCGCGCGGATTACCGCAGGCTTTCTAGCAAGGATTATAACCGACGGCTGGTTCTCGGTTGCTGTAAAGCAATCTGTGTTAATAAGGTATAATGAATTCTTCGAGATGAGACAGAATTTCCCGGCTAATAACGTTTCATTTGTCGCAGTTCTTTTAATCGCGTTCTGCGCCGATACGTAATTTAAATCGTTGGCCGAATTAGGGACGTTTGGAGATTGAAATAAAAAGTAAATAATAAATAATAAATTTCTTTTGATATTACACAATATGGCCCCGAAAGATATAACGCAGACAAATTTATTAATTCGACGATCCAGCGACGGACGAATTATTCAGCAATTAATTTAACAATTAATTTACTGATAATGTCCTATACGTTCGCCTGTCGCGAAAGTGGTACGCACCCTGCCCGTTCCCAGACAGCTCGTTTGAATCCATTAACAACGAATTAATTAATTAATAATACAGCTTGATTATACGACTCATTATACAGATTTATATTTAATCAAGTTTGTGGTGGAGAAACTGGATATTGTCGGCGGCGTGCGCACATTCGATTGTTCAACTTTGTTTGAATTTTCTTTTGCAGATCGACGGAGACTCATTTTATGAATCTTTCTATAATATAATATAATATAATATAATATTATATTATATTATACTATACTATATTATATTATATTATACTATACTATATTATACTATATTATATTATACTATATTATACTATATTATATTATATTATATTATATTATATTATATTATATTATATTATATTATATTATATTATATTATATTATATTATATTATATTATATTATATTATATTATATTATATTATATTATATTATATTATATTATATTATATTATATTATATTATATTATATTATATTATATTATATTATATTATATTATATTATATTATATTATATTATATTATATTATATTATATTATACTATATTATGTTACATTATGTTACGTTACATTTACATTACGTTACTTTACATTACATCACGTTACATTACATCACAGTATACTACATTATATTATAGTATGTTTTCCATAAAGATCGGCTGCTTCCGCATTTAAACCTCGTCGATACCTTCTGCTCTTCTTCACCCTGTGCACGCAGTTCTAATTGCCCACCTTTCTAGTGCCATTAATTCTTCACGCATCGACGAAGATAACTGTCGCGAAGATAACGCCAACAATTAACAAATGTCGGAGGTGAACGAGTAAGGAATTCACTCGAAGATTAGATGCTCGTTCACACGAGAGGAAAAAAAAAGTAGAATCCATGTAATACTCGACGTGACACTCGAGCCCGCGAACGCTTTAGATAAAATACTTATCAACAAGTAGCACGATAGCTAAGTTATGTACACGGCAATCTTAATTTCTTGTATGTCAATACGGAAGATAGTTGACTCCGGCGATATCGCGATCGATAGCGGAAGCTCGTAGAAAATTTACGAACCGCGCTAATAATAATTCCGTCTATAATCGCGTGTCTACGCGAAGTAAACACACGAACGTGCCGCATCCTGGCAATGTCTTGGATCAGAGCCACCGCGTACCGGAAGAGGAGCCGGTCCTCGTTTCCCGAAGCGAAATCGAAAGACGAATACTCGAATTTGATTTTCAGATGAAATATTAATGAAAACGATTTTCAAGTAAATCAACGATCACGGGGTTTGCGAACAAAACGATCAACTTTAGTTCGAGAGGGTCTCATCCATCGAAGTGGAAATCGTTTCACCGAAATCATTGTTGTAGTAAAAAGATGTACGGTAAATTCTCCCCAATTGTCCTTCAATTTGCAAGCTAAAATGGACGATTTGGGAGGAGGCGGTACGATTGTTCGAGCCTCTCGCGCCTCGTTTTTATAATTGTTGACAATCGGCAGCTATAAAAGCGAGCCGAATAATCGTATCTCCTCTTCTCAAATTGTCCATTTTTCCGCGCGATCCGAGCGCGAATTAGAGAGAAATTACTGTACTCCGAAGAAGTATGTAAGATGTCGCGCGCCTTTGCTATAGTCATCGCGTAGTACACATGTGTCCGAACAAATATTTCCTCGGATAACAAGAATGTAAACTCTCGATCGTATTTATCTTGTAAATCACCGTCATAGATATCCGAATGGGTGCTCGTTCGACGGACATATTTAATCGGACGATAAAGTCGGACGGATCTTTCTTTCTTAAACATTATGCGAAAATGCGTTTGCTTTGCCCAGGAGAAAATGAGGATTCACCGGCACGCGTTTACAAATAATTTAATTAATTTAATTATGAACTAAAATGAGGAGAGGTTTTTATTTAAATTATATATATAAAATTATATAATAATATAATATATAATAATAATTATATATATATATATATATATATTATATAATATAAATATAATATAATAATATAATATATAATAATATATAATATATACATATATATAATTTATATAAAATATATATAATTTAAATAAAAACCTCTCGTCATTTTAGTTCATAATTATATGTTATATTATATTATATATATATAATAAATTTTTTTAATTTCCATCGTTACAAAGCAACACACGTTCGTCGCTTTTAAAGCTCGCTAGGTTTAGGTCTTCTCCGAACAATGCCGAGCTCAGCTTGCAATCACCTTGACAATTTTTATTTCGCACAAAGAGCCGCGGCCCGCTTATCAATTATTTCCTAGTCGCCGATTTACCCGCGCGCTTCCCCGAGAATTCTCCCAATGGGATCAAACCGGCGCAACCCCTTAATTACGCGAGCGTATCGCGCCCTGAAAACGAACGTCCGCCGCGGCGCGGCGTTGGAAGGTCGCCGACGAAAAGAGGATAATTCCCCGTGCTCGCTGAGCCAGGGTCGTCCCCGCTGTAACGGCGATCATCGGGAAAGCATTTCGAGCGTCGGGGCCGTGGTCTTCGTAGCCGGCACGTGGAATAGGGGTAGCAGTGACACAGGACCAGGGGTGGTTTTGACGGTATTGATTTCCCAAGCCCAGGACCTCGTGCCATCTGGAAGCTCGAACGGCTCGCCTAAGACACCCCTGCGCGGCCCGCGGACGGCTCGGAAAACGGGGTCCGCGAGGGGCGGCGTCTCCCCGCCGAAAGAATTTCGCAGGGAACGATCGTTCGCGACGCCGCTGTCGCGAAAAATTGCCCGGGAAACAGGGATAAACGGCGGGATTTTCGGGGGAAAAGTACGGGTCGCGGGAGCCAACGAACGATCCCCGAAGATTGCTCGAGGAACGCCGAGGGCGGCGAGCGATCAAGGGTGTCTTCGATAAAGTCGAAACGAAGGCTGCCGAGCGTGAAATTCTGTGGGAAGCGAATAAAGGGGAAGTTTAATGTACAGGATGTCCCAAAATTGTGGCGCCTCCGGGAAATGGGGGATTCCTCGGGCGATACGAAGTAACTTTTCCCTTTGCGAAAATGCGATCCGACGTTTCGTTTACGAGTTATTGACGAAAAACGGCGACCAATGAGAGGCGAGCTCGGCTGGCGCTGGACAGTTGAGTGCGAGGCGGCCGAGCCAATGAGCGGACGAAGCCCGGTTCCGCTGATTGGCGCGGCCGCCTCGCGCCGTGCTCGCCTCTCATTGGTCGCCGTTTTTCGTTAATAACTCGTAAACGAGACGTCGGATCGCATTTTTGCAAAGGAAAAAGTTACTTCGAATCACCCGAGGAATCCCCCATTGCCACTGTTTCGCGGATTACATTTCCACCGAGGAAAAAGTTACTTCGAACGACCTCAGGAATCCCCCCTGTCCCGGAAGTACCATAATTTTAGGATACCCTGTATACCGTGTCTATCATGCCGGGGGAAAAAACGAGATTTTCGCGTAGGTCGATAGGTAGAAGCATCTTCGGCATGCCTGAAGTTTCGACAATATTCGATATTGTAAACGGCGACGCATCCTCCTCGTGCATCCTCCTCGAAATGGAAATACCGTGCAATATTGAAGAATAGCTCGATACTGACGTCATTATAGCTTTTAATCGTTCATCTATCGGTCGCAGCGACACGCGGCTGTCTATCGACTCTCGATTCTATTTTCGACGAGTTCTTGGGGTTGGCAATTATGATGGTATACGCCTGCTGGGTTGGTCGAACCAGGTCGGTTTCGAAGTAAGAATCGACTTGAAAAATTATTATTGTTACTTACGACGGAAATAAGGCGATCAAGTACAGCGAAAACATTTGAAGAATTGAAAAATATTGTTACCGCGTTATATTGGACTGAATGCAAGAATTTACAAATACTATTGTATTATTTTCATCTCGATGAAAGAGTCGAACATTGCGTTCGCATTAAAAAACTGCGAAAGTCAAAAGAGGCAAGCGAAACAAATTATAAAGTTGCTACAAATTGATCGATACAAACTCTAAATTATCCTAACAATAAATCTGACCGGTAATATATATATATATATTATATATAATATATTATAATAATATAATAATAATTATATATATTATTATAATATAATATAATAATAATATAATAATAATATGTATATATATATTTATAAATACCATAAATACTGTGTGTGTGTGCACGCGTTGGTATACGATGCAAATGTTAATGTACAATAGTAATATCAGTTTACAATACAAACATCGATAAGCAATACAAATTACGATAAACGATGCACACATTGCTGAAGAACAACGCTGCTCGTTTCCCTCGGTGAGCAGAACGCGACTCGCTGCGCCATTGCTCTAACCTGCTCAATCATCGAGAAGGTAGCGGCGGAAGCAGTTCATACCGATCGCGCGAACAGCGCCACCTGTCCCTCCGTTCCGGCGTTCACTTCAGTTCGTCGGGGAGGAATCGGGTGGTGGACGTAATGGCGAACGAGAATCGAGAGAATCGAGAATCGAGAACGAGATCAGAATCGAATCGAATATAATCTCGTGAAGCAGGATCTCGCTCGGCGAAATTTGACGAGCTCTTTGCATCTTGTCCAGCCGAGCCACAACGAAATAGGTTTCCGTGCGAGTTACGTAAGCGACGTTAAACTGCGGATTCGGTTCGCGGAAGCGAACAAAGGCGCGCAGGAGGATACGAGGCTCGCGGAGGAGAACAACGTCTGCTGCCGGCGGAATTCGATGCGGTAACGTTCGAGTGGTACGCACACATACATCCATACATCCATACATCCATACATCCATATATACGTCCATACATACGTACACTCATACATACGTACACTCATACACAGCGTGCCCCGGCGTTGTTCGTTAAAGGAGCCCTCCTACCTTTTTACTTTATTCCTGTACGTAATCAATAGACCTTCGGACGGGTCGGTACATTTCCGAAGCGGCGTCTCGGCGTTCACAGAGGCGCCTCCTTTATCGGAGCCGTTCGCGCAGAAAGGGCCGCGGAAAGGATCGGGGCCGCGGGGGCAGGAGGGAAATCGGCAGAAGTGCGCAGGCCACTACATCTTCCTCAAGAATCACGGGTGCCGTTTATAAATAACCGACCGCTTATTTATCGGGCTCCATCGGTAAAGAATGGGGGAGGAACCGGCGGGGGGTGGCGAGGGGGAGAGACGCGCCGCCGTGTTGTACAGGCTGTTCCACCGTTTGCGTTCGATAATATGCTTGCCGGCTGGAACAACCGACATTTTCTATACACTATTTTCCGTTACCCGTGGTCGACCGAAATAGAATGCAACGTTTATTATAAAAATCGATTTTCCACGCGGCAAATAGATTGCGACGGTAAATTCTCTGCAATTGTAAACAATCTTCCTCTCGGCTTGTAAACAAATATGGACAATTTGGGAACAGCAGACACGATTATTCGAGCCTCCCCTTTTAAAATTATTCATTTTTGTTTGGAAGCTGAGGAACAATTAGGGAGAATTTACTGTACATTTGTTTTTTTTTAGCTTCTCATGTGACACAGAATTTGGCAAATCGACTTCTTTCTTTGAAATAGCAGTTAGATATGAAAATATCGTTTCAAATATATTTGAAATGGTAAATGGACTATTTTTGTTTGGAAGCTGTGGAATAATTAGGGAGAATTTACTGTACATTTGTTTTTTTTTAGCTTCTCGTGTGACACAAAATTTGGTAAATCGACTTCTTTCTTTGGAATAGCAGTTCGATACGAAAATATCGTTTCAAATATATATGAAATGATAAATGGACTATTTTTGTTTGGAAGCTGAGGAACAATTAGGGAAAATTTACTGTACATTTACCTTTTTTAGCTTCTCGTGTGACACAAAATTTGGCAAGTCGACTTCTTTCTTTGAAATAGCAGTTAAATATGAAAATATCGTTTCAAATATATTTGAAATGGTAAATGGACTATTTTTGTTTGGAAGCTGTGGAATAATTAGGGAGAATTTACTGTACATTTGTTTTTTTTTAGCTTCTCGTGTGACACAAAATTTGGTAAATCGACTTCTTTCTTTGGAATAGCAGTTCGATACGAAAATATCGTTTCAAATATATATGAAATGATAAATGGACTATTTTTGTTTGGAAGCTGAGGAACAATTAGGGAAAATTTACTGTACATTTACCTTTTTTAGCTTCTCGTGTGACACAAAATTTGGCAAGTCGACTTCTTTCTTTGAAATAGCAGTTAAATATGAAAATATCGTTTCAAATATATATGAAATGATAAATGGACTGTAAATATTTTTCTCTTTTCGTATACGACACAATATTCGGCAAATAAGCTTACGCATACACGGTGGTCCACGAATAGTGAACCTTTCGGACGTTTTAGAACGCGGTAACATTTTTCAGAGATTCGTTAACGATAAGACAAAGGGAATCGACGGTTCGTTCGCCATCGTCTGTACCTGCTACGGTTCGAATTTTCTAAAAACAGTATCCACCGAAAATAGATCTCTAGAATAACTGTCTTCCTACGATAACTTTCGCGATCGAACGCGATAATTATAAACTACGACTATGAACAACTAATGCGTCGCGGTTTGTTGCCCAAGTGACCTTGAGTTCATTTATTTACAAGCACGTAATTGTAAAAGCATGTTCTTTCATTTTCTCGGCACAATTTTGAATCGCGTCCGCGTTTTCATCGAAGTTGAATTTCCAATTAATTTTTAATAGAAATCCAATTTGCCAATCGTATTTGCTAATTCAATTTGCTAATCATACCAATACCTGAAACGGTAAACTTCCGCGACGCTATCGATGAAAACCTTAAAACATTAAGAAAACGCTTTAACCCTAGAAAGATAACCATATGACAACGTACGTAAAAGATAACCATACGCTTCAGAGGCGCATGCTTTTCTAAGGCGTCAATTTTATACTAACAATGGATATTTATTTAAGTTAATCTAGTCATTTTAAAGGTTTGGCATTATTGTAAAAATAAAATGCATTTATATTATATTTTTTTATATTTTAAGTAATTTTAAACTTAAATCACTAGACCTCTATGAGAAATTAACAAAAATCAACAGTCTTCGCAGGCGCCTCTGCGACGTAGGTTATCTTTCTCGGGTTAAGAACATTTCTAATTGCTATTTTTAGACCGCTAGAAATAATTTCTTTTCATTCCGAGCAATTTTAATCGTTCTTAAAATTATTCTACGTTGCATCGTATCTACAAAATACCGTCGAAATTCCATATTGTTTAGAAGCTACGTGTTTTTGCAATATTCCGGAGAATATCTCTTAATCGTATCCTCGATATTTCTATACGAATTTTCGTTCGTACGGCGCGCATGATTGTTAAACGAAGACCTCCGTTGATATTTTCAGGCGCGAACGAAAGCGTCGACGGTGTTTCAGATCGTTGAAAAAAAAAAGAAGGTCGCTCTAAGATCCGACAATAAAATGTTAAGGTTCAGCTTCAATTTACTATAAGTTTCGCCGAGGAACACGCGTTTATTAATAATACAACGGATTTTCCTTGAGAAGCGCGGGCATCGTTTATAAATAACCGGCTTATTTGCCGTAGTCCAAGGGAAAAGACGGGATCGTTATCGTTGTGTATTTATAAAAACGAGGAGAATCGGTGCTCCGGCTCTCGCCGAGAACATCAGGAGTTACGAGCGATTTAACCGTTGCCGTTAACAATGAAACGTAGACACGATCGTTCTCCTCTATTCGCCGGCGAGGGTGTCGTTCGATCAATCGTTCGCCACGAAAAAAAAGAAAAAGAAAAACAAGAAGAAGAAGAAGGAAAAAAGGGGGAAATCAACCCGCCACGGTTGCATCGAATCGCCGTTCGCGGAGGGGGGGGGGGGGGAGAAATTTTTATCTCGATGTAATCGTGCCGCAAGAATTCGTTGAACGTCGCCCGAGCCGTTTCGACGAACATTCCTTTTTTTATCGGCGACGCGAAACAGCTGCGACGGTTTTCAGTTTTCGCGGCGAACAAATTGTTAAACACGCGGCGATTTAGGTCGCCGAGCATCCGCTCTGCGGGCTGAACTTTCGTCGTTCAGGCTTCGCACGTACGACCGTTAGGAACCGCTCTCCTTTTTTTATCCTTCGGCACGTTCGAATCTCCCGCCAAATTTCACGTTTCAATTCTCCTTCCGTTAGCGCGAGTTGCGGGTATTACCGCGGGCGCCCCGAATACCGCGGTATTTTATTAAAGTAACGAAATCTGATATTTCATAGTGCGCGATCTTCTGAGAATGAATTTCATCATTTCTTTCGTAGCTAATTGATTGTTTAAGAGCACAACAATCCATAAAATACATCTTCCTTTTCTTTTTTAATTAATTTAAAGACATTTTCATGCGATGACAAATTAGTCGGATTTGACGCTCTGCGCTAATCGCCTTAGTCGAATTGTTCTAATAATTCTGATCATCTAAAAAATGATGCTTTCAATTAATAAAATTATGTTTGGACGAGTGAAGGCAAATAAATGGGATTGCATTTGGAACTTTGCGAAGCGCATTGAAAATTCTAGCTTCGCTTAAATGGTAGAAGACACGTAATGTTTCGAATATTTGAAAATATAATATCATATAATTATATAATATAATTATATTTAATATATATGATTATATATAATTATTTATATAATATAATTATACATAGTATATATAATATAATTATTCATAATATGTATAATATATATGTTATAACTATATATAATATATATGATATAATTACACATAATATATATAACATGATTATATAATATTTGGAAATAAATACTGAAAAAACAACGAATCAGCAGACAGGACGTCCCGACTAAAAACATCGGTGGCAATTTCAATGGACGAAGCGTCGATTTCCGGACAGCCCCGCCGATTTTCGGCCGTATCGTCCCGATCGCGCATCTATTTACAGAAACGAATAGCGAAATGAATCGATCTCGGAATGGTATCGTTGCACCCGGCATCGGCGCGATTCCGAGATGCCCAGAATAAATGCTGATGGTCGCACTAAAAACAGCTCGAATGCGGCGTACACGGAACATAACGTGACAGCACTCCATGAAAATCTGTACCACGGGGATTTGCGCACGGTTTCGGGGGGGCGAGCGCGGAGTTTCTGGTAAATGTGATTGCGCGGCGGGACGCGACGGCAACACGTGCGAGAAGTAGCGATGGGACTAAATGTGACACACATCGTGACAGGGGGGAGGGGGGGGGGCGCACGCAGCGAAAAGCCGAGCCACTTATGGCGTGTGCCTGCACCCTCGGATGACAGCCCGCTAATCGCGTTCCCCGCGACACACTCGTTGCCGGATTCGTTCGAATTCTCCTCGCAAAATAAAATATACAGTAATGTCTCCCTAATTGACGCCCAGATTGTCCACAAAATAATAACTATAAAAACAAGTCGCAAGGATCGAATTCGCAAGGCTTCTCTTCCCAAATTGTCCATTTTTGTGGACAGTATTACTGTATACAGTAATGTCTCCCTTACTGACGCTCAGATTGTCCACAAAAATGGACAATTTGAGAAGAGGAGATACGATTGTTCGAGCCTTGCGGTTTATTTTTATAGTTATAAATTGTCCACAATTATAAAAACGAGCCGCAAGGCCCGAATAATCGTATCTCCTCTTCCCAAATTGTCCATTTTTGTGTACAATTTGAGCGTCAGTTAGGGAGACATTATTGTATACTGTTCGAGAAGATTATAACGTAGAGAAATTTTCGATAAAAAGATCGGCCAACTTCGACCGACGATAACTCCGCCGAAAATCACCGTAGAACGATGACTCTTTTTCTAAATTAAAGCTTGAAACCTTTACTTTAAGACGCTGTTTCTGGATTCTAAATTTGGTACTCCATCGCCGTTGCAACCCTTCGAATGCGAACTTATGTTTGTCACATTGAAAATCTTGATCTTGCCAAGTTTGACGAAATGCACGAACTTTGTACAATTTTTTCCGGAGATGCCATTTACCGTGGAACGAAGTTCGATCCTTCTCCTTTCATTTGGAAAAAGAGAAACTTGGCTGCGATTTTTGTTCGCGAAGTTACAGAACTTTAAAGTAACCCTTGCAGTCTACGATGATTCCTCGCGGAGTTTATCTTTATAATATAGTAATGTCTCCCTAACTGATGCTCGGATTTACCACAAAAATGGACAATTTGAGAAGAGGGGATACGATTATTCGAGCCTTGCTGTTTATTTTTATAGTTATGAATTGTCCACAATTATAAAAACGAGCCGCAAGGCCCCTCTTCCCAAATTATCCATTTTAGTGGACAATCTGAGCGTCAGTAAGGGAGACATTACTGTATACAGTAATAGGGAGTAAGGGAGACAATCTGAGCGTCAGTAAGGGAGACATTACTGTATTCCCGCTTTGCACCATGTTTTTATAATCCTCGACAATCGGTAACTATAAAAACAAGTCGCAAGGCTCGAATTCACAAGGCTCCTCTTCCCAAATTGTCCAGTTTTGTGGACAATCTGGGCGTCAATTAGAGTGACATTACTGTAATCGTATCTCCTGTTCCCACATTGTCCATTTTTCTGCACAATCTAAGCGTCAATTAGGGAGACATTATTGTATACCGAATTTCAAGGTCGAACGACATCGTATAAACAATTATCGAAGATTAAAATGTACTTCGGACGACGTTATAGCGCCTATATATCCTCGCTCCGAAAATACGGACGCGCGTCTCTGTGAAACGTGGTAAAAAAGTGCACGAAATTGTTCGCCGTTCGAATAATTATAATTCGCGCGCTGTATATGTATGTTACCTGCAATGATATCGAATTATTTCGGAGCGGAGGAACGGGCACGGACGCCGCCTCGCTGATCACGGATACGACACGTAAGCGTATCCGACATGTCAAGTTTCCGGAGACAGGTTATATTGCCGAAAATGAGATTCGCATTCAATTTTTCAATGCTGACCTAGTCTACGGCATTGTTCGATCCATGGCGTGTTTGGACCCGTGTTCCACCAGAATAGAATCTCCGGCGAACCGATAACGCCGCCTTCTCGTAACGTTAATCTTTCGTCCAAATGAATCCAATAATTGGGAAAATTAGTAGAAATTAGTATTACGAAATTAGTATACATTAGTATAAGTATATACAGTATATATTTATATAGTTATACTAATGTAATGCTATATTCTTTATATATTTATACTAGTACAATATTATATACTTTATATATTTATACTAATATAATACTATATACTTTATATACTTCTACTAATATAATACTATATACTTTATATACTTCTACTAATATAATACTATATATATAATAATAATTTAATTTTTAATTAATTATTTAATATATGTAATATAATATATAATATATATGTAAAATTCTATATACTTTATACGGTTATACTAATGTAATGCTATATTCTTTATATACTTCTACTAATATATAGTATTATATTAGTAGAAGTATATATATAAAGAATATAGCATTACATTAGTATAACTGTATAAAGTATATAGAATTACATTAGTATAAGTATATATTGTATATATATATATATAATATTATTATATATAACATAACATGTGGTCCGTTTCCAAAATATTTCTTTGCATTCTGATTTCATCGGGACTAAAAATGTCGCGGGACGATTGTACTCGTAAAAGTATAGTTTTCCGACGAAATACAAAGAATTCTTTGTATTATGAAAAATCATAATTATGCCATGGAAAGATCGTCCAATTGAAAATGTATTCTTTTTGCGGAGACGAGTACGCGGACGCATTATACTCCGCGAATCGGATTATAACGCGAGCCTAGTCGGTACATATTTAGAAAGAAAATTTCGCTGAAAGCACAGCGACACCTGTGAAACTCTCTCATGCATACACGGCGGTTATAGGAGACGATGCGAACACTTGTTATCCGTCCCTATTGTTCATTATCGGTTTCGTTTTAATTAACGCCGGCGAGGATCCGCGAAACTTGCAGATCCGGATTAACTTCCACTTTTTAATAGCTGTTCCAATTTGAGGGATTCCCGTGTGGCCATTAAAAATCGTAAACACGCTATACCATCGGTTTTACTTCGTGGTGTTTACAGGGTGTCCGAAAATTATTGTACTTCCTTCGGAAATGCGGGCTTCCCGAGGTTATTTGAAATAACTTTCTCCTCGGCGAAAATGCGATCCGCGGCTTCGTTCACGAGTTATTAACGAAAAACACTGACCAATGAGAGATCGCGTACGGCTGACGCTCCGCCCTCGCGACCACTGCCGCTGCGTCAGACGGCCGGCGCGACGCGGCATTGGCCGCTAGGGCGGAGCGCCGGCCGCACTCACTCTCCGATTGGTCCGCGTTGTTTCGTTAATAACTCGTAAACGAAGCCGCGGATCGCATTTTCGCTAAGGAAAAAGTTGCTTCGAATGACCCGAGGAATCGCCCTTTCCAGGTGTTAACACAATTATAGAACATCCTGTATACGTTTCGCAGAGTTCCAAGTGCGATTCCATTTACTTGTTTTCGCTTATTTCAGAATAATTTTACTGATTCGAAGCTTCGTTTCTTGGAAAACGTTCCCAAGAAATGTTAGTTAAGACAATTTAACCAAGGAGGGCGGTACAGTGCTCTCGGTGACTCGAGGGGTTCTCAACATTCTGACAACCGCATTTTCTTAAATCGTTCTCGGATGTGTCCCCAATTAACCGTAAAAAGCATCGGTATATTCATCGAACCATACGAAGGCAATTCAATTGAAAAGAAACCATTGATTTGACCCGCCGCGTGCTCTGAAATCGATTGGTGGTCGTCGGCGCATATCGAGCTCGAGCCACCATCGTTAGCTCGATTAAATAAACCCGGGGGAACGAAGGAACAGGAACGGATCGACGAGATGCATCGCGGAAGCCCGAGCTAAGAAAGTAGGCTGGCTGAGGGGGGAGGGAGGGGACGAGGAAAAGAGGGTGAACCCGGAGAATCCGGCTAAGATTATACAGCGGTTTACCGGGTCATGGTCTGTCTGGTTCCCTGAAGTGTATTTACAACCAACGACCGACACTTTTCGGCGGTGGTTCATTGCATTGCTTTCCACCATTTATCTCCGGCTTCGATCATTAATTATTCGAATCCCTCGCCCTGCGATTTAGGGGGCACGGCGAACCCTGGGGCAAAGAGAGCTTCGCTGGACATTTATTTATACGATGAAACATTTTTTCTTTTGTTACGAATTTTTGCGCTAAATCAGTTACATATGCTAAATTAATATAATAATTTTAGAGAACATGCCGACCTTTCGCCACTATTTTTAGGGAAATTGAATTACAGCGTGGAGAACGATCGCACAAAAATTGGCCAACTTTGACCAACGACAACTCCGCGAAAAGTCATCGTGACGCGATGATTTTCCTCTCAAATTAAAGCTTGAAATCTCTACTTTGAAACGATCTTTCTGGATTTTAAGTTCGACGCGCCCTCGGCCCTGCGATCCTTTAAACGCGACACCATGTTTCTCGTATTGAAAAACGCGAGGGTTGCTTCGAAGTGCTATAACTTCGCGAAAAAAAATCGCAGCAACGTTTCTTTTATCTCCGATTGAAGGCGAAGGATCGAACCTCGTTCGGCCGCGAACGGCGTCCCCGAGAAAAATTGTACAAAGTCTGTGCGTTTCGTCGAACTTGGCTATTTTCGACGCAACGAACGTGGCAGTTTTTCGATACGACAAACACGGTCTCGTTTGTAAAAGGTTACAGCGGCGAGGGTGGATCGAACTTGAAATCTAGAAACATCGTCTTAAAGTAGAGATTTCAAGCTTTAATTTGAGAGAAACGTCATCGTCCTACGATCATTTTTCGCGATGTTATCGTCGCTCGAAGTTGGCCAAGTTTTATCCAGAATTGTCGGTGTTACGTAAATTCTCCCCAATCGACGCTCGGATTTTCTATTTTTATGCACGATCCGTGCTGCGAATTAGGAAGAATTTGCTGTAACTATAATTGTTCGTACGAAATGGCGCTGTTCTATTAACGGCAGTTGTTTCTCGATACAATAGCACAGTTTGTGAATTCTGATCTCTAAGCGAGGCAGGTTATTTTGCGTATTTATTATTCTATTATTAGATTTAGATTATTATTAGATATTTCTACAATTTTTTGTTAATTGGATATTTCTATATCTAATTAATAATTTCTATATCTAAATTAATAAATTTCTATATCTATATCTAATCTAATAATATAATTAATAATATATATTATTAATTATCATTAAATATCATTCAATATCTGATAATTAATAGTATATATTATTAATTATTATATTAATAGTATATATGATTAATTATTATATTAATAGTATATATGATTAATTATTATATTCCCAGTATATATTATTAATTATTATATTAATAGTATATATTATTAATTATTATATTCCCAGTATATATTATTAATTATTATATTGCTAGTATATATTATTAATTATTCTATATCTGTCGCGGCAGGAAATACGATTATCAGTACAGGAAGGAAATTTCGTCGGGAGCAGCCGGTACAAGAACCGCGAACCGTGTCTTGGCCTAGTGGTGGCAGCCGAGACCCAGTTTACGAACTTGTCCAGGTCTCGTTCTAGTGGAAACAAGCGAAATCGTCCAGCTTGCGGGGGAACGTAAATATAGAAAACGGCCAGGCGGAGGCCGACGTGGAAGCAGACGCCGAAGAATCGACGATAACACGGGAATATGTACGTACGCGGGGAGACACGTGTGCGAGCCGAGCTTCTGTGTCCGCCGTTATAGTCGTTCAACTTCTCCTTTCTGTGTTGGTAGTGGTAGTTGTAGTAGAACCGCTCGTGACTGTTCCAGTCGTGTAGCTCGCCTAAGCGCCGTGGGAAATACGATGATCAGCAACGCTAACTCGGCACGGAAAGTTCTCGAAATTGCAGACTCCGCGGTGTTCTGCCAGCGTTTCTCGCAGGTATTATTTTATTACAGAATGCGGCACGGAACCGTGGCACCGGGTTTCCTCGAGATGCGTTTCGCTTTTCCAATTCGCTGACGCGTTACTTCGCCAGATCAATCGTCGTTCTGTCTGCTTCGAGCTTCGCGAACGGTCTTCCGTTGTTTCAGCTTTAAATCTTTTTCAGTCGAGATCATTGAGAGTTTAAGTAAAATGTTTCATTATGATATGATTAATAATAGAGTCTGGAAATATGTGATAATTAATAATATATATTATTAGTATAATAATTGATAATATATACTATTAATATAATAATTAATAATATATACTATTAATATAATAATTAATCATATATACTATTAATATAATAATTAATCATATATACTATTAATATAATAATTAATCATATATACTATTAATATAATAATTAATAATATATACTATTAATTATCAGATATTGAATGATATTTAATGATAATTAATAATATATATTACTAATTAGATATAGAAATATCCAATTAACAAAAAAATATTGTAGAAATATCTAATAATAATCTAAATCTAATAATAGAATAATAAATACGCAAAATAACCTGCCTCGCTTAGAGATCAGAACTCACAAACTGTGCTAGTGCAACGAGAAATCGTTTCGTACTGGATTTTTACCGATCTTAAAAGTTGATTATCCGGAGAATTAGAGCAGCTATTTTCCATCCATTTATAAAAGTAACAACAATGATATCTGCCGCAAGTAACGTGCGTGGATAAATCACTCGTAGCTGTATCTTTGCGATCCGATTGAAAAAAATGAATAAATTGAAGAACTTGTCAATCTATCGAAGAACTAAATAAATAGCAAAATATATAGCAAAAATAAATTGGAAAACCCGTCCTCCTCGACGTCTCGCCGTGAACTGTCGGCGTCGACTATCGACTGCTTGGTTTAAATCTGTCGAACGTTTCAATTCTTAACGACTTCGTGGATTTTAATAAGAGCAACGCGGAGCCCGCGTTTTTCCTCGCGGATTCGACGGCCGCTTCGAGTGTAGCGAAGCGAAACTTCAGCCGGGTGCCAATGGAATATTCATTGTCCGGATCGATGCGATATTGTAAATGTTTAAGGAGGAAGCGAGAAACGATTAACCCTTTCGCCTGAGATACCGCGATCCGAAAATCCTTGAATGATATTTTAATATCGGCTTGCAGGTTTTACGGGAAAGCACCGGTGTTTTCATGTTTCGATATCGCGTGTCCGCGGATCGATTTTGTACACGCTTGCACCATTTGGGGGGAGATCAATAAGAGAGATGAAAACGGGAGATCGCGTACTTTACTTCTAATTCGTTGACAAACATGTTTGCGCGGATCGACGCCGGGTTATTGCCGCGAATAAATGGAAATGTCGCGGATTATTTTCGACCACGATAATAATCCGGGTTTCGGATGTCAAATTCGACTATTTTTAACCGCCTCTCGCATTGATATTAGAGCGATACAAATGATTTCGTTCATCGTCGTTGCCAGAGTTAGCTCGGAAAAGTTTGGAAAATCGTGTAGGTGAAACGTTTTCTCTGGGAAAAATATATCGAACAACGTTTAAATTATGGTCGCAAGACTCGAATAATCGTATCTTCGCTTCCCAAATTGTCCATTTCTGTGTACAATCTGAGCGTCGATTGGGGAGAATTTACGTAACTCCGACAATTTTGGATAAAACTTGGCCAACTTCGAGCGACGATAACACCGCGAAAAATTATCGTAGGACGACGACGTTTCTCTCAAATTAAAGCTTGAAATTTCTACTTTAAGACGATGTTTCTGGATTTCAAGTTCGATCCACCCTCGCCGCTGTAACCTTTTACAAACGAGGCCGTGTTTGTCGTATCGAAAAACTGCCACGTTCGTTGCGTCGAAAATAGCCAAGTTCGACGAAACGCACAGACTTTGTACAATTTTTCTCGGGGACGCCGTTCACGGCCGAACGAGGTTCGATCCTTCGCCTTCAATCGGAGATAAAAGAAACGTGGCTGCGATTTTTTTTCGCGAAGTTATAGCACTTCGAAGCAACCCTCGCGTTTTTCAATACGAGAAACATGGTGTCGCGTTTAAAGGATCGCAGGGCCGAGGGCGCGTCGAACTTAAAATCCAGAAACATCGTTTTAAAATAAAGGTTTCAGGCTTTAATTTGAGAGAAAAATCATCGCACCACGATGATTTTTCGCGGAGTTGTCGTCGGTCAAAGTTGGCCAATTTTTGTGCAATCGTTTTCCACCCTCCAAAAATCAAACAGTTGACTGGTGTCTACAATGAATACATGTGCACAATAAAATATTATTATAAATATATACAAATATATAAATTATTATTATAAATAAATAAATATATATAATTTCGATTGTCTTCAGAATAACGGAAGTCAAAGAAGAACGATTGGTCTAAGAATTTATCGTGCACACGTATTTTTTATTTTATATTTATATCATAAATTTAGATTATTATTTTATATTATATATATTATATTATATTATATGATATTATATATATTAGATTATTATTTCATATTGTATTGTATTATATATATTAGATTATTATTTCATATTGTATTATATTATATTATATTATATTTACTCATTATCATCGAGACACATTGGAGGTAAAAACAGGAAGCCGTAAAAAAAAAACAAATCGATAACGTTACACGTAGAGACTGCGTCCTTGAAGTTTCGTACTGAAAATCAGGGTAGCTGTGTAGATACTTCGAACTGCACGAAAACTTGAAAAGTGTTCTTTTGACTGCAGTTGTTCGAAGCCAGCGGACACGACGGAGGGAAAACTGGCACGTACGATTGAAATGTCCAGGACTCGTGTAGCTAGACAACAGACAATCGTTAAACCCGACCAGTTTCCGAATACATAATCCAATTGGATCATTTTCTTTCGGTGCAAACACCGCAAATGATGAAAATCGTGAATGCTAAATTTTCCGCGAACCGAGCGCAGCACGTATATATTAAACGAATATTTTCTCTGTCGAAATTCGCAGGCATTAAATGGGAGAGAAGATATTATACCGAAACGCTCTGTTTATTTTATATCGCGTGTATTCGGCTGTTCGTACGGGAAACCGTATTAAACGATGCACGCGCGAAAGAGCTCTGAGAATATCGATGAATTTTGTGAATGAATTTTTTTTTTAGCGACCAGAAGGCCTTGACCGTAGAAATAGCAATGAAAGAGAAAGCTTTCAGCCCGCTCCGCAGAGACGGCTCTTATATAGTTTTCGAGACATTTGATGTTGAAGTTGTTAAAGTCAACGACGCCGGAAAGATGAGCTGGATTTCGGGCCGCGCGCCGGAGTGGGGAGGCGATGATGTCAGAGAAGTACTCGCGAGCGGCGGAGTGGGGAGGAGAATCTACGGGAGGACTCGCTCTCGCTCTCGGCTAATTCCCCCACCACTTGCCAGCGCATCTCCGGCAACGCGACGCGGCGCAGCGGCTCATCTTTCCGGCTTTGTTTACCAACAACTGTAACATTAAATATCTCGGAAACTATAAGACGCCCGCATGCAAAACCTGGTATCGTTGGATTCGGTTTTACGAGCTCTACCGTTCTGCAGAATCTCGTCGAAATCTCTGTCGCGCCCGAAAGTAATATATATATATATTATAATATAATATAATATAATATAATATAATATAATATAATATAATATAATATAATATAATATAATATTATTATATTATAATATAATATATTATAATTATAATATATATATATATATTGTATATTGTACGTATTATACAATATTTGTATAATACGGAAGTAACAGAAAACGGCGCGAACGGTGTCCGATCGATAAATAATTGGAATTAAAAGAAAGAAAAAACGATGTATAGAGAGAACGAGAGGACCGAGCTACGGGAACAAGTGGTGTTATTAAATTCACCTCGAACGAGAGAGAAGACCGTTCATATCCGCGATCTATATACATATACATACATACCGTTTTTCGCGCAGCCGAGGAATGAAATTAAATGACGATTCGACGCGACGGCCCGGGGTATTGTATCACAACTATATCCGATGTCAATTCGCGCCGACAGTTAAATCCATCAGAATACTTATCGGAACGTGACGATCCGTGCAGAACGACGGTGTGTACACATATACGTGGTACGTAGGTTTGCGGTCTGCCGGATATTCGCGGGTATCCGGCGACATCCTTGGCCCGATAAATGGATCTCTGCTTATCCGAATAACCGCTGTTCCGTGCCTGAATAATACCTTCGTGTCCGACTGGATAAAAACACGCGGTCGCCTACCGTGCGAATCGAACCTCGGTTTCTTGTTTTTACTTTTCTCCATTTTTTTTGTTTGTTATCCTTGCGGATTTTCATCGAACGAAGAGAACGTCGAATTGTTAAAGCATTAACAATTAACACTAAACCAACCACCGTCAAAATGACCGATTTTTTATTTGACGATAGTACAAACTTTGGAGACTTCTTCGTGGAAAATGACTGAATAAATTACATTATTGAAACAAGTCTCATAATTAAAACTTTACGAAATCCAAGTGAATTCTATCTTTCCACTCTTACGAGTCAATGCACGCTAATCATCATTACAGGTCGGTTGGTTTAGTGTTAAATAAGTAAATAAAGCTTTTCGAGTTGGTTAGTTGTTTAGTTAGTTGATCTTCGTTCAAGCGGACAAGATGAACAAATTGCATCTTTCGTTGATAAAATGATCTCTCGTTAAGTTTCAATGTACAAATAATATAATATACAGGGTGTCCCAAAAACGTCTCGCAATCCGAAAGTGGCGAGTTCCTCGGATCATTTGAAGCAACTTCTTCCTTTACACAAATTTTCTCCGAGGCACCGTTGACGAGTTATCAACGAAAAACAGTGACCAATAAGAATCGAGTAAGGCTGACGCGAGGCGGCCCAGCCAACCAGCGCGCGAAGCCCAGTTCCGCTCATTGGCTCTGTCGCCTCGCGCCAGCCGAGCTCGCCTCTCATTGGTCACTGTTTTTCGTTAATAACTCGTTAACGGTGCCTCGGAGAACATTTTTGTAAAGGAAAAAGTTGCTTCAAATGACCCAAGGAACCCGCCACTTTCGGATACATTGTATACAATATACAATGTATATTCTTAATATATGTACAATTATTGTATAATACGTACAATATACAATATATATATATTATAATTATAATATATTATATTATAATATAATAAAATTATATTATATTATAATAATATTATATTATATTATAATAATATTATATTATATTATAATAATATTATATTATATTATAATATATATACTCTCAATATACAACAATATACGGTTGAAAGGAAAAACAATTGGCTGTCGTCGCAAAGGATCGACCGACCAGAGAGAGGATTTTTTTGGCAAAGAGACGCAGAAGAAGAAAATTCTGTCGTCGAACAAAGAGACAAGGAAAACGTCGCAAAACCCAGCATTAGCCGTTTAACGAGCGCGCCGCATTCTCCCGCGATTATTTATTCGCTTTCGAGGGATCGCGAAAGGCGGCAGCCGTTTCTCGCAGAAAGGAGGCGCAAGCTGGAAGCGTGGAAGACAAAGGAGGGGAAAAAAAGCACGAAAACGGAGATCGCGGAAAAATCGGAATCCCGAGATACCCTTTTCACCTTGCAGCCACGGGAGAGAGCAACAGGACACGCGTCGTGTTCCGCCGCCGGGAATACGGTCCGCGAATAGCTCCACGGATTATCAGCGGCAATATAGAAAATGATGTCAAACCGCGGCTGCTACGTGATCTTTATCTCCTCCAGCTACGGTACGGTATAGTAAAATTCGAGTCAGACTCTTATGAATAAATATTACCCGACGTGCTCTCGGTATGTATTCTCTGCGGCGCGCGCGCGCTGCTCCGGAATTGAATGTTGCCTGTTCAAACGAAAAAAAAACAACATTACCGAGAAACACGAGGAACATGTATTCCATTGTGGATTTGTCTGTGCGTGCAAGCGCGCGCGCGCGCGCGTTGTTCGGAAATCTCGGCGATTCTGTTTCACGATTCTTCGTCCACATTCAACCGTGATTATTATTTTTATCGGTTTTCGATATTCCTTTAAACGCGGATGGTTATCTTTAAATTGGTAATTGGTCATGTTTTTCCCCTTTTTTTTTCTCTTACTCTCGATTTTATTTCGATTGAATTCGTTTTATTTTATGTTACGTAATTCGCGCGAATTTTACTTCGTTCGATTTTCGTTGAAATTATATTTTTATTTTCGATTTTATCCTCTCGTTTCTTACTTTTTTTATACTTTTCGCTTGGAACACGCGGAGCGATGAAAATGCTGGGGAAACGGATAAAGAAAATATTACGGAGATAATAAAACTATATAATATTTATTATTATTATATTTATTTAAACAATATATTATATTATAGAAATGTAGAAATATAGAATAATATAAATAGAGAAATATAGAAATATAGAATAATAGAAATAAAGAAATAGAAAAATAGAGAAATAGAGAAATAGAGAAATAGAGATATATAGAAATATAGAATAATATAAATAGAGAAATATAGAAATATAGAAATAGAAAAATAGGGAAATATAGAATAATAGAATAATAAAAATATAGAATAATATAAATAGAGAAATATAGAAATATAGAAATAGAAAAATAGGGAAATATAGAATAATAGAAATATAGAAATATAGAAATATAGAATAATAAAAATATAGAATAATAGAAATATAGAATAATAAAAATATAGAATAATAGAAATATAAAAATACAGAGTATAAAGATTGTCCAAATGATAGAAATATAGAAATTGTCCAAATTATAGAAACATAGAAATTGCACAATTTCGAAAACTGTACAAATTTAATGAACTGAAATCGGCGCACTGATCTATATATATATATATGCGAGGAAAATAGCTTCGGCATTTTACACACTGTTGATGATAGACCGCGAACGTTGTCTCTTCTTGGTGCGCGGCGTCGCGCGGCACGAAGTACAGATTTGCAAGATACGAGCGATCCACTGTGATGAAACGATGAGAGATGACAGTAATCTCTGGAGTTACGTTCAACCGGCAGAGGAGCCGTATTTGTCGCGGCATGTTCTCTCTCCGACGGTCCTAAAATATCACGACGATATTTTGTCGCTATCCCCAATAAGTTGCGAGACAATGTAACACCTAACGCGACCCCCGCTGTAATATTGTAATACGCGCGTTCCAAGAAAGGCACTCCGTGGGGACATTTCTAGAATATTAAATTACTGCCATAAAACCCCTTGTCCGCAACCCCGAGGCATCGTGTTTTGCCACGTTATTGCGTTGTTTCCTTGTTTTCCCGTAGATCATTTTCTACTGTGCATGCGTATGTATTATCTGCATAAAACATATATGTATGTATATAGATAGAGAAGGCACCCTCTTTATTGAAAATTAGTTTCCACCCTTAACGTGTCCCCCGCTGGAACTGTTATTTTTCACGGTTCTCGATGAAACAATTCCATTACTATCATAAATCGAAATTGAGGATTTTTATTAATAGTTGATTCCTTTTTTTGATTTTAATAAAATTATGCAAGGTTCTCCGAGTTCAATGAGACTACCCTGTTACATACTTCTGTTTTAATTAAGTTGGAATTAAAACTGGCGAGCTCTAAACGCGACCAATATATTATATTCTCATATATAACAATGGCATTATATTATAATATAATTATTATTATTGTTATATTAAGGATTATATTATAATAAATATAAATTATATTATAATAAATATATACTTGATTAGAGAGTAGTTTTTGTAACTCAGAAACATTTTTATAATGTCAAGAACGGTAAAAGAAAAAATTAAAGATCGGTCATTTTGACCGGGTTTATAATTCCAGTGTTAATAACAAAAAAAAAATTGTTTCGCTTAGAACGAAATTCGAATATTAAAATTCGTATACATTTCGTGAACGAGTACCGCGATATTCGTCGACAGCTCAACGAACGGTACAACTTTTCGAGAGTTCCATAGGCTCTGATTCGCCGCAAGACGAACCCTTTCATCTTGCTTTTAACAAGCTAATTAAATGCCATCCGCGCGTTCCGGACGCTGACTATAATCTATTTTCATCGTACTTTGTAACAGCTTGGTGGTCTTTCGAACGAACGAAGTCGCTTGAAAGTTTCCTTCTACCATTTATGCTTCAGAATTTTATTAAGATTTTGTAGATCGCTGGTCAGACGAGACGGCGCCTTGCCGAGAAGGAAAACACGATATAAAAATAGAGAAGTGTTGTAACAAAGCGCTTGAAAGCAGCTTCGATAGCGAAGCATCGAAGTCCGCGCGTTGCTTCGTTTACGGGCAAAGAGAAGACGGCGACGATGCAAACAGAGATCGATGGAGGATAAACTTGAAAATAAAAATTATGTTCGCAAATGATCGGCGGCGATACATTTGACACGGAGATTCTTCTATAAAGATTATTATTAATATCACGATATTAATTGAACGATCGCTTTTTCCCCCGGAGATCTTGGCAGAAATTGGAAGTTCGCGACCTCCAAAACCGCGATTTCTTTTCTTTCCGAGCGAAACGGATACTTTTTTAAATGTTTACTTTCCTCGAAAGATCGCTTTCGTTCTTTCGAAGCAAGAAACACGAGCAAAGAGGCGAACGTTGCCTGAACCGTGAAAAAATTAACAGAGGTGACACTACGACGGGACAGAAAACGTCGTGCACAAGCGTGACGAAAAAGGAAGGGTTGCGTTGGTGTAGGTCAGTTCTGTGGACCCAGGTATTTAGCATGGTGGCCAGAGGCTCCGATCGCCGAGAAATGCGGCGGTCTTTGAGTCAAAGGGTCCAAGGGACAAAGGCTCCTGTTGGTCAGCCGATAAGTAGGGGACGAGTATTTGCGGTGCAGGGTAGGTCTAGACTTATGGCACCGAGGTGTCAGCAATAATGAGCTATAAAGGGCCTAGCGTGGGACATTCGTCGATTATGCTTCCAATAGAGACCCTTTCTCCGGTTTTCCGCCGACGCGCCGCCACAGATTTTCAAATCTGATTCGAACCGATTTCTTTTCCAAAATCCTAAAGTGCTAAAGTCTACGAGAAATAACGTATGGCGTGGCATTTAAAAAATCCAACTGCAAGGTGCTGTTGGCTAAATCGCAATTTTCTTGGAGTATTTCGAGTTTAACACAAATATTTAAAATTAAAATGTGTTTGTAATATATTCTTCGTATTTCTCCCTTATTCTGCAACATTTCTGCCTCAACGTAAACAAAAATTATTATATATTATTATACATATTATATATATTATTTCTATTATATATATTATATATATTATAGTTCTTTGATTTTTACGTATAAAACAGCATATTTGTGGTTATAAAAATAATGCTAATAATATTAATACTAACACTATATAATATCATATTATATTATATAGTAATAAAAGTAATACTAAGTATAACTAATATAGTAATATAACTATAAAGTAATATCATAATATGATATTATATAGTATTAGTATTTTGATATTATTAGTATTACTTTTATAACCACAAATAATATCATAATATGATATTATATAGTATATTCTTTCTAAACAGTGACGCACACAAAAAGACAGTAAAAGATGTTCAAACGCCTTCACGTTGCCACAGTGTGCGCCATAAAGCAGCATATTTGTGGTTATAAAAGTAATACTAATAATATTAACACTAATACTATATAATATCATAATATGATATAAAATAGTATATTCTTCCTAAACAGTGACGCGCACACAAAATACAATACAAAAAAAGACAGTAAAAGACGTTCAAACGCCGTCTCACGTTGCCACAGTGTGCGCCATAAAACAGCATATTTGTGGTTATAAAAGTAATGCTAATAATATTAACCCTTTGCACTCGAGTGGTGACTCTGAGGCACCACGTTTTAAGATAATTTTCATATCAACAAAGTTTAGATTTCAAAAGCTGTTAAGGGTGTAATTGTTGCGCGACTCCCAAGAGTCAATTTCACATGCATAAAATGTATTTTGCCATATGAAATAAAAACGCTATAAGTTAGAAAAATGATTTTATATTTACAGTTAAAATAGCCTCGAGTGCAAAGGGTTAATACTAATAATAATAATACAAAATATCAACTAAATATGTAGGGAAAATATGTAGCGAATGTTTTCGAAACTGTTCTATTTCTTCCTAAACAATGACGCGCGCAAAATACAATACAAAAAGACAGTAAAAGACGTTCGTCATGTTCCGCTTCGTGCCCTGTGCGAGCGCGTCCTTTTTTCCTGGCCGAATGTCACGAGACTTCTTACGAATTTGACCGTTTCGTTCGACCGGCGTCTAAACGAAACGCCCGCCGCTCGTCCTAGCAATGTTATAGCGATGTTTTTATACATATGTCACGACACCTCACGTATGCACGCACACGTACATCGCGGGCACCGCGATCGGCTGTTGTGATTTCGGAGGTCGTTCCGAAATAGTAAACCTTCGGCTCCTACGAATATGATAATTTCTCTCTCGTTATACGTACAAATACGAAAATATTACCCGTATAAACCTACCTATTGCATTTCGCAGAAAATTTACAAAATTTGTCCAATGTCGATATAACAACCGTGTTGATAAAGATCTTATCATTTGAATAATTATGTATTTCATCGAATGCGTTGCAACGAATCGCCTGCAAATAACAGAAAGACACACGCGTTACGTAAAGCACGTCGTTATATCACAAAAATGAGACGAACCTATCATTATTATGCCATTTCCTCGACTTTTCCTGTACTTCCTTTGCTCCGCTCAAACGCTCTGCCATCGCTATTGTGTATGCAACCATTTTTAATTCTTGTTTTACTCACTGTTATTGTCATCTCGTTATTATTCTTACTTTTAAACTGTATTATATTTTACATTTATATATATTATATTATACACTTTATTGTTATACCTGTCGTTACATTTATTATTACTGTTATCGTATTTTCTGTAACAAAGGTTCCACAACGTTTACACAACAAATAAATTCAATTGAATTGAAAATGATTTCGGCCACTATGGTTTGATGTGAACTGTACAAACTATGGAAATATAGAATTGTAGAAATAAATATAGAAATATAGAAATAAATACAGAAAATAGAAATAAATACAGAATATAGAAATAAATATAGAAATATAGAAATAAATACAGAATATAGAAATAAATATAGAAATATAGAAATAATATAGAAATAAATACAGAAATACAGAAAAAAATATAGAAATATAGAAATAATATAGAAATAAATACAGAAATACAGAATAAAATATAGAAATATAGAAAAAATATAGAAGTATAGAAATAATATAGAAATAAATATAGAAATATAGAAATAATATAGAAATAAATATAAAATAAATATAGAAATATAGAAAAAATATAGAAATATAGAAATAATATAGAAATAAGTATAGAAATAAATATAGAAACATAGAAATAATATATATATATATATATATATATATATATATATATTATTTCTATGTTTCTATATTTATTTCTATATATATATATATATATATATATATATACATATATATAGAAATATAGAAATAAATATAAAAATAAATACAGAGATATGGAAATAAATATAGAAATAATATAGAAATATAGAAATAACTATAGAAATCTAGAAAAATGCATAGAAAATTCACTGAAATGAAAAATGATTTCGGCCACAATAATCCTATGTGATATTGTGTGAAAAATATTCATGCCCATTCGAGACAACGCAAAGAATATTTTCTTGCGATCGCCGCAGATCCAACACGTAGGCGACAACGTATCGAAGAAAAGCACGGCGATGCAGCTTCGGGACGTACCGGCGGAATATAGGATTGTCCTTCGGCATCGTCGCCAACCCTTGTAAATGACACGTAGCAGACGTTGAGTTGCGGCACGAGAAGAATACTCGAGCCGAGGACATTTTCTTCGAACGAGCTTCCCCTGGGGAAAACAATGATCACGCACGGAATTCGATACGGGGCAAATATAAGTCTTGTCCGTGGTGTCGTTTCGGGGTCGCCGAACAGACGTTTCCTCCTCGCGTACCTGCGGCAATAAATTTCGGTCCGCCAGCAGAGAGAGAGAGAGAGAGAGAGAGAGAGAGAGAGAAACCTGTCCTATTTCATGAAAGAAGTTCGTGCAGCAAATTGCGTCTTTTACCATTCTTTGTGCGCCGATAGACAGACCCGCGAAACTTTGTGCAAAAATAAGAATTGTCCCCGCGTCGATTGGGAGACGCGGCAGCTCGGTCGCAATTTTATTTCTCTTTCTCTTTTTTTAGTTCGTCGAATCTAAAACAGTGTTCGTCGTACTCGTTGTATTCGCCTTTAATTCGCCTTTCCATTTCGATGCGTGCGTTCCCCGTCGACGAACACCAGGATCGCTAAAAATTTCTGCTCCCTCGGATAATTACAAATCGATTTACGTTTCAGGCGTATAAAAATACGCGTACTAAACCTTGAAGACCGGCTATCGCGGTGTCCTCGAACGTGTCGCAGAATGTTTTGGATACCGTGACATCGGCGATACATTTCTTTTCTATTTCTGTTTATGTAACTGGAACCTCTCCGCGAGCAACGATTATTCATGTGGTATATTCATCGCCGCGTAAAATTTACAATATTACAATTGTATTAATGCTACGTTTGCTAACGTGACGCAGTAATTGCGTACGCACGCGAAATGCGAAAACAACAGTGACTGCGTTAGGAATGATTGGACTGCGGATTTTATGCATTTATGCGGCGACAGAAGAACGTTTTTACTGTGGAAAAGAATCGGGAAGAATTGATATTGATACATTGATAATGATATTTACATATATTAATATATTAATATTCATATATTATATTTACATATATTAATATTCATATATTATATTTACATATATTAATATTGATACATTGATACTGACATATTAATATTGATACATTGATATTGACATATTGAGACTGATCTATTAATATTGGTATATTGATACTGACATATTGATATTAACGTATTGATATTGATATTTACATATTGATATTGACATATTGAGACTGATCTATTAATATTGGTATATTGATACTGTCATATTGATATTAACGTATTGATATTGATATATTTATATTAACATATTGATATTGATATATATTGATATTGGTATATTGATACTGATATACTAATACTAATATATTGATATTGATATATTGGTGTTAACATATTGAGACTAATCTGTTAATATTGGTATATTGATATTTACATATTGATACTGGCATATCGATATATCGATATTGGTAGATCAATATGGACATATTGATATTGAGGCGTGCACGGTGAAAATTCTCAAACGAGAACAGCAGTATTTAATTGCAGTTACATATCCCGAGATTCAGCGTCCGATCAACGGACACCGGGCTTGCGATAGGTTTGCCGCGTGGCTCCTGTAATCTTGGTAATCCCGGCGAAAGGAAAAGGCTGGAACGAAGATAGAAAGTATCCGGGAGGGATTGCGAGCAATAATGATCGCGAACATTTAAGCGCAAGAACGCCTCGGGTTGCGTTAAAGGTCCCCTCTTAATACACTTAATAAATATGTTTATCGCTTCGGTGACTCTCATCTATCGGCTGAGTGGGTCCGGTGACGTCACCCCGGCGCTTCTCTAACGTCACGTCACGATAAAACAGCAGAACCGTCGCAGCGGCCAGCGGCAAAATAATTGGCCGTCGACGCGACGGACGGCCACGGCGCCGCAGCGTGACCGGCCCGACAACGTATTCCCGTTTCTATTTACACCCGAGTTGCCGTGTATTTTTAACAAAAACACACCTACCTGCCTACCGCCGCGGCGCAAGTAAATTAACGACGAACCGCGACCGCCGGCATCGTCGACGACGACGACGACGACGAGGACGAGGACGACCGCGATGGCTTCTCGTGTCGCCAACGACGGTATCCGTCACCGTCCGAACGCGACCCGACCGTCGTACAGCGAAACGTAACACCTATTTTTCCCCGGATATCATTGGCCAATCGTCGCCAATTTTGTACTATAACTACGTTAAGAAAAAAGAAAGAAAAATGAAAAGAGATAACAACCGTGAAATCGTCGTTTCGTGACGAGAGCTGTTAAAGTTCAAATTGTTTTTTATTGGGTTGGCAACTAAGTAATTGCCGATTTGTTCAATGAAATAAAAAATTTTTTTTACTTGGAACGAAGTTTAATCTGTAATGTATTTTCCATTTTGTCCGATGACCCTTTTGCCGTCTCTCTGACAACTTGAAAATTCCACGCTCGTAGAAAGTCTGATCCTTTTCGGCCAAAAACTGAGTTAAGTGAGATTTTACAGCGTCATCGTCGTTAAAAGTTTTACCACGAAGGGAGTTGTCCAGGGTTCGAAATAAGTGGTAATCCGACGGCGCGAGATCAGGGCTATATGGTGGGTGTAACATCGATTCCCAAGCAATATCCATGAATTTTTGCCGAGTGGACAAAGACGCGTGCGGCCTAGCATTGTCCTGCCGGAAAATGACACCTTTACGATCGACCAATTCTGGTCGCTTTTCCTTGACCGCTGCATTCAATTTGTCCAGTTGCTAACATTCACGGATAATAAAAAATAACATAATAATAATAATAATAATAATAATAATTTTATAATATAACATTTACGGATATCATAAAAATGGGAGCGAGAGACATCTATAACTGAAATCGGCAATTACTTAGTTGCCAACCCAATATATTATTGGAGCAAGCTTTATAATAAAAACTGTACAAATTCTAAATAAATTCGGTCTTCTCACTTTCGTGAAGCAGTACACGCCAGTTAGTATTACTGCTTGCCAACCCAATATAAAATGGGTTATTAAAGAAAATTTCGCCCTTGCAAGCAGCTTCGATATCTCATTTTATAAGAATAATTTTGATAACTTTAACAACAGCTTTTGTCATGAAACAACGATTTCAGGGGCTCGTTAATTCTTATTATTCTGTCACGAATTTGAAGTATTAATCGTATCATTATCTTTTTTCCCCCTGTAATTTGCTCTCCTCGAAACTTCTACTCCCTTACAAGCAGAAAATAAACTTTCTGCGAAGCGAAACGACCCTCGTGAATATATTTGAATCGGGAACATTATTCGAGGGTGGAGATACGAAATCTTCATTTTTCTTCAACGTATGATTTCGCCGCGTTCGTTATTAAAACGATCTACCGGGAACTCTTCGTTTACCGCGAACCCGACGAGGAAGTTTCGTTCTAATTCATCATAATCATATATACTGGCGAAAATAATTGCGTACGTGTACTAATTATGATCAATAGCGCGGATCGCCAAGCGTGTGTCACGATGATTGATGCGTCAAAGAAACGGAACGTTAGCCGGCTCCGTTGAAATAAGGCCGGACAGTTCTTGCGCTCCTACAACTTGTATCTTATCGTGGGAATGTAATTATTATTAGACCTTTATGTACCGCTAATAGATGTCGTCGAAGGATAATAAAATACGATATACGATCCAGTTTTATGGACTTCTCAATTAGCCACGAGATGCTGAATATTTTATTACGAAAATAGCTTACCATACGGATGTTCGACTACGAAAATATTTCACCATAAAAACATTCGAAAAACAAAGATGTTTGACCGTAAATATATTCGATTACAAAGATATTTCACCGTAAAAATATTCCACTGCGGAAATATTCGATTACAAAGATATTCGACCGTGAAAATATTCGATTGCAAAAATATTTCACCATAAAAATATTCGACTACGAAAATGTTCGACCGTAAATATATTCGATCACAAAGATATTTCACCGTAAAAATATTCCACTGCGGAAATATTCGATTACAAAGATATTCGACCGTGAAAATATTCGATTGCAAAAATATTTCACCATAAAAATATTCGACTACGAAAATGTTCGACCGTAAATATATTCGATTACAAAGATATTTCACCGTAAAAATATTCCACTGCGGAAATATTCGATTACAAAGATATTCGACCGTGAAAATATTCGATTGCAAAAATATTTCACCATAAAAATATTCGACTACGAAAATGTTCGACCGTAAATATATTCGATTACAAAGATATTTCACCGTAAAAATATTCCACTGCGGAAATATTCGATTACAAAGATATTTGACCGTGAAAATATTCGATTGCAAAAATATTTCACCATAAAAATATTCGACTACGAAAATGTTCGACCGTAAATATATTCGATCACAAAGATATTTCACCGTAAAAATATTCCACTGCGGAAATATTCGATTACAAAGTTATTTGACCGTGAAATTATTCGACTACAAAAATATTTCACCATAAAAATATTCGACGCGCGTAAACGCAATGGCCCGAGATCCTTCTAATGAAGATGCTTCGTCGCTTTGAAGTTTCACTTTTTCTCCCCTCCCCCCTCCTCCCCCCATCACCCAAAGACCGTTTGAGAGAGAATACATACCTATCTTCTCCGCGGCAACGTGTCTATTTTTGACGCGTCGCTCATACATCAAACTCTCATTCCGTACGTGGTGACCCACATATGTTACAACCGACGTCCTGTACAAAATCCCATAGCCCGATAGGCAGGCGAACAGCAAGCTCCGTTTCTATCGGGCCGCGTTTCGCCATTTTACACCGGACGTGTTGCACCGATTCTTTCGCAAGATAATACAAATCTAACGAAAAGGTTTGCACACTCTGTTCGCCGCGAGAGTGCGAGTGTTCCAAAAATATGTACATATATGTATAACATTTAAGTATATTGATGTATATTAAATATTTAATGTATAGGTATATATATTAAATATTAAATAGATCAATGTATATTTAATATTGAATATACGAGTATGTACAATATTAAATATTAAATATATGAGTATATACAATATATATTAAATATTAAATAAGATATATTAAATATTTAATGTTTAAATATGTACAATATTAAATATTAAATATATGAGTATATACAATATATATTAAATATTAAATAATGTATATTATATATTTAATGTTCAAATATGTACAATATTAAATATTAAATAATGTATATTAAATATTTAATATACAAATATGTACAATATTAAATATTAAATATATTAATGTACGTTAAATATTTAATATACAAGTATATCCACACACACACACACAAATTAGACATTAGATACATTAATTTATATTAAATATTTAATATACAAGTATATACACACACACACAATTAAACATTAAATACATTAATGTATATTAAATATTTAATATACAAGTATATACAATTAAATATTAAATACATTAATGTATATTAAATATCTAACATACAAGTAGATACAATATTAAATATATAAGTATATATATATTATATATAATTATATATATATATTTTAAGTGCAAAATTATCTCGAATCTCATCGATTCATTTCTGTCACGCAACGCGTTCCGAAGCGTACGAGAGCGCCTCGCGATCGATATTTTCCAATTTTCCTGTTTTCCCGGGGCCCCCGTTCTTGTTTTCCTATCTGCTCTACCTGTCGACCGGCAAACAAACCCACCGTGTCGACAATTGATTATCTTTCTGTAACCGTCGCAGGAAATAATCATTCTCGCCGGAACGTTCGACACGTGTGTATTAACAAATCAAGATCACCTGTATATTATTTAACCCGTACTATGTATGTCGCAGCCGTGACGAATTCAACGACCTATATTTATGTTATGTATACAAAAAAAAAGCGTTCTCTCCGGTTCCCGAAACATCGCTGAAATCGTCGGAAAACTGCCGACGCTTCGATTGGGGTCCATCGCGCGGCGTTCGCCTGTTCATTCATCGGGCCACTCCCCGATCGATTGTTACTTTCCCGGGTAAACTCGATGACCCTCTGCGACGGAAGGTCTTCCGTCGAGCAAGCGACCGTCTTCTTCGACGAACTATGTACAATACATACATACATACATACATACGTACGTACATACATACATACATAAAGATGTAACCGGACGATCCTCGGCAGAGAAGCGGAGGAAATATCTCCGCGCACACTGTTGCAAAACCGGATGCGTGTCTCTCCTCGATGAAACGTGAACGGTGTCAAATATCGTTATATTGTACTAATAATAGAACGAAGAATATATTTGTGGCACGTGTGATAAATCAGTCTGCGGCATGTGCTCTGCTAAAATAACTGTAACTTGTAAAATGATGTTCTCGAATTTTATGAGCGATTTGTTTTTATAATTATTGTTGTGTTGTGTTATTATTTTTGTTCAGTTTATAGTCTATTATCGCTCGTAAAATTGGACGTCTCTTTTCTTAGATGACTTATTAATTTCAAGAACAAGTCACTTTTGGTCACACTGGTGGAAGTAGATACGTTAATATTTAATACACAATGTATATAGGGTATTAAATATTGAATATGTAAGTATATATGATATATATTGAATATTAAATGTATTAATATATATTAAATATTTACTGTATAAGTATGTATATTAAATATTTAATGTATAAGTATATATATTAGATATTAAATAGATTAATGTGTATTAAATATTTAGTATACAATGTATATAGGATATTAAATATTAAATGTATTAATATGTATTAGATATTAAATAGATTAATGTGTATTAAATGTTTAATATACAAGAATATACGATATTCAGTATTAAATATATAAGTATATAAAATATATATTGAATATTAAATAGATTAATATGTACTAAATATTTAATATACAAGAATATACGATATTTAGTATTAAATATATAAGTATATACAATATATATTGAATATTAAATAGATTAATATGTATTAAATATTTAATATACAAGAATACACGATATTAAGCATTAAATACATAAGTAGATACAATATATACTGAATATTAACTACATTAACGTACACTAAATATTTAACATACAAGTATATACGATTAAATATTAAATAGATCAATGTACATTAAATATTCAGTACACAAGCGTATATAGCATTAAATATTAAATATACCGTGTCCCTGGAATTAGGCGAACTGTAACACACGCACTGTATCACTGAACATCGACAAACTCGGCGACAAACTCAACGATATAATACTCCTCCGACGATGGTCGTCGATGATCGAAGGCGTTCCATACGATCGAAGCGGAGGCTTCTCCCTAATTTTCCATCAGTTCGCGCGCATAAATGAATAACTCAGGAAGAGAAGACACGGTTATTCGATCCTCGCGCCTCGTCTCTTATAATCGTCGACTAAATCGTCAGCCTCGCTAGGCTCGAATTATAATAATAATAACAATAATATAATATATATAATATATAATATAATATATAATAATATAATATATATATTATATATTATATTATATATTATATATATATATATATATATATATATATATATATATATTATATTATTATATATAATATATATATTATATTATTATATTATTGTTATTATTATTATTATTCGAGCCTAGCGAGGCTGAAGATTTAGTCGACGATTTAATTATATATTATATAATAATATAATATATAATATAATAATATAATATATAATATAATAATATAATATATAATATAATAATAATAATAATATTAATAACGCGAGCCTCGCTAGACTCGAATGATCGCGTCTCTTACCAAATCGTCCAGTTTTCTTTTTCGGCACAAACCGAAGGAGAAAATTAGGAAGAATTCGCTGTGGTGTCCAAGGTCGATCGCCGGGCTGGGAATCGACGAGCGTTCGTTCCTTCCCGGCATGATGCCTGTCCATCGATCGCAGGCCACTCGACGGACTCGATCGGGCCAACCAGGGCTAAAGATGTTCCACTGGTGCGGCACAGCTCCTTAAGAGTCTTACGGATACATAGCGTACTCCTGTGCACACGAGAGCAGAGACATATCGATCCAACTTTGGCCTTTAGAACGCATCGCGCCATTATGTAATTATGTATGTACGTCGAACGTAACGTTACGTAGTTACGCAAGCGAAGAGCAGCAGCAGCAGCAGCAGCAGCAGCAGTCGCCGCCGTTGTACGCCGCGTCCCGACGGCGAACGGGCTAGCAATTTCGTCGGAAAGCTCTAAAATTAATTTGACGTGTACCTCGCCAAGAGAGCAGAGGAGCGATCTTAAAGGAACGCGCTTCGCCGCGACGCGTCGCGTCCCGTCGGGTGGCACGCGGTCTACGCGGTTAAATTCTCCCTAATTGACCCCCCCCCCCCGCTCGGATACACGGTGCACGAAAATGGACAATTTGGGAGCCTGGATAATTTAATGCTGTCACATAATTATATAGTAATTGTATAATATATTATTTATTTTGTTTATATAATATTTATATAATAATGTTATAATGTTATATGACTATTTGGGAGCTTGGACAATTTAGTATTATCACATAATTATGTAGTAATTGTATGATATATTATTCATTTTATTTATATAATATTTATATAATAATATAATATAATAATGTTATAATGTTATATGACAATTTGGGAGCTTGGACAATTTGGTATTATCACATAATTATGTAGTAATTGTATGATATATTATTCATTTTATTTATATAATACTTATATAATAATGTTATAATGTTATATAACTATTTGGGAGCTTGGACAATTTAGTATTATCACATAATTATGTAATAATTGTATAATATATTATTTATGTTATTTATATAATATTTATATAGTAATATAATATGATATAATAATGTAATGTAATTATAATTATAATTAATGTAACAATTATATTTCCTTCGAGCACATTGATCGCTTCATTTATTTATATGCACGGGTAAACGTGCGTTTTTATAATAATAGAAACATATTGTTTGGATCGACAGAGAATTGGCTAATTAGATAGACAATTTATGAACATTTTTGTTTAATATTCGAGTTCTTTTTGAAACAAATTTTTATCGTACATAGTTTGGGAAAAGTGGGTTGTTGATATAGTGAACAGACTATAAATAATTTTATCTTATTGTGTAACGCGGAGAATTTGGCAAATCAACTGTTTACGAAACAGTTGTTACATATGGAAATTGCATTTCGAATATATGTATTTCTGATATTAATATTAATATGAATCATATTGAGAATATTAATTATATTGCAAATATGAATTAGAATAAAAAAGAAGATTAATTAGATTTAGAATATTAATTACATTAAGAGTATGAATTATTAATAAGAACATAAAAGTTATATAAAGAATATTAAATATATTAAGAATATGAATTATTAATAAGAACATAAATTATATTAAGAATATGAGGTATATTTAATATGAAGTATATTAAAAAATGTCGCAATAAATAAATAAATGCCGCAAGAATTCAAAAATGTGTCTGTGTGTTAAATTGATCTTATTGAAATCATTTAGAAAAAGGAGGAACTCTCTATACAATTCCTGTTTTCGAAAAACAATATATACCATTTTTATTTCGCATCAAGGTCCGCTGTCTAAAAATCACTTTTCAACATCGTAAAACCGTAGGAAATATTTATCGAACGAGTCGAGTTCGTTGGTTCGCAAAAAAAGAAAAAAAAAGCAAAGGAGAAACAAGTAATTATTTACATTATATATATATATTTACAAATATCTCTAGGTTTCTACGAAAGACATTTCTTAAACTTTTGTCATAACCTCTGCTAAGAAAGTTAAAAAGCGAGAGTTTTTTCCTTCTTCTTTTTGTCGTCCCAGGTAACAGCAAAATTAAACAAAGGCATTTTAGTCATCGTCCAGAAGACTAAAATTCTTCTATCACCTGAAAAAGAAAAGTTCAAATCACTCGGTTTAGTTTTAAACATAAATTGTTCACACGCATAATATAAATATTATATAATATATAAATATAATATATATATAATAATATATATAATAATATAATATATAATAATATTATATATATATAAATTTCATACGCATTTTATCATATAAAATAAAAAATACTATAAGTGAGAAAAATGATTTTATATTTTTAATAGTAATATAATAGTAATATAATAATAGCATAGTAATGTATAATATAGCATAATAGCATAGTAATAGCTTCGAGTGCAAAGGGTTATAAATTCAGTCGACTGATGACCGAACGGGTGAAATTTTCCGCATCTAATTTATAAAAATTAAAAAAATGATCGCTTCGTTTTTTATTAAGATTTGCAAGAGGCGTTCGAATGCCGAAGAAGTAATCGATGCCATCCATATAAGTTTGCTTCGTAATTTTCGTTTAATCGAAAGAAATATTTTTAATTCCATGAAATTTTCGAGGTTTCCGGCCTCGGTCGTGGAAGTGTTAAATAATGAAAACACGAACGGAGATCCGTCCGCAAGGTTTCCAGAACGAGCCGCTCTCTCGAACATAGTTCTCGCGTGCACAAAATTCTGCGTCACGTTGAAACACATTTTTCAGGAACGGTTTGCATTACGCAACTACTTCCCGGCTACCGGAGCCGGCGCATCATCGATAGCAAGGCCGCTGTCCGTCGAAATTCTCACGCGGGAGCAAATAAAAAAAAAGAAGAATAAAAGGTATCCACAAGTTGGCGGGCGTAGTTGCGGACGAGAGGCTTTCTCACGATGTTATCGGCTCGGTAAAACGAAATAAACACCGGCAATTGAATAATTACACGTTAAGAAGATCGTTAGCTTTTAACCCTTTGCACTCGAAGCTGTTTTAACTGTGAATTAAAAGTAATTTTTATGACTTATAGTATTTCCATTTGATACGACAAAGTGCATTTTATGCATGCGAAATTGAGTCTTTTTGGTGACAACTTTAACCCTTTGCACTCGAAGCTGTTTTAATTGTAAATTAAAAGTAATTTTTATGACTTATAGTATTTCCATTTGATACGACAAAGTGCATTTTATGCATGCGAAATTGAGTCTTTTTGGTGACAACTTTAACCCTTTGCACTCGAAGCTGTTTTAATTGTAAATTAAAACTAATTTTTCTGACTTATAGTATTTCCATTTGATGTGACAAAGTGCATTTTATGCATGCGAAATTGAGTCTTGTGGTGACAACTTTAATCCTTTGCACTCGAAGCTGTTTTAATTGTAAATTAAAACTAATTTTTCTGATTTATAGTATTTCCATTTGATGTGACAAAGTGCATTTTATGCATGCGAAATTGAGTCTTGTGGTGACAACTTTAATCCTTTGCACTCGAAGCTGTTTTAATTGTAAATTAAAACTAATTTTTCTGACTTATAGTATTTCCATTTGATGTGACAAAGTGCATTTTATGCATGCGAAATTGAGTCTTTTTGGTGACAACTTTAACCCTTTGCACTCGAAGCTGTTTTAATTGTAAATTAAAACTAATTTTTCTGACTTATAGTATTTCCATTTGATGTGACAAAGTGCATTTTATGCATGTGAAATTGAGTCTTGCGGTGACTCGTACAACTCGTACAACTATTAACGATTTTTTAAACCTAAACTTTGTTAACACTATGCCGTCCGCAGATCTTAGATACGATTATTTTGTTTGACGCCGGTATAAAAAAAAATTTCGAATTCCTAAAATTAAGATATGTCATCCAAGAATTTTCGTACTTAATTCTTAGTGAAATAAGCATAATGCTATAGTTACATAATAGTTATATAATATAATAATATATTATATAATAATTATATAATAATATAGTTATTTCAGTTTTTTAAAATGGCATCAAAGTGGTACCACCGGCATACAATAGACAGTTTTTGCATGGCACCAGCGCGCTGCCACCGTTAGTAAACCATAGTGTTAATATAAAAATGATCTTGGAACGTGATATAATAATTTTTTAGCGGTGCCTCAGAGTCACCAATCGAGTGCAAAGGGTTAACGCGTGCCGTTCGAAAGCGAACCCGAAGACCGGCACATAATCCGATGGAATTTGTTTCTCGATGCTTTGAATATTTACAGAGAAACACGCGCATCGTTCGCGACCGACTCTATACGATACATGTAAACGTATAGCGTTCGTCCGTTCGAAAACTTTCGGTCATTGTGTCTAATCGTCGGCGTTGCGAAGCGGCTCACGTGCGCGAAAAATTTAATGTTCCGCAATTGAATCTGGTTTGAGCCGGAAACAAGGGAGCTCACAGATGCCGGTTCAATAGAAGCAAAACACGCGAGGGTCTTTGTACACATCGCCTAGTAAACTATTCTATGAGCAACAGTCGCGGAATTTCTTCTTGCGAGATTGCATCGATTTTCGAACGCTGCTCGAAGGGGACTGACTTCTTTTTCTTCTATTATTTGAATTTTATTCGACAATAGTTTTGAGGAAATTCTAACAGGTTGAAATTGTTTTGAGGAAATTGTAACTGGTTGCAATTGTTTTGAGGAAATTCTAACTGGTTGCAATTGTTTTGAGGAAATTCTAACTGGTTGCAATTGTTTTGAGGAAATTGTAACAGGTTGCAATTGTTTTGAGAAAATTGTAACTGGTTGGAATTGTTTTGAGAAAATTCTAACTGGTTGCAATTGTTTTGAAGAAATTGTAACTGGTTGCAATTGTTTTGAGGAAATTCTAACTGGTTGCAATTGTTTTGAGGAAATTCTAACTGGTTGCAATTGTTTTGAGGAAATTGTAACTGGTTGCAATTGTTTTGAAGAAATTCTAACTGGTTGCAATTGTTTTGAGGAAATTCTGACTGGTTGGAATTGTTTTGAGAAAATTCTAACTAGTTGCAATTGTTTTGAAGAAATTCTAACTGGTTGCAATTGTTTTGAGGAAATTCCAACTGGTTGGAATTATTTTGAGAAAATTCAAACTGGTTGGAATTGTTTTGAAGAAATTCTAACTGGTTGCAATTGTTTTGAGGAAATTCTAACTGGTTGGAATTGTTTTGAGAAAATTCAAACTGGTTGGAATTGTCTTGAGAAAATTCAGACTGGTTCGAATTATTTTGACAAAATTCAAACTCGTGGAAATTGTTTTGAGAGAATTAATTGGAATCGTTTTAAGGATATCCAGATTTGTTGGAATTGTTTTAAGAGAAATGGTTGGAATTATTTTGACAAAATTCAAACTGGTTTGAATTATTTTAAGAAAATTCAAACTGGTCGTAATTGTTTTGAGAAAATTCAGACTGGTTGGAATTGTCTCGACAAAATTCAGACTGGTTAGAGAATTGTTTTGAGAAAATTCAGACTTATCAGAATTGTTTCGAGAGAACTAATTGGAATTTTTGTGACAAAACTGGTTGGAATAATTTCGACAAAATTCGAACTGCTCAGAATCATCTCGACAAAATTCAAGCTGCTTGGAATTGTTTCGAGAAAACTGTTCAAAAGCTACGATCCCACCAAAAAATTTGGGAAACAACATTCCGCAATTTTGCATCTCGCATGCCGAAAAAATGGCGCGATTCCTATTTTCGCGAAGTCCATGGAATATACCAAAGGTAGGCACCGCCTGGTGGCTCGGTGTCGTGCATAGAAAATTGAAAGAGAAACGTTCCATCGAGATTAATTATAAAGCGTGCAACCTCGTGGCTGCGCGTTACTCTTGCAGCGGAATAAAAATACTGTTATCTGCGATCGACTCGGGGAACAGAGCCCTGCCCGTCGGCTTTTCCGTTCGAGTGAAATATTGAAGAGCTCGAGGAAATGCCACTAAGAACGTACAGACAGGCGAACGATTGTTGTACAGCACGGCATAAAAACTGGGATGGCTCATAAATTTCTCGTACGATCTGTTCCTGGATGAATACTATGCCCGGGCTGTCGCGGCCAGTTAAATTCGGCGAGAAAATAACGCGTTCCGTCCAGTCATTTCGCTGGAAAAACGTTTCACCGTTTTTGCGACGATGTCGTAGAACTTTTTTCGCACGATCGAGACACTGCGACGATGCTTTCTGTTTCTGCGAAGTAACCTTCGGTTTTTGCGAACTAACCTCTAAAGTGAGGTAACCTCTAAAAGAAAATAGACCGTGCACGATACAGAAAGAATTAAATAGACCATGAAATAATTGTAATGAAGAATAAAAATTATAATGAAAAATCGAATGAAAAGTTCGTCGTTCTATTTTCTCGTTTTCCTCTTTTTCTACATTTTAAATAAGCCTTTAAATAATTGTAATAAAAAATAAGTATTATAATGAAAAATCCAATGAATAGTTCGTCGTTCTATTTCCTCGTTTTCCTCTTGTTCTACATTTTAAATAAACCATTAAATAATTGTAATAAAGAATAAAAATTGAATGAAAAGTTCGTCGTTCTATTACCTCGTTTTCCTCTTTTTCTACATTTTTAATAATCCATTAAATAATTGTAATAAAGAATAAAAATTGTAATGAAAAATCGAACGAAAAGTTCGTCGTTCTATTTCTTCGTTTTCCTCTCTTGTTCTACATTTTAAATCAACCATTAAATAATTGTAATAAAGGATAAAAATTATAATGAAAAATCGAATGAAAAGTTCGTTGTTCTATTTCCTCGTTTTCCTCTTTTTCTACATTTTAAATAAGCCTTTAAATAATTGTAATAAAAAGTAAGTATTATAATGAAAAATCCAATGAATAGTTCGTCGTTCTATTTCCTCGTTTTTCTCTTGTTCTACATTTTAAATAAACCATTAAATAATTGTAATAAAGAATAAAAATTGAATGAAAAGTTCGTCGTTCCATTACCTCGTTTTCCTCTTTTTCTACATTTTTAATAATCCATTAAATAATTGTAATAAAGAATAAAAATTATAATGAAAAATCGAACGAAAAGTTCGTCGTTCTATTTCTTCGTTTTCCTCTTTTTCTACATTTTAAATAAACCATTAAATAATTGTAATAAAGGATAAAAATTATAATGAAAAATCGAATGAAAAGTTCGTCGTTCTATTTTCTCGTTTTCCTCTTGTTCCACACTTTTCAGCATCCACCGGAGCCAGATCTTCGGCCTCTATCTTGGCAACTACGAGCATTTACCACGATCTTCGCAAGAACCTTTCGCGTTTCACCTAAAAATATCACAAAATCGAGCGTCGTGTCACGAAATCGACTTCGAACGTCCATTTTAAATATAAAGTTTCTCTTTCTTCCAAGAAGTTAGCGAGATCGGAAAACTTCTAACCGTTGCAATTGTAAAGAAAATGATTAAATTGATATTTAGGAAGATGTTCATTTTTATTTGTATTTTTCAATTTCTGTTTTTGAGTTTTATATTTTATTTTTGCTTTAATATGTGAAAGAAGGGGAGACAAATCGATGAATATTTATATTAGATGTTCACGTTAGATCAAGTTTAAGTATTATCAATAATTCAGGACGAAATTGTAACCGGAAGTCACCCAAAACCGATTTATTATTATCAATAAATATTATTATCGATATTAATGAATATTATTATTAATATTAATGATTATTATCGATATTAATGAATATTATTATTAATATTAATGATTATTATTGATATTAATGAATATTATTATTAATATTAATCATTATTATCGATATTAATGAATATTATTATTAATATTAATAATTATTATCGATATCAATGAATATTGTTATTATTAATGAATGTTATTATCCATAAATATTATTATTATTATTATTATTAACCATTTGTGTCGCAGGGGTTATTCAGAGAACACGGTCGAAAAGTGGCGAGCAGCGTAACAGCGCTTGTCTTAATTGATTGCGAAGAGAACCAAGCGGCGCGATAACGCTCGTCAAGATAGACAAACGAAACAAAGAGAAAAAAAATGAAAAAAAACAGCTGTGTGCGATGTACGCGCGTCGCTAAAGTTCGATCGCGACGCAAGATCTAAACAGCGCGATCGCGCTGCTCGGAACTCGAACAGTTAATAAATAACAAAATTTGAAAAATTACTTGCACACTCGGTCGCGCGAACATCGGAGATAATCGTAAAGAAAGCTCTTGGTTTACAAAAATGGTGTAAAGGCGCAAGGAAGGAAACGCGACGAGAGGAAAGGAGAACGCGCGGACGCGTCTCTCTCTCTTCATCTTTCGTCGAGCGGCGAACGATCGCGCGCGGCGTTCTCTCCGATCTTCCACGTTTGATAGAATTTATTATCTGATAGTGCAGCATGCGATACGAAGCCTTTGGAGGAAATAGGCGGCCGGGACGGAAATGTATACGCCGCGAGTTCGTCGTCGCCGCTTTGCTCGTCGGGCGAGCGAGCGAGCCGAGACGAGTCGAGTCGATTCGTGCCGGTCGATGCAGTAATTAATGATGTTCGCGGTCCCGGCTCGGAGGAACTGGCTTAATTGAAGAATTAGTTTAGGTGGGAGGAGTGCGCCGCTCGCGTTGCCGCTTAGTCGAACGTGGAGACGATCGTTCGCAGGCCCCGCGTCTCTCGATTTTACGACGAGAGAGAGAGAGCTGCGCCTCGTAACGAACGCGTAACACGCCCTATAAACTCAAAGCGGTCGTGCACATTGTCACTTAGCAGCCGGAGAGCATGGCGACCTTTCCCTACTATTTTTAGGGAAACTGTTCAACGTCATAGAGGAAGCGTGATCGAATCTAGGATGCTTGATTTTAGAGGGTGCAAACTATACCGCTCGAAGAAATCGTAAAAGAGTCGAGAGAACGATTGCACAAAAATTGGCCAACTTTGACCGACGACAACTCCGCGAAAAATCATCGTGGCGCGAAGACTTTCCTCTCAAATTGAAGCTTGAAATCTCTACTTTAAAACGATGTTTCTGGATTTTAAGTTCGACGCGCCCTCGGCCCTGCGACCCTTTAAACGTGACACCATGTTTCTCGTATTGAAAAGTGCGAGGGTTGCTTCGAAGTGCTATAGCTTCGCGAAAAAAAATCGCAGCCACGTTTCTTTTATCTCCGATTGAAGGCGAAGGATCGAACCTCGTTCGGCCGTGAACGGCGTCCCCGAGAAAAATTGCACAAAGTCTGTGCGTTTCGTCGAACTTGGCTATTTTCGACGCAACGAACGTGGCAATTTTTCGATACGACAAACACGGCCTCGTTTGTAAAAGGTTACAGCGGCGAGGGTGGATCGAACTTGAAATCTAGAAACATCGTCTTAAAGTAGAGATTTCAAGCTTTAATTTGAGAGAAACGTCGTCATTCTACGATGATTTTTCGCGGTGTTATCGTCGCTCGAATTTGGCCAAGTTTTATCCAAAATTGTCGGAGTTACGTAAATTCTCCTCAATCGACGGTCGGATTGTGCACAAAAATGGATAATTTGGGAAGAGGAGATACGATTATTCGAGCCCTTCGGCTCGTTTTTATTGTTGTTGACGATCGGTAACTATAAAAATAATATATAAATATTAGTATAATATAGTAATATAAAAATATAATAATATAGTAATATAATAATATAGTAATATAATAATATAATAATATAATAATATAATAATATAGTAATATAATAATATAACAATATAGTAATGATCTTACATGTGATTCAAGCTCAACAGCACTGTATTAAAATAAATTCGCAGGATGAAATCTAATATAATATAATCAATACATGAACGAGCTCAACGCATATATATATAAATATAGTATCATGTACATAATAAATAAAGACACGTAAGCAAAAATAATTCCTTCGATACGGACCGTTTGCATGCTTCAAAGGTGGTGCAAGTCCATTTTTTTAGCTACAAATTATATATCTCATTTTAAAAGAAACTGGACTTACACCAGTTTCAAACGTAAACGGTCCAACAAAAATGTTAAATATCCAACAAGAAAAAAAATATTCCTACGCTATGCTACAATTTTCTCGAGCACAGCATTTAACTATCGCTGGAGCCGATTACTATGCGCAAACCAGATGACAGCGTTCGTACCATCGACTCATTGATTCGACCGTCGTCGTTCCGCGTTTAATAGTCGATTAATTGGACGTAGATCGCGATCGCGTCGGCTTCGATTGTTTTCCGTCGTTTATTAATCAGAATTGTTGACTCGCGATTACAACGCAGCGAGTATAAGCGTTTATTAATAATTCGGTTGCGTCATTAGCGGAATCGCCGCAGCAGACGGTTAATCCCATAATAGCCGTTCAATCTGAAATACTTCGAGCGAACGATAAACGAACGGAATAATAAATAACATCGTATATGTGTGTGTGCGTGTGTGTGTGTCAGCGACATTGTCTCTCCGAGCAAACGTTACATTTTTTTTTATAACGTTCGTGTTTACGTTCGTGACCGTTTAACGTACCGCGGCGTTACGCCCGCTTAAGTGTACATCAATCCGTGATTAAATCGTCGGAGACCGGCCGGAGGATAAATCGCATCATTCGATGGCCGAGAAGAAAAGACGACGAATTTTAATGATTCGATCGTGTTCGAACCTACCGCGGTCAAAGTGACCGCTTTCTTATTTTGCAATTCTGAAAATTCTTTCCGAGACACTTTCGTGGAAAATGCTTGAACAAGTTATTGGGTTGGCAACTAAGTAATTGCCGATTTGTTCGATGAAATAAAAAAATCTTCTTTTTTACTTGGAACGAAGTTTAATCTGTAATGTAATCTACTGTAATGTAATCTAACCCCCGCAACGCGGTGGCTGTGTCAATTTTGACTCGGAGCATTCAGAATCGTTTTTACTCAATTGCCCAATTTTCGACAATTAAAACGAATAAATTGCCGTCGCATTGGAAACAGCAGAATTACGAAACATAAATTAACCCCCTTTGCACTCGAGTGTCGACTCCGAGGCACCCCGCTAAGATAATTTTTGTATTAACGAAGTTTAGATTGAAAGAATTGTTGAAAATTTCACTGTCGCGCGAGTCGCAAGACCCAATTTCGGACGAATAAAATGCGCTTTGTCGTATGAAATGAAAATATCGGGTTGCCAACTAAGTAATTGCCGATTTGTTCGATGAAATAAAAAATCTTTTTTTTACTTGGAACGAAGTTTAATCTGTAATGTATTTTCCATTTTGTTCGACGACCTTTTGCCATCTCTCCGACAACTTGAAAATTCCACGCTCGCAGAAAGTCCGATCCTTTTCGGCCAAAAACTGAGTTAAGTGAGATTTGACAGCGTCATCGTCGTTAAAAGTTTTACCACGAAGGGAGTTGTCCAGGGATCGAAATAAGTGGTAATCCGACGGCGCGAGATCAGGGCTATATGGCGGGTGTAACATCGATTCCCATCCAATATCCATGAATTTTTGCCGAGTGGACAAAGACGTGTGCGGCCTAGCATTGTCCTGCTGGAAAATGACACCTTTACGATCGACCAATTCTGGTCGCTTTTCCTTGACCGCTGCATTCAATTTGTCCTGTTGCTAACATTCACGGATAATAAAAAATAACATAATAATAATAATAATAATTTTATAATATAACATTTACGGATATCATAAAAATGGGAGCGAGAGACATCTATAACTGAAATCGGCAATTACTTAGTTGCCAACCCAATATATTATTGGAGCAAGTTTTATAACAAAAACTTTACAAATTCTAAATAAATTCGGTCTTCTCACTTTTGCGAAGCAGTACACACGTATTACTGCTTATGTGCAGTATATATATATATGCATTTAAGGGTCAAATATGACTCGCGTTGAACGCAACGAACGATACGCGAGAAAAGTCCGATGTAACGAGCGAAGTTGGTAATTACGGTTTCGGAAGTCCGCGTAACGTCCTGCTTTCTACGCCGCATACCTCTGGAATTCGTGCTGTACACTTTCTACGAGGCGCGCACGTGTATTTTAACCCTTTGCGATCGAGCGGCGACTCTGAGGCACCGCTGAAATTGTTACATCACGTTCTAAGATAATTTTTATATTATCGAAGCTTAGATTTTGAACATTGCTGAAGGTGTAGAGCTGTTTCATGAATCGCAAGACCCAATTTCGCGCGCATAAAATACACTTTGCCGTGTAAAATGAAGTCAGAAAAATGATCTTAGATTTACAGTTGAAATGGGTTCGAGTGCAAAAGGCTAACCCATGGACGCGGCGGTCCGTTTTCACAACTGTGCCATGAGACGAGATTAGGAGAAATGAAGTTTGGAGAATTATTATAACAATGATAATTTATTCGTGCACACGGGTTGGGAAACCCTTTGTTACAGAGGAAGTAATAACAAATACAGTAATCGCACATCTACAGTGATATTATATATAGATATTATTATTATTATTATTATTATTATTATTATTATTATTATTATTATTATTATTATTATTATTATTATTATTATTATTATTATTATTATTATTATTATTATTATTATTATTATTAATGTTATTATACATACTATTATTACTATTATTGTTATGATTAATATTATTATACATACTATTATTATTACTAATATTATTATTAATATTATATACAGATTACATTATAATATAAAATAAAAATAATAATCATAATACAACAATCATAGATAACAGGCTCCCATGAAAAAGATAAAAAACGAGAGTCTTCTATTCCGTTTCGTCGTTCCCCGTAATAGCAAAATAGCAACCAAATTACTTTAATCATCGTTCAGCATACCAGTAGTCCCTCCATCACCTAAAAAAAAGAAAAGGAATCTCAAATCGTTCGCTCCGAGTTTCGAAGACGGTTATTGCATTACGAAGAGGGTTCGAACATTAATTGGCGTCGCCGTGCACAAAGAGCGTTGTAATTGCTGTTTCGAAACGAAAATTACTTTCTTGCCAAGCGGCCGGAATAATTGAATCGCGGTGTTTGCTCTTACCACGGGCGTACACAATTTCTTCGGCGGCGGCGGGGCCGGTGCGTAGGTCCCTAATTGTTTGCGAAGTAGGTACATATAACGCAATTACTGCGCCCGCGCTGCTTCATTCTGTTACCGGTTAATAGATCCATAAGTTCGCGGTAAAACCGCACCGCACCGACCGACCGACGTGCACCGAGCGCACGTGTCCAGGGAGCGGAGCGGAGCGCGCGCTCCAGCACGAGAGCTGGGCTTCCTTTGTGCGCGAGCTAAATCTATTTGGCGCTCAATTTCCAGCTACTTTCGATTCGACGGACGGGCAGAAACTCCGCGAAGCGACGCGACGCGACGCGGAGCAGACATTTCGAACAATAATTGCGCCATTCAAACGCGTGACATCGTTTAGCGCCATTATTCATCGGCGGTTGATCAACGTCAGAACAACTTGCCGCCGAGCCCGGCCGATTTATAAGCCGTCCATGGTCCCGGATAAATTTTTCTCGAGCATGCCGTTCGGAGCATCGTGAAGCTCGAACTTTCCTCTTTTATTTGAGGGCAGAATCGAGTCGCTGCGATTTTTTCTCGCAAAGATTTCCGAGTCCATAGGGGCCGCTAAACTGGGCGCATTTTCGGTGTCGCGAACACACCCTCGTATTCGGGATGTCACAGACCTTTGGGGACGCGCGATATCAAAAATTTGAGTACAGTGTCGTAAAGTAGAGATTTCGAGCTTTAATTCGTGGGGGGAATCATCATTTTACGAGTTTCGCCGCCGAATTGCCTTCGAATCGTGTCGCGTGGCCTCCGAATCGCCTTCGAATCGGTCTTCGAACAGCTGTAACACCGTTAAAAATCGTCATAAAGTTATAACTCTTTTTTCAAATTAAAGCTCGAAGTCTCTACTTTACGACACCGTATTTCAATTTCTAACATCGCGCGTCCCAATGACCGTAGTATTCTAAAACCAACGCCTTACTCGTGATACAAAGTGCACAAAAGTGCAAAGTTTAACGCCGTCCATGGACCTGGACAAATTTTTCTCGAGCATGCCGTTCAGAGCATCGTGAAGCTCGAACTTTCCTCTTTCGTTCAAGGGCAGAATCGAGTCGCTGCGATTTTTTCTCGCAAAGATTTCCGAGTCCATAGAGGCCGCTAAACTGGGCGCATTTTAGGTGTCGCGAACACACCCTCGTATTCGGGATGTCACAGTCCTTTGAGGACGCGCGATATCAAAAATTCGAGTACAGTGTCGTAAAGTAGAGATTTCGAGCTTTAATTCGCGAGGAGAGTCATAATCTTTCGAGTTTCGCCGCCGAATTGCCTTCGAATCGTGTCGCGTAGCCTCTGAATCGTCTTCGAATCGGTCTTCGAACAGCTGTAACACCGTTAAAAATCGTCATAAAGTTATAACTCTTTTTTCAAATTAAAGCTCGAAGTCTCTACTTTACGACACCATATTTCAATTTCTAACATCGCGCGTCCCAATGACCGTAGTATTCTAAAACCAACGCCTTGCTCGTGATACAAAGTGCACAAAAGTGCAAAGTTTAACGCCGTCCATGGACCCGGACAAATTTTTCTCGAGCATGCCGTTCGGAGCATCGTGAAGCTCGAACTTTCCTCTTTTATTTGAGGGCAGAATCGGGTCGCTGCGATTTTTTCTCGCAAAGATTTCCGAATCCATAGTGGCCGCTAAACTGGGCGCATTTTCGGTGTCGCGAACACACCCTCGTATTCGGGATGTCACAGTCCTTTGGGGGTGCGCGATATCAAAAATTCGAGTACAGTGTCGTAAAGTAGAGATTTTGAGCTTCAATTTGCGTGGAGAATCATCATTTTACGAATTTCACCGCCGAATTGCCTTCGAATCGTGTCGCGTGGCCTCCGAATCGCCTTCGAATCGTGGCACGTGGCCTCCGAATCGCCTTCGAATCGTGGCAAAAAATTAGAAATAAAAAAGTTAAGTCCTCCTTTTTATTCTAGCATCATTATGCGTTCATATCAATGTATATCGGCACGCTGATCACTGCCTTTCTCGCCGTTTGCCCCGAATTCCTATGAAAAACGAGCCGCGAAGTCCGGAGAATCGCGGCTTAGTATTCTCGGATTTGCCGGTTTCGATTCCGACCTTCGAACATTTCTGGGAGAAATTACCGTACGTACTGCCTCATGGTCGATCGCGACAGCGAATTGAAAGGAAATGGCGAAACGTATCGGGCTAATGACACGTTCAACCGATGTTGTGGCCGATGTGTTTCTCCGTTGAATTATTGCTTCGCGAAACTGGGTTAAATATTTGTCGTATCCTGTGAGAAGGCTGGTTCAGCGATCCCTCCACGGTGTCGCCGCAACCGTCGCGTGTCTATGACCCTTCTAATTACTCAATAAAACTTCGTTTGCCCGTACATTGTCGAGGGAACGGGCTAATTCAGACGCTTCGGTCGCCAACGCTCGAATAATTCTTACCAGTCAGTCAACAACGCGGTTGATCAACAGGAATCGTTCTACGTCTGTTTGTTGAACAAATTCGCAACCGTTCAAAAATATACCGGGTCTGCTTTGCTGGACGTTCGATTCGTGGTTTCTCGTCGAAACGGTCGCGAAAGAGCGCGCGTTCTTCGTTACCTACCTTCGTTACCCATGCGCTGCGGTCGCCGGGTCATTTTGGACCTTTTCACCCTACGATTTTCGTTTGCAATTTTTACTTTACATTTTTCGTTCGCAATTTTTACCGTGCAATTTTTCGTTCGTAATTTTTATTTTACGTTTTCCGTTCGCAATTTTTACTGTGCAATTTTTCTTTCACAATTTTTACCGTGCAATTTTTGTTCAAAATTTTTACTGTACGATTTTTCTTTCATAATTTTTACTGTACAATTTTTGTTTCACTATTTTTACTGTACGATTTTTGTTCACAATTTTTGCTGTACGATTTTTGTTCACAATTTTTGCTGTGCAATTTTTGTTCACAATTTTTGCTGTACAATTTTTCTTTCACAATTTTTGCTGTACAATTTTTCTTTCACAATTTTTGCTGTACAATTTTTCTTTCACAATTTTTACTGTACAATTTTTCTTTCACAATTTTTACTGTACAATTTTTCTTTCACAATTTTTACTGTACAATTTTTCTTTCACAATTTTTACTGTACAATTTTTCTTTCACAATTTTTACTGTACAATTTTTCTTTCACAATTTTTGCTGTACAATTTTTCTTTCACAATTTTTGCTGTACAATTTTTCTTTCACAATTTTTACTGTACAATTTGTCTTTCACAATTTTTACTGTACAATTTTTCTTTCACAATTTTTACTGTACAATTTTTCTTTCACAATTTTTACTGTACAATTTTTCTTTCACAATTTTTACTGTACAATTTTTCTTTCACAATTTTTACTGTACAATTTTTCTTTCACAATTTTTGCTGTACAATTTTTCTTTCACAATTTTTACTGTACAATTTGTCTTTCACAATTTTTACTGTACAATTTTTCTTTCACAATTTTTACTGTACAATTTTTCTTTCACAATTTTTACTGTACAATTTTTCTTTCACAATTTTTACTGTACAATTTTTCTTTCACAATTTTTACTGTACAATTTTTCTTTCACAATTTTTGCTGTACAATTTTTCTTTCACAATTTTTACTGTACAATTTGTCTTTCACAATTTTTACTGTACAATTTTTCTTTCACAATTTTTACTGTACGATTTTTGTTCACACTTTCTACTTTACAATTTTCGTTCACACTTTTTACCGTACAATTTTCGTTTTCGATGCACGCGATTAATTGCAGAACGAGCAAACAACAGCAAAAGCAGCAGAGCCCATAAAAAGGTACCGTAAATTCTCCCTAATTTTCCATCAGCTTGTAAACAAAAATGGACACTTTGGAAGGAGCAGATACGATTATTCGAGCCCCGCGTTTTCATAGTTATCGATTGTCGACAAATACGAACGAGCCGGAAGGCTCGAAAAAATCGTGTCTCCTCTCCCGAAATTGCCCATTTTTGTGCGCAATCTGTGCGTCAATTAGGGAGAATTTACTGCACCTTCGCACCCTGTGACGCGCGAGAGATAGCTTCGCGATAATGTTCGGACGATTTAGGGGCACAGTTTGGAAGTCTCGTGCGAGCCATTTTTGCTCACTGTGCTCGATGGGTGATTTACTCGACGGCGACCGGCGAGCTTCTTTATCTGGACGAAGAATCGACGAGCGACTACGTACGGGAATGTCGCTGCTAATTGGCCATTTTCCGCTCGGAATTGTTTTACGCTGAAAAAGTCGACGCGAAGAACAACGAACGCGACCGACTGGACGACCTAATGTATTCGAACTTGGTCCGAGTTAATTGCTGATGGATAAATAGGTAGAGGAGCCAATTACTGTGCCCTGTTAACAGTCTTTAGCAGTTTTCGCTATTGAACGCGACTCCAGCAATTTAAATAACATTTCTTAAGGATTTGAAGGTGAATCTTAAAGTTCCTTTTGCCGATAGAAATTTGTTCAATATTGGAAGAAAGAAAAAAAATGTAAATACATAAATAAGTAAATAAGTAAATAAGTAAATGCGTAGATAAATCAATAAATAAAGAAGTAAATAAATACTAAATAAACAAGTAAATAGATAAGTAAATAAATGAGTAGATGAACAAATAAGTAGATAAATAAATAAGTAGCTAAATAAGTAAATAGATAAGTAAATAAATGAGTAAATGAATAAATAAGTGGATAAATAAATGAGTGGATGAATAAATAAGTAGATAAATAAATAAGTAAATAAATACTAAATAAACAAGTAAATAGATAAATAAATAAATGAGTAGATGAACAGATAAGTAGATAAATAAATAAATGAGTAGATGAATAAATAAGTGGATAAATAAATGAGTGGATGAATAAATAAGTAGATAAATAAATAAGTAAATAAATACTAAATAAACAAGTAAATAGATAAATAAATAAATGAGTAGATGAACAGATAAGTAGATAAATAAATAAATGAGTAGATGAATAAATAAGTGGATAAATAAATGAGTGGATGAATAAATAAGTAGATAAATAAATAAGTAAATAAATACTAAATAAACAAGTAAATAGATAAATAAATAAATGAGTAGATGAACAGATAAGTAGATAAATAAATAAATGAGTAGATGAATAAATAAGTAGATAAATAAGTAAATAAAGAAGTAAATAAATATTAAATAAACAAGTAAATAGATAAATAAATAAATGAGTAGATGAATAAATAAGTAGATAAATAAGTAAATAAATGAACAACTAAATAAATAAATAAGTAAGTAAATAATGATCGGTTCAAAGGTCGTCGGTTTCGTGAAAGCCTGTGAGATTCGACGATTTCGCACCTGCACATAGTTTCGAGATTTCGAAATTTTCTCGGACGGGCACGATGAAACTTCGAACAATATTTCAACCGGAATTTCCTAGAGAAACAGAATCTTCAACGGGAGTTTCATTTAAGCTGATTACGCGTCTCGCTTTACACGGAACGATGCCGAATTACACTTGCTACACACCGACGCCGTCGAAATTACAGCAGTTCCCCGGTTTTAATTGACGCATATTTCCCTTTAATGTTCGCGTTCGCGCTTCACCGGAATCGTTACTTCGGAAAGCTCGATGGGAATCCGCGTATTTCTCACGGAGGACCGCGTGAAAAGCTTACAAACAAAAATTGTCCATCCTTGACGGGGGTCAGCATCGTTTAGCTAAAGTCGATTCGTCGGTTATTCGAGGAAAATTAACGATATTTTCGTCGATCTCCTCAGTGATTACTTTAATAAATTATAAAAAAATCAACTGCATAATGTTATCAGAAGATATGGATGTTTAGTCTGTGTTTGTTGCTTTTATGTTGTAATCATATTCCTCCCAATTTTCATATTCATTTTCATTTTTATTTTTATTATTATTACATTATTATTACTACTATTGTTATTGTTATTGTTGTTACGTTGAATTTTTGTGGAAAAATTGAACTAAATTAATTTAAATCAAATTGGACTAAATTAAATTAGACTGAATTAATTTGGACTGAATTAAATTAAATTAGACTAAGTTAAATTAGACTAAATTAATTTGGGCTAAATTAAATTAAATTAGGCTAAATTAAATTAGGTTAAATTAAATTAGACTAAATAAAATAAAATTCAGCTAAATTAAATAAAATTAAGTCAAATTAAATAACATCAAATTAAATTTAGTACCGGCTCTCACTCTAATTCCGCTAATTCTTTCAAAATTCCACTTCTCTGTCTTACGTAACGAAGGATTTCCCGGGCGATATCACCAAATAAATAATTAAAAAAAAAACTTTCTTCTCGTTATCCTCGAAACGATCTCATCGTAGAACGATCGGAGAGTAACAGGACACCCAGTATGATCGTAAAAGTAGATCACCGTGTTCTACGATAGCGTAGGCGTAGAGCGTAGAGTGTAGAGGAACGTCGCCGGTGGAATCCGATATCATCCGAGTTCAGCAATCCGATCGATTAATCCTTTTTCTCCTACGCGTTCCCGTACGTACACACGAACGTGAGTACTATCGATACGTATATACATACATACATATATATATATGTATATGTATAACTCCATTCGATGCGAAGCTAAAACGCGAGACCGCGGCGCGCGGTGTGCGAAAACGGACGCTGTCATCGATATTTAAGCGTTCCAGTAAATTCAAGCACACAATCAATAAACATCAATTTTCTTTAAACATCAATTTCCTCTAAGAAATTATTGCAGTCGAATGATTTCGAATCGCAGCATGAAAATGGTACGCCGAAGGGTCAATGAGAATTTTGGTACCAGTAAAGGGTTAAAGGATACTCTAGCTAAACGCTGATCCGATCTTAGACTCGTGAAAACCCTTTGTTATAGCAATTGTCAAGGTTATTATTAATGTAATCGATACAGTAATGTCTCTCTAATTGACGCTCAGATCGCCCACAAAAATGGACAATTTATGGAGAAGAGAGACGATTATTTGAGCCTTACGGTATAAACCGTAAAAATAATTTTATAGTTATAAATTGTCCACAATTTATATCTCCTGTTCCCAAATTATCCATTTTAAACCGTCTCTCTTCTCCATAAATTGTCCATTTTAGTGGACAATTTAGGAAGAAGAGTGGACAATCTGAGGAGTGGACAATCTAAGCGTCAGTAAGGAAGACATTACCGTACACTAATGTTTCCCTTACTGACGCTTAGATTGTCCACTCCTCAGATTGTCCACTCCTCTTCCTAAATTGTCCACTAAAATGGACAATTTATGGAGAAGAGAGATGGTTATTCGAGCCTTGCGGTTTATTTTTATAGTTACAAATTGTCCACAATTTATATCTCCTTTTCCCAAATTATCCGTTTTAGTGGACAATATGAACGTCAGTAAGGGAGACATTACTGTACACTAATGTCTCTCTTACTGACGCTCAGATTGTCCACTCCTCTTCCTAAATTGTCCATTTTAGTGAATAATTTAGGAAGAGGAGATACGATTATTCGAGCCTTGCAACTCGTTCTTATAGTTGTTGACAATCGACAACCATAAAGAACGAGCCACAAGGCTCGGACAATCGTATCTCCTCTTCCAAAATTGTCCATTTTAGTGGACAATCCGAGCGTCAGTAAGAGAGACATTACTGTACAGTAATTACACATTACTGTGCGACATTACTATGCAGAAAAATGGATAATTTTCAATTATTCAAGCCTTGAAACTCGTTTCTATAGTTGTTGACAATCGATAACCATAAAAAACGAGCCACAAGACTCGAACAATTGTTTTTCCTCTTCCCAAATTATCCGTTTTAGTGGACAATCTGAGCGTCAGTAAGGGAGACATTAGTGTACGGTAATGTCTCTCTTACTGACGCTCAGATTGTGCAGACAAATGGACAATTTAGGAAGAGGAGATACGATTATTCGAGCCTATCTTATAGTTGTTAACAATCGATAACCATAAAGAACGAGCCACAAGGCTCGGACAATCGTTTCTCCTCTTCCCAAATTATCCGTTTTAGTGGACAATCCGAGCGTCAGTAAGAGAGACATTACTGTACAGTAATTACACATTACTGTGTGACATTACTGTGCAGAAAAATGGATAATTTTCAATTATTCAAGCCTTGCAACTCGTTTCTATAGTTGCTTTGCAATCGATAACCATAAAAAGCGAGCCACAAGGCTCGAACAATCGTATCTCCTTTTCCAAAATTGTCCACTTTAGTGGACAATCCGAGCGTCAGTAAGGGAGACATTGCTGTACACCACGGAAGAGAAGTCCAGCTCGACGACGACGACGACGAAAGCGACGACGAAGGAGGACGCGACGCGGAAAAAGGTGCGAAAACGCGGCGGCGACGATACGGCAAAGCGGGGACTAATTATTTCGGAGTGATAGCGACGTCGTCGCGTCGACGGCGAGATAACGGCGCGTCTACGACACGCTTAACGACACCAGGCCGGGACTGTTGGTCGCCGATAACGAACCTCGACGAGCGCCATTAACAAAAAGCACGCCTTGAACGGCTGTCCAGACGATTGGAGCCAGCAATTGGCAGGTCACGCACACTCGTTCTAGCGAGACGAATGCCCAAGGCATTCGAATTGCCTTCCTTTTGTCGTTACGTGCGCTGCCTACTCATGCGACCTCGTGCGAACTGAATGGAAAACGATTCGTTGGCTCCGCTGCGAACGAAAACCTACTCGAAATACGTCCTCGACCGCCAGCGACGCTCCTGCCATCCTGATAATGACATTGTTTTCGGCAGTTCAGCGTGATTCGAACTCGTTCGATTTTAATATTTTCTTGGCGGAGGAAAGAATAGTATTTATTGTGCGTCCACACGTTCGCTTCGACGATGAACCAGTTAGCTGTTTCCGACGAGTATACTCGTCGTGATGTGAAATGGTGTCACTTTCTCGCGACGAGTATACTCGTCGTAATAAAACATGGTGATATGTTCTTGTGACGAGTATATTCGTCGGAATAGGAAATGGTGACACGTTCTCGTGACGAGTATACTCGTCGTAATCGAAAATGGTGATACGTTCTCGTGACGAGTATATTCGTCGTAATGGAAAATAGTGTCATTTTCTCGTGACGAGTATACTCGTCGTATCATAAAATAGTATTATTTTCTCGTGACGAGTATACTCGTCGTATCACAAAATAGTATTATTTTCTCGTGACGAGTATACTCGTCGTATCACAAGATAGTATTATTTTCTCGTGACGACTATACTCGTCATATCACAAAATAGTATTATCTTCTCGTGACGAGTACACTCGTCGTATCACAAAATAGTATTACTTTCTCGTGACGAGTATACTCGTCATATCACAAGATAGTATTATTTTCTCGTGACGAGTATACTCGTCGTATCACAAGATAGTATTATTTTCTCGTGACGACTATACTCGTCATATCACAAAATAGTATTATCTTCTCGTGACGAGTACACTCGTCATATCAAAAAATAGTATTATCTTCTCGTGACGAGTATGCTCGTCATAATACAAGATGGCATAATTTTCTCACGTCGAGTATAATCATCAGAACCATTTAACCGTTTCAGTAGGATATGAATTTTGTATAATACGTGTTCCAAATAATAACGTTCTAAACAATAATCTTCTACATAATAATATCTCAAATATAAGAATTAATGTCCGGCGTTGAAACTCGCATAATTTCGTTTATTTGTTAACGTACCATAAAAAGCTCGGGAAAATCGAAAATTGTGCGCGGCAATAACGAGCAAAAAATGCGTGCAAATGTTGTTCTTACACAGCACGTGTTGCAATTATGTTTTTTACTTCGGCTGTTTGAACGTATAATTGCAATCTACGATCGACGTATTTCAACGTTGCTGTAAAAACTTGTTCGCTCTGTAAACAATGTGTGCACACGATAGTGAGTTACAATAAATTTATCAACTGAAACTCTAAAAACAATCTCGACAATAAATTCGGTCGGTAAACGATACACATTTGTTTGTAAACAAACAGCCTCCTCGTTTCTCGTCTACAAAGAAAACCATGACTTACGCGCCACCATGATTCCGAGAGCCAATCTCGATCGATGGAAACGTCTAAGAAGCGTACGTGGACAATTGTACGGGATCAAAAGTACCGCTTCGATTTTTAAAAATTCAAAACAAAAGATCACGCATTTAAGGGTTAATCGACGACACTGAAAACTAGAAAATGAATATTTATAAAAATTGAAAAAAATATCGGTTCGGTCATCTTATATTTTCTACGAATCCCAGAGAAAAATTGGATCGGTTCAATAAATTGCAATTAAAAATGAATTTCAAAAAGTTGCTTAAAAATTCTGTGTTTTTGGTTCGCGCGGCACCGAACGCGTTAACACTAAAACCTACCAAGCAGTGATACTAACTGGCGTGTACTGCTTCACGAAAGTGAGAAGACCGAATTTATTTAGAATTTGTAAAGTTTTTATTATAAAACTTGCTCCAATAATATATTGGGTTGGCAACCAAGTAATTGCCGATTTCAGTTATAGATGTCTCTCGCTCCCATTTTTATGATATCCGTGAATGTTATATTATAAAATTATTATTATTATTATTATTATGTTATTTTTTATTATCCGTGAATGTTAGCAACTGGACAAATTGAATGCAGCGGTCAAGGAAAAGCGACCAGAATTGGTCGATCGTAAAGGTGCCATTTTCCAGCAGGACAATGCTAGGCCGCACACGTCTTTGTCCACTCGGCAAAAATTCATGGATATTGGTTGGGAATCGATGTTACACCCACCATATAGCCCTGATCTCGCGCCGTCGGATTACCACTTATTTCGATCCCTGGACAACTCCCTTCGTGGTAAAACTTTTAACGACGATGACGCTGTCAAATCTCACTTAACTCAGTTTTTGGCCGAAAAGGATCAGACTTTCTGCGAGCGTGGAATTTTCAAGTTGTCGGAGAGATGGCAAAAGGTCGTCGAACAAAATGGAAAATACATTACAGATTAAACTTCGTTCCAAGTAAAAAAGATTTTTTATTTCATCGAACAAATCGGCAATTACTTAGTTGGCAACCCGATATTTTCATTTCATACGACAAAGCGCATTTTATTCGTCCGAAATTGGGTCTTGCGACTCGCGCGACAGTGAAATTTTCAACAATTCTTTCAATCTAAACTTCGTTAATACAAAAATTATCTTAGCGAGGTGCCTCGGAGTCGACACTCGAGTGCAAAGGGGGTTAATTTATGTTTCGTAATTCTGCTGTTCCCAATGCGACGGCAATTTATTCGTTTTAATTGTCGAAAATTGGGCAATTGAGTAAAAACGATTCTGAATGCTCCGAGTCAAAATTGACACAGCCACCGCGTTGCGGGGGTTAGATTACATTACAGTAGATTACATTACAGATTAAACTTCGTTCCAAGTAAAAAAGAAGATTTTTTATTTCATCGAACAAATCGGCAATTACTTAGTTGCCAATCCAATAGATCCCGCCTGGCAATAACGCGCCACCCCGTATTTACCGTGGTGCACAAGCGGACATTACGTATGCGCGTGGAACGGGAGTTCAATGGAGTTAGTAGGTGATTTAGAATCGAACACGGTCGAAGTTCAAAATTGCCTGGGCATGAATTATTCGTGGATTTGTATCAATCAATTGACTCGTCGTACGGAGGCGCTCCGACGGGAAGCAATATCGATTTTATTAATACGATAGGAAAGTTTCCGCGGGGTCTCTATCGATACCGTCATTGGTTTGCTTGCTATTGCTCCACTTCGAGCCGGCCGTCCGTCCGTCCATTCAGCTCTGTGTCCCACTTCCACTTTTAACTTGTATAATTACTCGCAGATCTATCTTTCCATTCGATTCGTGTTCTCGCTTACACAAATCCAATTTATTTAACAGCCGGCCAGTAATTTTCTTAAACGAAACGTTCACCGACCGATTCGAACGGAATTCACGGTCTTCTTTCGTTCACAGTTTCGTAATTCGTTCATTTAGATTTCAATGTCAACGAACATCGTTACGGATAAATACGCTTCGGTATGGATTATTTAATTAGTTGTGAATTGGTTAAATTAATTGATCGGTTCTCGCACGACTGCTGCCGTATTTTTACTCTCTCGTCGATAAATGAAGTTATTATTATTATTGTTGTTGTACAGGGTGTCTCGTAAGTATATTAACAAACGGAAAGAGGCGATTGCTAAGCTCATTTCAAGTGACTCTTTCCTCAGCGGAAATGCGATCAGCGGCTTCGTTTACGAGTTATTAACGGAGAAGTTATCTTCAAATATAGGATTCCTGAGATGATTTGAAGTAACTTTTTCCTTTGCGAAAATGCGATCCACGGCTTTGTTTACGAGTTATTAGCGAAAAACCAGTGACCAATGAGAGGCGAGCTCGCGTAGCGCGCGGCGGTCGAGCCAACGAGCGCGCGAGGCCCGGTCGCGAGGCCCGGCCGCCTCGTGTCAGCCGCGCGCTCGCCTCTCATTGGCCACTGGTTTTTCGCTAATAACTCGCAAACGAAGCCGCGGATCGCATTTTCGCAAAGGAAAAAGTTGCTTCAAATCATCTCAGCAATCCCGTATTTGAAGATAATAACTTTCGGACGGCAACAATAGCGAACACGTGTCCGAATGTACGAGACAGAAGCTTCGTTGCCAACGAACGTTGTCAAACGTTTTCAGGGCGAATCGATCGCCCGTGTGTCGACGCGTTTAAAGAGATTGCCGAATAGTCGATTGTGTCGGAGCCGGCTGGGGGGACGCTTTTGAGAACAACGTATGGAAAGGAGATTTCCCGTCGTTAAACGTCCTTATTCACCAATAATTCGTGCATCCGCTGCGAGAGCCTGCTCCCTGTCGAAATAGCTACCGAACGTGGCACGCTGTAACAAAATCACCGAACCGAATCTCCCATTACCGTACACGGACAGAAGCGCGCACACCGGCGCGCCGGACGAACCTGTTCGCGGATATGGTTCAACGATTTGATTCCTCGGAGAATCGCCGAGCCGACACAACGACACTGGCTCCTCCACCACCCGCATAGGTTATATTCGCGGGCGCATACTGCTTCAACCCTCGACCCTCTGGTCACTGTTAAATTGCCTTTATATTATTAAATATAATTTATCATATATTTTTATATTGTATTAATCTGATTTATTTTATTGTAATTTTATATTATGTTAAATGTAAACGCAACAATATTATCTTCGATCGATCAGCCATTATAGGGCTACTATTACTATTAAATTAATATTCTCATCAGCCATTACCGGGCTACTATTACTATTAAATTATTTTCTTCGAACTATATATTATTATACAATTATATAAATATATTGTATAAATTAATAATCATATAAATATTATATATTATATTATAGTTTAATATAAAAGCTAGATATTATTGTATAATTTGTATCACAATAATCGACGGAAATACTGTGAGTCAGAAAAATTGTTTTATATTTATAGATATTGTATATATTAATATTATAAATATTATAGATAAAAATGGCTTCGAGTTACAACTACCATTTAACATCAAAAAAACAGAAAAGAATTCGATCTCTCCAAGATTTCAAAGTTAACCTCTTATGGTTCACCCTGCCAGCTTCTGCTCTGCTACCTAAAGCACCCCGGGCCACATCCCCCCTCCCTGCCCTTCCCCTAAGCCGAGCTAAATATTATAAATATTATAGATAAAAAACGCTTCGAGCTCCAGCTACCATTTAACACCAAAAAAACAGAAAAGAATTCGATCTCTGCAAGATTCCAAAGTGACCTAACCCCTTATAGTTTACCCCGCCAGCTTCTGCTCTGCCACATGAAGCACCCCGGGCCACATCCCCTCCCCCTGCCCCTCCACTGAGCCGAGCTTATCGAGCGATCTTGGCTCGATGCCAGAATGAACATTTTAAGGAAAACGAGAGAGAGAGAGAGAGAGAGAGGGGGGGGGAGAGAGAGAGAGACAGAGAGAACGAGAGAGAAGTGTGTGAGAGAGAGAGAGAGACAGGCAGAGAGAACGAGAGAGAGGCAGAGAGGACGAGAGAGAAGTGAGAGAGAGAGAGAGAGAGACAGGCAGAGAGAACGAGAGAGAAGTGTGAGAGAGAGAGAGAGGCAGAGAGAACGAGAGAGAAGTGAGAGAGAGAGAGAGACAGGCAGAGAGAACGAGAGAGAAGGAGTGAGATGGAAGGAGAGAGAGGGGGAGTGAGAGAGAGAGACAGGCAGAGAGAACGAGAGAGAAGGAGTGAGATGGAGGGAGAGAGAGGGGCGGAGAGAGAGAGAGAGAGAGCCGGGCGGACGATTCCACGAATTACATCTGGATCGACTCGCTGCGGGAAATTTCGACGATACGATCATCCTGGAAATTTATTCCGACGCGCGGTAATTAAATCCGTCAGCGGCCGAGTAGAAACGTGTCGAAAGCCGCCGCCGCGCGCATTTTATCCCGCGACATTTTCATTCGCGTAATTGTCGCATTTTCTAAAATACCGAGGTTGTAAATCGTTCGGGTTTATGCGGCTTTTGATTGACTTTTACTACTCGCACGCGACGCGATAAATCACCGTTCAACGATTTCCTGCTCCTACGTTTCAAGCGGAACGTGGATTCTGTGGCGGGATCTCGCGAACTTTCTGCAACATTATGCTGCTCAAACGGATCACATTTTATTCGGAACGGAGCAACGTGATCGTAAATAATAATAGTTTATTATCGACGATAATAATTCGTTATTAATAATAACAGTTTATTATTGATAATATTATTATCAATAACGTACTATTATTAGAGAGAATTTATATTACTATTAAAATATTGTTCATTGTGTGTGTGTGTGTGTGTGTTAATTATAATACATTCGTTATTTTCTATTTTCATTCTATCGTCAATAATCAACTATTATTATCAACAGTGAAATAATAGTACGTTATTGATAATAATATTTTACTATTGATAATAAATAGAGAAATATATAACATTTTATTTTTTTATTTATTTTTTATTTTATTTATTTAATAATAATATTTTCATAGAATGAAAATAGGAAGTAACGAATGTATTATAATTAACACAATGAACAATATTTTAATAGTAATATAAATTCTGAAATATTATTATTTTAACAGTAATATTAATTGTGAAATATTCTTGTCAATAACCTACTATTATTTCACTGTTGATAATAATACTTCATTATTGATAATAATAATTTATTATTGACAATAAGTGGACCGCGATCTTTACGCATTTATGGCAAAAATGAATAGCCGAAACATAAAATTGTGAACTCGTATGAAATATTTAATAACACTGTTACAACAATTTTCAGGTTACAAAGATTATCGGGCGAAGCAATTAATTTTCGTTTAATTTCTGTCTCTCACGATCGTCTTGTAACATTTTTATTTTGCACAAAGTTTTACCATGTACTTTAGACTGTAAAAGTTACGGGTAAATAAAATGCTCGAGAATAAGCTGCAGATAATAATTAATTACCGTAGCTTGTGTTTGCGCATGTCCGCGCGTTTCGCCAGGAAGTCGTCCACGTTGTGTTGTAGCAAACGGAAACGATCCCTCCCCGCAGGTGCGGATGATGGCAGTTTAGTATGACACGTGCCGGAAACTCGCCCCGGAGAATCCACCGGAGGAATTAAATAAAAATTTGCCGAGATACGGAATAAGGAACGAGTTCCTGTCGAGCATATTTTAAACAATTCCGCTGAATACAAAATTGTTTCGGATTTACGGGGTTAAAATGGCTTCGAGTGCAAAGGCTTAAGAAAAAAGAATTGGAACCACGTTCGCCAAATTTTTTGGTAACGTTACAAACAGCAGATTCAGGTGACAAAGTGTCGGCCTTTTTCAAAGACACCGAACTTCGTCATTTCATATAAACGTGTGCGCCTGAAATTTAATTAAATTAAATAAATGATAATAATTATATGATAAATGATAATAATTAGAGCGGGGATTTTATGCGTTTATGACAAAAACGATTAGGTCAAATATAAAATTGTAAGATCGTTGAAAGAACTTGAGAATATTGTTAATTATTTTCAGCTTATTACGATTATTAAAAGAAGTCTTGTTCTACTTAATTAATTTCTCCGTCTTGCAAGCAACCTTTTTGCAATTTTTATTTTGCATAAAGATCCGCAGCAGTCAACCTAAGAGAATCGGTGCGATGTTAAACGATAAACTAAAAAATAATAATAAATAAATCGGATTCATATTCGTGCAACAATTTGAGAACAATGCCAATGTAGGTATGGGAGCCGCATGATTAACGCGTGAAATATGTATAGCCAGCGTTCTATTGTCGAGTGTATTGACCGTTTACAGCGAGGAAGGAACAACTTTCGGACAAAGAACTTCGTTGAACGAGTAAAATGAAAATGAATAAATCAACGGCGTATAAACACGTGACAAGTGCGGAGACGCATTCGACAATGCATTCACAACACGTTAAACCGTTCCGGGAAAAAAACACAAGAACCGTCCGCGTCGATCGAACAAAAAGTTGCTGCCAGACGAACGCGTTTCAAGTTTTCAGCAGGGTCTCTCTCTCTCTCTCTCTCTCTCTCTCTCTCTCTCTCTCTCTTTCTCTCTCACTCTCTCTCTCCCTCTCTTTCTCTCTCTCTCTCTTTCTCTCTCTCTCTCTTCCTCTCTCTTTCTTTCTCTCTCTCTCTCTCTCTCTCTCTCTCTCTCTCTGCGTCGGAGTTCGGCATTGTTCAAATCACGTTTTATTCCAGCAATATTTCGTCTAGATTCTTCGAAACATGTTTTATTCGCATAATATGTCAAATAAATTGTTCGAACCAATTGTTTTATTTGTACAAAATCTCGAATAAATTCGTTATTCCTACAATATTTCGAATAAATTATTCGAACCAATTTTTATTCGTATAATATTGCCAATAATATTTTATTTCCATATTATTTCGAATAAAATGTTGAAATAAAATATTATTCTTATAATATTTCGAATAAATTGTTCGAAGCAATTTCTATTCGTATATAATATTACCAATAGTATTTTATTCCTATAATATTTCGAATAAAATATTGGAATAAAATATTGTTCTTATAATATTTCGAATAAATTGTTCGAATAAAATTTTTATTCGTATAATATTGCCAATAATATTTTATTCCTATAATATTTCGAATGAAATGTTGGAATAAAATATTATTCTTATAATATTTCGAATATATTCGATAATAATAATTCGTTAATAATATTTCGCAATCGAACCAATTTTTTATTCCTATAACGTTTCGAACAAATTCGGTGTGAGGGCCTCTTTATATCGTCGCGGACAATCGGGTAGGAAAAGAAAACGAGTGGAGAATTTTGAATATTGGAAAGACTAAGAAGCAGCGCTGAACGTTCGAGGGCAATGCCCTAACGAACACCGCTCCATGGGAAACAAACGGAAAATAGGTAACGGATTTGATATTGGGATTACTGGAAGGATGGCCCAGGCGACAAATACATTGCCGCGTTACAAACAGAAGACCGTTTAATGTGTACAAGTATGGGTCGTTCACCTGGGCCAACGTCGAATTCGAACTGCTTAGCTCGACATCGTGTATAAAAACTAACGTCGCGCTAGAGTTCTTATACACCGACCCAGGTGATACCAGAAAAAACGAGGTGATCAACTGGCGATTTAAAATTAATCGATTTGAATTTAGACAGGAATAAATTCGTCAAATAAAATATTATTTCTATAATATTTCGAATAAACTCTTCGAACAAATTTTTATGGTATTTTTATAATATTTCGAATAAATTCGTAGAATAAAATTTTATTTCTGTAATATTTCAAATCGATTCTACGAATCAATTTTTATTTCTATAATATTTCGAATAAATTCGGCGAACAAAATTTTATTCCTATTATATTACGAATGAATTCTACGAATCAATTTTTATTCCTGTAATATTTCGAATAGATTCTACGAACCAATTTTTATTCGTACAATATTTCGAATAAATTGTTCGAATAAAAAATTATCCCTATAATATTTCGAATAAATTCTTATAAAATTTTTATTCCTGTAATATGTCGAATAGATTCTACGAACCAATTTTTATTCGTATAATATTTCAAATAAATTGTTCGAATAAAAAATTATCCCTATAATATTTCGAATAAATTCTACGAACCAATTTTTATTCCTATAATATTTCGAATAGATTCTTCGAATCAATTTTTATTCGTATTATATTTCAAATAAATCGTTCGGATAAAAAATTATTCCTGTAATATTTCGAATAGATTCTACGAACCAATTTTTATTCGTACAATATTTCAAATAAATCGTTCGAATAAAAAATTATCCCTATACCACAATATTTCGAATAAATTGTTCGAATAAAATCGTATTCCTACAATATTTCGAATAAATTGTTTGAACCAATATTTATTCGTCTAATATTTTGAATAAACTGTTCGAGTAAAATATTATTCGAATAACCTCTCGAATAAATTGTTCGAATAAAATATTATTCGAATATACTATCTCGAATAAAATTGCATCGAAATAAATATTCGAATCGTTCGAATATAAATTGCACTCGTTGCTCGGATAAAATGTTGCCGTTCTTTGGTTACCGTTCCACGATCTGTATCTCCGTAAACGCCTTGAAACCGATACTTTCAGTATCTATTTCGTTGAATTACACACACCATAAACGGTCGTAAATCCGTCTAACGTGTCACTAAGTGCACCGCCGCGGGCCATTCGATTGCATACGTAATAATACGTATCGCCCTTGTCACTCGAGAGAGTCTTTTCTGTAACGGCGCATACGTACACGCGTATAATGTATACGTATGTATATCGGCTCTGCGTACGCACACGTGGTGACATTTGTCGATCCTGATTTTTCCAGAATCCGACGCAGCAACGAATCGGCCGGAAATCGACGCTAGGAAAAAAACAAAGCGACGTGTAAATCGACGGGTTGCATGACGAACATTCACTGCGGCCACCGAGATTAGAAAGTGTCCGATACATGTCTTAACTCTTCGGGACACGGTGGAACTAAAGATGTCCCATCTTTTTGATGCACGGTGATGCATGGTAGGACACATAATCTCGAAATATTACAGTAACTGCATGCGCATAGGTTTATATTTAGTCTTGGTTTATACTTAGGCTTATATTTAGTCTTAATTTATACTTAGATTTATATTCAGTCTTAGTTTATATTTAGGTTTATATTCAGTCTTAGTTTATATGTAGTCTTAATTTATACTTAGATTTATATTCAGTCTTAGTTTATATCTAGGTTTATATTCAGTCTTAGTTTATATGTAGTCTTAATTTATACTTAGATTTATATTCAGTCTTAGTTTATATTTAGGTTTATATTCAGTCTTAATTTATACTTAGGTTTATATTCAGTCTTAGTTTATATTTAGATTTATATTTAGGTTTATATTCAGTCTTAGTTTAGATTTAGGTTTATATTTAGGTTTATATTCAGTCTTAGTTTATATTTAGGTTTATATTTAAATTTATATTCAGTCTTAGTTTATATTTAGGTTTATATTTAGATTTAGATTTAATCTTAGGTTTATATTTAAATTTATATTTAGTCTTAGGTTTATATTTAGGTTTATATTTAGTCTTAGGTTTATATAGGTTTATATTTAGTCTTACTTTATATTTATATTTATATTTAGTCTTACTTTATATATTTAGGTTTATATTTAGTCTTACTTTACATTTAGGTTTGTATTTAGTCTTACTTTATATTTAGATCTATGTTTAGTCTTACTTTATATTTAAGTTTATATTTAGTCTTACTTTACATTTAGGTTTATATTTAATCTTAGTTTATATATATATATAGAATAGATCTAAAAAAAATCGTTGATAGTGTAACTGTCGTGCGAGTCGCAAGCCTCAATTTCATATGCATAAAATGCACTTTATCATATAAAATGAGAATGCCATAAGTCGGAAGAATTATTTCAGATGATGTACAGTTGAAACAGCATCGAGCGCAAAAGGTTAATTGAAAACGCGACGAACCGTCGAACTTCGCGACGAGTGCAACGTTTCCCGGTGCATCGAGGATCCTGCCAGATTCGAAACGAAACGAAATGAAAACTATACATGAAACATTTCGCCGCAGTGACGACGGGTTGCAGTTGCAGGGAGGATATCGTGCATGTTACGAATGCATAGAATCCGCAGTCTGGCTATACACGTATATACGTATATATGTGTATGTACACACACATATACATATAAATATATATATATATTTTTTTCTAATCTAGAAATATTAAATATAGTAGCAGTAGTATATGTAGTAGTAGTGGTCTCTCCAGCAATTGATCACCGTACTGCGGAAGTTTAATGCGACTGTGCTGTTTTTTAATCTGCGAGCTCTGCTGTAATTAAGATTTCGATAACGTCGAACAGCGCGCGTACATATGTACATATATAATATAATATATATTGTAATATAATATAATATAATATATATAAATATTAATAATATATTGTAATATAATATAATATAATATATATATATAAATATTGATAAGATATTGTAATATAATATAATATAATATATATAAATATTAATAAGATATTGTAATATAATATAATATAATATATATAAATATTAATAATATATTATAATATAATATAATATAATATATATAAATATTAATAATATATTATAATATAATATAATATAATATATATAAATATTAATAATATATAATAATATAATATAATATTTATATATATATATATATTTTTTTTTCACCCGATTCTCTTTCCGAAATAGTTCGCGACCGAAACGAACCTAATCGACGTGTGACGGTATAAAAACTCCAACGGAAATTGATAACCTTTCCACGCGCAGCGGACTCGGGCAAATATCATTTGAAATGAAAATAAGACGTGCCGGAAGGAAAAGGAACCGCTGAGAGATCGAGTCTGAGAACGTGAAAATTCAAGTGAAAAGGAAAAAAACGATCGCCGTCTCTCGTTTCCCTTATCCAACACGTTCGCGTTTTCGTTCGCTTCGCGTTTATTTTTAATACGTTTCATTCGAACACGCGTTACAATTAAAATCATGATCGTTGGATCATGCATAACGGACGAAATGTGTAAACACACACGCACGCGTGTGTCCATGTGTGTTGACGCGTGTCAAAGGCCCCGGGGTGGTTTCGATCGACGGGTGTCATAGTCCTGGAATGACATTCGACACAATAGGCGGCCGATACGAATTCGAATAAATCGTTATATATATAAGCGGGCGCACGCGAAATTTATTTCATTTACCGTTCTCCACCTGCCTCGGCTGATTAGAACCGAACAGGTCGCGGGCCCGGGTGGACGCCGATCGCGTTTCGGGAGATAATAAGTTTGAACGCCGCGATTCCGTAAAAGTATTCGAGTATTCGAGGAAAAGTGTTATATTAAAAGTTGAAATTCGATCTTGAAGTAATAATGTTTTCGCCATGTACGACGCGCATCGAACTTTCGGGAAAGACGATTACGACGCGTGGAAGATACGAGCGATTTTTCGAATTAAATTATATAATAATAATAATAATAATAATAATAATAATAATTTCGAATTATAACGACAATCGGAATTGTGCAAGCTGCGGCGAGAAGGGGCCCCGTGTGACTCGGAACGCGGAAACAATTGCAGCGGCGAGAGAACGCGACGAGGCAAGGTAAGGATTTCTTATTAAAAGATTATTAAAATATATATATTAAAAAATTATTGATTTTTGGCGATTAACGCTAAACCCACCGCGGTCGAAGCGACCGCTTTCTTATTTTGCAATTCTCCAAAGTTCCGAGATTTTTTCGTGGGAAACGCTTGAATAAGTTATAATTATTGGAGCAAGTTTTGTAATAAAAACTTTACAAATTCTAAATAAATTCGGTATTCTCACTTTTGTGAAGCAGTACATATGCTTAGTGTTAGTTTAGTGTTAATCCGTCCGAATTCAAGTAATCGAAAAATTGTAAAACATCGAAGAAGGTTTGGGAAACGTTTAGCGATCGAAGGGATCTGCGCGAAAAGCGATATTATTATTAATTAATCCCGATGAGATCCGAATGGAATACAATTTTTGAAACGGATCGCTTATTTTTATAACAAACTCAAATTCTATAACGGTTCTTTCTATAACATTTCCGGTTTAGTTGGACTAACGATGATTAAAATAGCATATTTTTTGAATTTTCGCGTGCTGTTCGATTTTGCTGTTCGTTTCTTTTCTAAAACATTTCACTATGTTCCATTGCGCGATCTTTTAATCCTCGTGATAATTATAATTCGTGTCGCTTATTAAAATGTTGAATCGAAAAGACGGTTTTATTTGATAAAATTAACAGTTTTATTACTAATATTTACTTGTTCACTTCACATTAACATATACATAATATGTACTTATGCTATGTATACTGTATATACTTATACTAATATAATACATAATTATAATATATAATATGTAATATATAATTATAATATAATTATCCATATATTATATATAGAATTATAATAATTAGAATATAATAATTATATAATATATATAATATATTACTATAATATAATAATTATTCATATTTTTTATCTGCTCGTTTTATTCCGGCCTGACCGCAAAATATTCTAAACATTTTGAGATCTCAGGATACGGTCTCGTTTTCGCTGAAATTACAATTTAATTAGCCGATGGTCGCCGTCGAACACGGCTAACTGTTTATTCAAATATTTACAGTCGGATAACGGGCGAGGATTCCTAAACGAACGAATTTAACAGATATTTAGAGTCGCGCTGAATTAAAAGACGGTCGACGGTGACATATACATAGATCTGAACGAAACGGGGTCGCCGAGCGTAAAAATCGCACCCTCGTTGAGACGGCGCGCGATGCTTGCTTTTACAAGCCGAATTTCCGAAACGTTTTTGGCAGAGACTATTTTTACAGCTAATTATATACGTAATAGCCGCCCTTCTCGAATTATATTTATTTATTATATATTATATATTATATTGTTATGTATTATACTGTTATATATTATATTGATATATATTATATTGTTATATATTATATTGATATATATTATATTGTTATATATTATATTGTCATATATTCTATTGATATATATTCTATTGCTATATATATATATATATATATATATATATATATATATTGATACATATTTTATTGTTATATATTATATTTTAAAGCGTCCGGTTCTGAAATTATTACACGATATTAAATCGGAGCCCGCATAAACCGAAATTTGAGCCACGCGCGAAGGTAGTGTTCTCGGTTATTCGAAAAAAAGCAAAGGGGTTTAGAGTATGAATTCCGTAGAAAAATCGCGCCGATATTTCTCGAGCTGTTAATCCGATTAACGAGACGTAGAACATATAAAAATACGCGCTCCTTTCGAATTAGAAATAGAAAGTAATGCAGTCTTGCTCAAAAATAGCGATGGAAGAAGAGCACAATCCGATCAAATAATCAAATCCTAAGAATCGTTAATAATAATAATAATACTATACTATAGTAATATACTATATATAATAATAATAACAATATTCTATTCTATATACTATACTATGCTAATATACTACATATAATAATAATAATAATATTCTATTCTATATACTATACTATACTAATATACTACATATAATAATAATAATAATATTCTATTCTATATACTAAACTATATATAATAATAATAATAATAATATTCCATTCTATATACTATACTATACTAATATACTATATATAATAATAATAATAATAACAATAATATTCCATTCTATATACTATACTATACTAATATACTATATATAATAATAATAATAATAACAATAATATTCCATTCTATATACTATACTATACTAATATACTATATATAATAATAATAATAATAATAATATTCTATTCTATATACTATACTATACTAATAAACTTTATATAATAATAATAATAATAATAATATCGTTGACTCTTCGGGAACTTCGCTTCGAGTCTCCCGAAGCCAAAAATGCTGGCGGAATCTCGTCGCATCTCGAGCTCGGGTATATCCAGAGACACTTTTATATTCGAACCGAGAAATTCGTTCGACGACGTTCATAAACGAAACGGCGCGGCGGCGGCTGCGGCGGCCGCGTCGATCCGCGTTAACGGCCGCGAGGCAATAAACATTATTTTCTGCGGACGTCAGATTTCGTTTCGACGCCGCGCCGCGGTGAAAATCCGGTCCGCGGACACGGTGACTCATCGCGGGAATATTAATGCGGACGCGCTGATAATGCAAATCGAAACGATAAACGCGTCTCGTGTCCGCGTACCGAGAAGCTCCGACATTCGATCGGCGAAGTACGATAAAAAAAACGACCCTTCGCGACTCCGCGCGAAGTTGACGACCGTGAAGATTCGCACGGCATGAATCACGACTTCCTCTGGTTTCGTCTTTCGCGAGAAATTCACGACGGTCTGTTCTTTGCTTGATCAGCCTGATCGATGCACAGGGTGTCCGAAAATTATGCTACTTCCGGTAAGTTAGGGGTTGCCGGGGGTGATTCGAAGTAACGTTTTCCTTGGCGGAAATGCGATCCGCGGATTCGTTTGAAAGTTGTTCGCGAAGAACGTTGGCCAATGAGAGGCGAGCCTCGAGGCTGGCCCAAAGCGGCCCGGCCAATCGGCGGAACTGACGCAGCTATTATTTTATTATTTATTAGCTATCGTTGAGCTGCTATTTTAATATATTTTTTAATAATTAATAGCTCAATTTATTGAGCTATTTATTATTTATTCACTATTATTAAGCTATTATTTTAATATATTTTTTAATAATCAATAGCTTGATTTATAAAGTTATTATTTTAATATTCATTCACGATTATTAAGTTGTTATTTTAATATATTTTTTAATAATCAATAGCTCAATTTATTGAGCTATTATTTTATTATTTATTCACTATTATTAAGCTATTATTTTAATATATTTTTTAATAATCAATAGCTTGATTTATAAAGTTATTATTTTAATATTCATTCACGATTATTAAGTTGTTATTTTAATATATTTTTTAATAATCAATAGCTCAATTTATTGAGCTATTATTTTATTATTTATTCACTATTATTAAGCTATTATTTTAATATATTTTTTTAATAATCAATAGCTTGATTTATAAAGTTATTATTTTAATATTCATTCACGATTATTAAGTTGTTATTTTAATATATTTTTTAATAATCAATAGCTCAATTTATTGAGCTATTATTTTATTATTTATTCACTATTATTAAGCTATTATTTTAATATATTTTTGAATAATCAATAGCTTGATTTATAAAGTTATTATTTTAATATTCATTCACGATTATTAAGTTGTTATTTTAATATATTTTTTAATAATCAATAGCTTGATTTACAAAGTTATTATTTCAATATTCATTCACGATTATTAAGCTGTTATTTTAATATATTTTTTCATAATTGCTAGCTCGATTTACTAAGCTATTATTTCATTATCTATTCACTATTATTAATCTATTATTTTATTATGTACCAGCTATTAATATTCTACAGACCATTATTTATTCCTAAATCATTCTCTATCGATATTATATAATCGAAATGCCAAAATTATTCGTGGAAAGCACCGATCTGCAAGCCCTTTATATTCAACGTTTCTGTAAAATAAATATAATAATAAATAATAAAATAACGAAACACAATAGATTTACGATGGTGTCGATAGAATCGGGAAAACGAAATTCGGGAAGTTTGATAATAATAATCGTTCCAAACGAGTTCGAATTTCGGGACGCGGCAAAAGGACGAGCAGCCAGCCACCCGTCGCGGATTTTAATTCGAAGAAATTCGCGACGAATGGCGTCACGCGAGCGTGTCCGGCAGAGAGAAAGAAAAAAAGAAAGAAAAACGATCTCTCATCGTAGGCGCGTTTGTTTCAAGTTTATCCAAGCTTTTATTCACGTCGCTCTAATAACTCCCGCGAGCCGAGCATTTCCGAGCTGAAAAGCCGTGTATGACTCAAGCGGTCGGAATGAACGCGCCCGAACGCGTAATCTCTGCCTCGAACGTGAAAGTTAATCCGTCTTCGAATCGTAAATACGCGATCGCACTCGAAACATCTCCCATGCGGGGGACTATGTATGTATAATATATCAGAGTATTTTTCATCGGGTGTTCCTCGCTTGTCGGAATCAGATTTTATGCCACGGACACGAATATTATCGACGGATACTGATCTACTACTGCATTTTCAAATTACACGTGCAACAAACGTAATAATTTGGCATTATTGTTATAGTATATATATATCATGATATACTGTTATTATTATCATTATTATTATTATGTATTAGTATAGAATATTATTATTATATATAATATATTAGTATAGTATATAGAATAGAATATTATTATTATTATTATTATTATTATTATTATTATTATATATAGTATATTAGTATAGTGTAGTATATAGAATAGAATATTATTATTATTATTATTATTATTATTATTATTATATATAGTATATTAGTATAGTGTAGTATATAGAATAGAATATTATTATTATTATTATTATATGTAGTATATTAGTATAGTATAGTATATAGAATAGAATATTATTGTTATTATTATATACAGTATATTTAGAATAGTATAGTATAGTATATTAGTATAGTATAATATATAGAGAATAGAATATTATTATTATTATTATATATAGTATATTAGTATAGTATAGTATATAGAATAGAATATTATTGTTATCATTGTATACAGTATATTTAGTATAGTATAGTATATTAGTATAGTATAATATATAGAGAATAGAATATTATTGTTATTATTATATACAGTATATTTAGTATAGTATAGTACATAGAGTAGAATATTATTATTATTACTATATATAGTATATTAGTATAGTATAGTATATAGAATAGAATATTATTATTATTATTGTTATTTAGTATTATTACCATATTTAGTATTATTATTCCGTTTCGCGCGTTATCAAAATTTCCACGATTTTCCGCGACCCTCGCTTAATTTCGTAGAAGCTGAAATCTCTGTTAAATCCGTTGGTTCGAGCGAAGCTGTCGAACTTTTGTAATTTTTTAGAAAAACTATTCTCGTTTTCAACGTCAGAGCCACCGGTATAATAATTCACAAATCCGTCAGCTCCGTCTATATTCGTCGGAGTACCTACACACTCGGGGTTCAGCAAAATGTAATATCCGATTAACAATAAACGATTATAACACCGTAACAGCCGTTATCACAACTATTCTAAATTAGTCCGTATCATGGAATTATTCTAAATTAGTCGTGCAAACAAATTGCTCCAAATTAGTCGTAGTATAATAATCGAACGATTACGATGATTTCGACGTACGATCGAGTTTTATTGTAAATACATAAACACGTAATCGAGTTATCATAAATTTATCACGTAATTAAGTTATTACAAGTCGATCGCGCGCAATGAAATTATTGCGATAATAATATAATAATAATACTATAATAATATAATAATAACATAATAATATATAATAATATAATAATATTCAATATGATAATATATAATAATATAATAATATAATAATAATAATACTATAATAATATAATAATAATAATACTATAATAATATAATAATATAATAATAATAATACGAAATTAACGATAATCATTTATCGTTATTACCTCTGTTAAAACTGTCTAACCTATCTTACCAATTATCATTGCACCACATAATTAACTGACACACAACCGCATTGTTACAAATCAGTTAGACCAACCGACGAGTTATGATCGTTATAAATTATCAACCGGATAGCTCGTTGCCGATCTCTCTGGCCGCGCTCCGTCGACGCGCTCGCCGATATTAAATATTCGATAAAGGAACTTTCCAATGTATTTCCGTTTCGTTTTTTTTTCGTTTTTTTTCTTTCAAATATTAAAGTCCGAGAAAATCGTGCGATAAACTGAACCGTTGTATCGGTGGAATCGGAATTCCACGTGGCCATTTTGAAAGACCGTGCGGCCGGCAGGCAGGCAGTCAGGCAGGCGGCGATGTATCGTTGCCGTAATGTTATGATTGTATGTGCACACACGGGAGGAGTGGTACGGATTTAGACGCAGCAACAATCCACATATGAGCCAAGGTCGTGCCGTTGGCTTTTTCGCTCGGTGCCGCTCCTCTTAGCCGCCATTCTATTTCGAGGATTTTCTAAAATTTATCGCCCGGCACCGGCAGTCATCATTATACCCCTCTCTAGTACACCGGCGCTATCAATTTGAATTTATGCCACGCTCCGCCGCGCGAGCCGCGCGCTCCTAGCATCATTGTTTCAATGACGTTTCGGGGTCAGCCACGGTTACAACATTGCGACGGATACACACACATATATGTACATATATGTATATATATATATGCCATTGGCACCGGCCCGCCAACAAATTTCATGTATATATGTGTATATATATTTCATATATATATTTATATTTGATATTATTTATATATATTTTTGATATCAATATTAATTATATATATATATTAATATATATTATTATAAATATATTAATATATATATATATATATATATATATATATATATTTGATATCAATATTATTATATTGATATTATATATTATCATATTGAATATTATTATATAATATAATAATAACAACATAATAATATATAATAATATAATAATATTCAATATGATAATATATAATAATATAATAATATTCAATACGATAATATATAATAATATAATAATATTCAATACGATAATATATAATAATATAATAATATTCAATACGATAATATATAATAATATAATAATATTCAACATAATAATATATAATATCAATATAATAATATTGATATCAATTATATATATTAATATATTATATATATGTGTGTGTATACAGGGTGTCCCAGGTTTTAATGTTCAAATTTTGTCAGTGTATTCTATGGCGCAAAGTAAGACAAAAATGTTACGTAAGCATAGGTCATACAGAGAGCTTTATTAAGAAGTCATAACAAAAATTCAGAATAGGAATAGTAATCGACTTGCTGTTACTGCGAGCATTGGCTTGAATAGATCGGCACATGCCGTGTGTTTATGCAAGCTGTGTTTATTAATACATTTCGAAATGTATTAATAACCGTTGTTAACAATACAGGATTGACATCGATCGAAGATTTTTTTTTATTTTTTTATTTGTTTTTTTAGTTCATTACTATTCCTATGCCGAATTTTTGTTATAACTTCTTAATAAAGCTCTGCATGACCTATGTTTACGTAACATTTTTTTCATGCTTCGTGCCATAGAATATACTGACAAAGTTTGAACATTAAAACCTGGGACACCCTGTATATATATGTACGTATATCTGTCGGCGATAAGAATGCGCGATGAAATTCGTTGGCGGGCCGGTGCCAACGGCATCACTCTAACAGCCCGTGTTACTCTCTCAAATAATTCTCGAGGATTTTCGACATCCTCGCGCGGGCGGAAACGGCGATATTGTTAAAGTTATTGTCAACACCTCGCACGACACGGCGCACGAAAATTCATTGAAATTCATCGCGCAGTAAATTCTCCCCAATTCGCGCGCGGATTGCGCGCAAGATTGCACCATTTGGGAAGAGGAGATACGATTATTCGAGCCTTGCGACACGTTTTTATTTAGCTACCAGATGGTCAACGATTATTAAAACGCTATAAATAATCGTATCTACTCTTCCCAAATTGTCCATTTCCGTGTACAATCCGAGCGTCGATTAGGGAGAGTTTACGTAACTCCGACAATCTTGGATAAAACTTGGCCAACTACGAGCGACGATAACACCGCGAGAAATCATCGTAGAACGACGACGTTTCTCTCAAATTAAAGCTTGAAATCTCTACTTCAAGACGATGTTCCTGGATTTCAAGTTCGATCCACCCTCGCCGCTGTAACCTTTTACAAACGAGGCCGTGTTTGTCGTATCGAAAAATTGCCACGTTCGTTGCGTCGAAAATAGCCAAGTTCGACGAAACGCACAGACTTTGTACAATTTTTCTCGGGGACGCCGTTCACGGCCGAACGAGGTTCGTTCCTTCGCCTTCAATCGGAGATAAAAGAAACGTTGCTGCGATTTTTTTTCGCGAAGTTATAGCACTTCGAAGCAACCCTCGCACTTTTCAATACGAGAAACGTGGCGTCGCGTTTAAAGGGTCGCAGGGCCGAGGGCGCGTCGAACTTAAAATCCAGAAAGATCATTTTAAAGTAGAGATTTCAAGCTTTAATTTGAGAGGGAAATCATCGAGCCACGATGATTTTTCGCGGAGTTGTCGTCGGTCAAAGTTGGCCAATTTTATGTGCTTAGTTTGCACCCTCTAAAATCAAGCATTCTAGACTTTAGAAATAAAATAGTCGCAAAAGGCCGTCATAGTCTCTAAAATTATTACTTTAATTCAGCAAGATGCAACGATCGTTGTACCGATAGATCGGATCAATTTAAACGAAAGATTTATTATTACAGTATTTATCAGTTCAATTTCAGAATTAGAAATAAATCTGGCTCTTTTTTGGTATAGCTTTCTTTTTATATATCGTCATCTTCACTGCTCGAAAATTCAGTTCTATCTTCCTCTATTTCAATTCCGTTCCCTCACAGTTCCGTATCCGTTGCATCCCCGTTTTCGTTATCTGATTGGCCCGTAAATCTAGCCCGCTTAAAACGCGAACGCTGTTCTTCTAAATAGGTCGCCCTTAAATAGTCGTCGCCGCGTAAAATTCTATTCCGTTTCTTTGTAAAATTTCGCTCGAAATAATACGGTGTATCGCGATGCCGGAGGAAAATATTTGAAGCGAGAACTTTGAGGCGAGATGCTATGCTTAGACAGAATTCGAAGACCGTGGAAATCGCGATAATTCTTCGGAATAAGATCCGTAGTTTTCGAAGCGATATTTATTTATATATAGCGATTTTTTATTTATAGCGATTTATTTTATTTTATTTATATTTATTATATTTATTATTATTATTTATTTTATTTATTTTATATTATTTTATTTTTATTTATTTTATTTTTTATTTTATATAGCGATATTTATTTATATATAGCGATTTTTTATATTATATATATTTATATATATATATATATTACATATATTTTTAGATATTTTATACTATAGCGATTTTTATACGTAGTTTTCGTTCGAACCTTTCGAACGTGATTTTCGGCGTTTTCTTCGTTTACCTGCGTTGGATCGGCCACCCCTGGGCTGCGGGGAGCGTCAACCCCGCTCGCGGTCGGCCACGGTTCTCGGTTCGAGGATCGATGGATGTTATTCCATCCGGCGCCTAATCGCGACAGTGACATAGATCACGGAAGGCCGCGACTTAACGCCCAACGTCGATAGTAACCGCAGTTTATGGAGGCACTCGCGTGATCGCCATTGATCAAAACCAGCCCCCCATCCGCAGCGGCGGTTTCAACGGGCGCTCGTAAATAGGATAGAAAATGCGGCTGGAACTCGCTCGTCTTCGATTCGCGTTAGCCGTGCAGAAGACCGTTTGTACGTTCGTTGCCAACAACGGCAGATAAAAGTCGTTTATGCGCTCTTTAAATTTGAAAGATCGCCCGCGATTTAGACCGTTATTGCCCTTCTCGACAGTTGCGGGGGTGGAGAAGGAGAGCCGAAGAGAAAGGGTCGTGTCTCCGTGGCTCGAAAAGTATCGATCGCTTTCTGTGCCGTGTTTCTAGACTGCTGATTTTACGCGTTTCTTTTTATTTTATTTTATTTTTTTTTTTTATACAGTTGGAAGAACAATATATCGATAAAGAAAGTATAAAATTCGATTTTACTCGGATTTCTGGTAATCGGGGTAGACAAATTTTGCAGAGCTTCTGTGAAAATTGTCGCGTCGCTGGCGAATATATATATATATATATATATAAACAAATATTTATATATATATATAAATATTTGTTTAAAATAATTGCTCGGGTGAATTGTTTTTTAGTCGAATATTTTATTTCGGTAAGAATTATATATTATTTGTAAGATCATTGTTATTGCTAGCTATTTATTCGAATGATTCTTCATTTCTTTATTCTTCCTATTTGTTCGAATAATTTTTCATCGTTTATTCTATCTATTTGTTCGGATAATTTTTCAACGTTTATTCCATCCATTTGTTCGGACAATTTTTCATTTGTTATTCTATCTATTTGTTCGAATTATTTCATGCAATTTTCACGGTTCGATTCTCGTCCGAGTTTTCTCCGTTCCGAGTAGGACAATTCATGGAAATTACTGCAACGGAGGGCTGTTAGATCAATAAATAAAACACCGACGCCGGCAACATCTCGCGACAATCGAATCGGAACGTTGGAATAAGATGAGACAAGCTACGTGCAATTTTAGCAATTCAATTACGATAATTCGTGAAACCCAAGAGTCAACAGCAGCGTCGGGATGCAAATAGAATTAGCATGCAATTACGGTAATTTCTCCCGGAAATGCCGAATTTCGAGTTGCTGTGAATTTTCCTGTGCTAGTGCTACGCCTATTCGTTTTATTGCCACGTCGATGCTAATACGATTATTCTTGTCTTGTGACTCGTTTTTATAGTTTCAATAATTCCTCCCGGAAATGCCGAATTTCGGGTTGCCGTGAATTTTCCTGTGCTAGTGCTACGCCTATGTAATCTATTGCCACATCGATGCTAATACGATTATTCTTGTCTTGCGACTCGTTTTTATAGTTTCAATAATTTCTCCCGGAAATGCAGAATTTCGGGTTGCTGTGAATTTTCCTGTGCTAGTGCTACGCCTATGTAATCTATTGCCACGTCGATGATAATACGATTATTTTTGTCTTGTGGCTCGTTTTTATAGTTTCAATAATTTCTCCAGGAAATGCCAAAATTCGAGTTGCTGTGAATTTTACTGTGCTAGGGCTACGCCTATGTAATCTATTGCCACGTCGATGCTAATACGATTATTCATGTCTTACGGCTCGTTTTTATAGTTTCAATAATTCCTCCAGGAAATGCCAAAATTCGAGTTGCTGTGAATTTTCCTGTGCTAGTGCTACGCCTATGTAATCTATTAATAGCTACATAAATGCTAATACAATCATTCGTGTCTTGCGGCTCGTTTTTATAGCTTCAATAATTTCTCCCGGAAATGCCGAATTTCGGGTTGCCGTGAATAATCGCGTGATCTCTAAACGGTGCGCGGACATCTTCTTTCCTCCGTTTCGTCCAGCGAGAATTCGGCAAGCGACATTTATCGGCGGATTTTATAGATTCACAGCAAAACAAAACAAAAAAAAGAATGAAACGTGTAATAGCGAAAGAATTCGAAGAAATTATGCTTTGCGATCGGAGAAAATAGAAAATGTATCTAACAAGAAAGAAAGTAGAAATCGATAAGAACGTTGCGTCGCGCTACCGAACAAAAATGACGCGCGCGCGAGAAAATAAACGTTAAAGTACATTAAACTTTTCTTACCTGTCGATAAAGCCGGAGTCTCCAAGAAGCCGCAGCGTTATTTCGCCAAGTATTTTCGATGGCAATCGACCGGCGGTGGTGGTGCGCGCCGTGCGGGGCGCGTCCACGAAGAAAACGTCGGGGGGGAGGGACGGGGAAACGCAGAGAGAAATCAATAGACGCACAGACACGTTTAAATTATACAATCTTTACAATAGGATTTATTTTAAATTAATATTTACAAAAAATGAGGTTGGTATGTCCATCGATTAAATTCGTAACTCATCGATTACTAGATCAAATAATATACAAGTCCGTTCTCAAACATGTTTTTTGTTTTTCTTCTACATACACATCGTTATAGGAATCGTAATCGGCTACGATTTACAAACATAATAATCACAAGGTGAGAAGAACTTCTCGTTTTACAATACTCCTGATGCAAAATAGTGATAATATTCACCCCCCTCCCCCTTCTCCCATGTCCCATACCCGCTCTCTTTCTCTCTCTCTCTCTCTCTCTCGTTCGCTCTTTATTTCACAGGATTCTCTGTCTCTCTATCGTCAACTTCCATACTTCGCATTCACTCGCGCGTCTTTCACACCGCTTCTTATAAGATTCTTTTTTTCATTAAATATAATCTTAAACTCATGTAGGATTTTTTCTATCGTGTCCCTATTACACATAGAGATAAATACTTCGCTCGTACGTACTTTGGCGCAACAATTTGATCAGCGAACAATTAATATTCATGGTCGTCGTCGTCGTCGGTTCGGGTCCGACGATCATTTCTCTCTCTCTCTCGCTCTCTCGACCCGCGAAACGAAAATAACTTACAATGTTATTCCGTTCTCATATTCGCATTCTCTCTCTATCGCTCTCGCTCTCTCTCTCTCTCTCACCGGATCAACCGAAGAGTCTATCTCGCAGGACACTCGGGATGCGTAGGAGGAAGACTCACGCGCGATCGTCGCGCGAACAGTCTTAGCCTACTTTTTAATTAGGTGCGACCGCGGAGGTTCGATCGGCGCACGCGTTCGCGAACGATGCGGACTCTGGGCCGATCCATGAAAATAGGTGTCCCCCCCCCCTCCCCACCCTCCGCGCTAACACCATTTAGCTACCTACATCTTCGTCGAGAAGATGGCCGGCGTCGCGAGTCTCCGGCATTGTGAACTTGCAACGACCGATATACATATACAATATAAATGTACATATACATATATATTTATATATATGTACGCGTGTACGTGTGGCGTGTGTGTGTGTGTATGTTTGTGTATTGCGGTGTCATCGATCGAGTCTCTGCTGCCAGTCGGGCTCGGAAAGATTCATGCGGTACGGGAATGCATAGGCGAACGCGGTCCAACAAATCGGAGACCGTGTCGCGCTGCTCTCTTCCCTTGGTTCGCGTCCTCGAGATGGGTGCCCCCGACAGCGATGGGTGCGCAGCAGGGCGCGTCCCGAAACAGCGTCGGAACCCGGCGGTAATGTTTATTTAACGCCGCCGGCGGTCACGAGTTAGTCCTGTTATACATTGCACACCGATAAAAAAAAGAAGAGCCCAACAGAGCTCTTTTCATGCCGGATCCGTGTTCCCCGCGAAGGCGGCGAGTCTCGAAACCATTTTGACACGGCTGACACTTCTCTTTCAGATTCTTCGTTTCTCGCTTCTATTTTTCTCCGTTTTATTGCGGCCGCGAAGATCTGCCCCCTCTCTCTCTCTCTTCGCTCGTCATTTTTACGCCTCGAGCGTACATTTTATTTACAATAAAAATCGTGGTGTCGTCGAACAATCGACATCGGATCTCTCGCGCGATTGAATCTCGCGTTCGAATCTCTCGCTGTTTGTTGTTACAATGGTAAATTCGCTTGTGTAAAACCTTTGCTAGGTTCGTTGATAAAAGAGCCTTCGGGGCTCCGGCGTCGTGGCCGAAGAACGGTCGAAGAGTTTGCGAGAACCGTTTGTTCGTGCACGAGCCAAGATGAACGCGCAATATATGTATGTATGTACGTATGTATGTATATTATCTTTGGAAAGTAGAGAAGCGTTTCGAAGTCGGCTGGATTCGTTAACAACAACGTTCGCGCCAATATCTTTGTACGAGCCTGCGAGAGAGCACATACACTTTTGCCGTTGATCCCCATATTTTTTTTTTAATTTTTGTTTCGTTTATTTACAATAAATATCGTTGTTCTTTCGTGTCGTATTTAGCGAGAGCTTTGAGAGCGTGAAGCGGGCGCGCGCGCGTCGCGGACGAAACGGTATTTAAAAGCTGCACCCCTCTGCAAACCCTTCGACCGACGCCGTTCTCTCACTCTCCGCCTAATGTTTCCCGGATTCGCCGTGTCCCGGACTCCCGGAAGCGGTCGTGTTCGGGCGAGGGAGCCACGAGCGCGGTCGGCGGCCACCGCGACGAAAGAAAGTTCCCCCCACTCCTCTCGGACGGTCCGCGAAACCGTGTCCAAAGTTCTCGCCGCCGTTTTCTCTGCTGCGAGAATCCGTGTGTGCAGCGACAGAATCGTTCTCGTCGTTCCGAAGTTGTCGCGTCGCGGCACCGTTGTCGATTTGGACGGGACCAGAAAAAATGTGCCTCGCGTTTCGCGCGTTGGTCGATCGGCCGGCCGACAACGATTCTCTCGCCGCGATTATAGAGGTTAGGTTAAATTCGATGCTTTTCCGTTCGGATGCTGCCGCGGCGGCGTTCGAAACGATCCGTTTTCTTTTTTAAACCGTCGGAGGATCGGCCGAAGAAAAATCGACTCTTCGTGTGTACAAGGTGTCCGGTTTAACGCTAAACCTACCAAACGGTGATACTAACAACTGGCATATGCGCTGCTTCACGAAAGCGAGAAGAGCGAATTTATTTAGAATTTGTAAAAGTTTTTATTACAAGACTTGCTCCAATAATCGAGCCGTTTATTTTGAAAGTGGCGACAGAAAGTCGCCTTTCAGAAAGTGGCATAAGTCGCTTTACCGTAATGAAAAGTAGCGATTTTTTAATGTTTATACGAAATTATTTATACTGAGAAAAATATCGGTATCCTGAGATAACGAATACAAGCAAATCTTCTCGAAAGTTAGCATCTATATTTTTAAACGTGTTAAAACGCAAATATATCGACTTAAAAACAAGAAGTGACCGACTTAAAAACGAAGTGACTTATGCCACTTTCAAAATAAACGGCTCAATTATAACTCATCCAAGCGTTTCCCGCGAAAGAGCCTCGGAACATTGCAGAATTGCAACATAAGAAAGCGGTCGCTTTGACCGCGGTAGGTTTAGCGTTAAACTAAGTCGGATTTAAATGAAAGAACCAAGGGCACGGATAAACGAACGTGGACGCGGCCTCGCGGGAAGCCCGCGGGGGATCGAAGTACAGTAAACACTCCCTAATTAACGACCATTCAGCTTGGAAGCGAAAACGGACAATTCGGGAGGAGGTGCAATGAATTATAGTGAACGATCGTCGACAACTATAAGAACGAGCCGCGAGGCTAATCGTATCTCCTCTTCCCGAATTGTCCATTTTTGCTTCCAAACCGAGCTCCGGCCTCGTGGGAAGTCCGCGGGGGATCGAAGTACAGTAAATACTCCCTAATTGACGACCACTCGGCTTGGAAAACGGACAATTTGGGAGGAGACGCAATGAATTTATAGTCAACGATCGTCGACAACTTGTCCGGAAAGTTCGTGCCGATTTTCGGTAGGTAGAAGATAGACGTAGAGATAACTTCAGCCATATTTGGAAAAAAGCTTGGTTACGATTCGTTAATTTTTATCAGTTTCGTACGCCTTAGAATATGGTGGCAAATAAAGTGCATTATAGGCATTTGATGCTTTTCTTTCTCCGAAAGGGCAAAAATGCCACACAAGCGGCAAATAAGATACGCGCTGTTTATGGTAGTTTATGGTAGTTTAAAGCTAGAAATTTTGACCTTGAAGATCAAGAACGCCCAGGTAGGCCGTCCACCGCAGACGAAGATACGATTAGAACAAAAATCGAGAATAACCAACGCTCAACATTACGTCGATTAGCAGGAATGCTAAATAAATCAAAATCAACCATCCGCGATCGTACTGCGAAGCTTGGCTCCAATATTTAAATGAGCTGCGTTTTAATTTTCCTAAAAAATCGGCACGAACTTTCCGGGCAACCCAATATATGACGAGCCGCGAGGCTCTCGATTAATCGTATCTCCTCTCCCGGAATTGTCCATTCCTGCGTCCAAGCCGAGCTCCCTCAGTGGGGGAGGAATTTACCGCAGCGCCTCCTCGATGACTGTCGCAGACCGCGCGGTCTCGCCAGAAATCTACGACAGGGCCGACTGTCTCGCAGCTTTCAAGCACTCGAGGAGATACACGCGGCGAGTTCTTATACGATAGTCGAGGGATATGTTCTATTACGGGAGCGAAGTAGATTTCTGTGTTTAGCAGTTACCGAGGCGACGCACCGTCCGTCCAGTCTGCGTTGACTTCCGTCGCCGGGGCGGTTCTTTCACCGTTAGAAAATATATTGCCGGTTCCCCCGACCCCCCTCGCGTTGTCATCGCGCGCGCTCGCGCGTTATGCAGTCGACTGAGAACTCGAATGTTGTCCGAACGTCGGCGAACTGAATAATCCGTTCCGTCGATATTAATCGTGTCCATCTAAATAAACGTCGAGCGCGCGCGAGCGCACGGCGGGCCCGTTCCCGTCGCTATCTATAGATCTCAAAGAAACTGTCTGTTCGCGTTTTCGCAGCTACGCAGACGACAACCGAAACACGTTCGGCCGCCGGCCGTCGCGAATCCCGAGTTATCCCTCGGTTAACACGTTGAATGCCACGCCGGTTTTACAGAAATTGTCCGGTGGCGCCACGATGAATTTTCTTTTATGCGATACATATAACGTTGAAATATTATCTGCGATAGATAAGTTACAGTGTATAACCATGTTTGACATGTTAATTGTCAATGCATGTTAATTGTCACTGTTTGAATTGCCGATGGTAATAATACAAAATTTTAGATATTCACACATTTGTTTGAAATTATATATATATTTCTATCAATTTGGGCGCGCCGGTCACCGATGGCCCCCATCATGGCGTCACCGCCAAGTTAAGTGCCGGTCACCGGTGACCCCCGTGGCATTCAACGTGTTAACCGAGCCGATTGCGAGCACGGCCGCCGTCGCGAGCGAGGATCCTCGAATTCGCCGCGCGCGAATTTCCAAATTATCGATAGCGTATGTCAACGCGCCGCGTCCCCCCTCCACCCGGCCGAGCGGCGAGCTCGGGTCGCCGACGGCTCGCGCCGGCGAGCGAGGATCCCCGAATTCGCCGCGCGCGAATTTCCAAATTATCGATAGCGTATGTCAACGCGCCGCGTCCCCCCTCCACCCGACCGAGCGGCGAGCTCGGGTCGCCGGCGAGCGGATCCCCGAATTCGCCGCGCGCGAATTTCCAAATTATCGATAACGTATCAACGCACCGCCGCGTCCCCCCTCCACCCGTCCGAGCGCGGCAATCTCTATCGCACGCGTGCACGCCGCGCGCTACCAGAGAAAATCAATAGAACCACGGTTATCCGGTATCGCGTTCCGGGCCGCTGCGTTTTTGTTGACTCGCTAAACGAATTTACGATTCGCCGCGTAAACACGTAACTTTCTTTCCGCGGTCCGGAACGGAACGCCGGACGAGACCCGAGGCTCGCCGACAAGGTGCTCGAATTTCGTCCATCGGTCGCGAACTTTCTCGACGATACGAGAATCGTTGGCTGGTCAACGAGCCGCCGATCGCGAAAACAAACGACTCGGTCGTTCATTCGTCTATGGTCTCTTATAATTAGGCTGCGGAATTTTCTGCGAAATAAGAACGTTCTCCGTCGATTTGAAAAAGTTTTGAGAGCGTACTGGAAAAAAAAGCGGATCTGTTCTCTTAAACGATTCGAATTATTCGAAAGTAATAACGCGACATTTTGTTTGTTTCGTTCTATCTTATGTTCTTCCGGTTTTGTATCTCGCTGTTTTTCTCATAATTGCATCGAATCCGCAGTCTATTTATAATCGCTTCTATGCGTGCAGCATACGCTGTACAATTAGGTTCTTTGTTGGTGTATGCATCGTCACTCTTCTTTTTATACTTTGCTGTCGTTCGTTTTTTTCTTTTCGAGCTTTCAAGGTAGTCTGATCTGATCGAAAAAAAAATAGGATTTCGCTTTACGAAGAGAGACGAAATTCGCGCACCTTATCGTATATTCTAATTTGCTGCGACGTTTGTCCTTTCCGGTGGCAAACTGTTTGAAACACGTCGCGAGTCGAGTTCTCCGCGGCGACAGACAAAGAAGCGGACGAGAGCCGCGAAGAAAAACGAGCCCCGTGCGGCGGTGCCAGGCGGTCGGCCGAACCGTGACGTCGCCGGCGTTCGGATTACCTCGGGCCGGTTCGGCTTTTCGGGTCCATTCTCGCGCCGCCGACGACGGAGGAGATGTGCACCTGCTCTGGTTGAACGAAACGCAGTGCCGCGACGCTGTCGCTAGTCACCGCTAGCGGTCGACCTTCCCCCACTCGCCGCTCTCCGCCTCGTCTCACGTGACCCGAGCGTCGATGACGTCACGGTCCAGCCGGCAGCCTGGTAACGCTGGTTTTCTCGACCGCGAGATTCTCGCGGATCGTTTCGGTCCGTTCGTGGACGATTGTGCGCCGAGAAGAAACTAGTCTTTTGGACTTTTCTCTGTCCCGTTTTCGCTGTTCGATGCCCCCCCGTCCCTCATTCTCTTTTCTCTCTCTCTCTCTCTCTCTTTTCACTCTCTCCCTCGTACTTTTTCTCTCTTTCTTTCTCATTCTCACAGTCTTTCTCACAAAACTTTCGACACAAACACATGGTTCCATCGGTCGGGCTCCGGGGCTCCGTTGTCGGCGTTAACGCTAGAACCACATGGAATCTTTTGTTTTCCGATCGTTAAAACGTTCGCATGCCGCGCCGGTGCTCGTCACGGTCACGCGAAATCACGTCGGCTTGTTTAACAGCGTAAGAACGGAGGAGACAAGATTTATTACGGCAATTGCTTTTATTACACCTTGTTGGTCCTAGCGTTGCTGCTCTCGGCTTGCTTGATAGATTGTAATGGAAATTCATTTTCGCGCGTTCTCGACGCGTTGCCACCGCGAACAGACGCTTCTTTCCTGCGTCTGCTTCGGGAACGATGTCCTCGCGGAATTTATTTCTTCGAAATAAATGCCCGTCTCGCCGAGGCAACGCGTGAGACGACGGAGCGCGTCGGTGATTTCGGTGGTTCTAACGTTAAGGTTATGTCTGTCGACGGACGAACGGTATACTGTAGAGACTGGAGAAGCTAGACCCGATGTCTGAAAATGTAACCGATCGTGAAACCGGCTGAATAATCGTGTATCAAAATTTGGCATGTCGGTTCTCATTCGTCGTTTTGTACGAGCGATTCGCGAGTTGTTTGTCCGCCATAGAAAAAATTCTTCTATCTCATAGAAACTCCCCCCCCCCCCCCTCCCTCCCATTGCGAGCAAGAGTCGAGAGATGGTAAGCGTTCCCGTGTATTATCCCGTTATTTATTTATCGAGGATATCGTTGTTGTTATTATTAATTAATTTATTATTATTTATTTATTTATTATTTTCGTACGACGCGTATCGTTGGCATTCGTTTCGCGACGAGCTCGTAACGAATGACACGGAACCAGGGGAAATCGTTCTCACGGGTCGATCTCGACCCAGCGTTTCGGTGGGCATTTCGTTCTAACCTCGAGACGGTCTGTTCGCGTCGTCGAAACTGTTCGGTGGGGCGCAATGAGAAGATTCAAGCGGACTAGATCGAATAATAATGAAACGATACGTTGTGAAAAAAAAGGGTTGATCGAACTGAACGGAGCTGCGCGTTTGTCGTCTACGGAGGGTTCGTCAGCAGACGATATTCCGGTCCGGAACATTTTGCGAAACGTAGAGTTTATTTGCTCGTGCCTGAATGAAAATTTCAGCAGTTTATCAATCATGAATGGTAATAGATTGCATTGCACACCTTCGAATTGAACGAAGCCTTTGAATTGCTTAACTCTTATTCTAACGAGTATCGGCGAACCATTCTATAAACTGGAAATATGTATACCTGGCCAAATATCCGCGCTACGTTTTAAAGGAAATCTTCTCCGTTTGACGGTTAGCAGTGTCTCCGTCGAAAGGAGAAACGAATTACAGGAATTGAAATCGAAATCGAAATCGGAAAATTAACGTCACGTTCAAGTTGAGTTTGAATTGTTGAGAAGTTGAGTTTGAATTGTTGAGAAGTTGAGTTTGAATTGTTCAATAATAATAATAATAACAATTTAGTAAACAATAATTTGCCGGAGAAAGTACAGTTTCTCTCGGGAAAAGCCTTTCTCCGCGTTCGATGATCTTGCCGATTCGTTCGTAACGAACTGATAGTTCGATAATGATAGCGTAATAATAAAATATACGTAGCGTGAAGCGATTATGACAATATAACACTATGTTATAAAACATTATGTTATAAAAAACATCAACGATTATAACATTATACAGCTGTACATTATTACTACGCTTACTATGCTACTTGGTACAGTCCTCACGCGACGAGAAAGCACGTTCCTGTTAACATCCCCCCTGCCGCCAGCTGCCCCGCCGGCGCAGCTATCGGTCGCCGTTGGCCGGAACGGCGACGAGGGCCGCCGATCAGCGGCGACCAACAGCTGCGGCGGTCGGGCGGCTAGTAGGAGGGGGGAAATGCGAGCACGAAGGTGCCTTCTTGTCGCGCGCGGAGTATACGTTCCATCAGGCCTGGACAGCTTGCGGCTCGCGGTCCGCTTGCGAGTCCTTCCCCCACTACTCCGCGATCCCCACCGTGACGACGTTGCCGCTGCCTATAGTCCGTAATACAGTATCATAGTCTACAGTGTCCGTGCTGTATAACATCGTCGTTCTAGGGATCGCAGAGCAATAGCGGAACAACTCGTACGCGGCTCGCCGGTCGCAAGCTGGCCAGGCCTGTTTCTTTATGGTTTTCTGTGATTTGCTTTTCAGATGGAGATCCGCTGCACGTCGCACTCCTGCCGTTACGAACCTTCCTTCGACCCGAGTCTGTGGTAAATGCCGTAAGAAGGAGAACGTAAGCAACTTCATCTAATGACTGATCTTTGACGAACTTCCAACGTGGATATTACCATCTACGGTATCAAATAGGAATGATGAAATGCTGTTAAAGAAACGGAATAGGGGATTGTGCTGAGATTTTTGTCGAGGGAAGACGGAGGTTACATAAAATTTGCCATTGGTAGACACCTAGTGGGTTAATCACTTCATAGGCACTGGGATTGGAGCATCTTTCCACCCACTTTCAGCGGCATACAGGACAACCGATACAAGAGACACGAATATTCCCAGCGTTGAATTGTGCTGCCATTTGTCAGCAATTCGATGGAACAGTAAATAAAATTACTGCAGTTAGCTGTGATGATAAATGTGCAAATTAAGCGCGCATTTTATCAAGCTGTACCAGACAGTTTCCGCTCCAGAATTTTTGGGATATCGAAGTTCTATTGACAGTGAATAATGACTGCTGAATATTTCTTATATTTTTTGCTCGTAAATCCCTCAAATATAATGCTTGCTCTCCAAACGACGCGTGATAATAGGTAATTTTTGAGGAAATTCAGTTCACATTGTCCCATGAAATGATTAACCCATTGATTACTACGCAAATGTCTACCAGATTATATTATAATAATAATTATTATTATTAATACATCAACAATAATAATATATATTATATATTATATAAATCCGATATATATTATCGAAATCCGCGCAACAGGAATCTCACAATGCCGTGGCATAGCATGCAACTTCGGATCTCTGATCGTGAAATTATAGTCAGGGGCTGGAGATCCGATTCTCAAAACATCGGTAATTAACTCGCGCTCGAGAAAAAGAATTACAAAAACAGAAGTCTGGATGGGCCGTCAGTGGTCGCGGTGCGCCGGTCGTTAAGCGACTCCGAAAAGATCTCCCATCGGTAAGTTCGTTAACGATCGGGATCGATGTGACGGAACTTTACCGGAACAAAATGAAGAAAGCAGCTCTGCGCCATCGCCGGACCGAGACGGGCCTCGGTGAGTCGATAAATACGCGCAGAAAAGTCGAGAAAGACACAGATCGCGATCTTCGAAGAACGAAAAAGCTCAGCTGTGAGATCCATTTGTAGGATCGTTCGGAAAATTGTATCCTTTTTCATAAAAATTTAATTTCGTAAGAGTGTTAATAAAATACACTTGATTCAGTAATTTTACAAATGCAAAAGCAATGAGATCTCGAAAGCAATGAGATGTCGAAAAGTTTGATTTTATCGTAATTATTACGAAAATTGTTTTTCATTTTATCGCGAAAGAACGAAACAACTTTGCAAACGCTCCCACTTATGTACAATTACTCCGTCGCTCAATTCCCCGAATTTACTTTGTCGACGGCGAGCAGCGCTCACTTCGACTTTGGAATCTTGAAACCCTAGAATTGGTCGGAGAGATCGAATGGATTTGCAGTAACAACGATGCACACTTAACGTAATTGCTCGGCAAAGTTATTGTTGCTATTTCTCGAGTTGGAAAATAGTGTGAGCTTTTTCAGAATTTCTTGGAAACCAGCGCTAGCGACGCTTTATTCAACTTAGAACACTGGAAATTCTAGGATTGGTCGATGAAATCGAATGGATACATGCAGCAATATCGATGCAAAGTTAATGTAATTGCTTGGCAAAGTTACTGTTGCCATTTCCCGGAATTCAAAACAGCATTAGCATTTTGAATACTGCTAGGAGATGAAAGAAAGCAGTGCTTCTTTCGACTTAGAAACGTAAGAATTCAAGGACCGGTCGTAGAAATCATATCATTTTGGATCATTGGTGGATAGTTTGCATAATTGCTCGGCAAAGTTACTGTTGCCATTTCTCGAATAGCAAGACGGCACCGGCATTTTGAATATTGCTGCGGAGGGAAAGAAAACAATAGTCCCTTCGACTTAGAAATGTTAGAACGAAACAACTTTGCGAATGTCCCAAGTGTAATTACTTATTCCGCCGCTCAATTCCCCGGATTTACTTTGTCGACGGCGAGCAGCGCTCACTTCGACTTAGAAATCTTAGAACTCTAGGATTGGTCGGGGAGATCGAATGGATGTGCAGTAGCAGCGATACACATTCAGCATAATTGCTCGCAAAGTTACGGTTGATATTTCTCGAGTTGGAAAATAGTGTGAGCTTTTTCAGAATTTTTTGTAAACCAGTGCTCGCGACGCTTTATTCAACTTAGAACACTGGAAATTCTAGGATTGGTCGATGAAATCGAATGGAGAAATGCAGCAGCACTGATGCAAAGTTAATGTAATTGCTTGGCAAAGTTACTGTTGCCAATTCTAAAATTGCAAGACAGCATCGGCATTTTGAATACTGCTAGGAGATAAAAGAAAACAGTGCTTCTTTCGACTTAGAAACGTAAGAAGTCAAGGACCGGTCGTAGAAATCAACCGAATTTGCATCATTGGTGCATAGTTTGCATAATTGCTCGGCAAAGTTACTGTTGCCATTTCTCGAATAGCAAGACGGCACCGGCATTTTGAATATTGCTGCGAGATAAAAAAAAACTGTAGTCCCTTCGACTTAGAAATGTTAGAACGAAACAACTTTGCGAATGCCCCAATTGTGATTACTTATTCCGCCACTCAATTCACCGGATTTACTTTGTCGACGGCGAGCAGCGCTCAATTCGACTCAGGAATCTTGAAAAATTGAGATTGGTCGGGGAGATCGAATGGATGTGCAGTAACCGCGATACACGCTCAGCATAATTGCTCGCAAAGTTACGGTTGCTATTTCTCGAGTTGGTAGACAGCGTTGAGAATTGCTTATAACTTATAGCTTTTAGCAATCAAAACAAAGAAACGATAGCGTCTTTGAGAATTGCGCGAAGACAACAATAAACTGTAGAATTTGAAATTCGAAAAGCGACACGGATTTGCAGCAACGATAAGAATACAAAGCCAGCATATAATCGTTCGACAAAATTGCCGCTGTTATTCTAGTTATATGTCTCTGATGTGTTTGGTTGACACGGTGGCCTTGTTACTGGTTTCGCAGCTATTTTTGGATCTGGTGTTATTGCAGCGGACGCTTTTGCTTCGGACCACGTTTTCGGGATAATTAAGTGGAGCATAGACTCGATGTTACCTCGATTATTTGTTCCGAGCCAAGTGACACAATTGTTCGGATAATGGAACATTTACTTGGTTTGTCTATTCGCTCAGATCCATGAAGCAACTAGTGCTTGCATCGTTCTGTTTCTCTTTTATCCCTGTAATTGCGCGCGGTTCTCCATAGAAGTCTGATAAATCAAATATGCAGTTGTTGAAAATGATACGCTAATAACTGCGCCGGGGATGCCAATTTTTCAAAGGTTGTCCCAGTTATCGGACATTCGGAACTATTAGTCTGCATTGCGGTCGAACGTTGGCAATCGTGTGACAGAACGACGGGCTCCGCTGTCAAATAATTGATCGATATCTGCAGATATATATGTGTAATAGAAAAACGAAAATATGCGTGTTTCCTTTTTCGAGTATTTTATGTTCAATTATGTGCGTTTCTCTCTTTTTCATTTTTTTTCTTTCATTTCAAGTTGGTGCTTTTCTCTTTTTTCTTTTCTACTTTTATGTTAAAGATTTTCTCTCTTGTCTTTTCTCGTTTACAGTCAAGTTTCTGTTCTTCTATTTCTTCTTTTTTCCTTTTTGCTTCCTTTCTGCCTTTCCTTGTTCTTCTTTTAAATTTCAAATTTTTGGATTAAATTGTTCTCTGCGTGACTATTACTACATTATTACTAACGAATGAAATTATGATCATTATCATAATTACTATTATAAACGTTATCATCGTCGACACTATTATTATTGGTATCATATGCGGGAAAAAGTAAACAATTTCGTGGTGCAGAGAAAGTTCTGCTTTGCAATTTCGTCATTGTTACTGTCATTGTTATCGTTGTTATAATATGCAGGGAAAAGGAAGAAAATTTCGTCGGCAGCAAAAGTTGCCGTTTGTTTATTTCTTCGCAATTTAGAAACTAAAAGTAAAAGTACGGAATTAACGACACCGCCGACTTCGAAGTAGCCGTGGCTTTTCAATGAAAAGAGTGTTCCAAGGACCCGCGAGACGCGCCGGTATAATTAAGTGGCTATCGACCGGTCGCCGTTAGAAACGTCTGTTCCTCGGCCGTATAATAATTGATTTACGCCGTTTGACAACCGCAGGACTCTAAACACACGCACACCACCACCCTGAGGGAAGTGTCGGCTGAAAGGTACGCGACAATCGGAACGCAACAGTCGGTCAAATAAATGAGATTCAGCGAGCAAAAATCAATTTCTTCGACATTTCCGAGACAGTAAAATCGTTCGTTTAATAAAGAGAGATACCGAATTTTTTTTTACAAATAACTCCTATTTTGATAATCACTGTATTCTGTTATCTATATCTAAAATATCAGAGCCGTTTGAATCGATTATATACGCCTGTTTGTAATCTATTCAGCTTATTTTAGAATAATTTACTGCAGCGAATTCAAAACAGAAACACGTTATCTTGCTATTTCATATATATATGTATATTCACGTTCGTGGTGCTGTGTTTATATAACGATGATAAAAATGGAGTTTATTCGATAGAAAATGGAAGCGGAAACAGAAATAGCGTTGAATATGAGAACCTGCCGAAATCATTTAGTATCGATCCTGAAGGAATTTACTGCCAAATTAAGAGCATATTTGAATCTTTGTACCATGATGGAACTAAGAAAGAATTTCGTGCGACCGAAGACAACGTTTCCCATAAAAATTCCAAACGAACAAACTCACAATATATCTGCCGCTGCATCGTAAACGCGGTCCAAAGAAATTCGACCGAAGAGGATTCGGGAATTTCGTGAAGCCGCAGTGAAAAGAAACGCGAAACGAATCGAAAATTATTTTTTGTATCGTAAATTCTGATTCATAATTATAAGAAGCATATCGCGATCCTAAGCAGAAACAATTTTGGGGGCTGTAAAAAAATCAGACCAGATCGGAGACGAATGTACAAGTAGACGAATATACAATTTCAATATTATCATCTGCAAAATTAAACAAAGCTTTTCCGTCCACATGAATATCAATATCTACATAATACCCACATGAATATTCCTCGACTTAAGATCGTCTAAGGTCAATATTCGAGCCATTAAATCGACGAAATTTTAACAACGAAGAAAGGCTATATAATGTACCCCTAATTTGACAGTATAATTACAGTAATTATAGAAGGGACAAATATCTCCGTGCCGGCTAATTTAGCATCGTGTAGTTCCAGAAGATGAATATTTCAAATAATGAATTACAATTCCGGTTCCGTTACAGAGAAAAAAGTAATGTTACTTCAACCCCTGTCGATCGAACAGTTACAGAATTTTGGATGTTGGAACACCACGCAACGTTGACAACAACCAACAGCTATCATAATTACGCTCGTGACTTTCGGGGCCTAAGGTTAATATACGAGAAATTAAATCGACATTTGAACAACAAAGAAAAACTAAATATTGTGTCCCCATTTTTACAGTATAATTGCAGTGATCGCAGAAGCGAAAAATATCTCCGTGCCGGATAATTCGGCATCATTTAATTCAATTAGATTATTTCAAATAATGAATTACAACTCCGGTTCCGTTACAGAGAAAAAAGAAATGTTACTTCAACCCCTGTCGATCGAACAGTTACAGAATTTTGGACGCTGAAACACCGCGCGACGTTGACGATGAAAAACCCATCATAATTACGCTCGTGACTTTCGGGGCCTAAGGTTAATATACGAGAAATTAAATCGACATTTGAACAACAAAAGAAAAGCTAAATATCGTGTCCCCATTTTTACAGTATAATTGCAGTGATCGCAGAAGCGAAAAATATCTCCGTGCCGGATAATTCGGCATCATTTAATTCAATTAGCATCGAATAACATACCTAATGTTATTCAAATAATGAATTACAACTTCAACTTCGTTACAGAGAAAAAAAGTTCTTAGTTCATCACGTCGGTCGAACAGTTACAGAAACACCGCGCGACATCGTCGACGATCAGCTATCATAATTACGCTCGTGACTTTCGGGGCCGAGTGTGTCGCATCTGCCGGCCAGATACGACGCTGATACGACGGATTATAAAGAGACTGAAACGACTGCGATTAAAGGAGCGAAGCTATTGCTCGAGTTAGTGGACGTAATTGAGCGTCTTCGACTCGGAGCGAAATCGTTCGACGGAGCGTTATCGATCGCGACCGATAGGCTCGCGAGGCTGACGAGCTGCTGAACAACCGGTTATTAAATAACAGCGAGAACTCGCTTTTCGATCAGATTTTCTGCAAAATGATTGCGAGCAGCGCTATGCGACTTTCGACGGCGAGTCGTTCAAGAAACATTGTCCGATACATCGCGAAAACGTTGCATACGCGACTCGTTCTCCACACAAATAACGAGATAATAGTAATAATGATGAGTAATGATAAACAACGAACGAAGAATGAATGTAGAATGAACAAATAACAGTAACGTCTCTCTAACTGACGCCCCGGATTGCGCAGAAAAATACGATTGCTCGAGCCTCGTGGTTTATTTTTATAGTTATAAATTGTCTACAATTATAAAAACAAGCCGCGAGGCTCGAATAACCGTAATAATCAAGGCTCTTCCGAAATTATCCATTTCAGTGGACAATGCGAGCGTCGATAAGGGGACATTACCGTAATCCGCGAAGCAGAGAACTCGATACAGCAATGTCTCCCTTATTGACGCTTAGATTGCGCACGAAAATAAACAATTTGCGAAGAGCAGATGCGATTATTCGAGCCTTGTTAGCCCGTTTTTATGATTGTTGAGAATCAACGACCGTAAAAACGACCCTAAAAGCTGGAATATTCGTATCTTCCCTTCCCGAATTGTCCACTTTCGTGGACGATCCGAGCGTCAGTAAGAGAGACATTACTGTACCCTGCTGTTCGGTGCCATTTTTCGACGAGAAAAGAAAAGTATAAAGAAAAGGAGTTCCGTAGGCGACCACCATGCTTGGAACGTATACGCAGGTAGCCTTCGGGGGTCATCGTGTACGCAAAAGCAACGAACTTCGTCAAGGTTAACTGCTTCGGACACGCGGTGAAACGAGCACGAGAGGCTCGTCAACAGCGAGCATAGGAATCACGCGGCGGCCTTCTCCGTTCTTTAAGGCAACTCGGTGCTTCGGACCAGTCGCGTCGAAAAGGTGACCCGAAACAATTTTCTGTCGAAATTTCCGACGATCGCGTCGGCGTTGATCTCTCGACGCGTTCAGCACCGACGATCGATCGCTAAAATTCCCACATAGCTGATGCAATTCAATTAATCAAGCAAAGACAAAAACCTTTGAAAAAAGCCTTCAAGAATATGTCAAAAAAATATATACTATGTACAATTCCTCGTATCGACGTCTCGAGATTGATTCTACCTCTGAATCTAACTCTACGTTTCTACGAGGAACAATTCATTTTTGACGCGAATATGATTCCGGTATCGTGAACGTGTTTCCCATAGAATGATCCCAAAATATGACGGAATCATTCTTTGCTGAATTTATCGGCTGTATCTTAGAATTTTTTCGAGGCGATTTTCGATCTTATTTTTCTTTCTTTCTAAACGATTTCTTTTTAAGACGATCTTGAAACGAAACGGTCTTTCAGTCGGTTCGATTCAAAAAGTCGCCGTAACGCAATTAAACCATTATCATTACCTTCCACCGAATGGTTAAACCCTTGAGTACATATGACGAATGGGACTCGTCACGGTGCAGCTATATTTTTTCTTTTCTAAATTACGGATGATGAGACTTATTCGTCATTTGAAACTGATCGTTCAACTTTTTATTAATCTGTATATATTACATGAAATAAATGCATTTGCCACGGTACAACTACTACAACACCGATTCAGATAGGTTTGAGACGCAAGAACTTGTTCAAACAAGCCTGTACCCAAGGGGTTAATAAGCGACGATTGATCTGTGCAGCAATTATTATGTCTTCTTTTCTTGGAAACCCAAATAAATATATCTTCCAAGCTAATTTCAGTTTAGAATTCGTAGGCAGTATTTCGTCGGCAATTTCTGGTTTCTATTAAGAAAGAAAAAATCGTGCTACATGGGATCGATTGAATCCTGTTAGCAAATACCCTAATTCGGTAGATACTTTACATTGACCCGGAGATCGTGCATGGAATTGCTCAATTATCGACGATTTGAACAAATATATTGGGAACTAATAAATTGATCGCAGCACTTCTTGGGCAAAAAGAAATCTGTATTGCACAGAGATTTGTCTCTTCCCTTATTAACTTTAGCAAATGGCAAAGAATATAACAGTACCTTCAAACTCTTTTAGCTATTGAACATTCAGTGCACCTATCTCAAAATAAGTTAAATAATCCGCAGTCTACTGATTAGTCGGCTGATTAGAAATATCTTGAAAAATACGTACGGAAAAATGACCAACTACAGTCCTGAACGATTATAAACATCGTCGAGGGTACAGTCGAGAAAAAGTGATCAGCAGGATTGGAAGGTAATTTGTCAAATGATTGTCGAATAGATTGTCTAAAAAAGCGTAGACATTCCTTCCTATCACTCCGATGAAACGGTCTTGCAACGCCAGAAGCAATTATCCGTCGAAACTAGTAAATTTATTTCCCCTGAATCATTTTTTTTTTTTTTTAGTAAATGTCTCCCTAATTCGCGCCCAGATTGCGCGCGGAAATGGACAGTACGGGAAGACGAGACACGATCGTTCCTACCTCGCGTCTTGTTTTCATAGTCGTTGACAAAATCAGCAACTATAAAAACGAGTCGCGGAGCTTGAACATCTGCACATCGAAATCTCCGTCTACCATTTTGGTGCGTGATCCGAGCGGCGCAAATTAGGGAATCGCCGTAACCAATTGCTCGGAGACAGGCGACGCAGAAAATTCGATTTACCCGGCGCGCGCAGAAATAGACGGACCCGGTTCCTTAATCGGAGGCGTTCCAATTAATATATCGGGGGGACGTTGAACAGCGTGTAATTGAGATTAAAGCTTCCGGGTGTAAAACGAAGCTGCGGTTCTGGCCAAGCAATACGACGATGGACCGGGTTATCGGGGGTCAGTAGAGTGGCGCTTGACGTCGCGCTGATACGGTCACCAGTTTCCCACAAAGTGGTTGGACGTTTATCACTATTCTCTCATCACGGCCGATACTAATGACCGAAGTACATACGGGCTGCTATTGCCGTATTGCGCGAGACGGACCGCGATAATAATAGAATGCCGGGTGTCAACTTGCTAGGAAAGTTTGGTTCGATAAACTCGGTCTTTTCGGTCCCGTCTTTTCATTTGTCGACTTTCTACGTTCTCTCGATTTCGACGATTTCGTTCCCGCGTTCTGATTTCTCTTACAGGGTTCGACGAACTCTCTGAACCCTCAGGATTCACCCTGAAAACCAGGACGTTGGTTTTCGTTCGTCAAGGCTATTTACACTGCTTAATATAATATTTTGATCAGTTACGCTACAACGGAACTGTGTATAACCCTTTGTCCTACAGCCACGTCCGAGAGACGTGGTCAGATAATTGGGACAGAGATGATTACCAGGTCCGAGAAACGTGGTCGAAAAATCGGAGCAGAGACGATTATTACGTCCAAGAGATGTAGTTAGATAATCGGGAAAAGGATGACTACCACGTCTAAGAGACGTGGTTGAAAAATCGAACCAGAGACGATTACCACGTCCGAGGGACGTGGTCAGATAATCGGGGCAGAAATGATTACCACGTCCGAGAAACGTGGTAAAAAGATCGAAGGCTCGGATAAATAAGTTCGAAAGCAAGAGCTTTTATTTTCTTTCGTCATTCTATGCAACAGCAACCTTTCAAAAAAGCGTTCCAGTTATTGTCCAGTAAATTGTTCATTGTATCGTCTAAAAAGAAATTCAATTTGCGTGCGTTCCAATTCCGACGAAGTTATCGCATTTAAAAAAATGTCCGAACATTAACGGGAGTCACAATTGCATTTGCATTCCGTAAGAGAAGCTCGCGTTCGACTTTTCGTGCAACCACGAAAAGACTCGGCCAGTGTCCGATCTTGTTCGTGGCACACGTTCTTGAAACTTAAATCGTAGGGCAAAGGAATTCGTGATGAATTAATATTTTGTTTGTAAAGGCGGTGGTATGTCACTTATTATAGCCGTACATCTATAATTTGAATAATCATAAATAAATAAAGTTATCGAAGAATATCGTGTTAGTTGGTCAACAAAAGTATAAAGCGAACAGAGGGTAGCGATCTACGTTAAACGATACGCACGAAATATTTTTGTTTCTAAGCGACGGAGGGTGAAAGTCGCTGCGGAAAAAGCCATTTTCATCTACTAATAATAATAATGATCTACTAATAATAATCACCAATCAGCGTTAAAGCTCGAAGTCAAACAGCAGCTCCAGATAATAATTTCCTGGATTCACGGAGAACAGTGCAATCTTGGGCACGTAGAAGGAGAAAATGATCACGAATAATGTGTCATAATTGGCAGCACGACGGCTCAAATAGACGCGATTCGCCGCGTCCTTGAGGAACGGTAAGGGCAAACTAGCTTCAGAGGGTGGCGACGCGTTCTGTGTAGACAAGGCGTGACTGCGAGCCTTTACACAAATACCACTGGAATACAGAACCTGGTTATCAAGCCTAGAAACTAAGCTCACAAGCAACGGAGAGTGGACAAATGATTGTCAAAAGCTTCCTAGCGGTGTGTGTGTTACAAGGATCTGCAAGGTGTGCCCAAACAGAGCCGCTGTTAGACATATTAGAGACCGGAAATACAGTCTCAAAATGGTGGATCAGAAGACGAATTTACCGCGTATTGAAACAGCTGCGGGATTCGACGCACGAATCAGATTATTTATGGTAATGGAAGTGCATTTTGGGTATTCGTAGATCATGATTCAGCCTTACTCTGTGGAGTTACGTTGACTCTATCGATTGAATTAGGCTAACACAGCGATCTCTTTGCGGAATAACTACGGAGGAAGACGACTTGAAAAAAACATACGGTAAACTCATACACGAGCAAATCATTTTCTCTCGTTTGTGAAATCATCGGCTAAAATTACTCCGCGAAATTTTCTTGGCACTCGTGCGAGCTATCCATGCTTGTGTTAGAATTCGCATGAACTGGGGTCTCCAAAAACGGTCGAAATGACTGGTCTTTTCTTTTATCGTTTCCCTGGTTCACGACATTATATTATAGTGTTGTTCGTAGAAGCAATTCTGATATGTGACATAAATATCGCAACGCTTGAAAAAAAATCCGATCTTGTTATTCTTATGGAACAATGTGGGTACATTGATCTTGTTCAGAGGTCAGTAGTGAAACGTTTTATAAAACGTTATGTATGTTTCAGTTCGAGAGAACGTTCAATCACCTAAGCCGCTGGATCTTCGGAGATTGGATAAAAGCAGACCGAAATATTTGCTCGCGTGCAAGACGAACTTTACAGAATGTGTTTGAAAAAAATCAGTCGATAAGGCTGCGGAGTTATTAGAATCGTCAACTCCATTGTGATTGAAACGAATCGGTATTACAGATCTTGGGATTATTACTACACTGGTGGTACTTTGGTGAATCAAATTGCTAGGTTGAGTTGCAAAGATAAATTACAAAGCGAATTATTCAAAATGGATTGCCTAGTCGAATTGCAAAAATAAATTGCACGGCGGAAGTCACCGAAGCTGATTTGCAAATCAAGTTGCAAAGTTATATCGCGCGGTGGAGACTTGCAGAAGACAATTCATAACAAATCCAGCAACTTGAAAATTTGAATTCAACGGACGGAAGCTTATCAAATCGGATTGCCAAGTCCGATTTGACAAAGTTGAATTACAACATCGAATTTATGATGTAATTACAACTACGATCACAGTTCCCAAATTGCAAGGTAGAATTTCAATGTCGCGTCGCAAAACCCTAATTGCGATACCGGAATTTCCGGGCTGAATTACGACGTCGAATTGCAAAGTCAAATCGCCGGACCCGAATACATACCAATGACTACAGATACGAAATGCAGAGTCAAGTCACATTGTTGAATCGCAGACTCTAATCACGGTCACCAAATGGCCAAGTGGAATCACAAACGAAAGTTGCCAAGTCAAACCACAACTCCAACTGCAAACTCGGATTGTGAAGTAAGGACGCGAACAATGAATTAAAATGTCGAATCGCAGATTCTTATTTATTACAAACGTAAATCGCAACGTGGATATGTAAGTTCCTACGACTCGGTCAAGTCACAAGCTCGAAGTGCAAACTCGGAATTATTAAAAAATACGAAATGCAGAGTCAAGTTACATTGTCGAATTGCATACCCTTACAACAAGACTCTTATTTCCAAATTGCAAGATGGAATTACAAATTCCAATTGCAAAGTCAAATCGCAGGTTTAAACTGCAAACTCGAAACACAATGTCGAGATGCAGAGTCAAGTTACATTGTCGAGTTGCAGAGTCAAGTCAGACTATATGATCGAATTGCAAGCCGAATTGCAATGAGTCAAATTTCAAAAACCCGATATTGCAAGTCAAACGGCGAAGTCAACGAGCAAAAACGGATCGTAAAGTCAGGTTGCAAAAAGTTGTCACTTCCTCCGACTATCACACGCACGCAATCACATTAGAACGCCGATAATTACGGATTACCCTGGCCAGATTGGGTGCGGCGGTGAGACATAAGGAAAAGGCGCTGAGAAGATACAACCTGATTTAATTTCGGCACGCACGAACGTACATAATGCTTACAGAATGAGCAGCCATATAAGTGCAAGTTGTGCTTTGACTGAAGGCGGGAAATTCAGTGATAATGGATGGTTCAACAGACAATAAATCTGGATAGATGCGTTTCCGCAGCGCAATTCGTCTCTTCATGCGCTGCACGCGCGCGATGTCGCAGCTCGAGGTCAAACGCACATTCCATCGAAGCACCGTCAAACGAATCGTCGCAAGGGTAAGGGTTTGGAAAACTATGAAAAGAAGTAAACCATTCAAAGAGAAGACGATAAACTGTCCCCGAATCTTGAGCAAGTGATCACGCGAAAAGCGACCGAACTCGTAGAAACGGTTCATTTCTACTTTTTACTTTTGTGTTCCCAGAAATCATTCTGTGAGAGATATTTTTAGAAAAATCTCGCACGGTACAGAACACGAAGAAAGCCAATCTCTTTGTTGTGTTCTAGCACACGATGAGGATACGTTAACAAATGGCATATAAAGTCGAGAATTCTCCAGTGTCGATTTTTCAACGAGAAAAATATGACGGTAGAGAAGTTCGCTTAACAGATGCAGGTTGTAAATGAGCTTTGTCAACGATCGCAATTATACCACGAGAGAGGTTTTCGACAATTTGATTTTGACCGTAGTAACTTCTTTCTAATAGTTTGATAGATTAATCCCTGCGAGTTGGCAGATCACGAATAATACCGTTGTTATCTCTCTCGTGTCTAACTCCCGATTTCTGATCTTCCGCTCGAATTTTTGTCGGCGCTGAAACTACCGAGAAGACAACAGTCATAATTTCCCAAGACTTCGTGATAAATGTCTACGATAATCACGTATTTGTCGAAAATGTTTAGCAGCTGTGCTTTGCTCGATAACGAGTTCGACTCTAAGATGAACAGCTGGCTCTCCGTACAAGTTCAGGCATTAACTCCAGAAACATCTGCACTAAACGCGCTGTCCAACCCATAATGACGGAAAAGTTGATCTTCCAAGGGCAAAGTAGCTATCGTTGTATTCGACTCGCGACGTATTACCACCCGTTTCGTGGAACTTCGTGCTTCCATCTGGTTCAATTGTGGTTCTGTCTCCCATGGCACAGGAGACTAACCTGTTTTTGGCATTGTTCGGCGTTGATCCTGCAAAGTTTATCCAAGTCTCTTCCTCGCGCTCTCTATCACGCAGGTGCGGACAAAAGAAAAGTAAAAAGAATCTCGTAGGAACGTTAGATAAGAGTCGCACACGCGGCCTGTCAGAAAAATATGCCCAATGAATGGAAAGAGCCGCTGTGCATTATCTTGAACAAATGGAACTTGTTCCACAAGTATGGCGACGGACGAGTTGATATTTCGTGATAACGTTCGTGGCGAAGGGAAACGCTGATGATAAAAAAGTCGAGTAGACAAATGTTAAGCTTGCGGAAAGAAGTGAAGTCAAATCTTTTTAAATGTCCTGTGAGGAAGCTCGACAATAAGAAATCTGAGAACATGGATTTATTTGCAGCCACTTTGTGGCCGGATTGTATGCGAAGCTGAACGATCCGAGAAAGGATTATAGAGGATTATACTCGCGTCTCATTTTCATAATTGCCGAATGATCATCGAAACAAGAAATACAGCAATAGACTCTCCTCTTCCCAAAATGGTTAATTTTTGCAACCAATACCAACAGGAAATCCTGAGAAATAAATAGTGACCCGAACTATCCGAATTTATTATATCCGAAGTTTCCCTACTTCGAACTCCGAGATTATCGAGCCAACAGATTTGTCAGATTTTTCGCTCTTTGCATCTTACTATTGTCGATCAACGGTGATCCTTTCATGGAACATCATTGAAAAAATTTCTGGACAACGATAACGGGGCCAATGATATGCTGATCGTTAAATTTAAAATTTTCGTCGATTTAATAATGCCACTAGAGCCACTGTAACCTAAGCGATTTTGCATTGTTCTATTGTGGTGACAAGGAAGATTTGTAGAATTTTTCCAAATCATGCCAGTCCATCTGTTCTCCAATAAATGAACTCGTCACAGCATCGTGTAGAAGCTTTGCGATTTTATGAGAAAACATTTTAAGACATCAGCCATTTTGATTAGTATAGTGGCGTCTTCACTGACCCTGCATATCGTGTCACGAATGGCGCGCAGTGTATGATCCGTCGACGCGTATAGTTGCGAAGCGATGTCGAAAATAACTTCGAACCGAAAATCATATCTCAAACAATGATTAATGCGAAGGAGTTCGGACGGTAACGAAAACGCCGATTTTCAGCTCGATAGTTCACCGAGGTCTAGCACCTATTATTATAACGGCCGATGGCCATTTTGTGGAACGAAATGGCGGAAACGCGACGCAACGTTCACGGATGGACAAAGTTGCAGGAGGAATGGAGTAATCACGCGGTGAAGACGATGGCAATTTAAAATAAACGAAGCAGGGTGTCGCGCATCGAGAAATTCAACAATGGATTCCGTTAAACTTCTGAACCGCTCGAGATGATGTCGCAAAATTCGCATAAGACATAAGGACACCGTCCTGTCGCTGTCAAAGGTGATCTTCAAAGGTGTGCACAAGACTTACAATTCCGATTATTGTTCAAGTTACGTTGCACAGAGATAATCCCGCGAGTGCATGTCTCTGAGAATTGGGGCAAAAGATCGTCGCGATTTCGCGGTATCTTTTTCTTCTGTCGCTCGGAACGAGCAGATTTCAGTGATGTTACTAATCGTACAATCTGATCACTCTAAATTTCAATCGCGTATGATATACAATCGAACGCAACACGATTGATTCGGTATACATTCAGATTCGTTCCTTCGACAGACACGGTGTGCGAATACGCGTGTCTAATGAAACTGCAGATCTGCCGCGAGATTCCAAATACGCGCGTGTTTTCTCCAGAATACTCCACACTAATTAATTTGCCCGTGAACACCGGTGCTGTAAGAGTACTTCATGGCAAAGCGTTGACGTCGACGAGTGTCCCATTCGGTGTTATCTGGCCCAAGGGTAGAATAGAAACGAAAAGCTGCAATCAAATATTTACCAACTGGATTATCCAATACACGATTGGTGAAGCAGTGAGGTTTTCAGTAAGGCAACTATCTCCTATGATGAGCGTATAGGACGATTAAGTATATGGCTGAGAACGAGCATTAATTTACAAAGAACGTAAAAGCACATCTGTGGTGAACACAGCCACAGATGAGAAACATTGGTGAGAAAAAGGCGAGATCAATGACAAAACTCGTCGCTTCAATGACCGTGTCGGCCGGGCTGAAGTTACTTTTTTAGTAATTCTTTCGTGTCATTTTCTAGACGGAGATTAATGACCAACGGTTAAATTGACCGAAACTTTTGAAAGACTTCGAGACGGTAACGATTACGCGGACAATTTAGTGTTCATTTTCTTCTTTTTTCTCTGAAAATACTCGATTAAGCGAAACATTTTGAACCTAAAAATTTGGTCAATTAAACGGGAAGTATCTGGTTGTTCATGTTCAATGAGCAGAATGATAAAATAAGCAAAGTAGTCCGGGCTCCTTCTGTTGGGCCAACGACACCTTAAAGTATCGCAGTTAATAGAAGCGAGAAAACGGACTATCATATCGCGTATATCATCGTGATGTGATTACGTTATAATCATTTCGATTGTTTGAACCGAACGATGCAATTGGGATAGCGCACACCTCGGCCGCATTTTTTAGTCGTTTCGCTATGTGAATGAACTCGTAACAGTTACCGCATATTTGTTCAAATTATACAGCAACTAACGATAATAATCTTTTAGATACGTTATTTTGGCCAAGGATTAATTACATGACACATACCGTTCTCCTTGCTTTCAACTAAGAGGCAACGTTGGGATGATCGTTTACCTGTGAGTTCGTAAAGAAAAGCGGAGAGAAAACATATAACACCGCGAAAACTTGATGAAATGGCTACCGAAGATGTATTGTTTGTTCGGATTCTTCTGACAACGTCAAAATGCTATGCAGCAGGATACGCCATACTGAATTATTAACAGGTTGCATTCACGAATCAGACCAACTCAACCTCCTGTTGTGTCAATTGCACTTTGTACGTTAAGAATAGGAACAATAATCGCAACGATAAAACTGTTGCAGTCGAACTTCTTTTTGCTACACTCGGATGCAGTTATTCCTAGTTCCAGTTCACGCTCAGGCTCCGCACAAAAATCGACAATTCGGGAAAGAGAGTACTAAGGGTACGTTGAGTCTTGTGGTTCATTTTTCATAGTTATCGATCATGAACAACTACAAAGTTGGACCGTAAGGCTCGGTCGCACGTGTTTCTTTCTTCCCAAAGTATCGACTTCCGTGCCGAATCTGAGCGCAAATTGAGGATAAAAGTAACTGCACAAAGATGTTTTAATCGCTTGGTATCCACTATCCAGGGACATTGGAAACGATATTGAAATTTTGATATATTGCTACTATTCTGATACGTACAATAGAAGAGGACTCTTTTCGTGGAATTTAAGCGTCTTCGACATAGGAGCTATATCTCCTACAAACCGAGTCTCGGATCGGTTACTTTGAATCTGTAATTTCATCCCCGTACCTCGCTCAGAGTAAAATCGATGTATTCGGTTTACAAACGTCTGTCGTTATAATGACGTTGTAACCGCTGCGCCAACGAATGAAAATCAAAATGACGTATTAATTATTCTCGATACCGGTAAAAGCTCCGTTACCACTGAAATTCTAACAACGGCAAATGGCTTCACACTTCTTGCAATTTCCAAACAAGCATCGTATTAGTGCGGCGAATAAAAAAATTATGCTATTTACTTAAGCCGATAGTGGATGTTATGGTAGAATTACACGATGCTAGATACAACGGCTATTTTCTGCAAGGGATACGCACATTCCAACGGAGCATTAAAAAAATGTTCCAGTAGGATTCCTACGATATCACGATCTCAAATTCACAGAGGCATTCGCCCGTACACCGCAAACAAAAATGTTATAGCAATCATGAAAATATCATGAACGACATGTCATTTATCGGACATGTCTGGGAAACTGCCGTGAATTAATCGAAGCGGGACGATTCCGAACTTCTTCCTGGGCACATGCCACTTTTTTCCCTCCACAGCGACAATTTTCGAGAAATAATATCAAAATAATCGCGTTTTCGTTTGTGTATCGACTTTGGTTCAAGGTCAGAGGCTCCGGTGGAACGCAACCGAATGATAGTCGTTAGCTTTGTACAAAAAGGGCTAACCGCTGCTTACCGATTATACGTCGATTATCTTTCATCCGTGTTTGTCCCAAATCCCAAACGTATGAATAAATATACTGTCCGTATCGCGAGCTGCACTTTTTCTAAATAATGTTTCTACTATTGAAACCGGCAACGCACGTACTTGTATCATCTGTATCTTCTTAATCGTGGCCCCCCTGCGAAAGGGGCGTAAAGCATGCCGCTACGATTGTTAAATGTCATTCACGCCGTCCGGACGTGTTCACCATTTTTTCAGATTGCAAAGTTTGCGGACAGTTATAGTTCTGCATCAAACAACCGTATAATGCGTGAGATATCTTCGTTGCCAATTTGAAAGGGATTAAATATTGCTCACTAATAGATATATATTGCTCAACAGATTGGATTAGGAACGATCACTTGACGTTCCATCAGCGTAGGAGCATTATTTTATGAAAAACTAATACAGCTTTGTACATCGACGATACAGACAGATGGATCAATTTTTCGGTGGAAGATTCGACTTCTTCCACCTCGAGACGACTTTTGAAGATCCGAATAGGAAACGGATCAATGTGAAATCGGTACTTTAGTTTTCTCGCGTTTACTGAACGGTTGAAACGATAATTGGCGTACGCGTCGAGCATCACTTTTCTTTTCTTGATGCCCCGAATCAATATAGCAAAAGGCATAACGATACAAATTCGAAGGTACCACTGCGTGGTCACTTCCTGTCCATTCTTGTTACCCTACTACGGAGGAAAACGATTTTGTCGATCACAGCAGCATGCTATTAGCAAATATACTAGGTTGGATGCCGAGGTTATGCCATAAAGTTGCACCTGCAGCCGGGGCTTTTAAATTTTGCGGGAATATCCATCTCGCAGACTGAAATAAATGTATATTGTAGTCGTAATGGACTCGATGGAAAGGCCAATAAATGACATTGTTTCTCTCTTCGGTATGTCAATAGTCTCCTGTTGTTCCGTAAGATATTCGTTGCACCGATACTTCTTCTAGCGATGTTTTCCACTCAAATTATTTTGCGGAGAATACAACAGTACCTTCTGGCTCTAAAGCCATCTGTTACGTCTGTATACGATATAACCATTTTTGTTCCGAATACTCCGCAGTCTCTAGTCGATCAATCGATAAAGAAAGAACATCGTAAAAGAATGGCCAAACAAACTGTTACAAGTCTGAACGACAGAACGCTCTAGAACATGATAAGCAGGATCGAATTATAATTTTGTCGATTGACATACCAGAGAATTGAACACTATTCCGCAGATAAGAATTAACAGACGTGTCTTGGCGCATAATGAAAATCCTACAATTCATTTCAAGAAAATTTGCTTCCCGAACAGATGTAGCACTTCGATTGAATTGGCCAATTTGCAGAGAATACAGCAAACAATCTTAACGGTTCCGAAAGAATTGAACACTTGATGGGACCATTTACTACCACGAATGCAACAAGATATCTCGAAAGATACCTTCGCGAGCATGGCTGATAAGAACTTGAAATAGCATAAACCCGGTGCATGGCATGAATTATTATCGGAGAGAGATTGCCAAATCGCGATTCTATTTGTCAAGCTAATCTGGATCTTTTTTATATTCAGCGAATTTCGTACGACGAAACCTTTAAATGCGCCTATTTAACTTTACAGCTAAGGTGACTACTATTGTATATATCATTGAACCAAGCAAAATGACATAGGTTTCCTTTGTTGTATCTTGTGCCAGTGTTTTATGGCTTTAACTCTGAGCCTATCTTTGCGTACGTTTAGAACTCAATTGTTGTTGAGAATTGGATTGTCGCAAATAAATCTAAAAGGCGTTTCTGAAATAATGAACCCATTCCTTACTCCCAACGCATATGCACAATATTGACTGCATTGATTCATTAACAGGGAAAATTCAACGGCAAAGGGAAGTTGCTTGATTATATTCTCATCCAGGTTGCTTGATTATATTCTCATCTCAATTCCATTTGTGAGATCCCTTCGCTTTTTAGCTGAACGGTTTCTCGGTATCGCAAATAACCCTCCAAATTGATGGTAACGTAATAGAATCATCCTCTACTAGAACCGTGGTCAGCGTGTCCTACATTTGCAGAAAATAAAAACGTCGTATAGATGACGCTTAATCTAATTCGTCAGCAGTAGGGATACAAAGTAAACCGTAATGCGATCGAATTCGATTTTTTGAAACATTTCTCACGAAACGAACAGGAAAAATAAATTCGAGATATGGTCGAATTTGTAATTTGAAGCCTCTGCGACACCGTTAGATGCATTACTTCTCTTAAATAGATGCTTCGCGAATGAATCGACGTGTACCATCATTATGAATCTCTCGTTGATTTCAAGACCCGAATAGAAGTAAGATTCTGGCTTATAATTCGTATCTACTGTAAGCAAAGCAAAGTCATGACAACAGTCATTCCTAAATTTCTCCAGCCACCCATCTAAATAAATCTATTATAGTCCTACATGGAGTATTTTTTTTTATTCGATGAATTGTTCAGTTGTTCGCAAATTCAAAGAGCTAAGTTGTTCCCGTACCAGTAACAAGAGAAAAATTAACTGAAGTAGATCGACAAATGTGTTTATGAAGAATGGTACCCTCCCCCCCCCCCTCAATCCACCCTACGTCGGTACAACATGCGTTGTACAGGGATTTGTTTGTTTCTTCATTAATCTTAAAAACCATGTAAATGGTGTAAGAGTATCGTCAAATTATCGTAAAGTTCCGACAACTTACAATACGATATAACCATTTCTATCCTAAGTGTAAGAAGACCGGCGCATTCATGTGAAGACTGCCATTGATAAAGATGAAAGAAATGTGATGAACAAATTTGGGATTAGAGTTATCGATCGTAAAAAGATAGTCGGATCTATAAAAACTACGTCCGGTTATCGAAGACGGATCGACAATGAATTTCAGAGATGTTCTCTTTATCTTCTTCTGAATGCAACTCGACGTCTACGATCATTCTTATAAACCAAGCTGCATGACCGTCACTCCGAAATCGCCGCTTTCTGTTCGAAAGATGAAACAAAATTCGGGGAATTTACTGCAGTTTCGCGGTAAGGACGGTCCTTGATCTGTCGTGTACTTTGTCGATTAAGTGCCGTTTTAGGTGCCACACCCACCGGTCTAAAGTATATACCATTTACATGGTATACACTTTACCATGTCTTGTACCATTCACAATATTTGTACGCGTGAAGATTAGTTCTACTTCAACATCTGATACTGAGTTTGCTCGAGGAACGTTCATTATCAATCCTGAAATTTTCTCGCAATTGATATGAAAGTATTGTGAACCATTCGCTAAGAGTAGTGAAGCGTGACGCCCTCGTAAATCATTCTCGTGAAAGAGAAATGTTCGACACTACCGATGATCTTGTTAATACATCTATTACTCGATATAGGTGAACCTAACTTAAAAAATATATGACAAAAATATATATCTCCAATATTTTTACTGCAGACACGACTTGTCTTCGTCTTCTAATTACGAGTCTTCTAATTATGTTAACCTCCACCTCACGCCGTTAAGTAAATTAATTATTTTCGAGTGAATCGTCAACAAATGGCGATCAACGTGCACAGTCGTTATTTTTGTCCTTTCCATTTTGCAAATGCCAAGAATAAAGAGACAGTCCAGAGAGTCCCACTTTGCTGAAACCAACCAGGCCAATTCGTCGAACTACGTCCTTTTAATATTCATTTCAATAATTTTATGGTACATTGTAATATGGTAATAATTTTATGGTAATTGTCTCCGCTAGCCCGGAGAAGCACAAAAACGTTAGAATTTATCGTTTCGTCGTCGATCATCGATATTTTTAAGAATTATCAGACGATCTTCTTTATTTGCTCACATCTGTCGACTAAATGGACTCGCATACCCTCTTGCGAAATGAAGGGACTCGAACACATTTGGATACATCAGTTTCAAAATTCCTTCGCGACATGTTAACACAATGAAAACCCAGAACATATTCTAGTCCGACATTCCATTAACATCCTAAATTAAAATCCAGTATGCCGACCCATCGTGATATCCGTGTATCAGCCCTTCACATCCTGCACTTCAAATTATTGCACAAACACCTGCGCATGCAGTATGTGTAGGCAGCATCTAGGAGAAAACATAGTCCGGAGAATCGCATTCCACAGCGAACAATGATACTATTACAATGCTATATAATAAATACTAAGTACCCAAACAATACGGATTTACTTGCTAATGTTGTCCTTAATCATACACGTTTTTACATCAATATTAGTTCGATACAAATGTTTAATATCAGGAATTTGATCGTTCAGAAGGTTACGAGCTTGATAAATGATGCTAGCGTAATGACCACAAACTGTGGAAGCTTGGAAAAAACACGATGTTTTGTTGCAAGTTGGAATTTTATGAAACTCTATAAAATTCACACCGGTGATCATAATAATAAATGGCACCGAATGTGACAATTTTAATAATGGGGGATTGTTGATGTGAAGCGTTATAGGTTTTCTTTACAGTCTGTACGCGAATGTCGTTTTCTACCTTCTCATCGGAGCTGTCAAACATGATCAATGACTTTATTGCAAATCTATTATGCATATATTTATATGTTATTTGTATATATATAATATTAACATTAATAATAGTATATACGTAATATTAATATTATTAACGTTATATATATAATATCATATAGTACATAAATATATTAAATATACTATCACAAATATTAACAGATGGCATTTCTTTGTTATCCAATTGAATAAATTTTCCACAGTCGAATTCATGCGCAATTGCAAAACATGAATTAACGAGCGAACTTAACCAGAAGAGAAATATGGTAAAGAAACATCTATTTGCGTGAACTCTAAATTGTCCCCCTATTTATTTTTCCTTGAGCAAAAAAAATATAACTGTTAACATGTCAAAATTGTTCTTTGATGTCTATTCATGCGTTAAGCCGCCATGAAACCGAGCAAGTAGAAAATATGTAGCCTTAAGGGTACATAGTAGAACTCGTTACCAGCCACGGTCATAAGTCTTTATGATGTTTCGAAATGTGGATGTCCATTTTGCTGGTGTACTCACAACATCCAACGGTCTTTTAGCGAGCCATTTAAATGTAAGCAAATTGGGAAAGAACAGCCTGGTAATAAACTATACGACGTGTTAATCACAGAGGCGCCCGGCTTAGCTGAACGAATACATACAGCTGCGATATATGCGGCCTTACCGTGTACAGACGTAAGAGGGAGAACATAATCGAGATTGCAACGTATCGGATTATCACGTTTTAACGTATCAATGTTATTCTTGACAATCGAACTACGTGTGATATTTGTGGCTGATCTGGAAGAGTCATAAGGATCGGCCACTTGTGGGTCACATTTTACTGCCATCGAATTCGAAATTTCTAACACGAAGTCCGATGAGACTTATAACATGGAGCGACTTGATGTTGCCCGTTCGCACTTCTTCTAACACAGGAAACTGACATTAAACCAACACCTTAGGAGGGAAAGAAAGCTCACGGCCCGAGGAAAACGTACGTTAACCGAGTGGCAAATGCGTTTGGCATTCGGAAATTCGATGACCGATTGTTATGGGGTATTTCTTGATACTAACTGTTTTGTCGGGGAGTTATCGAGTGGCTCGCTTAATTCCATTTATAGCACTGGTGTGATTCGGTGCGATGATACCGAAACGGTTCGAAAATATTTTTTCAAGAACGCAATAAGAAACGGTTAGAGGATCCGAAGTAAGTGGTAGAGTGTTAGCCGTAGGTAGCCTCGGATCGGGAAATTGTACTCTAGTAAGAGCATTTCTTAAGAACGAACTCCTCGGTTTTCTCGAAACGTTCCGATAAAGTCATCCTGTGAAGGAGGCAAAGAGTTCATAGAGTGATATTTCTAGAGCTAGAGTCACATTTCCGATGAGATCCGATACGGTGGTGGAGCTGGTAAAGCTGCCCGGTTTTGGTGGCGAACGGCTTGTAGTGTTTCTCGGATAATCAACGCGAAGATTGCCGACAGAAGGCCAAATGGAATCGTGCCACAGTATGGCTGATCGAAGTACGCGAGGCAGCATCCCCCATTTCCCTGCCGCGTTATCTCCGGTTGCGTGACGTTCGATGTTCTTTGGGACCCATGCTTAAAATCTTTCTGGATCGATTATCTCGAAAATTGCAAGGCGACTGCCGCCAAAACTAGGTACTGTTGGAATCAGCTTTGCCAGCGCTATCAGCGTACCAAGGCTCGTCAAAGAATAGTAAAGACCAATCCTCCCCCTTATTAGGAGGTGGACTCACAGAACGATGACTCGAATAAAACCACTTCCTACGTCCAGGATATACGACCAATCTTCTACTACAATGGCCAGCTGTATACAACGTTCAGTATACTGCAATTGGTCCCCTAAAACGTTTCAGCGAAGATTGTTTTCATAATTTTTATCTTTCTCCCATTTATTACGTATTAACTCGTGTCCCGGACGAATGCGTTCTTCGGTGACGTGCTAACGGCATTCGTTCTTTGGCGATGTACTAACTATTGTTGCATAATTATTTTTTGCAGTGGACAATCGAGTGACAGGCTCTTATGTACTCGATAATCTTTCCCGAGTCTTTTTACCGAGGAATTCGTGTAACCGTTCGTCAAAGTAATTGCAAACCAACGCTACAAACTTCGGAACATCTTTTCTCGAGTATTTCTTGTTTCGTTCACAAATATATGGACCTGCTCTTTGAGTCACGCTTCCTAAATGCCGTGAGGCATGTGCTGAGTAATACAAGGGCGTACAATTATAATATTACTGGAAAACTCAAAAGCATCGCGACGATAAGTTTGGTCGTACCATGCACGCTAATAATCAATAATCAACCAGTTCCTCGAGAGAATATTACGCGAATGTTGCCCGCGACGTTGTCGTCTCTCGCGATGACTGTGCAATCATTGGGCAATTGAATGTAATAAGATTAAAACGAAATCAGATGGATAATAATATTGTAGTGTTAATAGCATCATACAGATGTGACGAAAATAGATTATCGCCAGTTTTGTGGTGTATGCGTCGAATCAAAAATGACTTATGATTGCTCCCAGCATTATTAATACGGATCCTACGGGAGAAAATTTAGATTTGATAAATACCAATATGCTCATGATTTCGACATATTCTGGTCGTTCGTATATGTTAAATCATACTGAAGCTCTCCAAGAAAGATCTAATGTTCAAATACTCAAAGTTGGTTTGTCTATCCGCACAAACTCCGTCATGCATATCTCTGCGCCTAAGCGTCTCTTGCCTATCCGCACACAAACCGTCCTAATAATCTGCACATGAATCCAAACTGTGCCAGGTAACCGTACAATTAAAATACGCGCAGCAGCAAATAAAGATGGAAGTAGAGACTGCATAATAAATGACAACTTCTGACCCCGCGTGATTCGTAATCATAATATTATCCGGATTTTAAGAGCCGGAGATAATGAGGGTAAATGTTAGATGAGCAACGGATAGCAACACCTTAGAATACACCGCGAGTCTCATTAAGTAGGGTGAGCTACGATTTTTCTGAACTGCTTGTTGACCAAAAACGCAGAATGTGTCCAAAAACCAGCAGACCTATAAGTCTCCACGTGCTCGAACACCGGGCACGCAGAAATAGATCGTAAATGACCCGCGCTTCGGTTGCATGTCCTACCTACGAAAACACGAGGTAACGATCCCTTAGCGATATCGTGACACTCCAGGAAATCAAATGATTGTGCAATTGAACAGAATGCCGTCGCGATCTCAACCAAACATCTCGAAGTAAAGAGGAAACTCTATCGATGAGAGAAATCTCAGTATCTCGTATTGTTTCGGGTAACATAGACGCACTTCTGCCACCGTCTATGTTAGAACTTACGAATCGAAGTCCAATAGGAAGATATGAAACCTTGAAAAGCCCTTTCACAAGATCAGAAATCGCGACTCGTTTTTTATATGTGCTAAGTGATAGGCTCACGTAGGTCGAGTCGCGGAATCGGCTTTTCGAACTGGTCCGTTTTTCTCTTCGAGTCGATGGACAACGCGACTGAGCTTTCATTGTTCTGAAGGAACAGAAATATTTAACTGGGCTAGACGAAGCGCACAATGCTGACGGACAGACGAAGACAAGACATTGTATGATGTGCAGATGGTCGACGTCGTTCGATGACATCCGTCGCACATTGCATACCGGCATACGTTCGTCACTTACGCAGTGCCCCGAAACACATTAAAACGCAATTATACGTGCGTGCTCATTTGTAAGAAGCATACTTTCAGCACAACAGTCGAGCTAAAAGAAAATCGTAAATCGAACAATCTTTTATCATTTACGTCCAGCGATTTATTTTGGGACATTATTACGTACCACTGAGTTTAACGTGGTCTTATACTCAGTTATATAGCTTTCATACGACGATGAAATATATCGTTATGTACACTTGACTATATTCTATTATTTTTGGTATAGCTTGGGATACATTTTAATTTTATGTCTTGACTCTAACCTCGATGCTGCTGTTTCAACATATGGTCTTGACGTTTTATCTGTGGCGTATGTACCGCGTTTCGTATGTTACCGTTGAGTATTCCGAAACGAGCTGAACATGATCAGACACACACTCATCGGCTGATCGAAAACGCAGTCGAGCCGTTATACGAGCTTAATGCAACCGGACTCATAACTATCTCCACAAATTATTTAGATTTTTCTTTTGAACCTCCATAATCTATATCTCGCTACATAACCCGGTTGTATCACCGTGTATATACCTCGTTATATACCTGCTTGTATACTTGTATGTTTATAAGGCAATAACGGCCTCAACTTCTTATCTTCTCACATGTCTTCCGTTTGTAAACATGGATGAGTGGAAAGCTTTGCAGAATATTTTTAATAACTTCGCCTTCCGCTTAACATTGTTTAACGTTCAGCGTTTCGGAATCGGTAATTCAGCAGCAGGTACACGAGTCATCTGACTAAGGATACAGCAGCATTGCGAGGACTTAGACTTGGCATGTGTTGTATCTCCTGCGACCAAAAGGACCAAGGCGATGGCAATGACCTTGGAATATAATCACGTTGCATGAACATAATCTGTATATATATATATATATTAGTGAATCTCAGTCTTCGTATGAGAGAATAAATGCGATATTATGCTCATTATCAACATTTAGGGGTCAATCAAATACTTCAACAAGCAACAATTCAAACTCCGATCTATGCAACGATGTGTTTTAGCACAGAGGATAACGAGGACAGATTAGGGCTGTCTGAGAACGCTGGTGCGATTCGCCTCGAAATAACGTTTTCCAACTTGATGTATCGAGCAGAGGAAATAACCCTGCGCTTCCGTCTGCAAACCAGTACGCGGACAACACCACGATGTTAGATGGCATTACGACAATTGTCATTGGCGACAAGTTCGTTAGATCTCCAAAAATGCTAAATTTCTGAGGTGTATCGATCACACCGATATCATCTATCGTTGATTTTGATAACGTGTGTAATATAGTGGCTTGGGAAATTGCTTGCCACGCACAATATTTTCCATCGGGTACTATGTTTAAGGATTGATCACTGGCTCCTGTTTCTGAAGTCGAATTGTGGATGATTACATCGCTGCTTTGTAGCACTATGATTCTATTGCTACAGCGATTTCGGGATACCAGACAATTGCACAGATATCGGAAGACATCAGCATTAGGACACAGTACTTATAGCATAGGCACCGCAATGGTCCCGAACTGATTAGACGGTATCTCTGATGAGGATCGCCGTCAACAGAATGCCATGCTTGGATTAAAATGTCTATGCTGTTGACATAATGCAGTCCTCGCGTTTATAACAAACTGATATCACTGGTGCGATGGCAGACATAGTATATATACGGGCAGGGCATTTGGCGGTCTACTTCATCATATGGTAGCTATATTGTTATCAGTTATATGCATGGTCCCATTAGGTGAGTTGTATCCTAGCATATAGGTGTCAGTGTCACAGCTTCATGTCTTGAATCCTTTTTTGCTTCGGCCTGTTACAGTACAGTTGATCTGTGTATCGGCGAATTTATACCGACTCGGAGTACATCTCTCAATTGTAACTCGCAGTGTATCAATCGTAGCTTGAACCTTTTAATTCTCATTTGACAATGTACGCGTTATGTACACACATTTAATAATGTTGCCGAAGTCGCCTGTTATTTCAGAACTTCGACAAAGATTACACAGAAAAGCCCTCGGCGATCAACTGTTTCGTTCTATCTTTACTCCGTCCTCACTTTACTTATTTGTCTTGATAATCCCCGTTGCACCGTTTGCACTACCGGCGACCATATTTGTTGCGGAACTATTTCATCCATTACAGCGAACTAGTCAATCATGTGAGGACATCAGGCTCGGTGCCAGTTCTTATGGCTCCTTACCGTCGACGTTGGTTGTAATCGCCGAGGCTTGGAATCTTGCGAACGTCTGTCACGACGTTGTATCAAATTATCGCGGGCTCTTTTCCGCGAACGGTAGACTCCAGACTCGAGGAGTACGGGCCTGTTGCAGAGATAAAACCGTGACGGGTTACAGGCTATCATATGGAATGATCTGAAATGAAAGAAATCGATTAACATCGATTCGGGAGAACAGACGTAGAGGTCTACATATGTCGCATACGTGAATCTTCGGAAGCCATAACGAGAGCATGAAATCCAAATATCCCGTTCAAGTTATTAACAAGAATGTGCAAGCGAAGAAAGTCGTGCAGTACGTAAGCGTAGAGTCCAGCGAACGTAATGTTTCACGATTGGAAACTAGCCCCGAAATTCCGACGGAATTTGGAAATCACGCTTGACAGCTTTGTCTCTTGTCTGAAGACTGTTTCCGGTACTTTTCGAAATTGTTGTTACTCGTACTCGATATCGTGGGGACGATGAGGCGAGAACCTGATACACTAGATGCGAAATGACTAATCGAACAGGAAGTAGATAGGATAAGACACGTTCCAATGGAAGACAACTTCAATGAAAGGCAGGCTAGATGAAATAAAATGTGAAGTCTTTCTTGCATAGAACGCGGAAACAAACGAACCATTAAAAAATTCAAGGAACCGCTGATCGTATTGCGGTAATTATGGCGACGTTATCATTTTCCCCTTGACCGTCGCAATTTTCGAGAAAGGCAGAATGGATTTTTCGTTGAAAACTGCTCGAAATATGCAGTTCGCGTTCTGGCAGGAAAAGATGCAGGACAAAGTGGTTGTTTGGTGAGGGTGAACAACTTGGTAAAAGCACTGGTTCGTTCGAAAAAGAGTGTGTCTCGAGATGGTATTAATGGACGTCGAAGTCGAACTGACGCGTGAAATGTAAAACGAGGAAGCAGCATAGTCGACCGCTGCATTACACGGCCAGAATTCCACTTGAACTGTCGTTCAGCGAATAATGAATTCTCACCGGCGTTTTAATAAGTCTTGCCTTCCCTAATGCGACCAACGTCACTGCGCCGTAGCTTGTGCAGATCTCTCGTTGGGCCATAGCTTGCGCGGATATCTTTCGTTTCATCATGACCAGGAAAATGACCTGGAACGTTCTAACTATTCAAGTCATTGGCACTTTTGGCACCTAAATAAAATAAGCTTGACCGTACCGTGGCAAAATTCTTCGGAAAGTGAGAGGTTGGCCGGTGAAGCTGGCGTTAATTACAGAAATGTTCTGACCATTCGACAAATGAGATTTTAAGTGACTGTTCAGCACAATCGTTACGAACGTTCAGATATCCTGGCGGAATATCTCGAAAGCCTTATCATTGCATGACTTTGATGATAATCGCGGATCGACGTGATATGGATAAGTTGGTGGCATATACTCGTCGAAATATGAATATTGGATAGATTAATCGGGATCGTATGTTTTGCATTGTCGCTCAAAATGTGGTCAATAGGGGGCATTAATGTATCAACGATTCTCTGATTCGGTTCGTTTTATCGAGTCTAGTACAGCGTAGGTCATAGTCCACCGTTCAGTGAAAAGTAGCGAATACAGACGCGAAAACGTTCGCGTCCTGAACATTTTTCCTGCTGCTCGAAAATAATTAATTCGCCGCCAGATAGTACGTGGAAATGAACGGTTACGCATAAGGGGAGGTGCGATAGACAAACTCCGTGTCTCATTTCACTATTACCGAACAATCGGTAATTCTATAAACGAGCCGCGGAGCGTGGACAAATGTGCTTCCCCTTCTCAACACGTTCATTTCTATGCGCGATCTGATGTCGCGAGGGATTGGACAGGCTGTTACACTTGGATCTTCTACGCCCGAATGAATTCCGGCGTACCTTTTATAAAGGACAGTGGAAGAAGAATTGAGTATTACAATAAAAGAAATAAAATAGAGATAAAGCGAGTGTCTCGGTACTGGATGACCGCCGATGAACATGTTTCGTTCGACGTCTGATTTTTACAGCAGAATTCAGAGACTATCATTGGTTCGATCTTCGGGCAAACGATGCAACGATATATCCGGCTTTGACAACGCGAAACGTCACGAAAGCGCTCCGAGTGTTACTTCGTTCCGACATCTATTAGCTGCCCACAATGATGACTAAAATATAATACGATCGAAAAACTAGACAATCGGGCGTTTCGCGCGATCGATTCGAGGGATTTTGGACCACCTATGAGCGTCCTTAGAGCAGAAGCACACCAAACCGGAAATTTCCACGATTTTCGAACGCTGAGAACGCGGTTCCAGTGCTCGCTCAATCACGAAGAAGATTTGGTACCGAACATCGAGAAATATTTGCTTGTTTAATTAATCACTTCTTGCCGCGATCTGGCACGTGAAAGAAATGCTCCCCTCATCGGTCGCAGACCTTAGAACGGTTTTGAAATTCGTTCTTTGCCACGACCTGGTATCCGAAATATCCAATCTACCTTGGAACGCGTGAGAGATTCGGTAGATGCTCGATTGCTTAATTATTCAACTTTTTTTAGTCATATCGCGTGTAAAATAAATGTTCTGTCAGTTGCGAACAGTTTTTTCTTGTTCCTTGCCAGGGCGATCGTTATCCCGTCGCCGTTCTTAAACATACCGGTTTCTTCGATGATGATTTCAAACGACGAAAGTTACGCTCTTCGCTCCGTTTGTTCATGTAAATAACGGCGCTCTATTCTCCGGTCACCAATATCTGAACATTCAAGCAGATGTTAACACGATACAAGCGTAAAAAAGTTGTTTCTTTGGGAGATAGAGAGCCACTAGACCAGAATGCGTCGTATGAAAATTGGAGTGCGTAAAAAATATGACACGGCGATGGGTTTTATACGCCGTCTCGTTGTGCTGCCTGTTATCGGGACCGCCGAAAACCGTCACTGTTACCGATACTCTTATTTTTATCCAACTACTGACTGATCGAATGGTATGTTTTCTATTGAAACAACGTAGCTACAGCGTTCACGTTCTCCTATCATGGTGCAGGTATCTAAGAACATGGTATACAGACGCGGAAACGATTCGATAATGAAGATAATCCATTAGCGAAAATGCTCCTGTCGCGATCGACAAACCAAAGAGGTGATCTTCTAAAACCGAACGATAACAATTACGCGTTTTTACCCGTAACATGATGGGCAATCTTTATCAATGGCTCATTCCGCATTCGCGAGTTGAACTTATGACCCTGTGATGAGAAGCGAAATGTTTGTACAATAGTTATTGACCGTGCCAAATTTTATGAAAAATCGCACGAGAGTCAGTTGAGAGTACTTTACGATGAACAATGGCGAAGAAAAACGAGAAAATGTGATTAAATTAACGATATTACTTGCATGTAAAATTATGATTTTAGCCTGTTTACCACTAAGCGATTCCGATTTATCTAATATAAAACCGCTAACAACAAAATAATAAGCTCGTTGCAGAGAGTCAATGTTGCCTAAAGGCGATCTAAGCCGCATTCTAGATGGATGACGTGTATTATTATGTCGACTAAGCATTACCAACCAACGTAATTTACTTTCTAGACCTGCTCGATTTTAACGAGTTAAACGCAAGGTCACATTTCTCGGAAAGTTCCCCACAAAATCGAAGTGATCCTATAATGGAGATGGAAACGACAAATTATTATTTACCATCGTTGATTGTACTTCATGCTTCCACCGTTACAAATGTTCTAATAATGTTTCGTTTCATTCCATCTGCATCGATAACAATTACTTTTAAACGTTGACGAAACAAATTAGTGTTCCAACAAATATGGAGGGCGCGGCACTAAACATGTTAGTGACTGATCAAATGGACATGTAATCAAAGATTATGCACAGCTGACGCCTGTATCGCAGTAGAGTCCCGTTTCTTTAACATTTGCCACCTGGTTCGCCTGTAAAGTAAATCTGCTGGAACAATCCAATCCACAAGCCAGAAAACCAACCTTATCATTCATATGCTATCGACGACCGTGCTCTTAAGTCAAATTCCATGATAACAAAACGGCGACTAGATTGATTTGTTCGTTGCAACTGATGTTCATTGTGCCGAGAATGTCGCCGCAACTCCGACAGACAGACTCCGCATTAAACGGGATTCTACTGCGTTTTAAAAATCCTTTCGACTACTTTACTGGTACTCCTTTTCGGAATTTTTCTCTTAATCTGTGCGAGGCTTTCATTGAAAACATTGCCATTATCGCAATTCCCCCTTTTGTGAAAGTCCAGGGGAAAATTTCAGAGAATTAAAAACCTTACGTTAGGAGACCTAATTTCTGCGGTCCACTTTTATCTTATTACTAGAGGAATAGATATGGTAAACGAGCTCAAGAAGCATTACTGTCTGCAATGCGATTAGCTTCTTGTAGCTAATTCGAGAGACCATCAATATTGTTATCACGATTATTGTTACTACCGTTATAACTTTTATTGTAATCATCAGAAATACTGTTTCATTTGTCATTGATATAATTCATATTTATTAGTATTAGTATCAGTTACACCGTTAGTATTAAGAGTATGTATGTATCAATACGTAAGAAACGATTCGATTTCGTTTCGGAAACAACCAAAGCAAGATAGACGCGATAATGAAACTGGCATAAGAAGATATATATATAGCCCTATTGCAGGGCTATAGCGTGAGCTAAAAGACCAGGAATACGCGAACAGCTTTCGGCGCGAACTTGTCGAGAGTGGTATCGAAAATAATGTCAATCTAATTATGCAAGCACGAAGGCCTGAAGATATATAAATTCGAGGCGGGCACCAGCAACGATTACGGTGAGTACGAACGGCGCGCCCGCCGCGTGTGTTTCCAAAGGAATTATCCAGGCTGAAAAAGGAAATATGTTACAGAAAGAGAAGCGAAAACGAACAAGCCCATATCACCGGTGAAATATCGACGATGTAAAGATAGCGGTCTGTTCAACTTCAACGAAAATGAAGCGAAAAGCAGGCTAATGCAAAACTAACAAAGACAGAAAAGTTGAGATGCACTGCGACGTCGGTTTCAACTAAATAACTCTGCCGAAAGGTAAATATTTTCATCAAATTTATAGTTCTTTAACTCGAATTGTTCATCATTTTAATTGATAATTAATCATTAATGATTTAATTGATAATTGATAATTTCAAGTTCAAGTTCAATTTTAAGTTCAATTTCAAGTTCAAGTCCAAGTTCGATTTCACAAGTTCAAGTTCGATTTCAATTTCAATTTCGATTTCGATTTCAATTTCGATTTCGATTTCAATTTCAATTTCAATTTCGATTTCAATTTCGATTTCAATTTCGATTTCAATTTCGATTTCAATTTCGATTTCAATTTCAATTTCAATTTCAATTTCTATTTCAATTTCTATTTCAATTTCGATTTCAATTTCGATTTCAATTTCAATTTCAATTTCGATTTCAATTTCGATTTCAATTTCAATTTCAATTTCAATTTCGATTTCAATTTCGATTTCAATTTCGATTTCGATTTCGATTTCAATTTCGATTTCAATTTCAATTTCAATTTCGATTTCAATTTCGATTTCGACTTCGACTTCGACTTCGACTTCGACTTCAACTTCGATTTCAATTTCGATTTCGATTTCGACTTCGATGTCAATTTCGATTTCAATTTCGATTTCGACTTCGACTTCGACTTCAATTTCGATTTCAATTTCGATTTCAATTTCGATTTCAATTTCGATTTCAATTTCGATTTCAATTTCGATTTCGATTTCGATTTCAATTTCGATTTCAATTTCGATTTCAATTTCAATTTCAATTTCAATTCCGATTTCAATTTCGATTTCAATTTCGATATCAATTTCGATTTCAATTTCGATTTCAATTTCAATTTCAATTTCAATTTCAATTTCGATTTCAATTTCGATTTCAATTTCGATTTCGATTTCGATTTCAATTTCAATTTCAATTTCAATTTCAATTTCGATTTTAATTTCGATATCAATTTCGATTTCAATTTCGATTTCGATTTCGACTTCGACTTCGACTTCGACTTCAACTTCGATTTCAATTTCGACTTCGATTTCAACTTCGATGTCAATTTCGATGTCAACTTCGATTTCAATTTCAACTTCAACTTCAACTTCGATTTCAATTTCAACTTCAACTTCAACTTCAATTTCAATTTCAATTAATAAACAATTATTTTTGTTTTTTGCACGGAGATCCCTGAGGATAGGCCAACCAGGAGGAAAATCATACTGGCAAGCGCACGCAACAGGAAGATTTCTATGATAACGTGGCCACAAAGCCCGCTTTCCGACTCACGCACTGGACGCGGAACGTACCGCTAGCTGAAACGGAAGAACATTTGCAAAGGGTTAAGTAATACAATGTCGCAATGAAGAAGGCAAAAAAGGAGCGAAATCACTCGATCACGAAAAATAAAAATCTCGTCTGCACGAAAAATGAAAACATCGATCGGAAGTTGCTAGGACTGTTCGGTAAAGAACGTTTCTTTCGTCCCGTACTTATGATACAGATCGCGTAAATTGACAGCAAACATTGACTAGTAAGACGTGTCGGCTTCTGTCAAGTTTAGAATGTTCTCGTGAGAACTGAGCGAATATATCATCTTTGATGTTGCGCACGACTCGTATTTGCAGCGATTAGGTAGCCGGCACAGACTCTGGGAAGCCCAGAATAAAGGACATGCTAATACGACTGATGCAAGAACTCCGACGTTAAAAGTTCTACTTGAATTTTGAAAACGCATCACCAAATCGCACAAATTACGAACGTCGAGACCTTCGAAAAATCTATTCACCATCAAAAAAACGCTAGCGCAAAATGCTACTTCCTTTTAATGTTTGTTCCAATTGTAACCTCTTCGCTTTCGCGATACGTAACGCTTTGAAATTTCATTCTGCAACGTATAATTTTGGAAGCAATGATATCTCATCAAACGACGACAACTGTAGAAAAAGTTATCGGCGTATTCGATACGTAAAATTTTCGCCCGCCGATTTTCGTACCCCACGCCACAATGTCGTCTGTCTGTATTGGGAGCTGCAACGATATATCTTACCTTGCACAGAAGTTAACTTAAAGGAAAGATCGGATGATTTTATCACCGTCACATTTGGATTTATTTCCCAAACTGAACGGAATCATGACCGTAGTTGCGAATTCAACGAGCCCAGAGTTTTGGAACAACGATCATCTTTAATGAGTTCGCACTATGAATTTGTAAACCTGGAAGGTCCTTTCGGATGCAATTTTTATCGCGGAAATTTGCCCGAACTAGATGTCCTAAATCATTCGACTAACCGAACAACGCAACGATAAATAAACACTTTTCGTGGCAGACAATCGACGCGCAGCTTTATTCAAACAGCTGCAGCGTTGTCTAAGCTGGAGAAATAAGAGAATTCATACTACGATTGCGGGTGCTGCGGAAAAGAATTTTTCGCGATACTGTTTTTTCGACGGAAAGGAAGATGATGGTGCGAAACGCATAGATACATGCATAGATGAAAATTACGCGACCACGAACAGAAAAGGCAAAATTCTGCTAGAAAATTACGCGGACCATTCACAGGATAGGATGTCAGGAAACGATTTCGATCCGATGTCAAGTCGCGATCGATATAACTTCTCCGTGGCTCCATGTTCTTCAGATATTTTGTGTACCATTGATCGTATTCTTCGCTACATCGTCGGATAGGTCGCATAATCGATCGTAATCAAAATCAACAAATGCAGCATGCATATCAATAGTGCTTCTCTTCTATGTGCTTGCCCGCTATCATAATTTCAAATGAAAGTTAAGGGCTATCTCAATCATCCTGAACACTTATTAGAGACTCAAATTCTCCAATAATTTGAGTCCCAACTACTTAGTAACAAAATCACAAAACAAGCACAAGATCACCGGTTCTTATATCTTCTTTTGCAATTGCTGATCCAACGAAAATACCTCTACGAGATATTGTTTCATAAAATGTATCGGGTCAAGCATACGTTGTAAAAGTAATCGTGCGTGTCTTGACACGGCACGAGGATGGTTCTCAGATAATCTTTTTGATAAATCGTTTCGTTGGAGCACGCATCGTAGTCAGAAAGAAATTATAAATAAACCGATTATCGTTATTGTTTTCATATGTCGTGCAATAGCGGCGCTAGGTAATATTTACGTTAAGACTGATTCGGTTGAACGAGCTTTCCATTGGTGCGTTTGCCGTGATATGATTGATTGACGCGTGCAAAGACCTGGTTTCAGAAAATTTCGATTACAACCAATGCTCGGTGTAACTGGTACCGCGTAGAGCCGCGGTCTAAGCGTCACACTGCAAGCGACAGCGTATAGGTGAACCATGAAGAAGAAAAGGAAACCTGGATGGTACCGATCACCGACCCCGCCGTATAGAAATGGCGGATTAAAATGAACATCAAACATATATCGCGTTATGTCCGATACGATTTGTTTTCACTCCGGCCGACAGTTTTCGAAGGACTTTTCCTTTTCTCTGAAGTAATTCATCCTCTGCAAAAAGATACGAAGGTACGAAAGAAACACTCGTGTTAGAGAAGCCCAACACTGGGACATTACTATGTTCCTACATATATTTAATGCTGATCTTACACGGACGTTTCGAAACTTCAAACATGCACGGTACTGCGGAATCAAACTAATCGATCGACAAAATAGTAGAGAAGGGTTCATAACCGTTTATCGTGCTACGAGCGTCACATTGTTGCATACCCGGCGCAATAGGAAACGGCATGACCACCATTCACTGTCTAGCGTATAACAGCAGGTCGATCTTCAAATGTGATCGTTTGTGGTCTCGCTTTGGTAACAATGAGTTGCCTTGTGGACAACGCGAAACGTGACGAAAGCGACCGACGTCGTACTGTTTTCTGTCCGTCAATTTGTCGCGCCGTGACGCACACAGTATCATTCGTTCGCGACATGCACGATACGATCGAGTAACTCAAAAATCGGACATTCCGGGCGAACTATATAACCCGGGTTCAGACGATCTGAGACTGTCTCTCCCCGCGCGCGTGGAATGCATTATACGATACATTGAAAGAAAATGAGAAATCCGTTACAGTACACGATTCCGTTATATTCTCGATTATTTTTAAAACCAAACACGAGCGTCTCTCTCTCGATATCCTGTGCCATTGTAATGTCTATAAAATATTCGTCGAACCAATCATGCAGGCGCGAAGCTGAAATCTTACACGATGATTCAGGCTCAGAGAAAAATATTTTCCCAAAAAATGCAGCGATTTTCTGATTCATCCGTTAATCAAACGGTAGTCCATCACAGTTTTTTTAACAAGCCGTGCTCGCGGCAAAAATTTTTGTTAACAATAATGCTACCACGTATGAGCACGGATCTCTCCTGTTTGAAGTCAGTAGGATATTTGCTATTTCTAGCCGGCGCAATATTGAAACGTTTAACGGGTCGACAATGACGAACGAGTTTGTTGCTTTTCTTCCAAAAAATTAACGGGTTCGAAAAAAGTCACTGTAGTCGCGAAAAAAATGATACGATGGCGAGCTAAACGCCGTCTTATAATTTCCGCGATAACAGACATAGACATCGTCGTTCTCGCAAATACTGTTCGTTAACCCTAGATTTCCTCCTCCGAGTCTTTTGTGACCCCACGTGTGTTTAAATGGCTATCTTGTCTGTCAATTATCGACTACTAAATGTAATGAACGGCTGTATTTACAATGATTTTCCGTGCGTCAAACTTTCGACAGTTGTTCTGCATATACTTTCGATTACGCGAAACTCGCTAGACAACTCGCTCTACCACGCGATTAGTTCTTTAACTGTACGTGGAATCATGCGGCTCGGATGATACTAGGACTACTGCCGGATAACTGCTACTGCAAAACGAAACTTACGTGCTGCACCAACAGCGTTTTCGACAGCGGCCCTTTCGATGCTGGTCGCAGGACTCTGCGTACAATTAAACTTGGCATGGGAATAGAAAACAGCTATGTCTCTAATTGAATCTGTGTAAAATTGTTTCGAAAATATATCTAGAGAAACTGTCGATTACTGCTGGGATTTCTACAAACACCGGCAATCTTATAGCTGCGAAAATGATAGTTTGAGTATCTCTGACGTTAAAAATCGACCCGAACACTGTCGTTGGCTGATTTTAATAATTTCGAGACGTTTGACTCTCGTTCATAAACACCACGGGGGTCCCATTACGAATCCTTGTTTTCAGACTCTAGACGGCGCTAATTACCCGCCACGTGTAAGAAATTTGCAGTTTATATGCTATATATATCTGCTTATTTCTCCTATATGCATACAGCACACTTCATTTCTTTCACTTTGCACTCATATACACTGTATCGAGAAATACGATACATACGTACTCGAGAAGATCTGCGGATAGGTTCTTGCGCATGGACAGGCGTGTTACGTGTGGTATAACAGAATACATATGTTTGTAGTTACGATGGAAAATTGTGATGGTACGCTTGGGTATGGTCGCAAAATGTTACGAACGGGCATTTCTGATAGACACAGTGCCATAAATTGTCTCTGATCGGTGCATAGTTTTTAAAACAATAATGACCGGAGTGACACGAGCGTTCGAATTTCCAGCTCGTTTCATAGTTAATCAATAACTATGAAACAAAGCCGGAAGGCTGGAACGATTGTACTTTCCTTTCCCAAGCTGTGTGTCTTCACACGAAACAGTCGAAATATGACGTGCGATCGGAAAGAACCTACCAGAGTCAATGGCATTGTCGCGATACGTTACCACTGGCGAACCGGTTTTCACGTGAAATTAAAATGATCCGTGTTCGTCACTACTTTGCTTATCCTACTCAAGGGTACTACAATGTAGGAATAATATAACGTCACATGTACTCAAACAGTTTGCCTCGACGGCATCTTGATTTTCGTCTCTGTCGTGATCACGTTGCTGAATTCTTACTTCAATTTACCAACTTCATCAGAGAGAACCTATGTAACTCGCTACCTTCGTATCCCCGGGATCTCGGTGTAATTCTGACGAAATGTAACTTGAAAATGTAACGTGACTTATTCACTGTTTCTCGAACAATGACAAGCTTGGATTCATTAAAACTTCCTATAATTTTTGTTCTGACGTTCGCTTGAGCAGGAAAACATTTGTAGAACTTTCTGACGACAGTATTGTTATAGAGCCAGAAATTGTTCAAGAAATAATCGAAGACCGATCATGTCGATTGATTCGGGAGTTCCAGTGCGAAATGAGAGTGAGAAGAATGAACTGTTTGTGTGTAATGCATCCTCCGAGCCAGAAAGTGGATTGGTACCATTTCCTTACGTACGATGTGAGTAAGGAAAAGGAACACAATTAATGCTTTGTTGCCTTACATTTAATAACCAGAACCGTCGTACTCTAGCCGTATTTGTGCTAAAACTGCATTTATATAATCCTATGGATATATAAATATCCATAAGATTATATCTTTATATATGACATTGGTATATATTATTCATAATATTCTTCCTGTTCTTCAAATCTTGCGGTTTAGATTGCAGTATATATTTCAATAAAGAAGCATGCGTGTGAGACACTTTCATTGAGATGTATTCAGGATATCGGGAACCGTGATAATAAAAGATTTCATTCAATCGTTCTGGCCGGCTCGATTGCTCTCCTGGTGTATTTTAAAGGCTCGCTGTCCCAGCCGGTTACGAATTGGGGAAAACGAAAATTATTGGTTTGGTGTCAAGCGGTCTATCCTACAAAACACGACTATACTTCCATGACAATGTTACGATGCGATTTTGATGGGAGTATTGATTTGTGGATTCTTGCGAATGTCCACAAAGTCGTAACATGGGACAGTGGGCCTGTAATGCTTTGATGTGCATGCACGACATTATCACGGGATTGAGAGTGATCGAACCGCTAAGAGGCATAGGAGACATGCGATGACGAAAGAACGATAAAAAATTATTCGGGTTAACTCCTCCACGAGTGGAGCGACAGAGTGCAGTGGTCTATGTAAAGATAGAAAATATCTAGTTTCCTCAAGACATCCTGTTATTCTATGAAATTGTAAGTCAAGTCACCTTGAACGTGTACGCCACCTTTCTTTGATCAATTTGTTCTGATGATGCCAATTCATTTATATCCAGGCACGAGCATGTAGTACGCGATTTTATTGTGTGAAAATACAATATACGTAAAGATTATATATATATATAATCTATACGCGTGTGTATTTATTATATTTATAGATTTATAGTTGTACGAAAAGGCGATCTACCCAAAAACAACGAATAAAGACAATTCCAAGAAATCGGACGGACTAATAACATTCTTTTTTGCGAGCTGTTCAGAAAAATTCTCAGCTTGTAAACAAAAACGGACGATCCCGAAGGAGACCAGCATAGACTGTAGACGAAGCAGGCGGCTCGTTTCTTGTAGCTGTTGACCGATAGCGTCCCCAATCATAAAAACGAGCCGAGAGACTCGGAAATGTTCCGAAACGATCCGTTTTCGTTTACAGGCTGTGATAAAAGATAAAAGAATTTGTCCTATTGTCCTCACTGTTGGCTAACGGCGATTGAAGCGGAGGTTCCTTCGAAAACGATGTTTCGAAATTGGTTTGTATGTTTCAACGGCGACCCACCGAAACGGTGTCTCTTCCTCTATCAAAAAACGGAAAACTATCGGCCGATCTAATGCCGATCTTCTTTTCAATTTTTAAGGAAAAATCCGATAGGTCGGTTCGGTGTGAGCGCGCGGGTCGTCCCGCGTATATTTAGCGGTTAAACGAATTATTGTCACGCGATCGACGCGCGTGCGATCGTCGTTCCGAGACCGTCGCGTCGACGTTTCCACGGACGGCGGGCCGCGGCGATCGTCGAATTTGATTATTTCGTCCGCGAAACGACGCGGCCGAAGTGCCCCCGAGAACGCTGGGAATCGAATTTAAAGCGCTGAGAGAAGTTGAGAATCAGCGGCAGAGAAGGCCGGCCGGCCCGGCGCCTGTTCCCGGAAATGCTCCGAACTGAAAATTCACTAACGAGTCCATTCATCCGAACGAATCTAATTAGCCGAACGACTGTTCTACCAAGGAATCGTTATCGATTGCACGGCGGAAGTGCTTCGCGCCTACGCCCCGCGCCCTTGTTACACATTGAACCCGTACGTGTAACACGGTGGAACTGTATTATTAACCCCTTGCCGTACGTGTCTAAGATTTCTAACGATAGAAGGATGATGATCATATGGAACAAAAAGATTTCTAACAATTTATCAGTACAATATGCTAGTCCGGTCTTTTAAATTCCAATGAAATTCTGTTCCTTTCTCCGCGATATTTAATAGTATTACTATAATAATAATTATAAATATCAGGATTTTCAAACTCATTTTTCCCGTAATATATCGAGCAAATTCGAATGATGCTAGAATTTATGGAAATATAGAACTGTATTATTAACCCCTTGCCGTACGAGTCTAAGATTTCTAACGACAGAGAGATGATGATAATATAGAACAAAAAGATTTCTAACAATTTATCAATACAATATGCTAATTCATTCTTTTAAATTCAAATAAAATTCTGTTCCCCTCTCCGCGATATTTAATAGTATTACTATAATAATAATTATAAATATCAGGATTTTCAAACTCATTTTTACCGTAATATATCGAGCAAATTCGAATGATGCTAGAATTTATGGAAATACAGAACTGTATTATTAACCCCTTGCCGTACGAGTCTAAGATTTCTAACGACAGAGAGATGATGATAATATAGAACAAAAAGATTTCTAACAATTTATCAATACAATATGCTAATTCATTCTTTTAAATTCAAATAAAATTCTGTTCCTCTCTCCGCGATATTTAATAGTATTACTATAATAATAATTATAAATATCAGGATTTTCAAACTCATTTTTACCGTAATATATCGAGCAAATTCGAATGATGATAGGATTTATAGAATCGATATTTCCTATGGAAATATAAAACTGTATTATCAATCCCTTGCCGTTCGACTCTAAGATTTCTAACGACAGAGAGATATGATGATAATATAGAACAAAAAGATTTCTAACAATTTATCAATACAATATGCTAATTCATTCTTTTAAATTCAAATAAAATTCTGTTCCCCTCTCCGCGATATTTAATAGTATTACTATAATAATAATTATAAATATCAGGATTTTCAAACTCATTTTTACCGTAATATATCGAGCAAGTTCGAATGATGATAGGATTTATAGAATTGATATTTCCTATGGAAATATAAAACTATATTATCAATCCCTAGCCGTTCGACTCTAAGATTTCTAACGATAGAAAGATGATGATGATAATATAGAACAAAAAGATTTCTAACAATTTATCAATACAATATGCTAATCCATTCTTTTAAATCCAAATAAAATTCTGTTCCTTTCTCCGCGATATTTAATACTATTATTATAATAATAATTATAAATATCAGGTTTTTCAAACTCATTTTTACCGTAATATATCGAGCAAGTTCGAATGATGCTGGAATTTATAGAATTGATATTTCCTATGGAAATGTAAAACTATATTATTAACTCCTTGCCGTTCGACTCTAAGAATTCTAACGATAGGAAGATGATGATAATATAGAACAAAAAGATTTCTAACAATGTATCAATACAATATGCTAGTCCGGTCTTTTAAATTCAAATGAAATTCTGTTCCTTTCTCCGCGATATTTAATACTATTACTATAATAATAATTATAAATATCAGGTTTTTCAAACTCATTTTTACCGTAATATATCGAGCAAATTCGAATGATACTAGAATTTATAGAATTGATATTTCCTATGGAAATATAGAACTGTATTATCAATCCCTAGCCGTTCGACTCTAAGATTTCTAACGATAGAAAGATGATGATGATAATATAGAACAAAAAGATTTCTAACAATTTACCAATACAATATGCTAGTCCGGTCTTTTAAATTCAAATGAAATTCTGTTCCTTTCTCCGCGATATTTAATACTATTACTATAATAATAATTATAAATATCAGGTTTTTCAAACTCATTTTTACCGTAATATATCGAGCAAGTTCGAATGATGATAGGATTTATAGAATTGATATTTCCTATGGAAATATAAAACTGTATTATCAATCCCTTGCCGTTCGACTCTAAGATTTCTAACGATAGAAAGATGATGATGATAATATAGAACAAAAAGATTTCTAACAATTTACCAATACAATATGCTAGTCCGGTCTTTTAAATTCAAATGAAATTCTGTTCCTTTCTCCGCGATATTTAATACTATTACTATAATAATTATAAATATCAGGTTTTTCAAATTCATTTTTACCGTAATATATCGAGCAAATTCGAATGATGCTAGGATTTATAGAATTGATATTTCCTATGGTTCATCAATTAAATGACTCTGATATCGCGTGAATTTTTCGAGTTGATATTCGACGGTTAACGTGTCGAGTATTCGAGGAAACATAGGCACGCGATAAACAAAAATGATCTTCTTCTTCTTCTAAGAAATGATTATAATCGAAAAACATCTGTACATCATAACCGTGAAAAAAAAAGTGGTACGACAAGGGGTTAACGCTGAACCTGCCGAGCTTGAAAAGCGTCGAGCATGTCAAGAATTTACAAGAATTGACGAGTTCGAATTTAATCCGGAGAAAGTAACCTACCGCCATTTTTATTCCAGCGTATAGAATTCAAAAGTTTTTATCCAATCTCCACGAGAGAGATAGAGAAAATAATGAAAATTTTTCTTCGATAATTTGAAAATAAACGCGGATTTGTCCGTTTGAATTCGGCGACTAGATTCGTACAGGAATTTCGAAGCGCGTTTCTAACACGCGTCTTCGAATCTGTTGGGAGATCTATGCACGGAGAAGGCTCTGCCAGAGAAGCGATAATTTCCGAAGGAGTTGAAAAGTTGAAGATCGAGCCTGAGAAGGCTGCCGACCTTTCTCTGCGACGAATCGTAGCGCGTTAACGGAGGGCCTGTTTCGACTCTCGTTGCTCGACCAGAAGCACCGTAAATGGCCGAATAACCTTGTCAGCCAATTTTTGGCAATTAAATGGGACACAAGTGTCTAGTTAAGGCGGACTAAAGCTCTCTACGTTGCACGATAAATTCGTATAAGCGGGCCCCGCCAGGCCCCTCGCCCTTCTCCGCGTCGTGCCCAACTGTACGCGGGGTCCCGCGGCTGGAGTCACACTCTAAGGCCGCTGCACACAGATAGCTACTCCGTAACAGTACGAAATTGATTCATTTTGCGAGAAAAGTTATCCGAGAGAGTGGTACGACTCGAGCATCGAGTCTCTGCATACGGCTGGGTAAGGCGCGGGGAAGGGAAAGGGGCCCGGCGGATTCCGCGTACACGAAACATATAGAGCAATCTATCTATCGAGTTGTTTTACTCTCGGATGTACACCGCATTTAGCTGCGAGGAGGATCGACCCGGTCGGAGGGAACTATTCCCCGGGTTTCGTGTATCTCAGATATTGCCAATTCGTTCCGGTTTGTGCCCGAAAAATATCGATCGTCCGAGAGAGACGGTCCCGGACAAGGCCCTCTTCTCCCTCCTCAAGATCTTAGCGGAGGGGAGGGATTAAAGTTTCTTCGCGATTAGACTGCGGACTCGATGCATTTGCCAGTGAAATGGTAACACGAGGCACAAGATAGAAAGAACATTAACACGTTCGGTGCCTGCGTGACGCTAATTTTTCACTGGGTTCTTCACAAATTCATTTCTACTGTAATATATCGAACAAACTGAACGCTGCTAGGATTTGTAGAACGCAAAATAACGGATAACCAATATTTCCTATGGTAAATTTTCACTTTCCAGTTTCGGTTTCATCGATATTAATATTATTATATTGATATTAATTAATTATATATTAATATATTAATTAATATTAATGATATTATATTAATTTCGGTAATACGGTTAATTGAATCACTTTGATATCGCGTGAATTTTTCGAGTCGCCGCTCAACGAGAGTCAAAGGGCTATCGAAGAACGTAGAGCTTGCTATTTTTTCATATAATTGGAACAACTGTTGTTAATGCAAAAGACAGATTCCTATACGGTTCTTACTGTCTTGGAAACCGACGATGGAAATTTTTATTGCTCGCGAAGAGTCCGCAGTCTATTCGCGACCGGAGCAACTATGACTCAACGTTAGAGTCGCAGCACTCGGTTCTCGATATACGCGCGTAAGAGAGAATTGTTTATAGGAACTCTTACCACCTGCTCGAGACTCTTCCGACAACCGCGCGCAAGCTCTCAGTGCCGATCTTCCTTGGACAGCATTCCGTATCGGATAATGGCGTTCGTGCGAACCGTCCAGCTTCCAGAAGCGAAATCGGAAACGCGTCATTTTTGGCAATGGTCGTTGTCGCTGCTACTGTGTTGGCTATTGCTGTCACGGTGTTCCGTCGTGTCCGTGTCGCTTCAATGATTCGTGATCTCCGTTACCCCTTTCCCATCTCGATTCTCGCACGTGTACGCACGATTTCCATTTTGGCCGTTTCGAGTGTGTGTGTGCATCGTTTTATACTTTAAGCTTATTTCTTCCTCTCTCTCTCTCTCTCTCTCTCTCTCACACACACACACACACACACTTTCGCTCTTTCTTTCTCGCTCTTACTCTCTTCTAAACACACCCACTGACATACATACGCAGACGCTCTCTCTCTCTCTCTCTTTCGCTTTCTCTCTTACACGATCAGGATTGTCCGTATGTTTTACATTCCGTACTAAAAGTGCAGATCTATATAAAAGATAACGTTGCTTCTTTTGCTTACAGCAACTTAAGGCGATATAATATATGAATACTCTTACAATATGTATCTATGTACGAACGCCGGTGGTCCTCTATTAAAAACGTTCCAAAAATGAATCCCTTCCCTGCTCATACCCCCCGCGTGCCGATCCCTACTTCATAAATACTTTTCTCTCTCTCCCTCTCTCTCTTCTTTTTTTTGTATTTTTGTTCCCCCTTCTTCGAAAACCATTCTGCGTTTGTTCTCTCTAACTTCGTCTCTCCTCTCTCTAGCCTATCTCTTTCTCTCCTACTAATCTCTTTTTCTCTATTCTACCTCTCCAGACCCCCTCTCTCCCTTTCTGCCTCTACCGTTTACGTAAGGTACAATAATTCAACAACGAGCATCTGTAGCCAGTATATAACGAGTATTTCTTTTTTTTTATAAGATTCACAATGTACTATAATAAAGATATTTCACTTTCTCTCCCACACATTCTCTCTCTCTCTCTCTGTCTCTCCTTTTCATTCGTATTCTCCACAGCGAGCGAGCGATGAAAAACGTATATAGAAATAATTCCTGGAACGGAATAATCGACCTGTGACGACTAGCGAGCGATACGAATCACACGTGTATCATGGCAAAATTCGGTGGAAACAGAGGTCCACGGTGTTATTATCGGGCGTTATATCGTCCGGCGAATTTAGAAGTAGAAACATGGCTTAGCAGTTCGAAGAACGCGCGATCGGATAGGACAGAATCCTCGGGAACAGCGGTTACCACGGTGGTAGGAAAGGGTGAAGAAGAAAAAGGCGTCGTCGAAGCTGAGACGACCCTTCTAGAGAAGTTATCGACCCAAAGAAGCCCCCCCGTTGCGCAGCCAGACGACGAGCCAAAGATTAAAGTAATTAACCCTCGTACCAAGATCGTACGAGAGCGTTCGCGAGCTTGTTCGAAGTCAATAACAAGGATCGCGGATGCGTAAAACGCGTCGTTCGATGCCGGAATACCGTTCTTCCTTTTTTTATTTTTTTTTATTTTTTTTTTTTTTACATAGGGCTCGTAGGGCTCGGAAATCGCCTGCGAGAGTCGTCGTTCATCTGTAACCCATAGAAACACGATGATGTCTACTTTAAAGTGCCATGGAAGAGCCGAGGGCTGGAACTACCTCGAAGAAATTTCCCTTCGAGCGGAAAAAAAGAAGAAGATTCTTTCTGGTGGGAAACCTCTGACGGGTATTATCTTTTGCGTGATTTTTGGATCCGAGATTTGGAGAACTTGCGGCGGTGAGAGCCGCGCGTATAAAAGAAACAAAAGACGGGAAGGAACATGGAGAGTCAGTGTCCTCCGAAGCTGCGCAATACGGTATTTATGGTTGCCGGGCATGCCCATTTAGAAGGAGGACCCTTCCCTCCGGAGAAAAGAAGGGCTATGGCTCAGTCAATGGGGTCCCTATATTGATTTATGGCAAAATTTCTCTCTCTCTCTCTCTCTCTCGAACATTCTCTCTCATTTTCTTTCTTCCTCTTGCTTTGAACAATGACGAAGAAGATTCACCTGACAGAGTAGACAAATAGACAACAATGCACAACGTGATACAATTGATTTATTGGTGTGTTAGACCATCTCTTTCTCTCTCTCTCTCTCTCTCTCTTGTTCTCTCTTTCATTCTCACGCGCTTGTTCTCTCTTTCGCTCTCCAATTTCTCTCTCTCTCTCTCTCTCTTTCTCTCTCGCATTCACCCTCACGGCGAGTCTGTGTAAACTTTTGTATGTGCTAAAAGAGGCAGGACGAGATGAAGAAGAAGGGGCGTGGTGTAAAGGGATCCCGGGGGAACATTTACATATATAGATAGTTGATACTATTATGTACAAAATAACTATGAGGCACGGTGACGTCACCGACCTTTTCCATAAGAATTATCGAGAAGAAACTTTACACACGCCTCCTCCGTAAACCGGACACTAAAGCCATCATAGGGAACACACACATGTACGTATATACTGTGCTACATGCATACATGCGTACCTCTACGAGCACGCATATATATATGTATGTAATACATATGTATCGTCGTTCGTTACACGTCAATATGACAATTATTTGACTGGAAAAGAAAGAGATTCTCTCATGTAAAGTATTTTGCTACTATAGTGGATCGTAGTGTCGCGATGGTGATCGAGCGGACGCGCAAGCGCGCGCGCGCGCTCATGTCTCTCTGTGTGTTCTCTATGTATGCGTGTATGTGTTTGTGTGTATGTATATGTGTGCGCGTATGCTCGGTACGTGTACGTGTATACGATCTTTGTATATGCAACAACCGAAAGGAAGTTTCGTTAATATATTAATATTTTTGTTTGCCTCTCTATCGTTCTCTCACCGCATTCACACACTTCTTTCTCTCCTCCACGAACTCTTATCTCTCCGTCCTACTATATTCTCTGTCTCTGTTCCGTTTTCCTGTTGTTTTCCCCTTGCCCCAATTCGCACATTCCTATTCTGTTTCCGACGATCGCGGACTCAAAATAATAAAGCGCAAAATCCTCAAAACGTGCTATATCCTAACCTTTCCTGTTCTCTAATTCCTTTCAATTTCTCCCTTCCTGTCTGTCTGTCTCTTTCTCCCTCTCTCTCTCTCTCTTTTTCTCTCTGTCCCTATCATCTCTCTTTTTCTGTCTTTCCGTGTTTGTCTCTTTCGCCGCGTCTCTGGTTATCCCGAAATCTCGAAATCCGTCACGCCTTCGCTTTCGGTTTCGGTTTCCCCATGCACGCACACGCAATCACACGCCCACCACTCACGCATCCATCATACCCGTATTCCTTTCTTTCCCCCCTCTCGCACACGTATACGTTCTCTCGTATACTTTCTTGCTCGCTCTTACGCCCCCCTCCCCTCCCCGGCCCTGGCCGTCGCCGCCACCGCTGCCGCCGCCGCCGCCGCCCTCCCCCCCGCGCACGTATACCATCTTACTTCATCCATCATTTTTCTCTCGCTCGATAAAAGCGACCAACGTATGACGAACCATCGCATATGAATAAATACGCGACACGTGTATCCATCTTCGATCCGCCGGTGAATTCAGAACTCGGCGAACTCCTTGGCGCACTTCTCCGTCTGCGAGATCCTGAGCGTCTCCTCTTCGTAGTCGTCGAAGTTGCTCGTGTCCCCGGGCCCCTTGCATTTCGGTATGAACGGCGCCTCGATTTTCTTCTGGAAGACCGCGATCCAGTCGGTGCTGGCGAACCACTTGTGGCCCTTGATGTCGTTCACGCCGGCCTTCAGGTTACCGTACCTCTTGGTCAGATCGATTTGCAGCAGGTTACGGAGCAAGTCTTTCAGGTCGGAGCCGAAGTGCGAGGGGAACCGCGGCTTCCCCGAGACGATCTTCTCGTAGATCAGTATCGGCTGGTCGGCGAAGAACGGCGGATAACCGGCCGCCATCTCGTAAACGAGAACACCGAGGGCCCACCAGTCGACCGCCTTGTTGTACCCTTTGCTCAGGATGATCTCGGGCGCCAGGTACTCCGGTGTGCCGCACAGGGTCCACGTTCTGCCCTGCACCCTCTTCGCGAAGCCGAAGTCCGTCACCTTCAGGTAGCCCTGCGAGTCGATCAACAGATTCTCCGGCTTCAGGTCCCTGTAGATCAGATCGAGGTAGTGGAGGTATTCGAACGCGAGCACGATCTGCGCCGCGTAGAAACGCGAATGCGGCTCCGTGAAACGGCCGACTTTCCGCAGATGGCTGAACATCTCGCCGCCCGGCACGTACTCGAGCACCATGTACAGGTACGAGTTGTCCTTGAAGTGGAACTGCAACGAGACCAGGAACGGGAAGCTAATCGCCTGCAGTATTCTCTTCTCGTTCAGCGTGTGTTCCACCTGCTTGAGTTTCACGACCTTTTGCTTGTCGAGTATCTTCATGGCGTAATACTCTTTGGTCGGCTTGTGTTGCACTATCATGACACGGCCGAACGAGCCGGTCCCGAGTGTCTTGATCTGCTCGAAGTCGTTGAGATCGGCGGTATTCGTCGGGTTCTTCTTCCACTTGTCCTCGAACTCCTTCTTCGCCTTGTCGAGAAACTCCTTGACGCTCTCGGCAGCGTCGACCCTTTTATACGACGTCGCGGCATTGTTGCCCATCTTAGCAGCCGCGCTCGTACCCGAGCAAGCCAGGACTATACGCAGCCCACGAGATTACAGAAGACCGCGTCTTCGTCTTAGTTCTCTCTCTCTATCTATCTATCTCTCACTACCTCTTTTTCTCCCCGACGCTCTCTCTCTCTCTCTCTCTCTCTCTCTCTCTCTCTCTCTCTCTCTCTGCTGTCTACCGCAGCCGAGCCTGCCAAGGCCCCGACGACCTATAGTTGTTGAAAATTTTGCCGTCGTCCACGGACACTCGTGTCACGGCACCGATTCTCGCACACCGTTTTTCTATCGCACGCAGCGTAGTACTCGGCGTTTTCTACCGTTCCCTCCCCCGTTCCGTCTCCGATCTCCCGCAGCCAGTCCGTTACGATATTTGTCAATGCTGGTCCTACAAGAGCCCCACACACGTTTAGGAGGGCACTCACACTTACGCAAGAATCGGGCACACGCGCGGAACCGTACAGTGGCTAGAGAGAACCTCCTGCAGGCAACGAACCGAGTTACCCCTCTTGGTACTACTCGAATCGATTCGCACTCGATAGGGACCGAGGGTGGCCCGCGCGATCTGCGATCTAAGTTTAATGGTCCCTTTCGATCGGTCGCACGGCGAAGTAAGAACGAACGATTTCGCGCGGAAAAATGGGTCAGCATTAATCCTCGCCCGCACCTCGCGCCATCTTTCCTGTCAATTGTACTTGCCCGTCGTCGCTGTCCGTTCGCTCACAGCCACCTCTCAAACGCTTCCTCCTCTCCCTCTTTCTTTTCTAATTCCTGTCCGACGAGCGTAATTTACCGTAGCCTCGAGACGACACTGTACCCCCGTTCCCACTTGCTCCCCGACGACGTTTATCAAAACACTGTTTTACTGTACACTGGTTGTTTCACGGTGGAACGTACCAAGCGGCAGAATCTGCAATTAGACACGATAGTTTTAAACGAGGGTCAAACGAAAGGAGAGTGCAGAGTGAACCGGGGGAAAAAAAAAGAAAAGGAAACGTCTCGATTTCCGATCGTTCTCAACCCTCGCGATAATCGTCGCCCGCGAAATAAACTTACGCGGCACGGCACATACGCGGGGCTCTCTTCTCGGTGTCTCTCGATGGTATTAAATGAACATCGCGAACGATTAAATGCCGCGTCGCCCACCGCGATGCAGGAACAGGTGTATGCGCTGTCGCAATCGAACTCTCACTGACCGTTTCGTTCGACTCGCGTAAACCGACTTCGAGCTCGTTTGGAACGGAGCAGGCGGTGGTAGCGGAGGCAGTCGGTACCGTTCCTAAAGATGGCGACGCGGATCTCTCCACTCGTTCGTTCGGGACCTCGCACGGACACGAAAATGACGAAGCGCCGCTCTAGGAAGCGAGAGAGATACTGTGCTGCACTGATCGGCCGCTGCTTCAGCTTGCCGCCGATAGATGTAGCACGAGCGAATTTCGCCGACGCCTCGGCAGGTGTTGCCGCCGCGCGGCGGCGTCCGGGTACTAGCGATTCAAAGCGCCAACACACTGTTTCAACTTACGAGCTCGCCCTCAAGGTTTCTCCGTCGAATCACGAAATCTTTCCTACGTGTGCCGATCTCGTTTGCGTCGCCTTTTCAAACAGGAATATCACTTTCTAGGTCACGCAGGGAAAACAATGTAACATGCTAACGTCGCCGCGGCTAAAACCATCGGAATCTCGCGAGTTTCGGTCTCGTTCGTATAAAAAAAAAACAAAAACAAAAATGACAACAACCAGTGTCGCTAGTATGTTCGTTATAACCAAAGGAGAAATTCTAGTGTTTTTAATTGTACCAAAAATGATATTTTAATATAGTTACAAACGAACGCGGTCAGAATCGACGATCAATTTTACGTAATCGCGTTTCGAATTGTTCGTTAACGCGTTCGTATGTTATTCGGTATATTCTTAGGCGGTTCGATGACGCATCGAATAATATTTTATATAAAATATCGTAGAAATTGTGCAAGATGCTGTTTCGTTAAAAGTTAATATATATATATATATATATATTATATTTTTATAGAGTCGCAGTGATGTGCCCTGCGGTTTTACCGTTCCGATGAAAATTCCTACGAATCGAAATGTTGAAAGGTTGCGAAACCGGTCTGCTGTTGGTAATAATATGGAGAACATTTTGATTTGGTCTCGTATTCGATTATGATGCAGCGGTTACGACGTTATAAAGCTGATATCGAGTCGGCTTTAGTACCAATTTGGTAGTTCCATCGCTATTAATAATAATCGATCTGTTTTGTGGTATTGAACCGTGGTATGTACACGGAAGGTTGAACACCCGATGACCTGTGATAATCCTTTGGCAATTAGTTTGTAACTGTAGATAAGCATGCAGGCACAATTTTAGAGCGGCAGAGAGAGAGAGAGAGAGGGACACGGTCGAGAAAGCTAGGTGGAGTCGATTGGAGGACGGGACGAACCGGTTACCAACGAGTCAAAAAGGTACGACCAGGTCAGGCCTTTCGGATACACAGTATTTTTGTGTGTACATACGTACATAGTACATATAGTTCCGGCGCATTGCACAGCAGCCAGGCTCTCTGGGTAAAGGTGGTAAAAGACATTTCTATCGAGGTTACGTTCGGATGTGTTTCTTGCATCAGTCTCTCGGTTCGTATCTACTCTATGGGATGCGCGCGACCACGCGCTCTATTGATTCCGACGACGACCCGAAGCTCTGAAAACCGTGTGCCAATTTGTCGAAGGAAAGTAAAATCGGCTATGTGCCGATTTGTTTGTATCGTTCTTTTTTTTTTCTCTCTCGAGTCCCGCGTTCACGGAACGTCGCCCTCAGCCTTCGCGTCTTAATTAACTTTGTAACGTTATTAATAAACGAAATACACACGTCGGATCAATTAAACATGAGGGCATCGCGAACTATGTAAAGCAGTATCTGTGCTGAATCGTAAATATAAAAGCTTATACAATCGGTTCTCACATTTCGAAACGGGACATTACTCGACGAATTTGTATATCTTTTGTTCCTCTTACTTTTTCCGCCGTCGAAAAGGTAATCGCGAAATGAAAAAGCACCACGAACGAACTACAATCTGGAAAATAAGAGGAGAGCGCGCGCGCGCGCACGCACATCGAGAAAAGCGAGAATGTAGTCCAGCGAAATGAAAATTTAGATGCGCGATGCTATCTTTAGTTTGACACTGCAAAGCCAGTAGAAATATAGGTTACTGTCATCGAAATAGCTTGTGACTGAACACTTCCACTGACCCACTAAAACGAGATTTAATTTTATCGAGTAAAGCCTGCATGTCAACAGATTTCTGCCAACGATTCGATTATTAATACGATATTTCAATCTCGTGAGAATCGATCGGATCGAGACGCGCCGGTCCGCGAAATAAATTCGCAAAGCTTAAATACTCGCTAAGAAAATTCATTCAGCTTCGCGGGTCTAAACTTACGAGATGCGTTTCATTCGCAATATTTCACGCGGGACTAAATATGTACAACGTGGGTAACATGTTGCTGGCTGTTCCTGTACAAATGTCGCGTGTTCGTTGCGCTTCCGTGTGTATCGTATCATAAATAGAAGCGAACTAGGAACGCCGTGCGTGTACGCCTTCCTAGTGGAAAGTTTCATTGACACATCCCTACTCGATTTGGCAAGAGTATATATATGTTCAATGTTTCGCCGTGTAAAAGGTATTCGAAGAGGAGAGCATCTGTTTCGCACGTCTTCACCTGCACTGTACAAAGCAGCTGCTCGGTGTGTTATCTTTGTGCTTACGTAGGCTCCTGGCACGTGGCACACATCGTACGAAAAAATCCATTTATGAACCGCCTAATCCGATACGTTCGCACGAATTTTCGTGAATATGAAAATGAACTGCTAAACCTATAGAAACCGAAACTTCTACAATATAGTTTTCTCTTTAAATCTTGACGATATATACATAAATATCTAATACAATTGATCGATAACGCCGTTATAATTCGATAACATTTACGTTTTTCTAAGGATCATAACGAGGTAAAAAACGACTTTGATGTTGGACGTTGCGTAACTAAAGCTCGAAAATACGTGGTAATATTTTATGGAATATTTTAATAATATTCCCTATGTAATCGAATGCGTTAGTTATATAAATATATACATATATATATACCATCCGACAAAAATATCTGGAGAACGTTAGTGTAGGAGCTATTTTCGTGGATTGATAAAAACTATTTTCGAAACGACTCGTTTTGGCACGGCGGTGTCGGAGGGAAGTAATATTATTACGTTAAAACGGAAAAGTGATGTTTAACTGTGTTTCACACAGCGAAGGCAACCTGTAACATGGACGTAAATGCAGCGGAGTCTTTCGGTCGGCTGCGCGGATCAACCTGAAAGCATCGCGCACCTTTTAATATACACCGGAAACGGGGCCATACGCGAAACTTCTAGAACTTTCCGAACTTGACTTCCGTTTAAATCTCGCATTATTACCCTTGTTCCGTGCAGAATGTCCCTCCGATATAATAATCGACGTGTTAAATTGTGCACAAGATTCATTATCTAGCACGGCTTTTCGATGGAACGTCGAACACGGTACAGGTTCTTCAAACAATTGGTTGCTAGCGCCGGAAGCGCGGAGATTTTTTACGCGTTTTGCAAGACAAGATACAATTGGTCGGTGTGCTACTTCGGAGCGATATTTAACAAAGTCACACGCGACAAAGTCACTACTACGATGAATTTCAAATGACACGGTGTTAATTACACCGATCGTAACTTAACATTATTATCGTTGCTTTTTTTAAAACGAAATAGCGCCGACATCAACGCGAAACGAGCTACTGAAATATTTTTATTTATCTGCGGTGTACCACTGCGGGAAACTCCATTGGACTCTGTCGTAACCGCCGGCGGAATATAGCGACAAATTTATGCGTGTTTCAAATCAATTTTTATGAACGTGAAACGTATTCGTAATAACGCGGTGCTTCGGTTAATTTGTTCTCGTCTTGGTGGACATGGAAGAATATCCCGGTGTCGTATTCGCGGGCTGCGTTCGCGTTTTCTCCGCAATTTAATGTCAAATTTCGAGTTATCTCGTTGATCGAGGGCTGAATCGTACGCCATCTGTAAACGAGCGGGAAAGAAAAGTGTTTGAAGGCCGCCGGCCTGCCGGCCGGGCCGAGTAACTCGGGTCTCGGGCGAATCAGTGTGCGAGTCTCTGCCATTTGCGCGTCGGTACGCGACTACGCGGCAGTGGTGATACCAGAATTCTACGTCTGCTTACCGGTGCGTAGAAAACCCGAACCTTAATTTAGTGCGTTTAGTACCCGAAACACTTGATCGACCCTCCCGATTAAATCGATCACCATGGCGGATACGGAAACCAAGTAAGTTGCCATAGATTTTTTTTTCCTTATCGATTTGTCTCAGGAAAATCGCGCTTTTCATCACAGAACGCTTCCGTGATGTTTCGTTTCACGGGGAAAAACAGTAACGGCGGGCTATAACGATCTAATCGTGTTACAATTCCTCGTTTCATCGGATCACGAACGGAGTCGTTTCGAATCGAGCTCGCTCGCTCGCTTTCACAATTTCGTTTCTATCTCGGTTGATCGTGTAGTTTTGAAAGCGTACGTAGTTTTGTAAGAGTATACAGGCCGCGAGAAAGGGACAACAGGAGAGGGGAGGGGAGGGCGGGTATACTCTCTCCCTACGTGATATTCTCAGCTTGATTCGTAAGACGCATTACGTTCTCAGGAATTACATACCTGGTTTTGCCACGATGCGTGCTCTACTTGCGGTGCCATCGGTTTCTGGCGGCATCGTTTATGATTTTATTTTTCCCACTTGTGGCTTCACGGACGTGCGTATGCACGACGACAACGGTAAAGTGGCACAACGCGTGTCATCAAAGTGTTTGTTATTCATGCGTTCTTGTTACCATTACCCCCGTCCGTATCCTACGAGTTGTGTGTTTCTCTCTCTCTCTCTCTCTCTCTCTCTCTCTCTCTCTCTCTCTCTCTCTCTCTCTCTCTACACAGAATAAACATATCTTCATTAATAAGTAATTCGGAATATCCGAGAATATCGTAGCTAGCATTCGTTGGTATGCGTGTGTATATATTTAAGTGCTCGGTACACACACGGCCATACAAATGTTTAGACATTTGATTAAAAAAAAAAAAGAAAAAGGATGTCTGATTACGTGTACGTAATGGCTTAGGAATATTTTGCGAACGATTACACGTGCAACATCTTAGAAAGATGATCATACAGCTTATCGATCTGTTCTCCCTTAACCATTACATGGTGGAAATGCTAATGTTTACATTTTTGCATATCGTTGGTAAATTGGTATCATTGTATTTTTGTCGGGATACTTCGACGCTGCTTAAATTTATTGTTTCGATCGCTAGGAGAATAAATATATATATACATGTTATGTGATGTATGTATTTACGGTCCTCGACAGCCACGATTTGCCGCGCCGAAACGTTCTGTATGTATATGTTTGTGTCCAAGATGTGTGCGTGTACGTGTCCTCTTACTAAAGAGAGAGGGTTGCTAGAAAGGGGAATGAAGACAAGATAATATCAACATCGCTAGGTGCCGCCACGGTTGGCGCGTCCTATCTCTATTCCTTTTCACCATCGTTCCATCTTTGTCTATAGTTGCGAAGTATAAACTGATACCAGACTATAGCAAATTCGATACGCGCCCAATTCGATAGTTTTTTTAACTATCTCTCCTCTCCGCGTTTCGAACACATCCGTCGTGCTCTTGTTTTCAAGTACTGTATCATTCTTTTTACAAATACTTACGAAGCCACGGTGCACAATTCATAATATGAATATTATACTTTTATCGTAGAAACAATTTTATTTATATTGTATTTTTGATCTTCAGGGAAGCTAAAATTGTCTCCACCCCGGAGAAGAAAGTTGTAGAAGAAGAAAAGAAGCCTGCTCAAGAAGTTGACGAAGATTCAAAGGCATCCGAGAATGGTGATGCACAAGAAACCAAAGAAAATGGCTCGGCCGAAGAGAAAGAGTCTAACGATAAAGAAGCAGAATCAACAGAAAATGGAGATTCGACAGGTATAAAATAACAATAATGCAAAATTAAGCAAATTCCACTGACATTAATTCCACTTGATATTAATTGGCATTTTTTTCCTTTCTAGATGCTCCTGTTGATAATTGCTGTATAAAGAGGAAGTCAACAGCTTTAAGTGATACAACAGAAGATTCTGCTACCGACGGTGCAAGTCCTGAGAAGAAAACAAGACTTGAAGAAAAGTGTGCTGAAGCAGAAAGCAATGGAGAAGCAGAAGCTACAGCCTAATATTTTTTTATGTTTACTGCAGACTTAATCTATAGATGTAATCTTAACAGCCAACTGAGAAATCAGAACAGTCAAAATTAGTTGTCCGTGCGTCGTCTAAATCGACGAGCATGAAGAACAAGAACAGTAATAATCTATCAATGACTAATGTGTTCAGACATTTGTGTGCTTGTTTCAATCATTTTTATGAGTTTAATTGGCAAATTAATCCACAGCATCATCATACATTTCTATTATAAATTACTTCTATTCATGTTTCCTATATTTTCCACACTGGCGCCCACACATATATATGTTTACTAGTACTAGATTTGTAAAGGAAGGGAGATATAAATAATATTAGAAATAATATATTTCTGTTTCATGAAGATTGATGATGGTATGGTGCTTAAGAATGATATGGAAATAGTTCCATAGAGAGCTCTCATTCTTTTTAATGCACAGACATGCGTATACATAGACCTTTCATATCAGAGATGAAAGAAACAATATTTTTCTGCAAATTAAAATACATTCCTAAAGTAAACAACGCTCGTCCAAGAATTCTAACGTTTACTGACGAAAATTAGAAAATTAATTTTATCTGTAAACCCTGACGTCGACATACCCATCTCACACTACTTACATAACTTATGTACAATTTAACTTTCAATGCATTAATAGAATAGACGAATTACTACATATTTTGATGCATTAATATTACTATAATACATGATTTAAATGGTTTACAATTAAACTTCAAAATAACACTATAAAAAAAGAATCTGTTCTTTAATCATTGAATGTAAATCATAATTTTCAAAAATTCTTTTATTACAATTTATTACATTCGCTATTATAGCGAAATTTGAAGTTAACTTTTATCGAAATACATGACAATATGTAATAATTTGTATTAGCGTGTATAGAAATGTTGGTGAGCGAAAACGTGTTGAATGTTAAATTTTGAAGTAACAGCAATAAAAGAAAATACTGCATTGATAACTTTAGTAAAAAGTTGCATGTTTAAACCTTGAAACTGATATGTAATTACTCAAAATATGAAAATTTTATATGGTTGAAGAAAATATAAAAATTGAAGAATTAAATTAAAATTAAATGAGTATTATTTTTATGTTAACAATTGATACTGTGATCCGAAACAGTCTAGTGTAGTAATGAAAAGAAATTAATGTTTTCAATATACATTTAACAAATTTTATGAAAAAAAAAAATATAAAGTACAGAATATTTGACTTATTGAAATACGAAACTGCTATGAAATTCAAACGAAACTCAAGAATTTGCTGATGTAGTGTAGTGTAAAGCTATCGATTCAGTGATTTCAAATATGTACCTTTATTCTGAAATATTTCGTAGAAATGAGTCGTGACGAAATTACGTTATACTTTTCTATTACTACAATTTTTAAGCAATATTATTAACACTAAGATTCGATAATTTTCAAAGGTATGGTGTAACATTTGAAATAATGTTCAGCGTCATCTCCAGGAGAAATAAGAACTTACAATTAGTAAATTCATAGCGCTATTTGTGTATAGTTTGTGCTGCTAACCGCTATGTTTGTTGTATACATTTACAGTGTATGATTTAATAATTATTTGAAAATGTTTATAAACAAATGACACATCTTGAAAATAATTTCTTCTCATTGTGTTATCAATAGAGTTATACAAAATGAGTACGAAACCAATTTTCTTAAAACCCGGTAAGTTTTATTACTTACACAAACTTTTACAAGTATTTATTGTTATAATAGTATGTTATCTTATAATTTTAAATAATCGTATGATCTTGGTAATTATGTTTGTTACACGTTACAACATATATTCTTATTAGAAATATTATTGTACAAAATACCGTATAATATAACCTGTTCAAATACTAATATTGTTTTACAAAACGACTTGTGCTTTCTATATGAAACATACGCATAAGAAAACATCACATTTTTTTTGTAATTGTTACAGGAGACAGCTCGTGGCAGGAGGATAAACCTGATATAGATGCCCATTCATCCACACAATTTGTATATAATGCCCATCATTCGCTTGCAATTCATATGCAACGACAACGATTACCTACATTCAAGTATCGAAGTCATATTATTTATCTGTTAGAAAAATATCAAACTCTAGTCCTAATTGGAGAAACTGGATGCGGGAAGAGTACACAACTGCCTCAGGTAAATATAAAATTTGTTTTATTAAATGATCATAGATTATAAGATTCAACAGAATCGATATAGTTTTAGTAACTGAAAATTGTACATTGTAATATTTACTTTTTATTTGAACTTGAGATAAATATAATAATATACCTTTAATTAGCCACATTATTATATATAAGGATAAAAGTTGAAGATATTTAAAGAAACAATTTCTATATGGTCTAAATACTTATCAGTTTTATCTGATGAAAATTTAGTGTTCATAAATAGAAACATAGGTGTATAGGATTGTTTAAAATACCTCAGAAAGGACTGAAACTATTTAAAAAATGTTTTTGCAAAACTTATTTGGCATGAAGGAGGATATAATGTGATATAAATATGTCTTATGGTTGACTTAATAGGGGGAGAGATTTCAAGGTCAAATTAGTTCATCTAAATGGAACAGTGTATCTTTTTTTATTCATTACACTGTGATACATTTTTGAGTTTTCGTTTTTTTTCCTTTTTAAGAAAGATTACTAAATGCTCTTCAATATTATGAAAAATAAAGATAAAGAGTATTTCAAACTTGTATAAATTTAATCCACGACTATTTTTGTTGGACAAAACTTGAATTCGAAAATTTATAATTATATTGAATGTTTTATGTTAAAAAATTACTTTTTTGAATAAATAAGAGTGATGAAGAATGAAAAAAAGAATTAATTTGCGTGATTTGTTTTTACGAATAAAGATCAAGACATAATCGTTGTGTAAATGTGCGCGTTATTACCACTACCACCATCACTGCGCTATGCGAAAGTATGTTTACGAACGCTTAGTTCAAAGTTAAATGTAAATACGATTGTTCATAGTACAAGCAAATGCTTACCAACATTATCTTTCAAGTAAAAATCTAATAAGGTTTATTTGTGCATGGATTTAAGCGATATTGATTGCTCTATGAGAATTTTTGTGGTTACTTCTAGTGACATAAAATAATTAGATCACGCATCGTAATTTTAAGTATATCTTGGTATTCAATGAACAGTGAAATTGACGAAATTTTAATTGTATCAATTGTGTATTTTAACGAACGATAATTTAATATTAAATTATTTTTTGATCTTATAATAGTTTTTTGTTTTTACGATAAAAAATTCGTGAAAATAACTAAAATATAACATATATATCTCTATGTTTGCAAAGCTTTCAAGCATTACGTTTTTTACCTATTATTTTTTTGTACAATATTCTTACGCTGGTGAAACCGTGTGTAAATTATTTCTATTTCTGTGATTTCTAGAGCGCGTATGCGCACGCGTATATTAGAAATTTTGTGATTACAACTTCTCGCCATTCTATTGTCGACTTTGCTCGAGTTTTTACAGTACTTGATCTCATTCTTAAAGAATAATACATATTCGCTTATTATATTGTAGTTTTCATAAAGTTAATTCTGAATTATTTCAAAAAGAATTATGTTTCGTAAAAGAGAACAACAAGAAATAGCAGGTTTTATAATCAACCACTTCATTATTGACGATTTGAAAGAAATTATGTGACAATAGTGCGACGGAAATTTTACCGTATACAAAAAAATTAGATATTATTCCAATAAAAATAATTTCGAGATATAAGAAAGAAAGAATGAGAAAGTATCTTAAAGAGAATATGTATTTATAATACGTTTCTCAATATGATGCACATCAATTAATCAACATAGTGCAATCGAAGTACACAATATCCCGTGTAACCATGTGGAGTGTGGAGCCGCGTCACGTAAATGTATCTCTGAACATCGCAGCATCTTATGTTGTAAAGTGAAGTACTACTACTAACTACTGTGGTCGTATCAATGACTGGAAAATCTGAAAATAGTATGACATAAAACAAATTACTATACAATCATAAAATAATCAAAAAATAATAATAACAAAAGTACCGTACTGACGTAATGATTGAACACAATTCGTGACATGTTGGAAATTTGATTACTTTGACTGAGATATGTGATCATTAAATCGAAAAATTGAAGATGTAAAAATGTCATTATTCTGATATAATGACGAACGATAAAGAGAATTCGTTCACAGTTTCCCGAAACTTCAATATAATTTAGAAACATACACATGAAATAACAATGTCAAATTATCTACCTGTAACACACGTAATACATTTCAGTTTATCACAAACAGTGTGATACCATATAATGGCAAATGTGATATAAGTGTGTACTTAAAGTAATTTTTACAACACAAAGTGCCAAAGTATCATACAAAATGTTTGGTACAACAACTATAATAAGCAGGTCGTTCCTAGTAATTTTGATATTTTTGACATTGTACTTCCTTGGAATGGATGTTTTACTATATTCTAGAATACAAAATTATAACGTAAGACCATTATTGAATGGTACACAATACGTTTCAATCATACCTTGTGATATTAATCCATTGTGTACAGTGACTGTAAAAGGATTAATGCTAGATCATCCAAATTATTTTCTTCTGAGCCCACTTGCAGCAATTATGGACAAACTGCTACAGATAAGCAATTCTTGGACATGGGTCACACCAAATGCAATCAGTGTTTTTCATGTGTTCGTAGCGATGGTAGCCGGCAAATGTGTTTCCAGTGATTCGTTGTCTCATAGACGCTTAGGTGTAATACTGTTTCAAGCAAGAACATGGTTAGACGATCTAGATGGACACGTTGCTCGAAAAAGAGCAAATATCAGTGGTGAACACTCGGATGTTGGTTCATCTGGCTACATTGTTGATGGTGTCTGTGATGCTCTGGGTTGTGTGGCGTTACTGATCGGCCTATATCAATTTCTTGCTCGTAATTCAAGCAGACGTGGAGGATACGATAAGCTGCCGCAGCTACCTGTTTCTTCGGTTCTTGAACCTGGAAATGTAATATCGAAAACTTCAAATACAGCGCTTCGTAATATATTACTTATGACCGTCCATTTGTTCCTGACCAGTGCCGCCTGGAATCGATATATATCTTTGTACCAGGATCTCCTTGAGACTGAATATAGAACATCGTCAATTACCAAACAACACCTTTATGTTAAACAGACAACTATATTCAGGAGTTTGTCATTTTGGATAATAATCCTTTGCTGGAAGTTTATTAATTTTCATGCTGTCATGGATTACGTGCTTTTCGCAATATTTTTTGATCGTATAAGAGAGTACATCAAACTTGTGAGATGGTCCTCGTATGTAATTATATTGCTGCTTGTTTATGTCACCGAATTTCATTTTCTACGGGCCTATGCATATGTACAAGGAGTACCATCGATTATTGATGAAGATATCTCTTCATCCGATGTTTTTACCCAAACATGACAATATGAATCTTGAGAAAGCTTGCTTTCTACATCTATAAATTATTGGTGATAAAGTCATTTACCTACATGGATAACATTCCAGAAAAAATTTTTGTATGTTATATTTTTTGGCAGAGATTTTGTATACATAGCAGTCTAATATGTATGATATATGTAAACATATACATTGACCCCTTAAATGTTAACTTATAAATAATAATGTCCCTAATCTACATTTTGTCTATTGTGCCAATGTGATATTCGCTTAATGAAAACTTGATACTGTCGGTGTACTTACTATTCTCGGTGTCTTTTATTATTGTCCCATAATTTTGTATGCTAGAAATGTTAAAGAGTTAACACAGTTTTATAAATTACTAGTACTTGTTTTAAGTTACTGGATATTTAGCATCGAACACTGCTCTCTTTATTCCATGTCTAGGTAACTTTCAACTTTACAATGTACTTATTAATATATTTATCCGCATATATATTGGTCTCTGTGATGTACAACTGTGTTACTTAAATATTTCAATGAATCTCACTTCATTTAAGGGGTTAATGGTATAAATATAAAACAATAATGTTGATTGGTACAAGATTTTTCATGCGGATAATAAATTCATTCTTGCCTCTCTTTTTAGTTGCGGTGTATCTCTATCATAGTTCAATATAAAGTTGTCAGAATTATTGCACTCCTGAATTCAGTCATTTGATTTCAATCATTATGTGTAGGTTGTATGTATTATATTATATATGTGTACAAAAATAAATATTTATGTTATATATATGGGTTGTGTAATGTAAAATACATATGATGGTCATTATTGGTATCTGCGAAATGATAGAATTTCTTATCTTTTTACTCACGATAATTTAGAATATTTTATCCTTATGTGTATATTTATCCTTATATATATTTATCCTTATGATATTTATCCTTATATGTATAGCTGCAACACTTGTGAGTTTTCCTATCTCGCATAACAGGCTCTGAATATACATAAGCCGTTGTAACGAGCTTGCGATAAAATCCTATATAAATATGATGCTAAACTGCAAAGACATATTATATATGTAATATTCTAATGTTACTACATTAGTCACGCTAATCGTAAGATTGAAACTCGCAGGCAAGCGCGTAAGATCCACTTCATCGCGTTGCACTTAAAATTTGATAAGTGCATCTAACAGTGTACTAATCGAATTCATGATGAAATATAATATTACTCTTACATAAGCAGATTATTAATTCCGTTGTCCTTGCTCCAAATATTTCTTATTCTTCTACCTGCAAGAATTATATTCACTATTCACAACTATCGTAAATGCGACTTCATGGACAGACCAGGAATTAATTTCGCTAAAATGTCTTGTATTTCTAGCGAGATATTTGTTATCACTACCGTAGCCTTTGTGACGTGTTCGATAGTTGAGTGACAACCATGCTAGCTGATAAAGTTAACTGCTTTATCAGGGCACATTTTAAAATGGGTAACGCTCTCGCAAGTTGAAATTTTGTTTCTTTTTTTCAATTGGAATCATCTTTTATTCGTGCAGCATCGTGAAATTTTATCTTGCTGATATCTTTTAGAATCAGCATGAAAAATTCATGTTACATTTTTTACTGTTAGTAATCAGAAAATTTATAATATTATGGTTGACTGTAAACTGTTTATATCATTATAAATCTGTGTATTTATCGAAGTAGAAACGACGATTTTTACTGATTTCTTTGTGAAATTTTTATTGTATTCAACATCGATGCAAAAATAGTACGAATGTGTGAAATTTGAAATTTTGTATGGAACATGCAATGACTGTACACAGCACTTTATAACAGATAAGTAGCCTCATTAAGCATACGTTTCATATAGTATCAACGTTATTCAAATTAACATTAACAATTCAATGTCGTCTCAATGTCGTCATCATTATTAATTATCGTAAAACGTATACCTGAGTAGCTTTACAAAAAAATCTATACAATCGTATTCATCGTTCAGTATTGTGCAAAATTCAAAGTTAATAAATAAAGGTAAACAGTTTTATAAAATCGATATGATTTTAATAACTCTATCGAAAAGCTATTCAAAATTAATTCCGACGAGTTTTCGCTGATTCGAATAGACAAAAAAGAAAGTATACTCGATCGAGCTTCGCGTATGATTATAACTATAATTTTGTAAAATGATTACAGTATCTTTTTGAAGCGGGATGGTGTGCAAATGGAAAAATGATCGGTATTACCGAACCAAGAAGGGTTGCAGCCACTTCTTTGGCCAGTAGGGTAGCTGATGAACGTAACTGTGTCCTTGGCACCGAAGTCGGTTATTCTATACGTTTCGATAATTGCATAGATGAAACAACAAGAATTAAGGTAAAAAAATATATGTCAAAACGTTATTTATTTATTTATTTTTTATTCATTTTAATTCCTGCTGAATAATTCGGAACTTTTCTATTTAAAGATTTTATCTGTACCGCCGTTTATCTGTCGGTGGTCTTGATTTCCGGAGTCTTTAATTATTCGGATCGTTATCGTTTTACTCGTACAAAACGAAACGTACCAGCTACATGAATCTAATAATGCTTATTTATGTTATATTTCAACAAGTAATATTACTTTAACGAGTATAATATAAAACATAATATATTATATATATATATATAATTATTAATATAATTAAATTAATATATAATTAATTATAATTAATATAATATACTAATATTACTATAATTACTATAATACTATAATAATATTATAATTAATATAATATTTAAAAATATCAGTATTATGTTATCCTAGATTCGAATCATTAAAATTAAAAATATTTGCACATGTAATGAATCTCATATTTATCATATATTTATATCAAATTTCTTCTATGTTAACATATTCTTCTAGTATTTATAATTTTTACGCATTCCAAATGATTTTGCATTAACGAATGTGTACATGTTTTATTCTGTTCATAGTACTTGACGGAAGGAATTCTTCTACGTGAATTAATGGGCGACCCATTATTGACGAATTATTCTGTCATCGTTATAGACGAAGTACACGAGAGAACGCTGATGACCGACATCATAATGGGACTTTTAAAGAAGATAATTCGGGTAAATTCATTTTCACGATCTCCTCGCTGTTCGTTTTTCGATGAAACTGTTTCTGTGAAATATTAAAAAGTTCTCGGATACGTTGTTCTAGAAACGCAGAAGCTTGAAAGTTGTTGTTTGCTCGGCCACGGTTGATGCTGAACAACTTCGGGATTTTTTCAACACAAACACAACAAAAGACTCGACCAAAGATACCGCGGTCATATTGACTGTCGAGGGTCGACTCTATCCAGTGGACACTTTCTATATAAAAGGTAATTTTTTGTATATTGAATTATATATATAATATTAATTATATATATATATTGAATTGAATGTTGAATTCGAGTAGAAAGTATTCGAAAATAAAGATGAAAATGAAAATTTGTGTATTTTGTAGAATCGGTGGCAAATTACGTTACCGGCGTTGTAGACACCGTTTTGAAGATACACGAGAACGAAGAGCCTGGTGATATTTTGGCATTTCTCACGGGCTTAGACGAAGTAGATCAAGCAGTTTCTCTTTTATCAGAGCATGCAAAGCTTATACAAGAAGGCAAACGTAAGTAAAATCTTTGGGCACGATGCTCAGAATCATCCTTGCTGTGTTTATACCTGCGTAATTGAAACGGCGAAAGTCATTCGAGCAACGTGATGGTGCTCAGTTGAATGTACGATGTTATATAACTGTTTAAGATAGATCGTGAGGTGATCTGTTCTTGTTTATGTTGCTTTTTTTTCAGTGAAACTTTTACCCCTGGCTATGTATGGGTCTCTTCCAAACTCGGAACAACTGAAAGTATTTTGGAGGGCGGCCAAAGACACTCGTAAAGTAGTCGTAGCAACAAACATAGCTGAAACATCTATTACTATTCCAAACATCGTTTATGGTAAAGACAAAATTACGCGGTTTCGAGTAATTCAATTATTTTTGTATTATACGTATAATGTCATTTTTAACTAGGATACATCTATTATACATTGTAGGTCTCTTAAACGTAAAGCAATAGGCGCGTTATTGTTACGAAGAGAACTGTAATCGATACGTTGCATTTTATGTTTAGTAATCGACTGCGGTTTTGTTAAAATTCCTTGGTTCGAGGCGGACACGCAGACCAATTCGGTGGTAATTGTTCCTGTATCAAGAGCGTCAGCCGACCAACGGGCAGGTAGAGCAGGACGTGTTCGAACAGGGAAAGCATATAGGTTTGTTCCATAATTATATTTGTGAATGTACGTATGTATCACACATTTATATCCGTTCTTCCTACACAGATTATACACAGAAGAAGCATATTCTGAACTGTTCGAAGCGATGCCACCGGAAATGCAGCGTTCCGATTTGGCACCAGCTATTTTGCAACTGAAAGCTTTAGGCATCGACAATGTCTTAAGATTTAATTTCCCCTCTGCTCCGCCAAGCAAAAATCTTCTTGTAGGATTAGAATTGCTTTATGCGTTGGGCGCAATAGACAGAAACGGAGAATTAACGATGCCATTAGGCATTACCATGGCGGAAATGCCTTTAGAACCTGTTTTAGCAAAATCTCTCATAGTATCAGGTAATATTTTAATAACAAAATTTATTAGCAAAATATTAACAAAAATATTGCTAACAAACAAGATCTCTTTTTTTATATACAGGTGAAATGGGATGTTCTAAAGAGTTTACAATGATCCTTGCGATGCTGCAAGTACAAAATGTATTCATAAGACCGGCCGGAGGTCAAGCTGCTATAAAAGCCAGAGTGGCGCATAGAAAATTTGAAGTCGAAGAAGGCGACCTTTTGACTATGCTCAACGTGTATACTGCTTACGAAAAAAATAAAATATCTGCATGGTGTCAGAAAAATTTTCTTAACTATAAAGCATTACGACGAGCTACCGAAATTCGGACACAAATGCTCTCTATGATGAGGAAGCTAGACATTCCATTGATTTCTAGTAATGGTAAACACAGTTTATTATTGAAATAAATTACAGAAAGCATATTGTATTAATGATGAAATTTTTTGTTTCTTGTTAGGAAATGTGGAACAAATTTTGAAATGTATAACAGCTGGACTTTTTCCAAAAGCAGCATATTTACATTACACTGGAGTATACAAAACTGTGCGTGGTAACAAAGATTTGTACATACACCCAAATAGTTGTTTATATACACTTCAACAACCACAATGGTTTGTATATACACTTGAATACCTTAATTTTGCGTACTCACACTGTACATCGCTTGTTAAATTCTCTATTTCTTTTAGGTTACTTTTCTGTGAAGTTTTGCAAACAAATAAAACATATATGAAGGATATAACTGTAATACAATCGGAGTGGTTATTGGAATTAGCACCTCATTTTTATGAAAAAACATCACTGGAGAGTATTTAGTGCAATTTTTGTAAATATTGAAAATAATACAATAAAAAAAAAAAGAATCATTAGATGAGTACCTTCTTCCTTAAACACAAATAAATGTAAATAAATTAATGCTCTAAAAAGAGTAGTCTGTACATAAAATCAAACTATAATTCAAGGAAAGAAGGTTTTAAATTTAACGTAAATGTCAGTCAATGTCAGTGGCGCCACCGATCGATGGAAAGTATGTATATTTTCACCCCAATTATGTAGCTGTTATGTATATGTTGTATTTTTATATTTAATTTTTTTTTTATCAAATGCACGAACAATAAGGAAATTACGTTTTAAAATTTTACTACTATATACTTTTAAAAATCTTTTAATTAAGACAATAAAGAGATACATTCAAGAGAGGGGTTTATAACAATATATTCAACGATTTATAATCACAGTTCAAAGCGACAAGTACTGTAGTTTAGATTAAGGGGACTTATGACTATATTCTGGACGTGATATTAACCTTAATTTTGTGATATTTGCTCGAAATTTCGAAACCGAGTAGCATGGCAAAAATAGTTGAGTCTTTAAAGAGGCTAAGTGTCGAACATAACAAACGAAAATACAATGACAATCGCACAACGATGAAAAGAAGAGTAGAATTAATATCAAAGATAGAAGAAGCAGTGTCTCTAGATCGTAATTATGTCCTTGGAGTCTGTGGAACGCAAAGGCAAATTTTTGTATATTTTTATGTAGTGTTTTACGTCAAATCTACAAAAAAATATCGATTTCTTCATATTAACCAATTTTTTCAGTGCTCGAGCAAGATGTATTCGCAAATATCTCTAAAGCAGAGCTACAAATTTTTCCCTCCATTTCATTTAAAATATGTTTTTCGCGTCTTATATACAAAAATCAATCATTTAAAAAAATTTAATTTTTATGCAATATGTTTCGAATTTGTTTACGTAGAGTAATCTATAAACAAATTTCTTATATAAAAATTTGTAAATATTTTACGTAAATTGTTATTTTATATTTCATATTTTTAAAATGTTTTATGAATATCTTGTGTTTTTGTAGTGATCCAAAATTCAGGATTGGTACTGCTTTGTCCGATCGTACCTGTATAATATATTCTGTTGGTGAAAGTTTAAGTCGCATCGCAACATTAACTCATAATCGAGCTCCAATTGTTGGTATAAGATTTAGTCCTACTTCTAAAAACATTTTATATACTGCGACAAGTGACGGACAAATTACAGCATGTGACTTGCGTGCTAAAGGAAAAGTTATTGCAGAATTTAAAGGTCTTTATTTAATAAATCAATTAAAAACATGTCAGAACTAATGTGTATAATGTAACATTTGTATCTTCTTCTCAGACAGTACAGAAGATGGGAAATTGAAACCTCTCTGTAGTTTTGACATAAGCAACGATGAAAGACTTATAGCAGGTGGAACTGAACATATCGGAGGAGATGCATTCATTTTATTTTGGGATACACGACATGCTAATAAAAATACTCTTCTCGGTGGGTACTGGGAATCTCACATGGAAGATGTGACCTGTTTGGCATTTCACTCTAAGAAGCAGGATGTCTTAGCAACTGGTAGTACAGACGGTTTAATTAATATATTTGACCTCACACAACCGTCAGAAGATTCTGCACTGACTTATTCTTTGAACACAGAATCTTCTGTAGTAAGTTACAATTTTTATTAGTACCAGATATTATAAAAATTAGCATTATATCATATGTATGAAACATACCTGTTAAATAACAGGATAGGATAGGCTGGCTGAATGATGATAATCTTTGGTGTACAACTCATACTCATTCATTACAACTTTGGGATTGTGAAGGTGCTACACCATATACAAAGTTCGAACGTAGTGATTTGATAGTTTCTCAAGTTAGTATAAGTTTAATTACATTAATTATAATTTCTGTTGATAATAATATATTTAGAAGTGATATTGAGATATAATAATAATAATCTTCGTATATATAATGTAATTTTTCAGAATGATGATCAGGACAACTGTTATACAGTCAGATTTCATACTTCAAACGTACTCGAACAAGCATTCCTTCTTGCAGGTTCCAGCAATGTTAAAGGGTAAATTGCAATATAATTTAAAAACTCAGGACAAATAAAAATCAAAATATTATTATCACCTATTTTATCATTTCATTTGTTCTTATTAAAATTTTTTAGAGAAAATTTAAGATGTATGAGTATCGCAAATGACCGGTTAGAAGTATGTTACAACATGGAGGGAAATAAACAATTAGTACGTGATAGTTGGTTGCATGAGAAGGTATTATTTTGATGGAATTATATGTAATATGTAAGCAGTCGTATAAACAGAAAAATAATACTTGTAAATGTATAATTTACAGAGTGGTTCCTTAGTGACAGTGGGGGAAGGTGGATATATAAACATTTGGAGGAAAGGAGAAACAACACTATTACAACAAAATCCTAGCCATAAATTGGTGGCAAAAATTGGCACTGGCATAGGACGTGACCGTCATCATAGAACCAAGCCATATTGAATGAAAGTGATAGGATAAGAATTTGTAAATGCAGAGAATTTTTGTAAGTAAATGTAATAAACAGAAGAGAAATATCACGTAACATTAACATAATCGTACATTTCTCTCACGTTCTTCTTTATTACAATAACGGTTGTATGTACATTTATAATAAATAGATATTATTTCTTTATGCGGCTAATGATTTAACAGCGATTCTTTTATCGATCGAAAATGCAGCAAAACATGTGTATATAAACGTTAAGGAATGTAAATCACATACCAGTGTTTATGAGTGCGTGTACATTATATATAACATATATAATATACACTGTATATACGCATGCATATATCTATAGGTATACATATACAAATATAAATATGTATATGTATACATAGATGTATAAAGTTGGAGGAAGAAAAATATCGTAAATATTTGTTTACTCTTGCCAAGTAACAGATTAATGTTGATGGATCGCCTTACAGAAAAATCATTTCATTTTGCAGTATATGGATTTAGTAAAATAGGAGCTTATAACTTGTATTTGTCATAAAATAGACGTATTTAGCATATTGTGTTAGTAAATGGTAATCTTGATGAAGTAATCAAGCGAGTAACACAATAATAACAATTATTATTAGGTTGCAACCGACGAATCGGTTTGTAGTTTAAAATTGATCAAGTCTAAGAGAATTAATACTAATGCATCGAGCGAGCGTGTCTTAAAATAGATACGCGTTCATTTTATTAGATTATTATAATTTTATATTAACGTTTCCAAAGACGATCGCAGTAGCGAGTATCACAATGATAACAGTAGATATAGCTTTAGAGTAAAATAGTAGGTACAGAGTAAACGTACAAAAATACTTCCCATGAGCATCAGGGACGTAAAGATTCACTAAAACGTGGAAAACCGCGTTGCTAATAATTCTTTATATCCTCTCTTAAACTTATGCAGTCGTATGACATCGAATTTTTTTTTTAGATGTCACGAGACGCACGTAGGCCGCCGCACTACTTTTTAAGTTGTTAATCCAATTTGATTTTTTTTTTGTGTCACCCAAAAGATGGTGTACGACTTCATTGTACAAGGAGAATATTTAATAACAACGAGTTTTAGTCACATCGAGTTATATCTGACATAGCGGAATGCTCTTAACATATGTAAAGAATACATTTGCCTTTTGTCAATGCATATGTGTAAGTGCGCGCGTACATACATATCTGGAATGATTTCTTTGGAATTACATTTCAGTGTTAGATCTTACTTTTCACGTGTGTTTCAACGGTTCCTTTATCACGAACATTATAACACTAAGAACAGTTTATAATTTGTATTTAGTGTTCTTGAAATGAAGTCGAACACTCATCTATAAAGGCTGTTAACAGATCGATACAATATTATTTATGTTCTGATACATGCTGAGACTTTTTAGTAGTAGACTTGTAAAAACTCGTTATGTTTGTTTTTCTCACACTTTACATCTTACAGAAATACTTTGAAGAACTATTGTCACCATGATTGATTGAGACAAGTCGATACTGTTGCTTTATGTTGCCCTATGATGTTAAATTAATTAGTCACATGTTTCATCATTATCATGCCTCTACGACGCTGTCCTCCATTCGATCATATTGCACGCTACAGCATCTTCTGAGGCAAGCATATATACGCTATCTATATGTATATAATATTTATATATGTATCAAAACAAAATTCTGATTTCATTATAACGATCTACGTTCTAGGGTCATGTCTTCGAAGATAATTTCTTACTTCGTCTTTGTCATCCTTACGGATTTCAATTTTAAATATAATTTTTCGCCTTAACGATTAATAAATGAGAAGTCGTAAGTATAACACTTCAAACGTGCAGTATGATCATATAGTTTGTATATTACTTTCTCTGAAATGGGTTCCAGATTCGCAAATACTTGAAAACGGTCATTATTTAAAAAAATCTTATAAATAAAATACTTCGGATAATCGAAAATATACGCGATGCAATAAATAAAATAAATTGTAAACAGTCGAAAAGAGAAAAGGGTCAGATTAACAATAATGGCAGTGGAAAATCTCGAATTAAAAATATTAAATAGAAAATGTTATGTTGATCCATGTTTGTCCAACTTAAATTGAGGGAGGACGATTGTATTGTCGAACAAATGATATGCGATAATGATACCGAAAAATTAACGATTTTTAACTGTGGCTTGGCACACATATAACAGCGATTCGTTACCGATAATAATTTATCTTATCCGTCGCTTTAGCACATATTAAAATACTTTTAAAGTTATGATGTATGAATAACTACCGCGATCACTCACATATTCTTTCATATACGTGCGTACACACAAGTATAGGTGCATATGTGTACATTCTTGGTAAAATGGAGTTGTACACGTATGCATGTGTTCATGAATTTTATTCATATGCACGCATTACATACTTTCGCACAGTTTTGAACCCAGCATACGTACATGTGACTTCACCATACATATGTCCATGAAAAAGTATATATACACGTTCATGTATATATGCACTCCTAATATAATCTAATTCTCTAACCTTGCGTTTTTCAGCAAGCAGCAACAGATTTGTTTAAAAGATTCATCTAAAATCATGTCTCTAAAATTGTCAGTCGGCTTAATAACATAACGAGCAAGAATTCAACAAGATCGGCTGAACTACCTCACAAAGCCGGCTTTCTTAATACTTTTATTTTTTTTTGTTCTCCCAAATAGTTGTGACTACTAATCGTTATCATTTTATTTGTCCATATATGTTACATTTATTCTCTTTTTCTACGGTAGGTTTCGTGAGACTTTGCATAAAAATTATATTATTGCCTTCAATAGCAGTTGAAAAGTAACGATCCTTTTTATCGATTTATTCAGAATAATACGTATGTATGTTCTTTTTTTTTCTCATTGACAGTCACGCGATTTTATAGATACGTTAAATGCATTATTAATGTACCATGTTGCATTTTTAATGTACAACACCATAAAAATTATCACTGAGCAAGGAAGACAAAAACAAAAGATGAAAGAGAAAATGGAACAGATAAGGAGAAAAGTGACAAGTGAACATAGAATGATCGATGAGAAATATTGAAACCAACGACGAAATACTACGGAAGAATATTCAAAATGGGTAATTCAAAGTTATTACCGCGTGAATGTTGAAAGTCAAAATGATTTGACACGGCTTCTAGGTTGAGCATCTTTTGATTGATTCCGAGAAGGAGTTAGTTGAGACGTTGGGGTAGCTTCGCCGGTTGTAGGACGAGAGGATCGAGAATGCTTTCGACCAAAACGAAGGAGTCGTCAGAAAAAAATTACCTCCTCCTCCAACGGTTGTTGCTGTTCAGTTCGTTGATGCTGTTGTTGCTGTTGTGGTGGTGGTGGTGGTTGTTGTGGCTGTTGTTGATAATGAGGATACTCCGGAGGAGATCGCGTGATTCGTAGAGAACGATTCGAAGAGTGAATTTGACTGGTGCTAGCGTTATTGTTACCTAGTTCCGGGGAAGAATACGTTGAGCTACTCACGATTGCCGGGCTACTACCGGTTCGTGAATGTCGATCAGGACTATTATTACTTGTGCCTCCGCTCCTATTAGTTATACAGAGAAAGAAAAAGATTAAAAGTGTGCCCTTCTATTCGTTATAGAAGGATTTGTATCTGTGAAAAATTATTTGATTTCTAAAGTAGTTCAAGATGTTCCTACCGAAATAATTATTAAGCTGCATCGGTATAACTAGCATCTCATAATAATCCAGTTTTTATGTGATTATACCAGTTTCAAAGATGAATCGAAAACATAATTTACAGATACATACCTAGTATTATTGTTACTTCCACTAGCAAGTTTCAAAGGCAACTGCTGTTTCACAGGAAGATTGCTTTGCACTTTTTGTTGGTTGGTAGCGCTAATTAAATTTAATGGTATCCGTTTAGCATCTAGCTGAGATTTTCGTGTCTGTATCGTATCCGTTCCTTGCGACATGTGAGACAGATGAATGGTCGCGGATCCTGGCGCCGCGCCTGCAACCAATGTCACACCTTGTCTCTCCAATGCTTCGAGTCGCCGATATAATTGGTCTCTCTGCTGTGTTACATCCTGCTTTTCTGCCGCGAGTTGTTCTCGTTGTCTCGCCAACTCGGCCCTTTCTTCCTCCAGCTGTTTCTGTTCTTGCTGGGAAGCAGCACGGAACGCCGCTTTCTCTCGGCTTAATTGATCTTGCAAGTTACGCAACTCTTCTAACTGGCGGTTTGTATTAGGTCTATTATTTGGTTTGCTTATACTTCCATCTTTACACGCAGCTAATTGAGCCTGTAAACTATCGATTGTCGTCATCTGGCTACTAATTAGACAGAGCAGCGTATAAACGTGATGAGACAAACGAATTGCCGCCCATTGTTGATCCTTGTTCGCTTCGGAATCTTGAGCTTCCTTATCCCCTGGTGTCTCTTTCACAAATTCGCCAACTTTTGGAAGAAAAATTACCGATTGAACTGCTGCAGAATCTCGTAATGGATATTTCTCCTAAAAAGAAAAAAAAAGGAAAAATTGTTTGTTACATCCGTCTCGGTAGTTTTCGGATTGCATATATTTACTTTGTTGTGGTCAAAACCAGCAAATGTTTCTGCCCTCCGTGGTACACTGAGAGCAGCTGGTACGTAGGCTTCGCTATGCCGTTCACCGGCAGAACTTAAACTTCTTGAAAGAGTAGCACCGCCTGTACTAAACGATAATGAGCTAGCAAGTCTTGTTGCTTCTTGAACAGCCATAACCACCTGTAACGGGGCAAATTGTTTTCTCATTTCCAAGATTACGTAAAACAAGTAAATTAAAACTACAATGCTAAACAAAGCTGGTAACCTCTTTCCATAATTGCGTAGTATCAGTCCCTTCGTTGTGAACTAGTCTAGTATAATCCGGAATTTCTTTATCAACCTTTTCTAATCGTTCAGTATCATTAGTTTCATTCCCTCCCCACACATTTGCGGCATTCGAAAGCTGCATTTGCAGATTAAGTTTTTCTTCCAGTAAAAGTGCTTGCTCGGTGTCCTTCTTTCGTAGCTCAGCTGAATATTTTAATAAAAAGCAAGCATTATTAATGGTATAGCAAATTTTCTGCCGTGAGATATATCACCCGTAAACTATATACGCACCAACTATTTTCTGGATATGTGTTTCTTTCGTTTTAACTAGGCGTTGTCTTTCTTCGACAGAAAGTAATGATATAGAAGAAGAACGGGTGTCTCTCAATTCATTACTACTATTATTTTCAGTTATTGTATCAGATTCATTATCGGCTTCTTGTGGACAAGCTTCGACCGCTGATCTGATCGCTTGTATCCATAACTGTTTATCTTTGGGCTTTTGAATTTTTAACTCAAACATCTCTGGTTCAGCTGGATTGCTACTTATTAAATAGATTCCTCTAGATTCTTGACCAGCCTTCTCACGCACCAGCAGTTTCTGAAGCGACACTATACCGGCCTTATTGTCAGGCACAAAAAAGGCATACTTCTGATCCCTCTCGGCCAAGAAAAATAATATATCAGACAGAACAACTACTACAATGGCAGTCATTTTTCCACGGCCTTGCATTAAGTACGCAGTACCTTCGAATTTCAGTACTCTATTAAATGCCATGATATCTGACTTTTTGAATTTAACGTTACGATATGTTGCAAATGATTTTGCATCGATCCTACGTAATAACGATGAAAATAATGTTAGTTAACGACACCCGGAAAAGTATACTCGATGTGACTCATTGAACTCGCTTACTTATTATAGATCTCTAGCTTCCTATCTTCTCTTTCCTTATCGGCTACACAAGCGTCCACATCCGCTAAGATTTCTTTAACAAGGCTTAACGCTTTGCGCAAATCTTCACCTTCTTCTTGCACAATGCCAGTTTTTATAAGTGGTTCGACTAACAGTGGATATTTTGTTAAACGTTGGGTAACGAATAAAATACACTCGGGAATCCCCTTCTTTTTTAGTAGAGGGTGCGACTGTATACACGATTTCAATGTTATTGGCAAACCAAAAAAATATAAGTAAATACGTGGAATCATCCTAGATGTTGTATAATTACCTGACAATGCCGTACAAATCGAGCAAAGCGAGGATCGTGTCGGAAATAATACTTGTAAGCCTCGACAGCGTCCCTGTGACGACTACAGAATTCTCCATAGGCACTCTTCATACGTTGCGCATTTTCACTGGCGAACTGATCAACGAGTATATCAGCGATAGTAGGAACAACAGGATTTGCATTTTGCCGCTTCCGTAACTTTTGCAAAAATCGTAAATGAATGTCGATGAGGTCGCGGAGTCTGGGAAACATACGCTCCAGGTCTGGTTGGCCGAAACGGAAGTGACGTCGGAGACCTTCCGCGAAAATACTTTCCATAGCAAGGAGCACCAAGCAATGATGCTTCTCGGTAAGAACAAATTCGTAAATGTGCTCTTGTCTTTTTACTTTTCGCTCGCAATTATCGACAAGCCGCAACGCGATGTTTTGCCCAATGGCAGCACTCCAGGAATCAGGTTCTTCTTTACCTAGGCCCAATTCAGGATCCACACCTTCCAAATCGTCTACGGTAAACTGATGAGTATCATCACAGATATCAAATTCTTCCCAACCACTGAAATATTAATCATTAATCGAGAATTAATCGTTTATTTTATTGTAGTAAATAAAACTGTTAGCGGAATAGATAGATTTTTATATACAAACCTCGATATGTCACGATGTTGTCCATCCCCATCCTTTTCTTCGTTTATCGTTTGACTGAAAGAAAAATTCAATTATATACATTAGAATACTGCGACGTTTCTTACAAAAATATGTGTTCTCCTGAAATCCATAATAACGCAACTGCATAAATTAGATAAATGCAGCAGCAGTTTTACCGGTACATCAATATTACCTTACACATAAAATGTAATCGGCATAGCAGCACCTAAATTTTATTCTCATACACGTACATAGATAAACATGTGTATTCAATTTCTTACATCGAACAGAAAAATAACCATGACTATGTTTTAAGACAAATGTTTTAGTTACAGGGGTACAGTTTTTTGTAACTGATTCGTACCAATGTTTCCAAGGTGTCAAATAATGTTGAATGGTAAATGAAGCTTTTTAACATTACTATAAATGAGATTTAAAATTTTTTCTACGGTACATAGGAGGGTCACAAATGTTTTAAATAGATATATTTATATTTAGGTTGAGAGAAGGGGGATGTACTGAATGTAATAACTCTATGGTTGTAATTACACATTCTCGTATTCTATCGGTGGTAATAAATTATCATAAGCATATATCCACGTTTTGCAAATTTATCCATCCAACAGAACATTCAGTACGTCGTCGCCAAAGTAATATATTACATAAACATAAAATGTAGATTGCGTAGTAGTTTAGAAAAACATTCAAAGACGTATAGAGTTATAAATCTTTAGTACAATAGAAACAACTAAGAGAGGAAGAGGTCGAAGATATTCATATTAATTAAACACATGGAAGTATAACTTACAGTATTCATTCCTGATAATGCTCGACGAAGGGTGGTATGCTTGATTATTTGATATTGTGAGTTTTTCAAACTCGTGTGAAAATACAAAGTGTAGACACAGAATATGTTATTGAATGAACATAAATCAGAGAAGCAAGCATATCAGAAGCATAGGCAGGGGCAAGGTGATATGTCTCTTTTCGGTACAACATAGAGGCAACTCGATCGCCTTTTAAACAATGTGTGCGAGAAAAGAATCGAGGAACGATAGACGCGGATCATCCTACTACTGTGTAGGACGGATATACACGAATGGAAACGTACGAACGCTTCGACAGAATAGGAGGAACACATCAGATATCTGAGACTTACTTGACTCCGAGCTTAGTGGCAACTCGCCGCCAAGGGCTGTAGCTTGTCACGGTTTTCTTGCTGTTAATTTCCCTTTAATCGTCGAACAATCGATTGGTTTGTCGTAGTTGCACGAGAGGGAATGCACGAGGGAAGGAAAAAGCACACACTGCATTAGGGCAACTTCATTTTGCCTTTCTATTTCCCCACCTTCTTCATTTTTCTTATTTTACTATGTTTTCCAATTGTTACGTATCCAAGATTTAACATTAAGTACACAGCTTTCTTTTCGTATGTCAAAAATCATTTCGGAAAAAGTGTTTAGTGGACTTTAAAATAAAAATTAAGAAGTGTGTGTCATTTGTAATTTGCAACTTAGCATGAACCGTTATAATATTACTGTTTCTTTCTGTTAGTTTCGTTAAATTTACATATATGTGTATATGTAAAAAGTTACTTGAATATTTGAAGAAGTTTGGGCGTGACATTATGTATATCAATTAAACATGTATATGTAAAAGTTTTCATTAATAATGTTAGAGACGCGAGGATAAACATGTTCAAGCTAGCCATACAATTGGCTTAATTGCAAACTTAATTAGAAATAATAAGCCTCCAAGCCAGCCAAAGCTTCTGAGTAATAAGCAGATACGATACCCCTTCTAACTAGTCATTTCCTATATCAAATATGTACGTAAACATACATATGTATACCTATAGTATATAAGAACATGACGTATAAAAATTCGTCAAGATCTTTTCGAGTAAAATGAGAAATGTATCGAACCAGTTGATATGTATTGAACCAGTTTTGTAACTGTCCACTATTTTGCATTACCAATAAATAAATAAAAGCCAAATACTCGAGTCCAGGTACTTCTATTGAAAGATACTTTCCCTAAAAAGATCTAATAAGCAAAGAAAAAGAAAAGAAATTGAAATTCACGCTCCTTGCCAAATGTAAATGTGTGTTCTCGCATTTACGTATTTTTTTAAACTTATAAATTACTTATATTGCAAATAAGAGGAGTTGATTAAAAACTCCGAATTTAGGCATAGCCATGCCAATTGCGTGCGAATCTTGAACCACAGATACGCAGATCCAATGCGGGAAGAAGTTGTTTTTATAATAAGAACTATTTACCTTCCGCTTCCATACGAAGATGGTAGAGGCAGCGATGCCGTAGAGCCTCTCTTAACGTTGTAGCTACTCGATAATGCCTTGCTAGAATGGTGCTTCGATTTAATACATTCTAGTACCAGTTGATCCTTACATCCTTGACTCTGATGTACCGATACTCCACAATCTGACGATAAAGTTTATCATTTCCAACAACTGATATAATTAATGAAATAATGAATACTTTTGTCCCTGTTTTGGGGCAAAATATTTTTTGCCGGAGATGTAAGAATTGTATACAATGGTACATACTGTCACAATGTAGAAGAGGCTGTTTATTTGTTGATTGTTTCATACAAGCATCACATATTAAATTTCCCTGAGGTCCAGCCATTATTGTTGACCATAAATGCTGCTGTAGACTAGTTTTTTTACCACTCTTATCCTGTGATAATGATATCATTACAATAATTTGTACGATCTTTTAATACCTCTATAATTGAATTATTACCTTCTTCTTACGGAAAAATATAGAACCCCGTTTTCTCCTAGTTTTTTCAGAATTTTGATCATCATACGTTGCTCCACTGGAAATTGTAACAACTATATAATTGCAAATATTATTAAAATGTTTAATATAGAAAGCATTGTAGCGACAAAAATCTAGAAGCATTACTATAGCATATTCAAACAAAGTGATTGAAATATATCTATGTTGTAACTACATACAAGACTAAGTGATTTGTGAGGAAATATATTACACACAGAGAAATGTAAATGATAGCATAGTATTATTATATATGTATATATATATATGTATATATGTATATTCTATAAAAGAAAGTGCTTATTAATTAAGCTAATACAAACCAGCCACTTTCCCTTGTATCTTGTTAGCAGAATATATATTGCTCGTAAATGGAAAACTGAAAATATAAATTATGAAATACTTACTCGGTCAATAATTCGTCAAGCGATATCTGAGCATTCGGAGTGCCTTCTCTATCTTCGTGAAACTCGTGGCTATGTGTTGTATGAAGATCCTCTGTTTCGGTCTCGCTTCCGCTACCCTTTTCGTTTCTTTCGTGACGGCTGTACCATGCAGGATGGTAGGAAATTGTCAAGTACAAACACAAAGTATGCGACTATTGTGTAAAAGATATTGCAAATCAGAGAGTCTCGTGTGGTGTGCCACTGAGATATTGAAGCGCCATAAAAAGATATAAAGATGTAGATGCAATTCAAATGCGGAAAATGCCACTTAAACGAGTGAGAAAGTTTAAATTTGGATAATGATTGAAACGAAAGAAATGCTATCAAATACACTGAATGAAAGATTTGAACCTGTCTAAGAATTTTCAAATTTAGGTAGCATACCAATGAATTAGCATTTTGATATTTATGCATTATACTTTAAGAGTTAAAAATTAATTACTGTTAAGTTATAGTAAAAAAAAAAATGGTGCAATCATGCGTCAATACTATTATATACAAAGTACAAATTATTGCAAGCATTCTCAGTTATAGACAAATGTCAAAACTTGTGATCGATAAGTCATGCATTAATTTTTCTTAGATTTCAATATTGATAGTGAAATATAATATGTACATAAAATATATGCATCTTTTTGTGTGCTGCTTATGTATAATGTGTTTTATAAAGATCGCAGGCTAGATCATATTAGTTATAAATCGATAGCAAAGAAATTATACTAAAACTTGAATAGAAGTAACAAGTTTACTGCAAATCGAATAACTTCTTCGTCGCTTCATAAAACTGAATTTATGCAACTGATCTTTGAAGCTTTAAATGGAAAGCTATATATTATTTACCGAACCAATAAATTGTGTAATAGTGAAATTAAATGTAAAATTTTCTGCTATGTCAGGACTGCCGAACTTCGTCGTAAACTATACAGTCTCCACTATCCATCAGTATGTGCCTCCGCTACTTAAGTTCACTGGCCACCATTCCATGCACCTTGTTATGGTATGGCAATAAATAAATAAAAATAAAAGCCGTGCAGCTCACAAATGTTTCAAATAATAGTGTTCGTTTCGTCATGTACCTCGTGAGTCTCGAATTCGACACCCCTGACGTTGATCTAGCTTTACGATCTATAAACATTGTTATTTAACTTACGTCGTGAGTGACGGTGTTGTCCTAGTTACAGATTCTGCTAAATGAGCATTAATTTGTGGTGTAACAATTGAAGGCGTTGATATAGATTTCTGAAGAGGTAAACGAGAACCTGTGACACCAGGCATTAAACCACTACTTTCTGCTAATCTTTGACTACCTTTGAATCGCTTTGTAACTATCTTCTGATATTCACTCTGTCGAAAAAATATTCAGTAGTGTTTTCGTTATAAAAAAATATTTAAACAGTTTATCATTGTAAGCGTCCGTTTACCTGTACAAGATCAGCTTCGTTAAGGGAATGAGTGCTTGCTTGTGATCTACATGCACGACTGCCAACACCTACAGGTCTGGTACAAGACTTTCCTTGTAATTCTATTTCCATTTCACTGTCTAGGCTACTTAAACTAATACTGCGTTGTCGCTGAAATTGTAACGGATACACTGTTGAATATTGTCGTGAAAACAAATGCTAAAGTTATAATAAAGCAAAATGAAGAAAGCAACAAAGCAATTATGTTCATGCTGCGAGTATACAAATAAATGCATTTTCTTAAAAAGATTTATCTGACAATATTAACCATGTTTTGTGCTTGTAGATGATTTTGTCCAGAGCATCTGCGACGCCCGCATCGAGTATCTTCTAGATCTGTCCAGCTACGTCTTCTGTCTATACCTTGTGCATTCTGTGAACGAGGGCCTACCGGTGGGAAATGTGTAGGAGAACTATTAGTGGAGCAATTAGCAAGGAGATCTGGATCAGATCCTGTTTCATTATTATTCGAACGTGGTGCTATTTCAGGTGAAATTAAAGGACACAGAGAAGGACACGATGAAGTTAAACGTTGCTGTACGTCACTGTGGGAAGCGCGATGATTGTATCCCCAGTTGCTCAGTGTCAGATCTCTCATACGTTGAATGCAATCATGGATTTCATGCAAATGTTGCAAGTTGTCCTCTGCAAGGAGGTGAATTAATTGTTAGCCACAGGAAGCGCACAAGATATTTCAACATCGACCGACATTGAGTTAAATACAATATAATGCGTAGTTTTACATGGATCAATGATCGAATGAATTTACCTAGAACAGGGTAGTTCTTGGCAAGACCAGGTGAATGTGGTGTGACGCTAATAATTGGCACCAAAGGATTAGGCTGTGATTGTATATTAGAGCCAATTGCGAGCAATGTATGCTGCTGCTGCTGTTCGTCGATTCCTTCAGACATAGTGATAGCCGTTTTCTCGATATTGTCTTTGGTGTAGCTGACTTCAGCAATTATATTTTCACGTGAACTCAAACAACCAAGGTCTCCATTAATAATAGGTATGCGATCGCAATCAGAATGCGATGATCCCAAATAATCAGTTATTACATCTTCTTCGCTATCTTCTCCACTGTTTGGACACTCGTCTATAAACGAAATAAGAACAAATCCTGTTATTATAACATTATATAATTAATTTTCACCTTGAGATAAATATAACAATCAGTTTAAAAAAAAACACATAATTAATTATTAACAAATCGTATGTTAAAACATAATTTATTTATATGTTGATAATAAATTGTAACATTTTATGTTATCCCATAAAATAACGAAACTCATGTGTAACAAGAAATGTCGCATTTCGTGAACTACATCGAGATGCGGGGAAAACCGATATCGAATTGTCCTCGCGCCTATTGACTGCAGAGGGAACAAATAGAACTTGCTCTCAACAATCGCAGCCTCCCGTTCTCATGTTATAGTAATGCATAAAGACATATTCAATGAAAATCAGGTCAAATTGTTAGATGACACTTATCTACACTTTTCGTTTCACAATTCCGCGAACGCAGACAATACAATGAATATCTTCGTCGGTCCGTTTATCGACGGGGAAGAGTCAAATTAAAAATAGTATCGATAACAATGTTAATTTTTTTTCTTGCCGCATTAATATCGGTCACGGATAATTCAAGGTCATTTGTCTGATCTCGCGAATTTCTCGCGAATTTCTCTGAATCGATCTACCGTCGACTGAGATAACAGTAAAGACATGAAGGGTTTTCCGATCTTATCATTTTGATTGATCAAGCAGACTTCCTCTTATATTTATTAACTGAACCCCGTTACACAGCTAATTCGCTAAGAGAAAGCTGCATACGCGCGAATAAACTTATCGCGAAAAGACACCACCGTTTTTAATGATCACTTGCGTAGGAGATGTTCTTGCGACGCGATCATATTCTCTATTTTACCTACACGACAACTGGATGAGTCGTTTATTGTCATCTTCATATATCAAGAATAAGTAAATGGTGTTCGAATCGTGCGAATCGTACTTTTCTGGGAAGCAGGGGTAGACACACTGTTGCTTTCCCCCGTAACTCCCGAGCGCGAATTGATCCGTTGGTCCGCGCATTCCACCCCACCTCTGTGCACCCCCGATCGTGAACCGACCTCCAACCTTCAGTCTAATACCTTTACTACCACCCTATCCGGCAAATTCATCTCTTGCCTTCGGTTTCGTAACTTTTCTCGTCGAATTAAACAACCGCCCGATGAATTATCCGTTTTCAATTCAATTGTTTCCAATTACTCGGACGAATATTATTGAATTATTTTTTTATTAATTTCATTTTAAAATATCGAATTACTTATCAATTTTCCCTGCATTTTCATACATGAACGACCTTCTCGAAATCACCATATAATGATGAAAATAAATTCGAAGATAAGTAGTTGTATGATGCATATCATTTGATGCACAGTTATTAAATGTTCATGCATGCTTGTTTCGTGTAATAATTTTAGTGTTATCTTTTCGTTTAATAATGTAATATACTATTATCTTTTAATACTAGTATTACCTTCTTATAATTTATTTCGCTAAAGGTGGTCCTATATTGCTTGAAATGAAAATGATAAAGGCAGAGTTTATACATAATTACCATATAATATATACATAAAAGCAACAAGTGGTATTATTTTCTTTATTGGACAGAAATATTGAAACTTGGGATGGTTTTTAGATTTCAATAACTAAGAGGGAGTAAATATTTAACACCGAGTATGGCTTAACCGTATTCAAAAACAAAATTAGCACCAGTTTTGTAATACCAACATAACAAAATGCTACGAAATTACTATTAAAGAAATTATTAAAGAAAAGACTAGTTACATGTAGTATAATCTTTATTCTAGTCAACATTACAAAACAGGATGAAAAATAAACAACATTATAGCATATAAACAATAGTAATACAAGTGATGAAATGGTGAAGACAACAAAATTTGAAGCTACAAGGTATGTCAGCTACATATATCATTTTACTTAATATTATTTATATTATGCGTACATTAAAGTTTTAATAATGCTCGAGGAAAATGCTAAGAACGGTTTCCATAACTGGTACATAGCACCGACTACTTAATATAAAATACTACAAAACTGTTCTAGCATCGTGCAAAATTCTTAGCCATTATAGAGCCATATGTTTCTAATATACATATAAACAAATAGCATTAGATGCGTACAAATATGTTTTATAATATAATGTAAATAAATTTCGTATACAACAATGTATATAGTAAAATAATGGTGAATAAATATATATATACAAATCTATTATGGTAACTAAAAAATTTGTTCAAGTTTCCTCCACAGAATGTTTGCTTAGAAACCAAACAAATTTTTTGATCAACCCAATGTACAGTATGAAATATGATAAAATTCAAATTAAATATTTCAACTTCATAACGTTAAAACATATTTCTCCTTAAATTGTAAAGGATTTTGGTATTGCATACGATATCAATAGATGATGAGTACTTAACTGAAGATATTTTTTATATTATTAATAACTTACCAGATGAAAACGGAGCCTGTACTTCCTGCCGTTTCTCCATCTTTTATTTCCGACGATCGAATGTATTACTTAATTTCCCAATAGTGAAATCTGAAACATTCGTAAGTGTTACAAATAGCATTAGACAGAAATTAAAGTTTTGCAAACATTTCATAAAATCCGGGAAGATTAGATAAAATATATATAGAGAGAGATATCGATGGAAAATTTTGTAAACGAGAAAGATGTATCGCCGACGAAACAAACGAAATTTATTATAAAGGAAATCGTGTGTGTGCAGTATTCCACACTTCGAGCGGGGCGACGTATACACTTTGTTGCCAAAGGAAGCCGTATTGACAGATGAACACTGGGCTTAATTATTTCGTATGTTAAGAGCTATTACCAGACGTCAAATAAGATACATACCTAAAGCAAAATAATTCCTATAAATCCATTAGCGTTACACACGGTTTATTATATCTAGCTCCTTCATCGGGAAACAAAATGTTGCATCTACCAATTTGTATCATGCATTCAAGGCACGTCAACCATTTTGTACTAGCCCTGTGCTGTTGAACATAAGCTTCGGGCTTCGGAGCTTATGAAGCTTCTCCCACTCTGTCTGCAGTCTATGATGTGTAGATATTCCGTGTATATATATATATATATATATATATATATATATATATATATATATATATATATGTACGTAAAACACTAGCTGACGCGTTGTATGTGTGTACGTACACCACCGAACACGATTTGTCCATCCTACTTCTACCACAGAATACACCTGCAGCGAGACTTAGGGGAATCATCAATGCGCTTGCGTTCACAAGTAGGTCCCCATCATGAATGTAGTCCTAGAACAGCGGTGTTCAAAATTGTCTCCCGGGGTTCTGGATGCAAAGATTTCGTTTATTCGAGTCATTTCTTATTTCTATTAAGAATCATTTTTGAAGTAATATATAAGTATAAATTTATATGTATAATATAATATTGTACATATATATTTATATAATATAATATTATATGTATAATATAATATATAAGTATAAATTTGTTACGCATCGTTTTCTGCTATATATTGTCGTATTCAAAATTGTGCCGCGCTTTCCAATGTTTCCAATGTTTTGCACATGCACATCTCCAATTCTCACTTTCCTCTTCCTCTAAGTAAAATAAAATCGAGGATGTAAATTTCGACCACCGAACCACTATGTATTCTCTATGTAAAAGATTGCTCTGTGCCTCTATAAAAATCCTCTGCAATTAGACAGAATTACACGTGTACCTTAAATTTCGAGGCATAAATTTTAAGCCTTTTAAAATACGCACATATATTGTGCATATAAGATATTCAGCAACAGGTGGGATATAATTTGGGGGATAATGTTCAATAACAGTAATATAAGACGAAAATGATGAATAAAAAGTTGCAATACTGTATCGACTTTTCAATTGTTAACAGTTAAAATCTGTCACTAGTAACACGTAAGACTCTGCCCATTGTCTCTGCCATAGTACATATGTATTGTCTGATACTGTGTTGAACGTATTGGGGAGCGCACTCTCTTATGCGTATTGACTTGACTCAGGTATGCCACTATTGGCGGAACAGATACTGAATCGTCGATAATTAAAAAAACGTAGTCAGAACGATTAACTTTTTTATTTTTTATTTTCGACTTATGTTACCATGGAGAATTATTCTTTGAATTTTCTCCTACCTGTTGCTAAATTCCCTTTATATATATATATATATATATACATACATTGTATGCATGTGTGCGCTTTAAAACGATGAGCGTAGACAGTGGTGGATTTTCTCGTTAGAAACAGTGGGGCTTTAAAGTAACTTCAAATTTAAACGCTTGGCAATTCTGTAAAGGTTTGGTCAAAGAACTTAACGAAATATCGAAATTCATATAGGTGTCAATACGATGAACTGTCAAAATTTAGAAAATGACAGTGTCTTAAAGGGAATGTTGATTTAGTTGAACATATTTGTCACCGACAAATACAATCGCTAAGATTCAAATTTGATGAAAGAGAGAAATTATATCCAGTATTATTTGTTATTGTTTACATAAAACTTGCATCGAACTTGTATAGATAACCTTGAAGCACGTTATAATTTGAACATCGTTCAATCGTTTCTATGTTATTGTACGTTACCTTTTAATGATATTACTTGCACAGTATTATGAAGGTATACAATGGAGGTTTCGGAAACAAGGAACCGTCTTAGAGACTTGGATTTAACTTTACAACCTCGTATTATACCGCGATATAAAATCTGGCTTCCTCTTGCTACACAGCAGGTAAATTTGTAAATGAAATTTTTGTAAAACATACGTCGTTAGATTTTACTTATATACTAATTAATGTTATGGGGGTGTATAATTTTCAGTTGAGACTTAGAAATCTTGTACAAATAATAGGATGTAATTTAAAATCGAACATGCACGATGAAGCTTGTCCGTTTTATTACACCCTACATAGAACAAGTATGTCATCTCCTTTGTATACAAGCGAAGTAATTGATAATGTAAATCCAAAATGGTCAAGCCTTGATGTACCAAATATATATGCCACCGATTATTCTACTGCCAGCGGTGAGCTTTACAATCTATTAGTACCTTAAATGTGAATATGTGTTTGTCAATGCGAATAATAACATATTGTAATTAACAACATTTATAAATTTGATATCTGTAACCCTGTATTTCATAAAGCATATAAGAAGGATATTATAAATTCTTTAACAGAGATAATTGTAAGGCTATGGAAAAGAGTGATTGTGGCTAACGCGCCAACTGATATAACTGTATTTACATGGGGCATATCTTTTACTGGTTTGGCATACATTGGCCCAAAATTACCAAATAATTTAGAAACTGTTTTGAAGCCATATTCTCTAATTTTTCAATTCCACGGCGGTTACTTTACGCCAATGTATTGTTTTGTCGATGCACCTGAATTGAAAAGATATCTACATATAAAAGTCAACAATTCTGAAATAAGAGATAGTTACACTGTGAGTAAACTTAGTAGTTTGAAAAATAAAATGCAGGCACTAAAGCAACAGACGGAATCAGTGCAAATACTAAGAATGCGTATTGCTTCGGGAGACAACTTTCATACTCCAAAGTACTCACAATCTTCATTAAACAGATTACTTCAACCCCGTAAAGTAAATAGAGAAAAGAAAGTTGAAATATTAAAAATACGCAAGGAATTAGAAATGGCCAGATTTAGAACAAAGTTATTAGAACAGGAGAGAACAAGGAAAATGGGTGAATTAAGAGTGTTGACTCAGTTACGTTCTAGTATTATCGAGGAAAATCAAGACTATGGTAAAACAACATTTGTTAATTGTACATATTAAAATCTAAATAGGTTTATTTTACATATTTTCATGTGTATTATAGGTTCAGATTTAATGGAAAAATATAGAGTACTAAATAAAGATATAGAAAGATTACACGAGTGGCGACAAAATCAGGTAGATACAAGGGAAACATATGTTCAATTGAGTAGCCAACTTGCTTACAGAAGAAGACAAATAATTTCAGAATTAAATTTAATATATCCTATTATCCAGGTATATATGAACTAAAATTAATAACATATAAAAATGACTTATTGATTTAAAAGTTTTTCATATTTATATCAATACTATTGTATGAACATTATAAGCTAATTATGTTTAATTAATTATATTGTGCAGGATGGAAAAGGGAAATTTAGAATACAGAATGCACATCTACCAGATAGCGAAGATTTAGAATTATCTGATGATACTGAAGTAGCTGTAGCATTGGGATTTGTTGCACACGCCACGCAAATGATTGCTAATTTTCTTAACATACCTACTAGATATCCCATTATCCATTATGGATCACGTAGTAAAATTGTAGATCATATTACAGATCACTTACCCGATAATGAAAGACAGTAAGTATTTAATTTTCATATATTCCTAAAGTTGCATTTAAATCATATAATTAATAAAATTAATTGTTTTAGATTTCCATTATTTGCTCGTAGTAAAGATAAATTACAATTCCGTTATGCAGTTTATTTATTGAACAAAAATATAGCTCAGTTGAGGTGGTACTGTGGCCTTCCAACAACAGACTTGCGAGCAACACTTCCAAACTTAATTACTTTAATAAACATTAGACCAAATCAATCTCAGTAAGTTACACTATGATAATTGAAATCTTAAAGTGAAGATTTTATGAAATATTTTATGATCGTTTATTATAGTTTAGATAATTCAAAACGAACATATTCTACATCATCTCTGGATATCGATATTGGGAATGGAAAACAAAACATACCACTAACGCCGCCTATTCAAAAAATAATATTTGAAAAATGCCATCGATCCTCGAGATCTATGAGTCAATTGAAGAGTATAAAATCTTCTCTTGGATCTTCTTTGGATCAAGGTCTAGATAAGCCTGTACAGTCCCTCGTTTTAAGCAGCCAATCAAAACGGATTTGTAAGTCAGAAGAAAGTGCCATAGACAATAAAACGTTGGTACTACCAAAATATAGATCAAGTAATAGTAGCAATGAAACTTTAAATAATACTATTTTAAGTAATATAAGTGGTACAAATGTCGAAGATAACAGTCAAGAAAATAATGCGATTGCACTAGAAAGTAATATAGAAATTATGATACCTACATCTGTTTCCAAATCAGTTAATGCTGCAGATAGTTTGGAGGGTTCGATGAGCGTAAGAGACAGAAGTTCGAACTCCATAAGTAGTTGTGAAATAGCACTTAATAGTAGCCAAAATGGAGACGATAGTTCAAATGATAATAATATAATCAAGAAGAACGAAACTGAAGAATTTAATGAAGTATTGAAGAATTTTAATGATGTTGTAGATAATGCTCTAAAAAATAGAAAACAGAGTATAGATTATAATCTAGAAAAAGCTTCACAATTTGATGATCCTGGTGTGGCAGCTAGTGAAGCAAGTTACGATATTCATGAAAGTTCTGCAGTTGGCGTTAAATCTTCACCACATAACAAAGAACATTTTGCTAAGTCGTGTTTATCTCTAAACGATATAATGTCATGTACTTTTGAAGACGATGAGCAGAAACAAAGAACTAGTTCCATTTGCACTTATCCAGAAGGATACCTTAAATCGAAAGATTCTATATTGCAAAAACAATACAATTCGGACTCGAAGTGAGTATAGAGAAAAGAGATGGTAAATATAGTAAAGTATAAAAATTACAAAGCAATATATATTGACTTCATCGTACGTTACAGGAATGATAGAGTAGACCCACCACATTCTATACATTGGTGTCATAATGATGCAAATAAGGAATTAACAGTAAGTGTACGACTCGATTGATTTAATTATAATTTTATTTAATATTAATGCCATGAATGTTTAACCATGATTTTAGTTGGAAACAGAATTAATACAAACAGCGCAGAAATGTGACTTTCAAGCATCAAGCGAATATATAGACATTATTAAACGTAGTTCAGAAAATGTATATGCACGTACTGAAGCTTTAGCTAACAAGAAAACCAGTTTTAAAGTTATGAAACCTCGACTGTAATATTTATATTCTAGAATATACTGCGACGCTGTTGTTGCTGTAGTGGTTGATGTTTAACTGCACCAGATCCCAAAACATTCAATAATACATGGCTCACATAGAAAATTAAAATATTTATTGCGTTCTTACATAGAAGTCTAATACTTTTTACCTCGATGATTAAGATTAACATCGAATACATAAACTGAACCGAATTAAAGGAATATAGATCAAGAAATATGAAAAGCGGAATTACATTAAGTTAATTATGTTAGACGTTGCAGTATCTTAATTTTCAAATTCCATACAAATTGCGAAGAATAATTTAATGTTGTTATGTTATGTACTTCAAACTAAGTTATGTACATAAAATTTAAATATGCGAACATATATCAGTGAATTCTAATATACATACGGACGCGTATGTAACATCTAGTGAGCTGTGTCATTAATACCATTGATAATATCTTCAGTAATCAAATAATTCATAGATCTACGAATGGTACTGGTTATTATAGATTAGAAGTTACGGTGATGATTAATGATTAAATGTATGATTACTATAATGTCAAGACCACTATGTGCTTATATTTTTTTAAATGTGATGTTTATGTATATAAAATTGGGACTATCAATATTTCTATGTACAGTAAATATGATTAAGTTGACTTAAAACGTATATAATGTTTTTAATTTAATACTGTTTTGTTGATACTTAGGAAATGTTAAATTAAAATTTCTAGACATAGCTATCATGACTTAAGAATGAATACTGATTAAGAATAAATACTGAGATCAGTGCAAAGTGTACATGGAAGGACCAACGAAAATATTAAATCAATTATTAATACTTACCTAGACAATTCTATATGGTATTTGTAATAAAGTAGAATAAAAGGACGACCTTAATAATTGATGGCTAGGAAAAATGCATGTATAATAAAATTACTGAATTAGGAAGTATGCTTGCACAATGTAATCAAGTATGTAGTTCCAATGATATGATTGTTATTATTTAATATACAACGCTGGGCAAAAACGTTAACATACAATTTTTACGCTACGAATATTAAGTAAGTTTAATATGTGAGAAAAAGAAAATAATGAAGCAGTTTATTTGAATAAAAATATTCATGCAGAACATAAAGAAAATTCCTCTAAAATGGAAACAGGAAATCAAAGTGATAGATGTCAATGATTTAGCAAACAAGAACATGAGAAGCAATAACACTATGATTTGACAAATTGATGATAAACCGTTTATTTATGTTCAATATATTTCTCATCGTATAGGAAGACATTTCAAGGAAATTTCAATGTCATTGTAACCATTCAAATTTGTTTATTTTTGCTGTTACGGGTACTTAATTGAATCTATGGCATTTTCAATAATCTAGCTACAGTTTTAGAAAACTATACAATGTGATATTTTATTTGTAAGAATGCAAACAAAAATATGTCACTATATCTTATATTATATTTTATTGGCAATAATTTCTTAAATTTACTATATATATATATATAAATAAACTACAAAATTTATACATAAAATAAATATTAAATAGTCACTAAATATAAAAAAATTAAATAATGTATGTACAATACGCATACAAATTAAAATATTAATCTGCATATTTTACTGACTTCGATAACCATATTAAATATAGATACAGACGAGATATAGGATAAAACGAGTATATATTTTTGGTTGCAGGCTTAGAAATCTATCCATTATCATGTACTAAGTTCGTTGTCCTCTTATTTTAGTGTCGTTCATTATTAAAATGACCAACATAATCGAGAACAATGTATTTTAGGCGTTATTAACAATTGATCTTCAAAAATATACGTAATGCATTAGAAATATACAATTCATTAATGAATTGCAAGCTTATCTGCTAGCACATGTACTCATAATTATTATTTCTATCCCTTTATATTATTTTGTTCATTTATATAATAAAAGAATTTTATTATTTTACATCAATAACTGAAATAGTAAAATAACAATAGTGTTAAAGTTTTTATTATCCGAGCCCGAGTTCGATTAAATGGAATTTGAAAATTTACAGTCCTCATAACGTAAAAGCTGCTTAAAAATCACAGGCTTTTCAAAGTATTAATGTTACAAATCCTATTCCTCGTCTGAGATTTTAATGCATCAGCAATTTTACCAAGTGAAGTTTTCAGTACTCTTATAAATTGTTTAACAAGAATATCTAATTTAATGACAATCACATTTCGTTAATTGATTCATGAATCTATTTTTTAATTGATTAATATCGAACTTTAGTTAAAAATATTCTAACATTTACCTAACATTAATTTATACATTCTAGAATATGAGTTATAGCTTTAAAAATTTTTGGACGCGACTTATAATACAAGAGTTACAAGTCAAAATTTTAAATATCTATTTGCGGCTAAAGGAAGTTGTAAGGACTTTTTAATACATGCTACCGAATAATTATTAAAAGATACGACTTTATTAATCCTAAACAGTAAGGTTTCGTGTCCGAGTTGGTAATTTCTAAAGATATCGTTAGAAATCGTTAAAATCCTCGGTTCTATGCATGATCGTGCAACAGTCTTGTCTCTTATTCTGTAACTTCTTTGTGTTGAGAATTTGTATCAACAGTGGCTAAACACTGAGTATCAGATTTATCTTGTAATTCATTGGTAGAACTTGTCAGTTTTGCACTGACGTTCCACAGACGCAATGCTACATCAGAATCTAATTTCTTAGTTGTGACGTAGGGTTTACAATCTCTGTAAATATTACCGGTATCTTCAGATAAAGATGGTTCTATGGCACAATGTAATACAGTTTGGGCACCCTAGATAATAAATATATAAGTGTATATAATAACAGTGTCCTTGGAAAAAATATTCATATATATCAAGTATAAATGCTGAAAAATACCTGATTCGCTGTACGTAAGAACATGAAAGCAATTGGTGAGAAAATAATGTAATGAAACCAACTTCTTTTCACATTTCTAAATAGCCCTGTATATGTAAATCCAGGACATACCATATAAACATTAGTACCACTGTTCTTAATTCTTTTTGCAAGTTCAATACCAAAATAGGTGTTTGCTAACTTTGAATTATAGTAAGCAGGATTCATACGTCCTTTAATTGTCAATTTTTTTTCTCCATTTAAACTTGGAAAATCTATTTTTCCATGTTCGAATAACTTTGATGTTACAATTACGATCCTATCGTGAATAAATTTTCATTAATAAGGGAACAATTTTCATTCAGAATATTTTGTAATTAACAACAAACCTGCTTGGCGCATTTTCTTTTAAAGTTTCCAACAGTAAATTTGTAAGTAAAAAATGTCCTAAGTGGTTAACACCGAAATGAATTTCAAAGCCGTCTTCTGTTAAAGCGTGTTCTTTAAAAGGAACATATACTCCAGCATTATTAATTAATACATGAATTTGTGGAAAATTTTGTATCACCTCTGCAGCAAAATCTCTGATCGATGAAAATGATGCCAAATTCAATTTCATGGGTATCTGTAAAAACGATGATAGTTGTTCGTGTTATGCGACAATATGAAATGTTAATACATATTGGTTAAAGAAAAGATTATTTATTTACCAATTCTCCGATAGAGATTTTGGAACGTATGTCGGATATAGTATCTCGAGCATTTTGTAAACTTCTACAGGCTAGAATAACTGTAGCTTTTCTTCTTGCCAGTTCCTTCACAGTTTCTTTACCGATGCCTGAATTAGCACCTGTTACAATGAATACTCGGCCATGTAAACTATCCACATTCTTGCATCTTCCCCATGTACATTCACGACTTTTTCGGAGTAATCCGATAAATAATACTACTGGTAAAATAAAATAGCACCATGCAGAAACCATGTTTGGTTGTCAGCTACCACTTATTCCATACGTATGTACACTGCGGGTATTCAAATCAACAAATATTTGCATACAATGAATCGGTACAATGGAAATTTTATTTATTGCACACTCATGATATTTTAATCTTTGCGTACGAACCGGTCCAGAAATTCAAATTTTTAAATTAACCTTCTTTACGATACAATGTAATTTAATATTTGTATTTTACAATTTATGTTTCCATATAAAGGCAAATATGGCACGAAATTGCTGCATCGCAACAATATTGATATAACGGAATTAAAAACATTCAGTTTTAATATTTTGTTATGGCAATTGTATCGGTAAACTTCTAAACCTTATTGTATCACTAACATTCCCAATGCACGGTGTATCAACGGTATCTTTATAGAGACGAAACTGAGAGAAAATTCGAAGAATGTATTAGAACATTCAGGATCATCTCGAAGTATTGGTGCCAGTGCTATAGTGTTGGTGTTCTTTTTAAGGAGTTTAAAATACCATCATAGATCATATACGTTCTTGGCATCGAAAAGGAATTTGAAATTTCTACAGCGCATGCGTGAAATAAGTTGTGTTCCACGAATATAGTTACGATTTGTGACTTTCTGATGTATAATCTGCGTCTTTTTAGAAGTTAGTTTGAGAAACGATTTATTCTTATAAGCCTTAATTGTTAACCATATATTAATTATAAGCAAAATCATAGTATTATTGATATTTTTCAATATAAAATACTATGCTGTAAATATTACTGTTCTTTACATCAGTTTTGATTGGCTATGTTAGGCAAGAAGCAGGATATAATATATATCTTATATTATATATTATTTTTATTATATTATTATATATTATATTTTATTATATTATATATTATTATATTATATTATATATATAAGGATATAATATAATAATAGAAATTGTGCAAAGTAGATCACCTAACTTTACGTCCCAAAGTAGGGATTCAAACTTTAGAAAACTACGTACATTAAGGTAAATACAGGACAGGCCGTTAGCAAAGATCGATATAGAAATTTTCTTTGCACTGATTGGCTAACGATTCACCGCTCAGACAGGATCTACCGAGGATTGGATGCGCAGTAAATTGACGGGGATGTGCGCGCCGGCTTAGGGAGTAAGAATGTGTTTGAAAAAGTATGTGCATATGTAAGTAACCGATTGAAAAACAACAATTGTTTCATGAAAGAAAACATATTATATTTCAAAGTTGTATCATAAGATATAATATTAATTAATTCATTAGGTTAACAATAAACTACTCGAGTAAAGTAAACAAGTAATCATGTTAGTGGAAGACGACACTCTATACAGGCAAATGTTTGTATTTTATAGGCATTCTTTAGCGCGCAGCAATGCCACATGCTTCTAACCCTAAAAGTGGCGAACCAGTGGCGAACGGTCTCTAATTATAAGCTCCACAGCCGAGGTTAGTGTTCTGTTATCTACCATACATACAATGTAATGAAATCAGTGACTTTTTTCTGCTTTTTTCCCTTAAGAATTAATTTCCTTATACAAATGAACATTAATACTTGGAGCGTCGTTAATTAACGAACAATCAATTTTGAATATCAGAGTCGAATATAACTTTTATAAACTGCGATATACACGTATGTAACATTTACCAATGATCACAAATATAAATAGTTTATAAAGAAGAAATGCCTTCCGAAAGCATATTTTTAAATCCGTTCATCTAACGGTTCGCTTGCACGAATATTTGCGCGCGTGCCGTGACATCCAGCCTTTGTGCTGATAAATTTCGACGCGCTCATCGGCATGTCCGGCTGTCAAAAAACGAAGAGGGTGTTAAATTTAAGGGTGTCAAGTGGTGTGTGGCATTCTCACAGTCTCTCAGTCCGCATTGAGCCAGCACGCCAGTCGCCGGCCAGTATTGGATGGCATTATTTGGTGCGCATGATCCGCGCCGACGTTCGTGCGCGCGGTGCAACAGTGTTGACCCCTCCTAAGGCTGAGTCATCGGAGACCCGACGACTTTAGAACGATAACGCACACAGCGATAGAACTGTTTATGTTGGAGCCATCGAGTGACGATCGTCTTAGTTTTATAACAACAGATCCGCAGCGAGGAAAGCTGCGAGGTACATGCACATACTTAGTACCCTGGTAACAGTAACCTACAACGCTTCGAAGAAGGAAAGAAGATCCGTGTGTGATGTACAGAAAAATTGATTTCGCGGAAAAGCCTGTTCCTTAATATTTCACGTACGTGTGTCATTCACATTAACGACTTAACATACCACGATGTCGGAGGTATCTGCGAGCGATCTGTCAGTTTTTTATCAGCTTCTACACGACGAGAACATTTGTAATTACGAGGTTTCGTCGGACGGTGCCAGCACGACGTGCAGCGATGCCGAGCTAGAAATACAAGACTCGGAGCCCGACGAGTTCGATGCGGCCGAATGCGAGGAGGATATGGATGCGAAAAATTATACCGTGGCCGGACGCGTATGGAGGTACATTCCTCCTTACAACAACAACATCGCGGAGTTTCAAAACTCCTTACAAAATCACACGCTTCTGCTGACGAGCAAGAGCGAGAACGTGCAAACGATAGACGAGTGTTTTCGATTGTTCATCGACGAACAGATCATCGACACGATCGTTTTGTATACAAATAAGAAGGCGCACGAAAGCGTGCCGCCCAGCAAGAAATGGAAACCGGTGGACAGCATAGAGATCGACGCGTTTTTAGGGATTCTGTTGCTCGCCGGACGATTCCGGGAATCTCGTGAAAGGAAACGCGACCTATGGAGAAAGAACGAGGCATTCTCCCGACCGTTCTATGCGGCCACGATGTCCCGGGATAGATTTGTAGATATATTGAAGTACATACGTTTCGACGATTCCACCATGCGGGAGGAGCGAAAAGCGAACGACAAATTGGCCCCGTTGCGAGACGTTACCACGGTATTTACGGCTAATTGTAGGGACGCGTACGCCGCGTCGAGTGTCGGATCTGTTAACGAACAATTGGTCGGTTTCCGTGGACGGTGCCCTTTTAAAGTGTACATGCCCAACAAATCGGGGAACTGTGGTATTAAAATTAGAACTCTATGCGACGCGAGAACGTTTTATTGTTGTAACATGGATATATATTTAGGTAAAAGTGGGAACGTACCGGACAATCAGCACGGGCACAATATCGTTAAACGGCTGACCGATTTCTGGAAGGACTCGAATCGAACGATAGCCACGGATAATAGTTTCACGGACATCAGTTTGGCGGAGGAGTTGTTAGAAAATAAAGTTTTCCTCGTAGGAACCCTGCGGAAGAGCAGACCGGATCTGCCGAAGATACTCACGCAAACGCGGGACCGCCAACAATTCTCCTCGCAGTTTTTATTCACTCATAATTTAACTCTAGTTTCGTATGTACCAAAGCCTCGGAAGTGTGTTGTGTTATTGTCCAGTTTACACCATGAACTGAACATCTCGAAGCCGGAGCAAAACTATCAGCCGGATATAATTAACTTTTACAATTCGACGAAAAGCAGCGTGGACGTTTTCGATAAACTAGTTAAAGAATACTCATGCAGGCGATCCACGCGGCGATGGCCGTTGTTGCTGTTCATGCATTACGTGGACATCGCCGCTTACAACGCGTTCGTTATATGGGTTACGAAATATCCCACGTGGGAATGTAACAACACGTTAAAAACGAAACGAAAGATTTTCCTGGAGGAGCTGGCACGGAAATTAGTTAGCAACAATATAGAGAGGCGTGCGATACAGTTCGAGAACCGCGAGATAACGTTTCACAAATATATTGTCAACGCTATAGAAGCGACCGGTAGGAAAATAGTGAAAACGATACCGATATCGGAACCACGTAAACGTTCGAGGTGTTACATTTGCATCGGCAACGACAACAAGTACAGTAATGTATGCGACAACTGTCAAGTACACATTTGCCATATGCATTGTATACATAGACGTACTATGCTATGTAGTCGTTGCAGTGATATGGAATAAATGTTATTTATTTATAGTTACTTGTTATTATCTCTCTTTCATTTCTGCAAGAGAAAGCAATGATTCCGGATCTATAATCGATCCGATCATCATCGATTATGCAGATTATTTCCCCCATAATAAGTGGATGTACTATACACACAATTTGGTTCACCGAAGTTCTCCTTTTTTCCTGTACAGGGGCACGCGGTATAAAATGAACACACTACTCTGTACGACTGAAAACGAGTTTGTTACGCGATCTGCATACATACGCAGTGAATAATCATTACACTGTGTTGTTCTCTCGGGTAGGAATCGTGCCAATGCTGCAACAAAATATTCAATTTTGATAATGTCAAATTGTTTGCTGCATACCTTTGGATCGACACTATGTGCGCGCGCGCGCGCGCGCGCGTGTGTGTGTGTGTGTGGTGTTTTTAATTAACTTCTTCTTATTGCATAAAGAATACAATTAGGAATACATGATACCATATGCAGTAAACTACACGAGCTACTACCGCAGACTTGAGTATTTCTGTAGAAGTTTCATGTGTACCAAAATTTTCTGTTTATGATTCGGCAGATTCTAGAACTTCTGTTTCATTTTAACGTCACTCCGCGAGATATCAGCGGTGCATCAACGAATTTAAACGCGTTAATAAGAACTTGTATAACATCTATTCTGTATATATATTTCGTTCTTACTAAGAGTGCTTACGTAATATGTATCTTGGCGGGAATAAACGCGTATGCGCGTACATTCGAACGATCGAAATGGCGTTCACGAAATACGATGCTGTGAAAGCGTAATTTTCATTGATCTTTGAACATACATATCTTTACACGTGCACGTAGTTTATAAATTACTTGAAATGCTATGTCGATACGTTCTCTCTTTTTTTTTTTGGTAGATAAGGATTACCGATCTTGGAACCGTGTGCAGTATTATATAGTTTATTAACTGCCTATTCAATTCAGGTAGCGTCCTCTGGAACAAGGCAACATTTTCCGACGATGTCGGTAATTTAGACTCGTACGTAGAAAATTTCATTGCACAGAATGTCTTTGTTAATTGTACGTCTGTGTTATTGATTGGAAGCTGCCACGAACTGATCCTCGTTTGACAGTGCGTAATACGTATACGCGTTTATATACTGAAGGAATTGTCATAATACAGACAGTTTATACGTTATATTAGGCATATTAGAAGTGTTTTATTCGCCATGGGAAATCTCTGCACGAGTTGCTGTAAACAATCAAGTTCATGCGACACATTAACACCGGATTTGGTAAGTTCGTCATTTTCAGATTGTCTATATAAAGTTACAGTGATAAATAATAATAATTAATTCCCCTGATTCAGGTGACCAGAAGGATGCAGCAAAAAGAAGCAGCGGAAAGAAGAATTGCTGAACAACAAAGTCGAGGTATTAAAAATATCGAAGCGGTTAAACGTCAGCAAAGGTTAGACCAAGAACGTGAGAGACGTGAACAAGAATCTGGTGGTTATAATTCGCAACCAGTGCTAAAGGTAAGTTGTTTAAAATTGATTACAAAGATGTTCTTATATTGTAAGTTACCAACGATGATATCATTAGTTCGTATAATATTTTTATTACAAGACGATGTAGGAGAGTACACTTTTGTTTCAGTGGCAAATGAATTAATGAAGACCAAATTCAGGACTCCAAGAATCGTACGGTCTGTAAATTCATTTTATGCAACGTATAATTATTATTCGAAGAGAAGTTGTACAATTCGTGCTAAGTATTAGGTGTCGTTTATTATGAAGACAGTAACAGAGCTACAAGTTTCTCCATTTTGTGAAATTTAAATGTTTTTAAAAAATGTTTAAATTGTATATGTACAGTTTTACACAACATTTTCTATGGTATTTGAACTATTTATATTGCTTGTGTCTAGATTTTATACGTACACGAATAAGAAGAAGCGAATGTTATTATACGGCTATACAGGATACGTCTATCGAGAAAATGTTATCATTATTATAAGTAAATGATTTCAATATGAATTGTGATAGCAATTATTTTTGCACATTGTTGATTCTTAAAAGAGGTATTTAAAAACTGTTATTATTTAATAATATATTATTAACACTTTCCCGTCTCGTAACATCAAGATGGTGCTGTGTGTAAACTGACAGACAACTGCCAGTAGCATCATATTGGTAACACGCATTTTCTCTCACTGCTGCTACTTTCAGATTTTTATATTTTTGTACACGATCATGTTTTTCTCAACGCTACACATAAATGGATTGCAACGTGCCTTGTGGGTTTATAGAATATTATAGGTTTACAGCTGAATTCACTCGATAAAAAAAAAGAATCAAGATATTTATGTATGCTTGCATGAAATATGCAGACGTGGAAGTGTTGAAGGCATTATTTCCATTAATGTACTATATTTATTTGGCATAAAGTATGCACCGATTAAGGCAATGAAAATCATGATAGGTTATATATTGTAAAATATAAATTAATGTATAAATAAATTCTTTAAAATGAAATCTGCAATTATTCACATAAGACAAAAAAGCTGGGAACGACATTTTTAATACAAATTTGTTTTTCCGCGTCTATTTGCATTAGTGACTGCAACATATTCGGAAAGTAATAAATGGTACATAAATTTTATTGTAATGGACGATAGAAGGATTATAATATTTGTTTTCAAACTTCATTAATAAATCATATGTTACAATTAAGAATAAATCAATTCTCTTTATCTTACAAAACATGAATATTACAATCTTTTCTTGTGTAGTATAACATGAAGTACTTTATTCACTTTAATTAAATATATTTTTATATATATAATATATATTTATATATATGTATATATTTACATGTAAATAGAACATTTGAATCATGATATGAGTACATAAAAGTTTTAATTGTTACAACCCATTTTTACGGAGAAAGAATGTTTAATTTGTACAATGTTGTGTTTGGTGAATCAAAGTGTATGAATGATGGTAAAAAAATATACAATTTTGAGGTATTTTAAATTTTCCCTATTCTGTGCACTGACCAAGACCGAAACAATTTTTTTGTGGACTTAGTTTTCAATTCTCTTCCATGAGCAATTTGTACCTCTAATGATGCTCCATTATTTAATGCCAGCCATGTCTGAATTTCATCGGTTGCAGCCGATACCCCTAAAAGTTAAAGTACATCAAACAAGTAGACAATAGAGTTTGTTTCATTCTGATCCCAAATAAAAAAAAGATGGATTCTCGTGTACCTAATAATTCATGAAGGGTGATCCGACGACTGGCTAGTAACTCTTTGCTAGCACTTCGAATTTCAAATATTAATAAAGATTGTCTTGGAACATTGTCGCCTTCGATATGAAAGTCTATACTGAACTGAGGGTTGGGCATAGCAGGTAATAGCCGAGATTTTGCCAAGGTTTTGCCACTGTTCGCTGAGGATGTAATTTTGTCAGGGCTGGTACACCTAATAAATGTCAAACATTATTTTCAGCACACAGCATAATCTATGTAATTATACATTAAGTTTATCACATACTCACGTTTGAAGTTTAATTCTACAGTATAATTGAGCGATATGTGCAACATGAAGACCTTGAGCCTGAAGAACTTTACCTTCTATCCCTGAATATTTTTCTCTGGTGCCGTTGACAACTTTCAATTCTAGTATAATAAATATTATTTTAACAATCGATCATTTTCTCATACTTTTCATATTTGATTGAAATATAAATGAAAATATTTCCAACATTTATTAATGTAATTTCCTAACCATTTGGTCTCAGTCTTAAACGTGGACTAGGCTGTCTTATTCTGCCAAGCATATCTGGTTGCGATACAGCATGTGCCAAGCCAGATTCTTGTAAAAGCTCTGTAGCATCGGCTTCTCCTCCTCCTCTGGGTTCCAAACTCAATGTTATACCCTTTGCCTCGTTTTTCTCTTCAATATTGACTTCTGAACGAAATCTACGAAGCTTCAGTCCTCTCTTCACCTAAGATTATTTATATCTTCGTCGTTATCGCGAATATTTGCGGCAGAATTTATAAAAATTAAGCTGTAACTTAATACGCTTTCGCTCTAGTATTCGTACACGGGCTCACCTTTTGTTTCATAACACGGAAGCTATTGTATTGTGGCAATTTCTTGCCGAAGTTCTGTTCCGGGCTCGGTGTCAAGCTATTATAGGAAGATCGCCGTTCTTCCCGCGACTTCGTCGAATCGCTGTTATCAACCGCATCTGTTACTCTCTCCGTGATGACTCTAGGTATCCATGAAGTTTGCATGCCATTCGTCTCGTTAGAATCTTTGCTACCGACACTGGCCTTGTCTAGTTCAAGCAATTCGAATAATAGTAGATAATCACGAAAACATCAAAACTACTGTTTAATTCAACGAATCAGTCAATTATCCACAAATCAATTTACCGGATTGATTAGAGATGGTTGGTTTGATCAAAGTTACTGTACGCGGTGGCGGAGGTGGCGGTACAACGTCCAAATGCAATCTCATCTTTGATTTCTCCATCGACGGTCTTCGAATAATATTCGAAACTGACTCAGAGGTTTCAATATTTAGTTGCGTCGAGTTCTCGCTGATGTTGCTGGCTGCGTATGTGCTTTGTGTCTAGAAGAAATGACCATACAATTTCTGATGTAACAGAAACACAAGTACGATGTTCTCTATATTATGAAGATTTTTTCAGTACCTCGCATTCCTCAGACAAGACCTTGATTCTCAACTCTACAGATCCCGTTTTGGTTCCTCTTAACGTGAACCAATGGGACTGATCGCTGTTCGACAATTTCCTGATGTCCTCGAGAGTCAACGATACTTTTCCCAGATAATCTTTCATTCCAAAAGTATCATGATCCCATAACACCTATGCACAGGCGAACGATTTAGCTATGATTCAATTAGGCACGCTTACGCAACGGAAAATATCATTTTAGTCGAATGAATCGTAGAAACGAGAGATCTTACGACATCCAAGGTCTCGCCTATCCTCGGCAAACCCATGATAGAACTTTCGTCCCAGCAGGGATTCAGGGTTTTCTTCTTTATGCTGCTCTTGTATTTCGTTTCGTTGTTCAGCTTCAATTCGCAAAAAGGATCGCTGAAGCCGTTCAAGTCCTTTGCCACAAGATCCTTCGCCCGTATCAGAGTCACTTCCATCAATCCGCTTCCGGTGGAAAGTAGACTCGACACGTCCGACGAGGCCGGATCTATGTCCTTGTGGGTCAATAGTAGCTTCTAAAAATAATCAGATCCGCATGAAACCCCCAACGGCAAGACGGAAATAAAATCTTATTAAGGTCGGCTGAATAAATGATTGTCGACATCAACTGCCACTAACTGCCTGTTGCATCCACGGCAAGCTGTTCCTTTTTGTTTTCGGCTCGTCGTCCGACACCGGAAGGGCTAAGCTGCTCCTTCGACTCGTCACCACTTGCTGCACGCTTTTCACCGGGTGGAACATCACCGACACCGTCATCGTTGACATATTGTTCGACCCGCTCAGAGATAGTTCTTTCTTTATTATCCAGGTGCTCTCCTGCGATGAAAACGTTGTTACATGTTTAACATTTTAGGCACGACGCGCCTCTCTGGACGACGCACCACTATAGTGGCTTGCTCTAGTAGCTCACTCGCTCATCGTTCGAACCAAATAATCGTCTTCACACGCATTGTTTCACACTTCTTTTGTCTTCGCATCGATTTACAACAGTCTACAGGGTGTCCCAAAAATGCCTCGCAATCCGGAAATGGCGGGTTTCTCGGATCATTTGAAGCAACTTCTTCCTTTACAAAAATGTTCTCCGAGGCACCGTTAACGAGTTATCAACGAAAAACAGTGCGCCAATAAGAATCGAGTACGGCTGACGCGAGGCGGCCCAGCCAACCAGGGCGCCAAGCCCAGTTCCGCTCATTGGCTCGGCTGCCACGCGTCAGCTGCTCTCCTGGAAGGGAGTGATTCCTGAGGTCATTTCATGTAACTTTCTCCTTTACGAAAATTCTCTGCGAGGCGTCGTTCACGAGTTATTAACGAAAAACAGTGACCAATCGGAGAACCAGTGTGTCCGGCGCTCCGCCCTTGCGGCCAATGCCGCGTCGCGCCGGTCGTTCAACGCAGCGACATTGGTCGCGAGGGCGGAGCGTCAGCCGTGCGCGATCTCTCATTGGTCACTGTTTTTCGTTAATAACTCGTTAACGGTGCCTCGGGGAACATTTTTGTAACGGAAGAAGTTGCTTCAAATGGCCCGAGGAACCCGCCACTTTCGGATTGCGAGACATTTTTGGGACACCCTGTATATACAGTATCAGACTCTGTACAGTACACATCAGACTCTGCCATCCAGAGAAATAGCCTCGCGCAGAATTCAGCCGTACCTAAAAGGTTAACCAGTGGTTTATGTTTAGAGAACTGGAACCAGATGAAAGGATCTCATATGCAAGGTGTGGAACGTGCTCATAGGGGATCCCAATATTCATAGGAAGAAACGAAACGGTACATGGAAGTTCAAAAAAGCTACAGCGAAGAAGAGAATATGAAGTGGAAGAACTCGCGTGGAAATTATTTCGTACCCTTTGGATTAAGCGACTGCACGATTTTACCTGTGATAACGACAGTATAGCAAGTCCAAGCATGTCGCTGTCGGTCGACTTCGATATGTTCCAAGAGTATACCACGAAGCTTAACGAGACTTGGGTGTAATCCTGCACGAGAAACTGGGCCCTGGATTCCCAGCATGGGGAATTAGTGCCACGAATGTAATGCGTCGTCTTCACCTGAAGATTTCACGTGAACAAACGACGATCAGTTCATCGATTCGCTTTTACCGGCTAATTAACGCTAAACCTACCGCGGTCAAAGTGTGACCGCTTTCTTGTTTTGCAATTCTGCTAAGTTCCGAGACTCTTTCGTGGAAAAATAATATAAGTTATATTATTATATATAATATAATAATGTATATATACAATATATATATAATAATATAATAATATATATACTTATATATAATATAAGTTATACTATTGGAGCAAGTTTTATAATAGAAACTTTACAAATAATATAAGTTATATTACTATATATAATATAATAATAATAATAATAATATATATATATATATATATATATATATATATATATATATATATATAATATATATATTTATATATAATATAAGTTATATTATTGGAGCAAGTTTTATAATCAAAACTTTACAAATTCTAAATAAATTCGGTCTTCTCACTTTCCTGAAGCAGTTACACGCCAGTTGGTATTACCGCTTGGTAGGTTTAGTGTTAACAACGAGGAGCTTCGGTGCGAAGTTGGAAGACCGCGTTACCTTCTTCCGATTGTTGAACAACATGCAGTACGGATTGCACTGAGTGCTGTCGCTGTTGAGATTTTCTGCGGAATGGATGTACACCACGAGCACCCCTGGAAATGTTCGAAGCCGTGATTTAACAATTCCGTAGATTCGATCGCGCAACGTCGGCTTATATGCGAAAGTGAGGTAATAACAGCGCTGTGCTCTTAACAGGAAAACGAAACTGTTCGACAATCATGCTCGAAAGCAACATTCATCGTCACCGATGCAACATGTGTTTGGCGTTTTACCTGATTTCTGAGCTCGATTGGAATATTTTCGTGACACTGAAAACACCAGATATATGGGTAACACCGACCACGGTCGCTCGACCATCTTCTTGATTTAATTAATTATCTATTTAGGAATACAGTAAATTCGATCTAATCGCGACGCTCGGCTTGGAAAACAAAAATGGACAATCTGGGAAGAGGAGACGCGATTAGTCGAGATATTATACTGTTCTTTCGAAATTTTCTTCATCCATTATTTTATCCTCCATTTTTGTTTCCAAGCTGAACGTCGATCAGGCAGAATTTAATGTACTCGAGAAAACGACGACTTGGATCTCGACTAGTTGTTTTCGTTTCTTTTTTTTTTTTTATTATAACCGAAACAAGATAACAAGGACAAGAATTTTAGAAATTTAGGATGAGATCGTGAAAAGAGTACCTGATAGGTGTGCGTTGTCCTCTGTTAATTCTGGTTGCGGTAGATCCGGGTCCAATTTCGGAAGGGCGGTGTACTCTAATCGAGCGTTGATGTTCGGAATGTTCGCGCTGTTACGGGACGGTTTCTTCTGTTGTAACACCGTCTCGATTCTGTTCGAATAGAAGCAATTTACGTCGACACGGTTCTTCCATTTCTCGACTTTTTTTTATTTAATTAAAAGTAACAATTAATTTAATTAATTGTCACGTACGAATGGATTTACATCTTTGTCTTCGTCGAACGTTATTTCAACGAGTCGATTTACCAGCTAAGCGACGACCGAATCGATGACATTTAATTTATTGAACATTTTTCGTACTCGATATTTATATATATATATATAAATAAATATATATAATATCTATATAATAATATTATATAATAATAATAATGTAATATAATATAATAATTATATATTATTATAATATATATATATAATATTTAATAATAATAATATTAATATATATTATTATATTATTAATATTATTATATATATTATTAAATATATAATATTCAATAATAATAATATATAATATATATATATATAATTATATATTATTATATATTATATTATAATATAATATTATATAATAAATTTATATATTTATATATATATTATTTATATATATTTACTCGATAATTCGTTACATCGAACGAAAATTGTGGCGCGGCGGATGTTATTAAGCGACAAAACGAAACCGGGAATCGTGCGTTCTTTCGCACGGAATTTTTATACTTCCGCTACTTACACCTGCGAGTTGTCCCAGTTATAGACGCCGAGCGCCAATTCGAATTGTGCCAGAGTGATCGTGCTGACAAGCCGTTTTCCTTTTAATTTGATGGAAACTTTCTCGTTATCCAAGGCACCCACCAGGAACGAGACGTCCTCGTTCCATGTGGAATTCAAGGGAGTCGTCACACGCCTTTGATCTCCTAGCGTTACCACGAGCCATCTCGATTCGTCGCCGATTGGTGCTATATGTGAATAGATAACGGACCGTCGTTGTAAATCCTAGATACAGTAAATTCTCCACGATTTTCCTTCAGATTCTACATAAAAAACGGACAATTTGAGAAGAGGAGATACGATTATTCGAGCCTCGCACCTCGTTCTTTATAATTGTTGGCAATCGGCACAACTGTAAAAATGAGCAAATTCTCCCTTTTTTTGCGATTTCTCTCAAATTGTACATTTTTTGTTCGCAAGCTGAGGGAAAATTGGGGAGAATTTACTGTACACCGGAATTCTAGATCGGATTCGTTGTACTTGTCGCTGTTCAATTTTTAGAATTGCATTAAATATGACGAATAAGCGTGGCTAAAATATAATTTTACTAATTATAAAATAATGCGACGAAAAATGTTTATTTTAGTAATTGTATACGTGTGTATATATATATTATTTATATATAATATTATAATAATAATTATAATTATATTATAATCAATAATTATAATATATAATATTTACATATAAATGTTTATTTTAACAATGCAATTGGAAAACATGGTTAAGAATTAGAACACTCGAGGCCATCAAAATTGTACCAGAAGATCAATACTTAGGGGATGGCTAAACTCTTCCCGAAATCAGTGCCAAGTTTTCATCATATCGTGTAGCATACACAAAAGTGAAACGTAACGATTTTTGATCGCTGCGTCTATTTTTATCGCTGCGGAAAATATTGAATAACGTTTTAACCGAGGGCGCGAACGATTATTTAATATACAGAATCGAATATAGCATGTTAAAAAGAGCGATTATTAAGAACAGTTGGTTTTTACCCGCGGCGCCGTTTTGGGACAAGAAAACGGTGAGCACACCCTGAGGTATGGAATTCGCCATAAAATCCAATCTGGGTCCGGGCCGTTCCTGCGCTCTCAGATTCATCTCCAGATGGCCTGGATCAACGATCCAGCTGGCCAAAGCGTCCGTGACCACCGCGTGGATCCAGGTCTTAATTAAAGGCATTTCCATCATTTGTACGGCTCGCAGGATTCTCACGCTGAACCAAACATCCGGCTTCTCCACGAAACTCACGCTTAAAGAGGTTGCGTGAGGAAATGGTGCCATGGAGTTAAGGGTCAGGGTGGCGAGAATCGTTCCCGAGAGAGATAGTTTCTCCACAGCTAAATCAACGTCCATGCCGACCCTTCAATCGAACGTATTATCTTATAATCGGGATTCGCCAGTATATAAACCTTTTTAGGGACGAGCAAATTTTAAGCTGTTCAAATTATTTTCTTCCCCAAGAACTAGTTCATATATTGGGTTGGCAACTAAGTAATTGCCGATTTCAGTTATAGATGTCTCTCGCTCCCATTTTTATGATATCCGTAAATGTTATATTATAAAATTATTATTATTATTATTATTATTATTATTATTATTATGTTATTTTTTATTATCCGTGAATGTTAGCCACTGGACAAATTGAATGCAGCGGTCAAGGAAAAGCGAGCAGAATCGGTCGATCGTAAAGGTGTCATTTTCCAGCAGGACAATGCTAGGCCGCACACGTCTTTGTCCACTCGGCAAAAATTCATGGATATTGGTTGGGAATCGATGTTACACCCGCCATATAGCCCTGATCTCGCACCATCGGATTACCACTTATTTCGAACCCTGGACAACTCCCTTCGTGGTGAAACTTTTAATGACGATGACGCTGTCAAATCTCACTTAACTCAGTTTTTGGCCGAAAAGGATCAGACTTTCTACGAGCGTGGAATTTTCAAGTTGTCAGAGAGACGGCAAAAGGGTCATCGGACAAAATGGAAAATACATTACACAGATTAAACTTCGTTCCAAGTAAAAAGAAATTTTTTATTTCATTGAACAAATCGGCAATTACTTAGTTGCCAACCCAATAGATCGAAGTTTTAAATACCGTGCAAGAGAAGACTGCTCTGTCTCTCTTGTTATTTAGCACTTCGACCGTCGTCCCCCAACTATCTCGAAAATTTCATTATTATTATATAAGTATATACATTATATATATAATAATATATTATAATATATATATATATATATATATATATGCATAAGTATGTATTATTAAGTATTATATTTAACGAAATTTAGAAAAATAATTTTCGTGTGAAGACATAATATATAATATAATACATATAATATAATTAATATATAATATAATATAATATATAATATATTAATATATAATAATATAATATATAATATATAATAATAATTTTCTTTTCGTGACACGACGGTCAAAGCGTGAAACAATTAAATTATCTGTTTGCGCAATGAAATGAACGAAACCCCAATGCGAATCGGTTAATTGTTAATCGTTATTTTATATTGAGTCGCATACACTGCGCGCGAACTAATCGAATAAAAGTTGAAGCAGAATGTAAAATGTAACAGTGGCGTGAAAAACTATTGGACGTTCTCTAGGAGGTTTTTTACGATTTAGTCAGGATCGCGCCGCTTCGATTGAATTATATACTAACCCTTTGCCGAATAATCTCGTCGTTATCAGCATGCGGAATTGTTCGCAATCGAGCCGCACGTCGGCCTCGATCGACAATTTCGTTTGCCCGGCTTGACCATCGAGACTGTCATCGTCGTTGGTGTAATCTAATGTTCGTACCCGGGTCACGTACGGTGTCTGCTCGCCGAGAGTCAGTTCCCTAAGCTCCAGTGGCCCTGGAACGGTCACGCAAATCGCCTTGCTATATTTTTCTTGTCAGAAGACAACAATTTGTGATCGTAGCTCGTAATTGGAATTTCGTTTACCTAGTATTCCCGGTTTAGCCTCGTTTAACAATGGCTCCAGTCTCTCCTTCGCTAAGGAAAATATTCCTGCTGCACTGAATCTCCACCTAAACGATACAGAAAGTATTAAATCTTCGTCGTGTAAATTATTGCATTTTATTCGAGTTTAATGTACTCTATTTTACTCTATTTTGTTTTATTTTATTTCAGTTTGATGTATTCTATTTTATTCTCTTTTCTTTACTTTTCTTTCCTTTCCTTTTATTCTATTCTATTCTATTTTATTTTGCTTTACTTTATTTTCTTGTTTTATTTTACCTATTTTATTTTATTTCGCTTTACTTTATTTTCTTGTATTATTTTATCTATTTTATTTTATTTCGCTTTACTTTATTTTCTTGTATTATTTTATCTATTTTATTTTATTTTGCTTTACTTCATTTTCTTGTATTATTATATCTATTTTATTTTATTTCGCTTTACTTTATTTTCTTGTATTATTTTACCTATTTTATTTTATTTCGCTTTACTTTATTTTCTTGTATTATTTTATCTATTTTATTTTATTTTGCTTCGCTTCATTTCCTCGTTTTATTTGATCTATTTTATTCGATCGTATGGCGTCACAAGATTACAATATTACATTACAGTACAGAATTATTGAAGGACTTCGCGGCGATCTTATCGACAATTTTATTAAACGAGGGGAATCTCATTTCACGAGTGTTTCGATTAATTTAGGAGTTTCAGGCACGTAACGCAGATGATAGCTGTAATTTGCTAGCGATAAGATGAAAATTAATATTGATGGCAAAAGCGGTCTTCTATTTTTAGCCTGTAATGGAGGATTCGTAAGCTATTAGGGAATTAACAGGGGGGTTGCTTCATTCACGGATTAAAAGATCGATTACGAACGTAACAGAGATACTAGACATGAACAAAAATGTTTAATTAAATGATCTTGACCGCTCTGTAACGACACAATTCAGCGTACAGTCGAAGAAGAATGAAACGAAACGAAACGAAAACAATGAAACAATGAAAAATCTGTCGGGAACTAAGAATACTTTAAGGGACAGTTGGTGTAGAAATTAGAACGTTCGATAATATTGAAAACCCTGAGATTGCTTTATAATTCGCTACGTGTTACGTTTATCGGAACAAAATTAATTTATCATTGTTTCGTGAAACGTTACACTTTTTCACCCTTCACCCTGAAATTCTTTTACCTCGCTACGTTACGTTTATTAGGAGAACAATTTATTTATCGTAGCGTCGTTGATCTGTTGTTCATTTATTAGAAAATGAAATTGTTCCGTTGACGTTTTCGCCGCTCTTTATACAAATTTTCTCGTTCGTAAAACTCTTACAATATACAGGGTGTCCCAAAAATGTCTCGCAATCCGAAAGTGGCGGGTTCCTCGGGTCATTCGAAGCAACTTTTTCCTTTACAAAAATGTTCTCCGAGCCACCGTTAACGAGTTATTAACGAGAAACAGTGACCAATGAGAGGCGAGCTCGGCTGGCGCGTGGCGACCGAGCCAATGAGCGGAACTGGGCTTCGCGCGCTGGTTGGCTGGGCCGCCTCGCGTCAGCCGTACTCGATCCTTATTGGTCACTGTTTTTCGTTGATAACTCGTTAACGGTGCCTCGGAGAACATTTTTGCAAAGGAAGAAGCTGCTTCAAATGATCCGAGGAACCCACCGACCCAATTTCTGGATTACGAGACATTTTTTGGGATCACCCTGTATATCTTCCGACCGTCGTGCGTGTACTTTTGACGCGTCCTGTAGGTACACGTTGGCAACCTGAGACACTGCGGCACTCTGAGAAGCGTGGATATAGCTGTCCGGTTTATACTCCTTTCGCCGCAGTCCAGTAATGAATTCGTGTCATTATCGTTAAAACGTGGTTAGCTTGTGCAAACTGTCGAGGGTTATAACGCGGCGTTACGCGCGTAATATCGTTGCGGGTGGTTTCTTCCTGTACACGCCGGTGGGTATCATGTTTACCGAAGCCGACGATTCGATTTCTCCATTATATCGCGTTTAATAAACCAAATTGTTTCCAGCCGCGTGCGCAACGACGATTATTACCTACGATGTTTCAAATAGCCGCCTATTACATGTATATTTATCGTTCGACGGTAAAGACGAAGCGGGATCGAATCGTGAACAATTTCGAACGGTTATACCGAACGGTCGCCTCCGATTGGTCGCCGGTTTTTCGCTGGAAACTCGCGAACCAAGCCGCGGACTGCATTTTCGCTAAGGAAAAAGTTGCTCCGAACGAGCCCAGAAATCCAGCATTTTCGGATTGCGAGACTTTTTCGGACACGCTGCATAGGCGCGCGCGCGCGCGTGCTCTGAAAAAGAGGCGTCACAGTTGACCGATCGATCTGTCGAAATGATTAAAGGGAGAGATCAATTTTTATTCAACTTTCGTTTCTTACAATTCACTTGGGGAAGATCGTTATCTCGCACGAAGATCCGCGGACCGGTAAAACCGTCGAAGAAAGTTTTGCAGATGCTTCCGACGAGACGAATGCGATTCACCACCACCCTCCCTCTTTCCCTCCCCCGGCGTTACGAATCGGACGCGATGCAGATCGAGCGTATCATAGTTTCGATCGACTTGGAGATCGCGCACGATCGACGCGTGCATCCCGTTTCCGGGCTCGGAAGATCCGATCGTCACGCGAACGCAACGCGAAAATCGGAGAACGGACGATAGCTCGCCGCGACGTATGCACCGATGTTACATGTAACGTCGGCCGAGCCGTTTTATCGAGACTTTATTAATCGGTCTTCTCGAAATAATTAACGCCGGATGATCTCGGCGATACCGCGAACCGCGACCAGCGGAACCGTCGGTCGCGTTGCACGCGTTACGGCGAGCGTTTCATCGGAAGTAAATCGAGACACGGAAGATTCCGCGAAATTGTTACGAAGGGATCTCCTCGTAAATGTATAAACGCCGATAATTACGAAGAGCATCGGTAATTAACGGACCGTGGATTTTTATGCGTTCACGGCATGCGAGGTTTCTAAATGTACCGGGAATCGTGCGGATCAACCGAAATTCGCATTTTCAGTTCGTTGCGACCCGGAGAGGCAGTCTTGCAGCAGCGGACGATAAGCAATTCTTTTTATTCATCCTACTTTTTAGAAAATACCTTCGACATTTATTTCGTTTCCTAATTGTTCCATTTTAACTCTTATATTTGCTTTACTTTATTTTCTTGTTTTTTGCTTTATCTATTTTATTTTATCTTGCTTGACTTTACTCTCTTGTTTTATTTTATCTATTTTATTTTAATTTATTCTGCTTCACTTTATTTTCTTGCTCCATTTTACCTATTTTATTTTAATTTATTTTGCTTGACATTATTTTCTTGTTTTATTTTACCTATTTTATTTTATCTTGCTTGACTTTATTCTCTTGTTTTATTTTATCTATTTTATTTTAATTTATTTTGCATCACTTTATTTTCTTGTTCTATTTTACCTATTTTATTTTAATTTATTTTGCTTGACATTATTTTCTTGTTTTATTTTACCTATTTTATTTTATCTTGCTTGACTTTATTCTCTTGTTCTATTTTACCTATTTTATTTTAATTTATTTTGCTTTACTTTATTTTCTTGTTTTATTTTACCTATTTTATCTTATCTTGCTTGACTTTATTCTCTTGCTTTATTTTATCTATTTTATTTTATCTTGCTTGACTTTATTCTCATGTTTTATTTTATCTATTTTATTTCAATTTATTTTGCTTCACTTTATTTTCTTGTTCTATTTTATTTTATTTTGCTTGACTTCATTCTCTTGCTTTATTTTATCTATTCTTTCCAATTTTTTATTTTGCTTCGCCTTTTATCGTATGCCATTACAGGCTTACAAATACTACATTACAATATTACAGAATCCTTCGTCGAACGTTCTAACCGTTTTGCATTTCACCTAATCGTATCTGTGTCGTAATCGCGCATGAAATCCGTGGTTTAGCGATAACGCGAAGTGTTTGAAAAGGTAAGAGACTGGTTTACTGAAAACCGCATTCGATTCCGGCCGATCCGACGCTACTTTTGGAACGCGGTTCCCATAAATTCTATGGCCCGGCACAGCCAACAATTAAACAGTTTGGACCGCAAGGCGTTCAGCCGCGAGCGCGGCAAGGATCATTTCAGCGGCGGCGCGTGCATGCGCGCCGCTGAGTATCAACGAAATGTGAAAGGCGACGGTTATACGCACGAGGAATGTGGAATGTTTACAAATGCCTGCATAGCATATTCGTTCGCGAAACGACGTTCATTCACCTACGGGAACCTTTCGCGGCGTTAACAATCGCGCGCGATATTTGCCCGGGGAGACGTCCTTCTGGCCGGGTTCGCGTCGTTGCTGTCGCTGGATCGCGCTGGATCGCTCGTTGATAAAAGATCGAGGATGATTGGGACGCGATAACATGGTCGAAGCATGGTTGAAGCATGACTGAAGCGTCGGCGAAGCCTTTGAAATTGAAAGAATTGAAAGAAAAATTGGAAGAATTGAAAGAAAAATTGTAAGAATTGAAATAAAATTGGAAGAATTGAAAGAAAAATTGAAAGAATTGAAAGAATTTAAATAAAATTGGAAGAATTGAAAGAAAAATTGAAAGAATTGAAATAAAATTGGAAGAATTGAAATAAAAATTGAAAGAATTGAAATAAAATTGGAAGAATTGAAAGAAAAATTGAAAGAATTGAAATAAAATTGAAAGAATTGAAATAAAATTGAAAGAATTGAAATAAAATTGAAATAAAATTGAAAGAATTGAAAGAAAAATTGTAAGAATTGAAATAAAATTGAAAGAAAATTGAAAGAAAAATTGTAAGAATTGAAAGAAAATTGAAAAAATCGTCGAAAGCTTCTCAGTGTCGAATTGCAGACACGAGATTTATATTACTTACGAATCGAATCTCTGGTCTCCTTATCTTAACCCTTTATGTGCCCATTACGGGCACTTAAATTACACGAAATTACGCTTTTATATCTCTGATATGATTCGAGTTATACCCTAATTGAATATGTCACGTTTTCATTTTACCGTTTTAATCTTTTTATAGCTTTTTTCAAGCTTTTATATCTCTCATATGATTCGAGTTATACCCTAATTGAATATTTCACGTTTTCATTTTATCGTTTGAATCTTGAACGCAGCGGTAATGCGGCATTAATTTTCGTTACGTCAAGATGATGTCATTGTTACGCGTTATAATCTTGATTTATACGTTGCATAAATGTTTTTATAGTTAAGAAAAGTAACTTCGCCCGACAGAGAGAGGATCAACAAAGAATGTTTCGCGAGACGGCGGTGTTCAGCGTTGACCACGTTCACCGATTCCGCGCACATAGCCAGGTTCTATTTTAAAAATTATGTCAACACAACACGTATTAAGGGTAAACATCGGCTGGTTTACAACGTAAAATTACTTAACCGCGATCGATGGATTTTACGACGGTATAAAAAGTAATCGTAAAGTCTAAGCTAGCCGTGGTCGTCGAGACGAAAAACGACGAAAAACGCGAGATCGTGTTCGCTCGTAAAAGTCGTCCCGGCCGCTAATTGAGGGGTCTTATTAAATTACGATTCGAATAGACGAGATTACGGCGCGCCGTTTTATCCGAACGGTTTTCTCCGTCGAAATCTTCGGTTCGGTTATTTATTTTGCCGACCGTACACCAGTAATGTCTCTCTAATTGACGCACAGATTGTCCACAAAAATGGACAATTTCGGAAGAGCTGATACGATTATTATCGAGCCTTGCAGCTCGTTTTTTATTATAGTTGTCGTGACTATTCGTGACTATAAAAATGAACCGCAAGGATCGAATAATCGCACTCTCTTCTCCCTAAATTGTCCAATTTTTGTGGACAATCTGTGCGTCGATTAGAGAGACATTGCTGTAAAAATTATGAAACAATCGAATCTCTTCGCGCTTCCCGAATAATATGAATTGACCGACGACGATCTCCGCCGCCGTTCTCGGCCAATAGCGATCGAATGCGGCGGCAGTGGGGCAGCTAATAAGGATGTGGGGGTGGGGGGAATATAAGCGCAAAGGCGCCTTCTTGTCGCGCGAGGACTATACGTTGTTCCGCGTACAGTAATACCGACGCTCGGATCGTCCACAAAATTGGACAACTCGGGGAGAGGAGATACGATTGTTCGATCCTTGCGGTTTGCTTTTATAGTTACGAATTGTCAACAACTATAAAAACGAGCCGCAAGGCTCAAATAATCGCATCTTCTCTTCCGAAATTGTCCATTTTTGTGCACGATCTGTACTTATAGAAGTACTTCTGTACTTATAGAAATACTTAAGTATTTCTTCAGTATATCTCTACAGTATTATTATTATTTCTACGGTATTATTATACTCCATTACTGTACATAATAATGTCTCCCTAATTGACGCTCAGATTGTCCAGAAAAATGGACGATTTGGGACGAAAAGGGGATACGATTATTCGAGCCTTGCGGTCTCTTTTTATAGTTACGAATTCTCAACAACTATAAAAGGAGTCGCACTGCTCGAATAATCGTATCTCCTGTTCCGGAATTGTCCATTTTTCTGCACAATCTGAGCGTCTGTTAGGGAGACATTACTGTATCGAGGAGCTCTCTCTTGGTTTCGACTGCTTCACTGTCGGCACGCAAAGTGAGAACAATTGATTTTGACGCTTTCTTATTTTGCCGCTTTTACGTCGATGGCGAAGTAACAAACATCAGCGAGATCGTTCAATAATTTTCTACGAAAGAGTCGCAGTTTCGACGATTTTAATACCTGGGTTCGCGGGACCCGTCGAAACGACGGCTGTCAAATTTTCAAATTTTCGATCACCGAGATTGTAAATCTTACGTCTACGGAGAATTAGTTCGATGTTGTATACGCGTACGTTACGATAGAAATTGCGAAAAATCTGCATAAGTATATATTTTTTTTTAGAGAACGGTGCAACGTGAAAAAAAACGAATGTATTATTTACCATTTGTTGAGCAACAAGCTCAACCACTCCGCGGTCTCGTCCTTGTACAGGGCCCTTCTGCGGCGCAGCCTTCCCAGTTCCTGTTGGATCGTCGATTGCAGCAATCTGGACACCCTCGTTTTAAATATCGTTCCTGCCAGCGCCAGGACCAACACCAGCCACGCCAACGACAGACCCGCCGCTCCAATTATCCATGCGATCGCAAGCGTTGCACTCAGATACAATGCGCCGCGAACTGCTTCTGCCTCCCTCTGCGGGTAAATAAAACGTTCTCAGCATCTCGACGTATATAATTAATCTATATCACGTTTCCGGCGACCATTGTCGGCCGTAACGAGCGAATTAGTTAGGGCAGAAGCCGGTGGAAATGAGCGGACGAACACGCGCGTTCAAGGTGTTCTCGAAAAATAGGAGAAAATTGTAGGCGTCCGGATTTTCGCTTCGCAATTCGTAATTTGCATTGAAATTCTTGATAAAATTGTCGGAAGAATCGTATTCATTTGTGCAAAAGCACTTTCAAAATTTACCACGAATTTACTACGAATTTACTCGAATTTTTCACGATCTTTTTATAACGATATCATTTTATATAATTTTCGCCGAGCAGCGATTTGCATTTAAATCTTCTTTTATAGAATTATCGAGGGAATCGTATTCATTCGCACGAAAGCACCGTCGAATTGATTTCGAATTCGACATTTTTCGAAAGTCGGCGCAAGCCCATTTGTTTTTAGTTGTAAATAAAATTTTAATATAAATGTGACAATTTAATATTAACAGATTAAATGAATTGATCGCAAATCATGCGATATCTCATTTTCAAAAGGAACGGGCTTACCCGTTACTTTCGAAAGAATTACCCGAATACGCTCCATTGGAACGCTACGGATTTTTATGCATTCTCGCGACATTTTAACAGCAGCACAGTGAATTCTCTCCAATTGGCGCTCGGATTGCGCACAAAAATGGACAATTCGAGGAGAGAAGATACGATTATTCGAGCCTCGCGGCTCGTTTTTATAATATTGTCCAAATTGTCGATTTTTCTGCGCAATCGTTTCTATAATATTGTCCAAATTGTCCATTTTTCTGCGCAATCGTTTTTATAATATTGTCCAAATTGTCCATTTTTCTGCGCAATCGTTTCTATAATATTGTCCAAATTGTCCATTTTTCTGCGCAATCGTTTCTATAATATTGTCCAAATTGTCCATTTTTCTGCGCAATCGTTTTTATAATATTGTCCAAATTGTCCATTTTTCTGCGCAATCGTTTCTATAATATAATCCAAATTGTCGATTTTTCTGCGCAATCCGAGCGTATACCGAATTACGCTCCATGGAACGCCACGGATTTGTATGCGTTTTCGGGGTGTTTCTAGTTCTCTACGGGATATTTTTATGCATATTCGAAACAAGAACGGAACCGAAAGAATCGCGAAAGAAACGAAATGACATGAACGCGCGGCGCTTTCGACTTATTAAAATCATTAGAGAAAGGAAGCGAAGCGCGGCTCGGCTCGGCTCGACTCGGCTCGGTTTTTTGCAACTGGTGCAGAAATTTCTGCCGCGCGTAAAGATTCGCACTCTATTTATTGCAACATTTAATTAACCGGACAATCAAGGATGTGTACAAAATCGTCCCGTTCCCGGCGATATCCCGCGGAACGATTTCGTTCCAACGAACCATTAAAGTCTCCTCCGCGCTTGTTCTCCTATCATTTGCCCGGTTTGTTTGCCGTACGAACGCGAACGCGTTATTAGATTAAGCTGCTCCCAGCAAAAGTCGATGTAAATACACGTTGTCCAGTTTATTGGGGCCGGGGGAGGGTCTCAATTATAATTACATGCCGGCCGCGTTCCGCGTTTCATGAAAATCGGCAGCGAATAGAAACTTGTTTAGTTTGTTAGGACCCGTCTCTCTCTCTCTCTCTCTCTCTCTCTCTCGTCCGGTCTCGAATGACCGCGGAATTCCATTAAAACTTTACACGAACGTTTACGACGCTGAATTTTACGCCCGGCACAGTGGTCCCGAGAAAGTGTCGGGCCCCGCAAACGCTTATCGGTCGGCGGATTTTATCGTTTACGGCAACTCTGCCGCGCGCAACATTTACTATCTCTAATGCCTCTTCGCGGAAAGATCGCCTATACGACGATTTGTTTCACTGGGGGAAAAAAGCGCAGACTTTCGTTTTGCAAAAAAAGAAAAACAGGAAAAAGAAATACGAAACGACTGAAATCAGGAGAATTAATGACTCCGGCAATTCACGGTTCGCACGTGAATAAGGTGCTTTCGAATAAATGGCACCTCCGACGAATGGCGTGGAATCATGTTCATTCTCTCTCTCTCCCTCTTTCGAATCGGTCTCGCCCCAGAAGCCTGCAATTATTATCGGACCTTCGTCGTAGCATTTCTCACCGAGAAAAACCGATTGTTTGCCGGATATTTCCAGCGCATCCCGTATTCGGTCGTGTTGCAGGCGGTTCTTCGTTCCTCTCTGTGTTCGTTAGCGGCCGAGGATTGACCCGGCCGTGTATTCTCACACGGGGCCTCTATTTATAATACCTTCGGGGCGAATGAAATAAAGGGAAAGTCGTGCAAAATTAAAATCATTATTCTCTTCGTGTTCGTATATAGGGCACGGATATATACCCCGCCGCGGCTCACGCAACATCGCGTGAGCCCGAATGTCTAAGGAGTTTCCACGGCGCCATGAAAAACGTCATTAACCCCGGGGAATGATTAGATTAAGCAGCACGACTAAACCGCGATTGATCCGGATCGGACGGTTCCGCCGAGGGGTTCCACGGGATTTCGCGAACACGGTCGTTTTCTCTCCCGGATGTGTTCTTCGGCACGGAATTGAAGCAAACGGCAGATCCGAGAGCACCGAGTCGCGCGATTCTTCGGGCATCGCGGCTCGTTTTCGTAGAGAAACTCCGGACAGTCGGCGAACGAAATTGAAAATTACTATTAAATAAATTGATACGAATACGTGGCGATGCTCTCTAGAATAAGAGACGACTCGACTTTCTAATTTTCTTTTGCCACGATTCGAAGGCAATTCTGAGGTCAGGTGACACGATTTGAAGGCAATTCGAATGGAAACCCTATTGAAGTACATAGACGTGGAACCGGCGCAAGGAGATTCACGGGTAATCCGAAATTTGGCATTTCCGGGAGAAATTACTGTAAAACTATAAAAACGAGTCGCGAGGCTCGAATTATATCGTATTAGCATCGACGTAGCAACGAATTACATAGGCGCGTAGAACCAGCACCGGGAAATTCACAGGAGCCCGTATTTTGGCATTTCCGGGAGAAATTGCTGTACCGCGCGAATGCACGGACGCGCCGCGCGATCCGCCATTTTACTTTTCACGGAAGGTACTGGATGAAAGAATGTACAAACGTGTAACAGTTCGACGAGCACGAACCACGGATTAACGGATAGGAAGCGAAAAGAGTACATTCTGGATGCAACGTGATAAGAAAGTTGCAATCGAACGAACGGGGGCTGTTATTTTTACTTTGAGAACGGTCGCGCGAACTTCTCTGCGCTTCCTGATTAGGTGTACCTCGGATTAGGCGTTAAACGGAGCTTAAGTGGCCGGATATTATAAACGACGATACGATTAACTCGGATCGTTCGAGTACAAAGGGTAAATAATTTTAACTTATATATTATATATACAGGATGTCCCGAAAATGTCTCGCAATCCGGGAATGGGAGGTTCCTGAGATCATTTGAAGCAACTTTTTCCTTTGCGAAAATTTTCTCCGAGGCTTCGTTTACGAGTTATTAACGAAAAACACTGACCAATAAGAGGCGAGCTCGGCAGACGCGCGGTGGCCCAGCCAACGAACGCACGGAGTCCAGTTCCGCTCATTGGCTCGGCCGTCTCGCGCCAAACGATCTCGCCTCTGATTGGTCACTGTTTTCCGTTAATAACTCGTAAACGAAGCCGCGGATTGCATTTTCGCTAAGGAAAAAGTTGCTTCGAATGACCTCAGGAATCCCCTACTTTCGGATTGCGAGACATTTTTGGGGCACCCTGTATATGTATATACTATATATATAATAATAATATAATAATATTATAATATATAATATATACTATATATAGTATATATAATATATAATATATACTATATATATTATTATTATTATATAAATATATTATATTATATATTATAATATTATTATATTACTATATTATTAATATATTACTTTACTTATTATATTATTATTATATTACTATATTATTAGTATATTATTATACTGTTCTGTCGTTTAAATTATTATGTATATATAAAATAATTTAAACGACAGAACAGTATTCATTGATTGTTCCATCGTCTCGCTGCGCGTCCCATCGAGTTCAATTGTAAAATAAAATCAGCGACGTGCATATTATCGCGGGGCACGGGGGCTAAAGAAGTATCATGATTCGACTCCGATGATTGTTTACGCTTCGCGGTCCCATTGCTGCAACGCGCGTCGTAACCCGATGCTGAATGGACGGCTATTATCTAACCCGGGCAAGCATTTTCTGTTATTTCGCGAACGGTGAACGTATCCGTATATGTATTGTATGTGTATGGTCCAAGGCTCCGTCTCGAAAAACCGGGCGCTTTCCGATGGAACTCGGTCCCTTAGCATTGTGAACAACTTTCTAATTAATGAAATGTTACAATCTTGACGGGACAGGTAACGTTACCAACATTACGTAAGCGCCGCGATATGGGACAGGAGAGACAACGGGATATTTTCTTTTATAGCCTTGCATTGCATTCGACCGAAGGACACTAAAGGGAGACCGAATGTAACAGGAATGCCGGTTTGCCTGAATTTCGATGCACGCAACGACGCGCGCGTCGTTAGTCTAACGAATCGATTCTTCGTAGTGCATCGATTCTTTCGAGCGCATCGAACGATTCCTCAAATTATTAATTTCGATCACGAGTTCGAATAACGAGCTGTTCGACCAGTGTAAATTCTCCCTGATCGACTCTTCGATTGCACGCGGAGATGGACAATTTAGGGAGAGGAGACACGATTATTCGAGCCTCGCGCGCCGTTTTTATAATATATAATATATAATATATATACATATAATTATATATATAATATATATAATTATATATATTTATATATAATTTATTAATTATCGGCAACTATTCAAACGAGCCGCACGATCGTTTTATTCCCCTCTTCCCAAATTGCGTTTACTTTTGTGCGCAATACGAGCGTCGATTAGGGAGAATTTTACTGTAGATCGTCGTTCATTCGAACGTGTTTCCTAGGTGCAGAGTAATGTCTCCCTAATTGACGCTCGGATTGTCCACAAAAACGGACAATTTGGGAAGAGAAGATACGAATATTCCAGCTTTTAGGGTCGTTTTTACGGTCATTGATTCTCAACAATTTTCGCGCGCAATCTAAGCGTCAATAAGGGAGACATTACTGTATCTATCGATCTCTCTGCTTCGCGGATATATTACGGTAATGTCTCCCTTACTGACGCTCTGTACTGAGAATTACCCTGTTTTTTATTTTTTAATCGTTTACGTACGAATAAAGAGACGATTATAATTACGATTACACTATACGATCACTACTACTGTACTACTACTATACGATCACATACTATACGATTATATTGTACAGAAAAAAATATTGATCTTTTTTCACTTTTTTCCATCGCTCGCATCGCGCATCGGTGCAACGTTTTCCAGTTTCTCGTGGGACTCGGAGACACACGAGACCGCGCGGCACCGCGAACGCTTCTCAGCGTTGTTTACTTTTGCCGATGTTAAATGAAATTACAATGACATTCGAGCAACGACTTTCCCCGGGGAATCTGCCTCTTAATAGGCGGCCCGGTCGTTTCTTTTCCAGCGTCGAGGAGAAGAAGGAATGCAACGATAAAAATCATTGGAACAAATCCCACGACTTGTGCACCGGAAAGCGTTCCTCGCCCCGGCATTTCCCACGTAGACAATAATTTCTCCTTTGCATCCACGCCGGCCCACGGCTTAAATACGGCGGGGCTCGAGGAGCCATTACCGTCCGCGTCAGAGTTCTTTCTTTCTCCGATTCGAAATCGACCGCTGCATTTGGAAACGGTTTCCGGCCGAACGTGTTAGAGAACGCCTCGCGGCGTCTGCTCGCTTTCTTTCCGATCGTACTATTTTCTTTTCTTTTTCTTTTTCTTTTTCTTTTTCTTTTTCTTTTTCTTTTTCTTTTTCTTTTTCTTTTTCTTTTTCTTTTTCTTTTTCTTTTTCTTTTTCTTTTTCTTTTTCTTTCCTTTTTTTGCGTGACGCGATGAAATCGTATGCAGAGATGAAAGCTATGCATCAAAAGTCGGAGTCGTAACGTATGCACATCGACGATCGTAGGCCGCGCTGTTCTCCATTCCTCGCGATTTCGATCTCTATGCAAAATCGGAGCAAGCGAGAAAAATTCCTTTCGACTCGTCGGAGCCGTGTAATACGAAAGAAAATACCAGCGAGTTTCCTATGGTTCTTACTGTAATCGTTGAGTGATTCGTGTTTCACGAATGTTACACGTTCCAGAGAAAACCCGTATATATGCGTTCATTGTTATTTTATGAAATGAAAACTTGTTAGCCAGGCGAATGTTATTTACATGATTTTTTATTTCGCATAAAATGCTACGAGCCCAATAATAATATCTTTCGAATCCGCTGTTCGGCGATGTATTATGCAAGAGATTTTTCTCAGCGGACGTACTGCAATTTTTCCGGTAGCCCGTCATTATTTTTGTTATGCACGCGATGCGCTTCGACTCCACGGCGACGGCACAATTAACGAAACAGCGCACTACGGGGCGATCGTACGGCAAAACGCGGTGGAGAGTCGTTTTATAAAAGTGTGTTTATAGTAAAGGCAATTTTCATCGATTTTTATAGTTAAGGCAATTTTTATAGATTATATTTTTCTAACTATATTTTATAGTTAGACTAGTTATACTAGCAGTTATATATATAGTTATACTACTAGTTATACTAGTAGTTATATATAGTTATACTACTAGTTATACTAGTAGTTATATATAGTTATACTACTAGTTATACTAGTAGTTATATATAGTTATACTACTAGTTATATATAGTTATACTTCTAGTTATACTAGTAGTACTAATAGTTCTGCGCGATGCTATTTCTCTGGACGGCAGAGTCTGATACTGTATATACAGGGGGTGTCCCAAAAATGTCTCGTAATCCGAAAGTGGCAGGTTCCTCGAACCATTTGAAGCAACTTTTTCCTTTACAAAAATGTTCTCCGAGGCACCGTTAACGAGTTATTAACGAAAAACAGAGACCAATGAGAGATCGCACACGGCTGACGCTCCGCCCTCGCGATCAATGTCGCTGCGTCGGACGGCCAGCGCGACGCGGCATTGGCCGCAAGGGCGGAGCGCCGGACGCACTGGTTCTCCGATTGGTCACTGTTTTTCATTAATAACTCGTGAACGACGCCTCGCAGAGAATCTTCGTAAAGGAGAAAATTACATGAAATGACCTCAGGAATCACTCCCTTCCAGGAGAGCAGCTGACGCGTGGCAGCCGAGCCAATGAGCGGAACTGGGTTTCGCGCGCTGGTTGGCTGGGCCGCCTCGCGTCAGCCGTACTCGATTCTTATTGGTCACTGTTTTTCGTTCATAACTCGTTAACGGTGCCTCGGAGAACATTTTTGTAAAGGAAGAAGTTGCTTCTAATGATCCGAGGAATCCGCCATTTCCGGATTGCGAGACATTTTTGGGACACCCTGTAGACTGTTGTAAATCGATGTGAAGATAAAAGAAGTGTGAAACAATGCGTATGAAGACGATTATTTGGTTCAAACGATGAGCGAGTGAGCTACTAGTGCAAGCCACTATAGTGGCGTGTCGTTCTGAAGGATGACATTCGCGAAAGCCACTATAGTGGCGCGTCGTGCCTAAAAGGTTAAGGGAGACTAGAAAATAAACCAAACAACGTATTCGAACCGTGTAAGAGATCGAGAAATAAGTTGGACGTACGCGACACGTCGGGCGTGAAATGTTATTTTCTTCTCCGCGTTCGACGCGCGTCCGCCCCGCGGCGCTGCGGTCGCGTCACGTTTCTGCGGCTCGGTGGACCGTAACACGGTGTCGAAAAAGGGGCCCCGTGGTGGAACCCGAACAACACTTCCCGGGGAACATTGTTGCGCGCCGGTCTTACGCGAGCCTCACGATTCGAATCACGTAAGTTCCGTCGAAAAATTCCTACCGTTACCGGAGAACACGAACCGGCCGAAGGGACCGGGACCGTGAGCGCGTCCGCGCGCGACGCATTCTGCATGAAACGCGAACCGGACTGTACGTATTTGTTTGCATTGTTATACATAAGCTAAACGGCCGCCAAGTTTCTCGACGAGCCGGTTCAGTCTCGCGCGCGCTGTGACTAGAAACTGAAAACGCCGGGTTTCACGTGTGGACGACGCTCCTTCTGAAAATGTTCGGCCGGCTAAAACGAACGCGACCCGTCGCAGCACCGAGCACGGTGCACGCACCAGTCGCTCGAATATTGCAGGTGAATCGCTGCAATTAGGAGGACGGCTCGCCGTTTTTTTCCGCGCTTTGTTCGCCACGCCGTTTCATTCGGAGAAACGTGATCTCTCGCTCGGCGATAGAAAGGAGTCGGCTCGAGGCAATTAACACGATGGTTTCACAACGGACAGCAGTGCGGAGGGATGCGTCGAAAGGCGTTCTACAGGCTGTCCCAAAAATGCCTCGCAATCCGGAAATGGCGGGTTCCTCGGATCATTTGAAGCAACTTCTTCCTTTACAAAAATGTTCTCCGAGGCACCGTTAACGAGTTATCAACGAAAAACAGTGCGCCAATAAGAATCGAGTATGGCTGACGCGTGGCGGCCCAGCCAACCAGCGCGCGAAGCCCAGTTCCGCTCATTGGCTCGGTCGTCTTGCGCCAGTCGACCTCGCCTCTCATTGGTCACTGTTTTTCGTTAATAACTCGCTAACGGTGCCTTGGAGAAAAATTTTGTAAAGGAGAAAGTTGCTTCGAATGACCCGAGGAACCCGCCACTTTCGGATTGCGAGACATTTTTGGGACACCCTGTATATCCATGAATGAATGAGATTCGGCTGCCGAAATCAATTTTTCGGTGTTTTTCGAATTTTCTTTTTAATAATTAAACTTTCTAGCTCTCGCGGTACAATGAACCAAGTATATACAGAAATATATATATAATATGTTATATTAATTTGTAGCTACAAGGATCTATCGAATATTGTATCCATTCGTAACCCTTTGCAAATAATATATAAATTTAATCGTGTTGGCGCCACTCCTCGCAATCGCGAGAACAAGGTGCCGATTAACCGTAGTGAATTATTTAAAAATAATTAATTCAACAATCCTATTTATTTCTTACCGCGCGTAGATCCACGGAGCAATTATTCGAACGGGTACGCAGGCAATATCGTAAATAATTAATATCGCAGAACGTTATTAGTTCCTATGTCCCTAACACGTTGGAAGCATGTTACGGTAATTGTGCTCTTTGCGCTCGCGTATTTGGTGCGTGAAATCTAGGTAATCATTGTTTTACCGACTCTTTAAAGGAGCGGAACATTGTTATATACATAGATTTCTCTCGCATGTTGCGCCCAGTTCGTCGTTCTTTCCTTTGCAAGTCTGAACAGCTCTACCGTGCCAGACATAATATGTTATATTAAGTCGAGTCATATCGATAACTTCCCCGCTTTTTTATCAGACATCTTTATTTCGTTCTCCTTCATTTATCTCTTCTGTTCTTCTTCTTTTTCTTTTATTTCATTTATACCGAATTATGTATAATGTATAAAATAATATCATTATATATCATATATATCGTATATATCATATACATAATAATGTATATTATTATGTCTAATTAGCGAAAGCAAAAACTCGTTTGTCCCGCGGTGACTCGTAGCGGGAATTTATTTATTCGACCTAAAAATGTTCGATCGAAGAAGTGTATGAAGAAAAGTTTAGAAAATTATCGAGACATCGAGAAATACCGGCTTACAATGATCGGTCGATCAATTTTTATCGCGTCACGAGGCTTCCGCAGCCTCGGAGAGATCTATAAAGATTAATAGAATTATCTGGTTAGAGCAGTTCTCGCCTTATAGATTCTGGCGCAATTACAATTTCGCGCGCTGGCATGAATTCACCGACACGGCAAACACGTTGGCCGCGTTTGCATACATTTCGAATGACAAACATCCAGCGATTATCGTGCGTATTCTTAGTCTCGTTTGCACAGCGATAACGATCGAAAGGCCGTGGGGCACGCGTGTACCAAGAACGCTAAAAGAGCCGACGCGTTACGGTTCTCCTACCTGAGCTTTCTGTGTAATGGCGAGAGCAAACTCTTCATCGGGAGCGAGATCCTCGGGGGTCATATTGCCACCCCCAGGTGCAGTACCGTAACCAGCGGTGCCGTTGCCGATCCTGGCCGCACCCCCTGCCGAAGCTGGACAATTACCAACACCGTTTCCTCCGCCCGCAGCTTCGCGTTTTCCTGAAACCAGACGGGACAACGAAATGCGTGAACAAAATGATTTTCAAGATCGTGGAGACCGTTCAAACGTTTCGGATCGCGGGGGTCGAAAGGTCAGTGCGAACTTTTTCTTGGGAAAATTGTATAATAGTATATAATATATATAATATTATATATATTATACTATATACTATAATATATATATATATATATATACATATATATATATATATATATATTATAGTATTATATTATATATATTATAACAGACATGGCTATAATATTATATAATAGTATAATATATAATTATATTATATATATATTATATAGATTATAGTATTATATTAAATATATATTATAACAGACATGGCTATAATATTATATAATAGTATAATATATAATCATATTATATATATTATACTATTATATCATATATATATTATAGTATTATATTATATATACTACACAATATTATATTATATAATACATAATATCGCGGATATTGATGCGATATGCATCTCTAACGCTACCACCGTCGGTCAAATATGATCGGTTTCTCATTTGTATTCTCATAATTATCGAAGTCAGCAAGCCGTTTCCATTAAAGCTTGTCAAATATATAGGATCCGCCGCCAAGATTCGGACAAACATAAAATTTGAATTTCCTGTCTCGTTTGATTTTGTCAATAGATCGCCGTTAGACGTTTCGTTCTCGAATATACACAATAATTTCTCTCGGAAATGCGAAATTTCGGGTCGCCGTGAATTTCCCTGTGCTTTTGCCGACCGCCCCGAGTTTCTATATAAAAAACAAAAAACAAAAAAAACGAGCCAACGGAGCTCGCGAAGAATCGAGCGATTCAGTATTCTCGGATCTGTCCGATTTCGATTCCGACCCGCGAACATTTCTGGACAAAAATGACCGCACCTGGGAGCACCATTCGGTGGTGAACGGCCGACCCAATAACATTGTCACACGAAGGCAATAAGAAGTTTGTCCTGCCGACACGGCAGGATCCAGGTCACCGCGTGGCGGACCGAAAGGTCCGAAAAGAGCGGAACGAATGCGTTTTCTTTTTCTCTTTTTCTGTTTCTTTTTCGCGGTAATAGTTGGCATATTTTTTTCGCGTGTTCGCAACGCCGGCCGCGATATCGCCCGATCTCCGTATCGCCCGGCGCATAATGGCCTCTCTCTCTCTCTCTCTCTCTCTCTCTCTCGACTGTGGCACGCGTATATCAATCAGAATGCGACCGAGGGGGTTGCAAGGACGAACGGTTGTCGTACGAACGCAATTAACGATGCCGCAGCGTCCGTGCGGCGATAAACTTTCGGAAACCTCGTTCGGCCATTGCGGAATGTCGCGTTCGCCCGATCCCATTTGTTAAGTCGTCCGGCCCGATTTATGCCCCTGTCCATAGCGCCGGTCGTCGCGTGAATCTCCAGCTGGATTTTCAGATTGGCATCGATCTCGGAAGTTGAAACGTTCCGTGGCCCGGCCGCTGGCAGGAAATTGACGTTTCTCCTCGTCGTTAACTGTACGACCGAACGAAACGGCAACCAGCCGCCGCCGCCGCGCCGCGCCGCGAACGAAGAATTAATATCTCTAAGGCCCCGGCCGGATAGCGATTCCATTTCGAACGATTTGTCAAGAGTCGAACCGGTTCGCCGATGTCGCTCTGCCAAACGTTCGAGAAATGCCCGACGACGCGTAGCGGTCGATTTTCGCATAGAAAAAGCGGAGGAAAGTCGGTTTTAAAAAAAAACGTATCCCCATAAAGCATAATTTATTCGCTAGCGGTCGATTAAACGCGCGTGGCTTATATTTTACTCGCTGTTATTTGCTTTTGTTATTTTGTTGTTGCTGTTATTTTGCCGTGTCTACGAATCGTCCTAAATTTATGTCGTTACCGATTGTTAACGCTAGATTCACGGGAACCCGTCAGAATGGCGGGTCGCTAATTTTTTCATTTACGAGATTATTCATATCGTGAAGATACATATAAAAAAGGTCTGTTTTTGTGCTGCGTAAATCTAGCGTTGAAAACGAGCCGCGAGCCTCGAACGATCGTATTCCCTCTTCCCGAATTGTCCATTTTTTTGCGCGCAATCGGAGCGTCAATTAGGGGAGAATTTACTGCGCCTTGTGCGCACGGGTTCGGAGACGTCGTCGCGTCAGAATGCAATTTTGTAGCTGGAACACGTCGGTAGAAAGCGGCCAGCTTAATCGGCTAAAAGGAGGAAGGAAGAAATCCAGCACGAGACCTTGGCATTAAGAGGTGCATACACCTTGAATAGGAGAGCCGATAGTAGACCGATAGTAACCTGCTCAGATGTTATCGCTTTTTGGTCAGATCGCAGAATTTGCAACGAGCGTGGAACGGAAAATCATCGAAATTCGCGTATCGTTAGAACGTTTTTCTTTTCTTTTTTTTTTTTGACGGCTCGGTTTTCAAGAAAAAGAGTCGCGTGAGTGAGTCGTAGATAGCTTAAACAGGGTGTCCCAAAAATGTCTCGCACTCCGAAAGTGGCGGTTTCCTCGGGTCATTCGAAGCAACTTTTTCCTTTACAAAAATCTTCTACGAGGCACCGTTAGCGAGTTATCAACGAAAAACAGTGACCAATGAGAGGCGAGCTCGGCTGACGCGAGGCGACCGAGCCAATGAGCGGAACTGGGCTTCGTGCGCTGGTTGGCTGGGCCGCCTCGCGTCAACCGTACTCGATTCTTATTGGTCATTGTTTTTCGTTGATAACTCGTTAACGGTGGCTCGGACAACATTTTTCTAAAGAAAGAAGTTGCTTCGAATGGTCCGAGGAACCCGCCATTTCCGGATCGCGAGACATTTTTGGGACACCCTGTATACTATCATCGTACAGTCGTTTGTTCCCGATTGCAATTTATGCGCACTCCGCGAACACAAAACGGCAGATCCGTATTTCAATTAACAGTTCCATTATCTTCATTGATCATCCGAGCAAATGTCGCGTGATTGCATCCAGTCCGTTCGTACATTGCGGATATTTCGTGTCATATTGATTAAATGGAATACTAAATCGTGTGTGCGCTCCCTATTTTTAGCGTTTGCAATTTGGAATGTTCGGTGGTGTCGCCGTAGGTGTTGCTGCCGAACGGGCCATTTTTATTCCCCGTATTATTAATAAGACTCGCAGGAGATATATACATATATAATAATATAATATAACAATAATAATAACAAATAATAATATAATAACGTAGTATATAATAATATAATATATGATAATTGTAATATATAATATATATAATATGTAATGTATATGTAATATATATATATATATATAATATGTAATGTATATGTAATATATATATATATAATATGTATTATATATTATATAACACAATATATAAATATACATATACATATGTACGTTCCGATACATGAACGAACACACAAATCCATTTATACGTCAACGTGTAAATATTTCACTGCGAATCTATAACATTATAGCGCAGGCAACTCCACATTGATTATTTATTTATCGATTATTAGAAACCCAAGCATCGGTATACTATAAACGGACATTCTAATGCGAATTGTGCATCGAATTTTTCTTAGACAGGAATCGAGCGTTTCATTGGAATTGATCGAAGAGTGCTCGTTTTTTTTTCTTTTTCTGTTTTTTTTTTTTTTAGAAAGCGTTTAGAGAGAAAATTCTGATTTATCGCGTCTTTCGCTCATTTCTATTCATAAGAAACTTATCGCAGTCGCTGTCTCGAGGAGCTCTACTCTCGTTGAATTTTTCCGCTACGCTACTTTAAATAGCGCGACCGATGCATCGCGCGGATAATTTGAATTTCCACAAGCAGAACGATTGCATTTAACGGCTCGATAGCGCCGCCAGTTAACGTCTTTTTCCCTTCTTGTACATTGGTTAATTACGAGCCAGATGTCCGGCGACCTGGATAAATCCTTTTGTATTTCATTTTCATCCGATACGATTATTCGCCCGGTTGCGTCCAGTTTTCCTCACGTCTTTCAAACACGGAATACGGTAATGTTTCTCTAATTGACGCTCAGATTGTCCACAGAAATGCACAATTTTGGAAGAGGGGATACGATTGTTCGAATCTTGCGGTTTGCTTTTATAGTTACGAATTGTCAACAACTATAAAAGGAGTCGCAGGGCTCGAATAATCGTATCTCCTGTTCCGAAATTGTCCATTTGTGTGCACAATCTGAGCGTCAGTTAGGGAGACATTACTATGTACAGTATTATTCTGTACTTATAGAAGTACTTAAGTATTTCTTCAGTATTTTTATACAGTATTATTATTATTTCTACAGTATTATTATAGAAATACGATTACTCGAGCCTTGCGACTCCATTACTGTACATAATAATGTCTCCCTAATTGACGCTCAGATTGTCCACAGAAATGGACAATTTGGGAAAGAGAGATACGATTATTCGAGCCTTGCGGTTTGCTTTTATAGTTACGAATTGTCAACAACTATAAGAGGAGTCGCAAGGCTCGAATAATCGTATCTCCTGTTCCGAAATTGTCCATTTTTATACACAATCTGAGCGTCAGTTAGGGAGACATTACTATGTACAGTATTATTCTGTACAGTATTCTTTAGTATTTCTCAGTACAGCTAGCTTCTTAAGTATTTCTTCAGTGTTTCTCTACAGTATTATTATTATTTCTACAGAATTATTATAGAGATACGATTATTCGAGCCTTACGACTCCATTACTGTACATAATAATGTCTCCCTAATTGACGCTCAGATTGTCCAGAAAAATGGGCAGATTGCAGTACCAGGCCGCGCCGGGCGAGTTCGTAGCTATTCGAACCGTACGCTGTTTTTTTTCGATCCGAGTCCCTTAAAATGCAAGATTTCGCGGCAAGATTTCAAGCTTCGAAGAAAAACGGTAGTCGTTATAGACCTGCGGATTCGATGCATTCGTGACAATAATTAATGGTCGAATACGAAACTCTGTAAGGACACCGGTATAATAATTTAATAATTATATCGCGCCGTTTTCAACTTATCGAACTAGTTCAAATTGTATACGCATATCTATATCTTCACTTTTGTTTCTTACCGATTGCTCTCGACAATTTTGTATTTCTCATGAAAACTCGCGGTCCTGTTACGCGAGCGCGTGAAATTCGCAGTCCGTTAAATCATAGATACGTACATACATACCGCGCAACGCGTTTGATTTCTCTGCGCTCTTTGTGCTTGTAACACGAGCACGCGGCAGCAATTGTACAATTATGTCCGAGGATCGGCACGAGGGCGAAACAAACGATATAGTATACGTAACACGTATACCTGATAATTTCCAAGTGAAATTTTATCGCACACGGTTCCCATTATTCTGTTCATTCCGGCCTGGTCACGAAATATCCTAAACATCTTGAAATTTGAGAACATGTTTCCCCGTTCTCACCGAGATCACAATTTAAATAGCCAACGGTCGCGCTACCTTTTTTACGCGCGACGAGCATACTTCTCCATGACGAGCGTACTCGTCAAACACAGCTAACTGGTTAATTGCCCGGTATCATCCGGCCAAAGAGACCAACAGAGACGTCTCGGTCGCCGGAGGATCTGTCGAAAGAACGACGGATGCAACGCGGCGCGGCTCGGCGCGACTCGGCTCGGCTCGGCTCTGCTCGACTCGGCTTGGCGCGGCGCGGCTCGACGCCGCTCGGCGTAATTTCTGCGCCGGTAATTACGATGGCATTGTTCTAAATGAGTGCTCGCCACGCCGCCGGCGTACCTTTTTTCAAGGATGTTCCTCGCTTCAGATGCCTCGCCATGAAACTGGAAAGTAGCTGCATACTTTTCTTCCGAGCGATTTCTTCTCGCCGCCGCCGCCGCCGTCGCCGTCGCCGCCGTCGTCGTCGTCGTCGTCTCCCGGTCACTCTCGTCGTCTCGCGGTCACTTTTCTCCCCTCGATCAAATTATCGATCAGTGACTCCCGTAAACGAGAGCCCGCGCTCCCGGTCAACAGTCCTTTCCCCGACCGCCCGGGGAAACGAGACTCGCCGATCCGCGACGAAACGAAACGAAACGAAACGAAGCGAAGTCGAGCCTCTGCCGGTCTAACCCTGTCCCGTCGTGTTCACCGTGTTCCTAGCGGACCGCCGCATTTTCTCACGCGGAAACCGATCCGAGAACTGTCGTGGGCATCTCGCGTCGATTCGACGAACATCCGTGGACGAACATCGGGGGAAAACAACGAGCGATGCCCGTCGTGCGACCCGATCTCTTTTAAACGTTGCGTTTAACGCGCAATCGTTGCGTCTCGTTCCCCGAAGCCGGAACAAGGTAATCGTACAGTCATTCCAGATAGTATGAATTTTTCAAGATTAAGCATTAACGGCTTTTTCACTTTCTCGGCGGATCCGATGGGATTACCGTTAGATCGGCGGACGATATGAATGCGCAGCGTTTTCACGGTGCTCTCCTCTTATCTCTGTGCCGGTGATGAAAATGTTTAGAAACGCGCGTTTACCGCGCCGCTAATTATTGTTTATCGTACGTGCGTAATTATTATTTATTATCTATTAATTGTTGTTAACGCGGTTGTAATCGGACCGCGGATCGGATCTTCACGCGAAATGAACACCGTCTTCACGTCGATCGCGAAAGATGCAGAATTATGTACTATTGATATTAATGCAGAATTATGTACTATTTAATTAATTAATACATGAATCATGTATACAGAATTATTTGTCGAATAATTTCGGTGCGCTGAGAACGAGATGCACGATCGTTCTTAAATAGTATTTAATCTTCCGGTCGTTTGAAATTACACATCCTCGTTTCTCGCGATCGCGAATCCATGAAATCCACGGCCTACCGATAATATCACAGAGATCTTCTCGGTCCCGGTTTCCTTCAATAGACAGCTTTGATTATACGTTTCACTGTGTCGTCGCTGAAGCAATAGTGATTTATATAAAATGATTTATATGATTTTATTGAAATAATTAGTAATAATAATAACAATAATAATAATAATAATAATAACAATAATAATAATAATTATATAATTTTATATAAATAGTTTATAGAACTCGTATCTTCGAGCTATAATAATTAGTAATAATAATAATAATAATAATAATATTTATATAATTTTATATAAATAGTTTATAGAACTCGTATCTTCGAGGTATAACAATTGGTAATAATAATAATAATAATAATAATAATAATAATAATAATAATAATATTTATATAATTTTATATAAATAGTTTATAGAACTCGTATCATCGAGGTATAATTATTGCATTTACGATAGGATCGTATCGTTATTATATATTATGTAATTATTTAAGAAAAAACTGTGTCGGAAGAAGGCTACATGAACAGACAAATTCTAGTAAACTGATTTCAAGGTCTCGCATGCTGTTTAGTTCGCGCAAAACACAGCGGTTCACGCTTCTTTTGTTGTTTTCTTTTTTTTCGCGTGTGAACTGGACGCCGTCCAAGGCCATCGCGGCAAGTTGCATCCGGCAAGGAGATTCCGGGAACAAATGAAAAATATATTATACAATCTAGTCGTACGAAGACGTAATTGTAAATCAGACTGCGGATCGCGTTGCGCGAAATAAAAATTGTCCGACGTGAATTGCAGGACGTGGGATCTTGAGCCGAGCGCGATCTTGATTCTCTCTCGAACAAGATTTTAGTAAGTTGCAACATTAATATTACATTAACATTATATTAATAATGTTATATAATTTAATATTATATATAATATAATATAATATATAATTTAATATTATATAATATAATATAATATATTAATAATATAACAAGTCATAACATTTTAACAAAAGTCTAACGTATCATTTAACGACCGTACCAACGTCTTCAGTTTCTTTTACACCATTCCGTTAGTATTCCGCGTTTCACCCGTGCACTTTTTCCCAAAAATTCGTAAAATCCGCAGTCCGTTAAATCGTTCGTGGACGTCGAGCTTCACGGACGCGGACATTTTGCGGCGGCGGTTCACGAACCCCGGGTAAAGCGTCCCGCGAGCAAGTGTACCGCGGAGCCGCACGAACTGCAACGCGTCGTGAACCGAATCGGCAAGTGTCGATGAATTGACGCGAGGTTCGCGAGATTCGCGCGCGGGCAGCGTCCGGTTATTATATAGTTTCTTGCGTAAATGAAATCGAGGGAACGAACGGGATCGCGGGAGGTCACTTTATGAAACGATCCGACGGACGCTTCCAACGCGAGGGTTGTTACTAATTTTTCTATCCCACGCCTCGGATTTACCAACCGCGCGTATTTTCCCATAATACGTGGAACAACTTATGGCTGTCGTACCGGGCTCGATCGTGTTTTCTCTATTGCGAATAGCGTGCACTCGTCCGCATCGATATTTCCGATCTTCCACTACACTCTTTTGAACAGAACTCGAGGTTATTTTTCATTATTTCATTATTATTATTATTATTATTATTATTATATTATATTATATTATTACTATTATTATTATGTTATATTATATTATATTATATTAATATATATTAGTATATTATATTAGTAGATATTCGTATATTAATATATATTATTATATATTATTATTATATTATAATATATTATTTCATTATTATCATTATTATATTATATTATATTAATATATATTAGTACATATTTGTACACTAATATATATTATTATATTAATATTATATTATTATTATTATTATTATATTATTATATTATTACTTAGAATAGAATTTCGCAACGTTATTACAGTCGGTAAAGATTTATCGTATTAATTGAAGGACTCGCGGTTATCTTATCTTTTCTTTACTCATTCTAGTACTCCGCATCGAGCCGTTCTGTATATTTTATAAGCAACGGATAATCTGTCGTGCATACGAGATAAATAAATAAATGAACAAATAAACCCGCGCGTTGCGGGGCGGGAGTTCTCGCGGGCGTTTTCTCCGATTCCTGGCGGGAATTCGCGAATGTGTGCCACCGCCGACGCACGGGCTCGTACTGAACGCGTGCAAATTGTTGCTCGTACCGCGAATGGCACCGACCATCCGCCGCGCGTCTACGGAAACTCCGCCGGTTAGATTCGCGCTTGCGCCCCGCCACGGTGTCGCGTCTGCGGGCACGGCAAACTTTCGGATTGATTGGGAAAAGATGTCCCGCGGGCGCGGGATCAATGGATCGTTCGCTCGCATCGTTGGGCGAGACCAGATTACGATCGGCGATTTCTGGCGATTTCTGTGGCCGAACAGCGGCCCGAAGCCATCGCGCACACGCGGACCATTGTTCTCGATCTTCTCGGAAAGTAAATATTTGTAATCTTCTTCAGGGAGAAACTCGATACTCGTCGCGCGTAAAATATAGCGACCGCCTGGCTATTTAACACGTTGAATGCCGCGAGGATCACCGGTGACCGGCACTTAACTTGGCGGTGACGCCATGATCGGGGCCCCACCGGTGACCGACGCGCCCGAATTGATAGAAATACATACAGCGTGTCCCGAGAATGTCTCGCGATCCGGAAATGGGAGGTTCCTCAGGTCGTTCGAAGCAACTTTTTCCTTTGCGAAAATGTTCTCCGACGCTTCGTTTACGAGTTATTGACGAAAAACACTGGCCAATAAGAGGCGAGCTCGGCTGGCGCGCGGCGGCCCGGCCAACGAGCGCACGGAGCCCAGTTTCGCTCGTTGGCTCGGCCGTCCCGCGCCAGATGATCTCGCCTCCGATTGGTCACTGTTTTTCGTTAATAACTCGTAAACGAAGCCGCGGATCGCATTTTCGCTGAGGAAAAAGTTGCTTCGAATCGTCTCGGGTATCTCCTACTTTCGGATTGCGAGACATTTTTGCGACACCTTGTGCATGTATGCGTTCTCCGAGTAGAAAACGGTACGAATCTACAGGCATATGCGGCGCTCGCTAACTACGCTAAAATTGTCGATTGACGAAGATCGAACGAACGGTGCCGTTAAACAACGGTGCATCGGTCGCTCTCTGCGAAACGTTCACGTTCGGTGGCCCGCGAACGTCTCGCCAACGTGTGGTTGTTGCGAACACCTTGTGCGCCGCGCACGATACCGATGTCCGACAGTTCCATACTTTAGGGGAGAAGTGCCCCGGTGAGCACGATACCCCGTGTGTGCACGCGTTCACACGCACGGTTTTTCGTCTCCGCGTTCAGGGAGTATGGGAAAACGGTTCCGTCGAATTAGCGAGGTTTCGTGAATTCACGCCGCGTGCGTCTACGCTGCGTCAATAAACGCGAATCTATTTACGTTGCCACAGGCCGTAAAATATTTTTATCGGGGAAATATCTACGCGAACAACGACGACGACGACGACGACGGCAAGATGAACGAAAACGAAAGACACGTTGAACAAATGTCCCGAAACTATGCATAATGTGTAACGCGTGAACGCTTATTAGCTCGGATAATCTAAACGCGGCGTAACATTTCGCCTAAAATTAGTGTACTTTCCGTTTTCGATTCTGTCCATTCGTAACGTAAACGAGCCTTCGAGGTAAAGGTCAAACGCGAGGGAAGTTCTCGAAATCTTCAAAGAGGATCCGGTTGGACACGGAGTATAAACATTGTGGTGTTTCACTGCATGTACATACAGTAAATTCTTCTTAGTTGAGACGCTCAAGATTGTACACACAAACAGTGTGGACAATTTGGGTAGAGAGGGGGTACGATTATTCGAGCCTTGCTGCACACGTTTTTACAGTTGCCCGGCTTCGAAATATTCTAAACTTCTTGAATTGATCCCCCCCCCCATTTCCGTATTACGAAACATTTTTGGGACACCCTGTATATTAGGTTGGGGAATAAGTTCGTAGCGTTTTTATATTTTACTATTTTTTATATGATATATATATATATATATATAATTTATAGTATTATATAGTATTATATATATATATATATATATATATATATATATATATATATATAATTTATAGTAATTTACCGATATAATATATTCGAAAGTATCATAAAATAACGAGCGACAACGTCTACATAAATTCTTCTCAATCGACGCGAACGCGATTCGCGAGATTTCGAGAATGTCCAAGAATTTCCTCGAACAACCAAGAAAGAAAAAAGAAGAAAAAACGAAAGCATATATCGGTTCACGATGACGGGATTTAAATCATCGGAGCGGGGCTCGCGAACGTGCAACGCCGGGACGACGTGCAACGCGGCAAGCAATACGGTGCCTCTGCCACGGACTGTGCCACCGCTTTTAAGCTACCGGGAGAGCTCCTCGTCGACGACCACTTTTCCTTTTTTATTTGTTTCTTGACCAACATCTGTCCGCCATACCTTGCTGTACCGCATTACGTTGACGCAGCCCGTGCACGACACGCGGATCCGACAACTCCGACGTTATGGTGCAAGGTGCACCCCGTCTGCCGCGGCGGCGGCGGGTAGCGGGGTGGGGCGGGGAGGTGGAAGCGCGGAGAATTTCTCGGAGAAAAAGCGCCTCGAGGACCGTATCATCGGACGCGCGTCGCCCGATGTTTGATTTAAAGGCTACGGGCGAACTTTTTCGACCGCGGAATCGCGAACGATCGACCAAACAAATACGTACGTACGTGCATCGTCGAAGGAGTAGTCGGTGTCCCATGGACAAGCCGACATTGGCACCGGAAATGGCCTACAAAAGCGATACGCGTGCCTGTAATTTCATTTTACCGATATATTTCGGAATTATTTTTCTGTACTCATCGTCAACCTTTTTCTTAGCCGGCAAAATATCGTTCGGTTCGACCGCGCGCGCGATTCCAGAAGAACGGCCGACGTTAATTCGATCATTTCATTCCGCGTGAATAAGGATTTTCACGGTCGGGGTTCGACCGTCCGTTTCATTTTAACGCGCCGAGGTAATTCTACGATATCGAATAGATTTAGGATATTTTATTTGTTTCGCTCGGTCGAAACGTTATTGCATTTTGAAAAGTGTCCAAATATTAAGCCTTTGCACTCGAAGCCATTTTAACTGTAAATCTAGATTGATTTTGTTGACTTATACCAAGTAACTTATACTAACTAAGTGACATATTATACTACTTATACTACTAAGTGACTTATATTATACTACTTATACTACTAAGTGACTTATATTATACTACTTATACTACTAAGTGACTTATATTATACTACTTATACTACTAAGTGACTTATATTATACTACTTATACTACTAAGTGACTTATATTATACTACTTATACTACTAAGTTACTTATATTATACTACTTATACTACTAAGTTACTTATATTATACTACTTATACTACTAAGTAATTGCCGATTTCAGTTATAGATGTCTCTCACTCCCATTTTCATGATATCCGTAAATGTTATATTATAAAATTATTATTATTATTATTATTATTATTATTATTATTATTATTATTATTATTATGTTATTTTTTATTATCCGTGAACGTTAGCAACTGGACAAATTGAATGCAGCGGTCAAGGAAAAGCGACCAGAATTGGTCGATCGTAAAGGTGTCATTTTCCAGCAGGACAATGCTAGGCCGCACACGTCTTTGTCCACTCGGCAAAAATTCATGGATATTGGTTGGGAATCGATGTTACACCCGCCATATAGCCCTGATCTCGCGCCATCGGATCACCACTTATTTTGATCCCTCTACAACTCCCTTCGTGGTAAAACTTTTAATGACGACGACGCTGTCAAATCTCACTTAACTCAGTTTTTGGCCGAAAAGGATCAGACTTTCTACGAGCGTGGAATTTTCAAGTTGTCAGAGAGACGGCAAGAGGTCGTCGAACAAAATGGAAAATACATTACAGATTAAACTTCGTTCCAAGTAAAAAACAATTTTTTATTTCATTGAACAAATCGGCAATTACTTAGTCGCCAACCCAATACATGACAAAGTGCGTTTCATGCATATGAAATTTAGTCTTGTGACTCGTACGACAGTTAGGCTCTTAATATCTTTTTTTTTATCTAAACTTTGATAATATAAAAATTATCCTAGAACGTGATAAAACAATTTTTTTTTTAGTGGTGCCTAAGAGTCACCGCTCGAGTGCAAAGGGTTAAATGAGGGATCCACTGTGTCGCGTTTCGATGAAATTGAACGCGCCAAATCTGTGCAACGAGAATATCTTCTGTACAGATAACAGCTTCTTCGAATTTCCCTCGAACCTTTACCATCTTTTCGCGCCGAGAGCTCTAATCGCGCGCGGCTTCTTGCTCCGCGATGCTGGCTCGAGCGATCAAATTCGATTATTCCAGGGGCCCGAGAGAAAGAAAAGTTCGCGAGGAATGAATCTGTTCTAAATAAGAGGGAACACCGATACCGAGTTCGGTATGCGGCGGTACAGTAGATCCGATAAAAAAAATTCGTCTTCCAAAGGAAAAGTGGGTCCCGCCGCCAGCCCGTTTCCATATATGCAGATATCTTAGGAGACAGCTCCTTTCACGCAAGGTTAGTAAAGTTCGTTCTGAAACCTGTTCTTGTTTTGTCGTAGGCATCGACAGGCCTCGGTCAGCTTCCTATTTTAAACGTATTTGAAACGTGTCTCGTACGAGAAACGTGCGCGCGGCCCGCGCGAGGAATGTGCACGCGCCGGTTTACATTTCCCCGCGAAATCTAAGCGAGAGATGCGCGCGTATCCAAAATTATCGGCCGACCGATTGTTTGTTTTCCCGCGGGAAACCATCCGACGACACATGATCGCGGAGACTTCGTGCCGGAAAGATCGACGCTTTTTGCGCGCGGTCGCGAGAGTCGAGCCTTTTACTCGGCGAGAAGCTTTTCAGAAAAGCTATTGAAAGAATATATATAATATATATAAATAAATAATAAATAATAATAATAATAATAATGAAAAAAGAATAATAATAATAAATAATAAACATATTATATATAATATATATAAAGAATATATATAATATTGTGCCGAATATTTTCAGGACCAACGATCAGATTTTGACAACGAGCCTACAACGAGGATTTTTTTACTACTGAAAGGTATTTCAATCCTTTCAACTCGAAGGCACCGCTACAAAGTGTTCCGTCATGTTCCAAACTAATTTTTAAAACGTCAACTTTTTTCAGCTCGGTGTATTATGTGGCCAGCGCTGGGAAAAAGATAGATTATTGAAACAGTAAGTAGAGTAGTATAAATATTTGTATCTTCTCATCCGACACAAAGTTGGCGGAACGAACTATTTTCCAAATGAAAGTTACATATGGAAACAGCATTTTAACACGTTGAATGCCACGGGGGCCACCGGTGACCGGCACTTAACTTGGCGGTGACGCCATGATGGGGACCACCGGTGACCGGCGCGCCCAAATTGATAGAAATATATATAATTTCATATATCTAAAATAATAATAATAATAATAATAATAATATAATAAAAATAATACCTAAAATAATAATAATAATAATAATAATATAATAAAAATAATATCTAAAATAATAATAATAATAATAATAATATATCATCGTGGCGCCGCGGACAATTTCTGTAAAACCAGCGTGGCATTCAACATGTTAAATACATTCAACTATACATAATATCCTTATTGAAACTATCGTTTCAAAAAATGATTATTTCTCAGATTCTGTATCGCGCGAGAGAAGACGCAAACATTTATAGTCCACTCACCGTGTATGTAAAAGATCCATTCTTTTCCGGCCCTGATTACGGCACGTCGCGCGCTTCGAATAAAAAAAGGTCGAAGCTGTAGCCGAAGAAACGGAAAGTCGCGGTGGGAATTGGGGGGAATATACGTTCGTGTTCGGTCGAAACAAAAACAAAACTCGGTCGGCTGGCAGGGGGGGGGCGAAGCTACCGTTAACACCAGTTTCATAAATTAGCCCGCGGCCGTGCCGATATCTCCTTTAAAACTTGATCGAGACGCGGCAATCCACACGCTGGCCCGAATTCGTGCGGCTCTCGGGCGAGCGAGCACGTGCATCATCGGGTGGAAGAACCCGGCGGGCCGGCGGGCGGGCCGCGTACCCGCGAACTTCGGGCATGCACGAGTCCCGCGATTTCCAGGGATCTAGCACGCGCGCGCGCGCGTGACACACGCGACGCTTTCCACCGCGCCAGCGGCGTGAGCCAGAGGACCATGTAACCCATTAACCCCTTAATGCGCAGTTTTTTTGAAAAAGGCCGGCCAAAAAAGATCAATTCTTTTTAATGTAAAAGAACACAATTTAGAACGTTGTCTTGGCAAGAAAATTACAAAAATACAAAAATATTAAATATTTATACAATTGGTATGATTTCTAATTTTCAGAATATTACTATTATTATTATTATTATTGTTATTATTATTATTATTATTATATTATATTATATTATATTATATTATATTTTACATTATATTTTAGTGAAATATATATTGAAAAATGAGCGAATCAGAATCTGAATATGAATACGCTGTCGGAAAGCGGCTCACAAGGAAGAAATAAGTCGTAAGTCGAAAGTAGAAAAAGGATATATTTTATACTTGAATAAGTAAGTGTTATATAGCTTACAATCCCATGTAAATGATAAGTATCAATAAAACGATTGTTTTCTTTTTTTGCTTTCACATTGTTATCTTCAATTCTCGATTGCATTCGAGCGTGAAAAATTATAGCAACACAAAGTACAACGCCGCTCGAATTGTCTCGAGTGTGCACAGCTTGGCCAGTTTAGCGCGCTCGAGTTAACTCGAGCGTGCACGTTAAGGGGTTAACGGTTCTCGTCTTACTTTATTCTCCTTTATTTTCCAGCGGCCCGATACCGCTCTGACCTTGATGCCCACGTCGCATGCGAAGGAAAAGTGGAAAGGAAACGCAGGGCCCGCCCCGCCGGGTGGTCGCGCCCCTTTCTCCGAAGATATTTATCGTCCGGCTGGCTTATCCGATCGGGATCCGTTCTCTATTTCTCCGCGATTGGAACGGTGGCTGCGCCGGCGACGGCGGCGGCGCTGCGGCGGAGGGGCGGGGAACGTCGGCCGATTAAAAACGAAGTCTCTGTTACACTTACTCGGTCGGGATCGTTCGCTCGCTCGGCCGGCCCAGGAGGGTTACCGATTTTCCACGTGCCGCCACTCTTTCACCGGATCCGGACACTTTCACTCGGCTGGATCAAGAAAAATCGTTCCCGATCTGTCGTCTCTCCGCGCAGGCGCACACATAATCGTCCAACGCACCCGTCCTCGGCCACGAGTACAACAGCACTGACCTGCCGTCACAGAGGGAGAAGAGAACGGACCAGGTAACAGAACCTCTCGACTGTTCCTCTCTTGCGTCCTCTTTCTTCTCCGACACTCTCCTTCGTCGCCTCGTTCCTTCTTTATTCCTGCCCCGGACCGCCCCGCCGGCCTCGCGCTCTCTCGCGAGCTCTCTCTCTTTCTTCTTCTCCCTCCCTCTCTCTCTCTCCCTCTCTATTTCTCTCTCTCACTCTCTCTATTTCTCTCTCCCTCTCTATTTCTCTCTCTCTCTCTCTCTCTCCCTCTCTATTTCTCTCTCTCTCTCTCTCTCCGGCTTCTTCTCGCCTTGTCTATCTTCCCGTCCTTCCTCCTCGTCCTCTGACCTTTCTCTCTTCTATTTCCTCTATCTTCCCTCTATCAACAGTTTTCTTTTCTCTTCTTCTCGTTTCTTTCCTCGTTTCTTTTATTCCTTCCGTCCGTTCGCCGTTTACCGATCTCTCCCTCCGGTTTCGTCCTATGCGCCGCGACCGTCTCCCATCGGTTTCTACACACGCCGGCGACTTGTTGGTTACCCCCTTTTTTTCTCTCTTCTTCGATCGGCAAAACAGTAGTGATGTCGTGACGAATACAAATCCGTCATGCTAATGGAGAGACACGCAGAAAATATTATACTTTATCCCCGGTGCTGATGCTGAAGCTGATGCTGCTGATGCTCTGCTACTGCTGCTGCCACTGCTGCTGCTACTGCTGCTGGGGTTTCGGTTTTACAAACGCTGTCCCATTATGGGAGTCGACGGCGCAGCATCCGCTTCGGTCGGCAGACGGTTCACGCGTCGAAGTTCCTTATGAGGATATCCTGCTCAGAGGCTGGTGATATTTTAACGGAATAAAAAGCGTCGGTGACGAGCAAACTGCCACGGTGTCTCGTTATTTATTGGTCGTCGGACAAGATTTCGCCCGGATAAGAAATCCTCGGTGTCGATTGAAAGGCTGCGACCTCGGTCGTTTGTCGGTCGCGACGTGAAGATGGAAGCTGTTCGTAAAAGTCGGTCGGCCGATCGTTCGACGATAGCTTGTAAAAGCCAACGTATTTCCTATATCGCGTAGAATCGCGGAAAGAAATGAACGAACGTCGCGGCTGGTTCGCGTGAATACATTTTTTCACGGCTTTTACAGCCCGACGAGCTGCTGGAGATCCGCTTTCAATAACATTATCGTTGTATACATTGTGACTTCCGCGTGCACCGGAAGTCGTTCACGACTCCCCGACAGGTCTCGCGATACACTGTCTTGCTAACATGCAAACGCGGCGAGACTATCGAACGAGTTTGAAATATCCTCGACCGTTAGTTCTGTCTGTGAATTGTGTAACGGTGTGCAAATTCGAAGACAGTTTCGGCCATTGGGATTTGTAGAGTCACAAGTTTAAACGGAAAAAAGAAACGGTATCCGAGATTCAACGAATCAGCTTTCCTCTGCTCCTTCGACGCCAGAAGCATGTATAGCAGGGTGTCCCAGAAATGTCTCGCAATCCGAAAGTGGCGGGTTCCTCGGGTCGTTTGAAGCAACTTTCTCCTTTGCAAAAATTTTCTCCGAGGTACCATTAGCGAGTTATTAACGAAAAACAGTGACCAATGAGAGGCGAGCTCGGCCGGCGCGAGGCGACCGAGCCAATGAGCGGAACTGGGCTTCGTGCGCTGGTTGCCTGGGCCGCCTCGCGTCGGCCGTACTCGATTCTTATTGGTCACTGTTTTTCGTTGATAACTCGTTAACGGTGCCTCGGAGAACATTTTTCTAAAGAAAGAAGTTGCTTCAAATGATATATATTATAATATATTATAATATATTATAATATTATATTATATTATATATATATATTATATTTATTATTATATATTATTATATATATTTATTATTATATTATTACATTATATATATATAATGTATAATAATATATAATATAATTTTTATCGAATTTCAGTACATCCTCGCCCGTCGATTTGCACTTCCGGCAACGAAGTCGTACGCGTACTTGCGACAACTGCTGCCGAAAGCTTGGAAAGGTACCGCTTTTGCGGTTTCTTTGAAAACGATCGGAAAGATCGTCTTATTTATTTTTCGCATTCTAAACCGGACTCTCCTGCCTCCTCGAACGCGAACGGAACAACATGTCGGAAGCGTTAATTTTTCTTCGATGGAACACTACGTGAAACGCGCACGTAGAGAAAGTTTACTTTCGAGGTAAACTTGCTCGGAGCACAGCCGATAACATAAATACAGAACGAAGAAATTCGTTCGATCGTTTCCCTTGTCGTTTAAAAAAAAAAAAAAGAAAAATGTGGAGACATTAATTTAAGCATTCGTTTTGTCGTTTCATAAACATTCTCTAACGAGTGAACGAAGCAGTGCGAGTCCAATTTTGACCAAAATGATATAGTAGGTCGTCGTTCTCTAAAGAAAAAATGTAGTATTACCAAATCGAATACGGACGTAACCTTTATAAATCAAACAAGGAGGAAACGTACAGTGTCCCGCAAAAGTGTTCGTACACCTTTTTTTCGTTATTAGGCTTTCAGATGTAAGAAGATAAAAGACGTGAAAATTTTATTTTCTTTTTTATCGTTTTTAAGGTTATATTAGAAAAAGCTATTTCAGTCGTTCTCTAGTAGAGTAATCGTTCTGTCGCCTTAATAAAATTCAGCTGGTTTAATCCAGTTCGAACAACAATTATTGCTTCTTAACACTAAACAAACCGACCTGTAATGACGACTAGCGTACAACTCATAAGAGTGAAAAGATAGAATTCATGTGGGTTTTGTAAAGTTTTAATTACGAGACTTGTTTCAATAATATAATTTGTTCGATCATTCAAGAAGTCTCCCAAAGTTCGTAGTATCGTAAAATTAAAAAATCAGTCATTTCGACCGCGGTAGGTTTAGTGTTGAAACGTGTACGAACGCTTGCAGGTCACTACTGTTTTTTTAACCAGTCCGGACACCTGACGATCTCACACGACACAAATCTGTTTTGCCGCACAACGATCCCCGACGTCAACTAAACAGGGACACCGGGGAATTGTGAAACGAAAGACACACAACAAAACCGGCGCGGCGGCGATTCGACCGGCGGTGGTGGTTTCAACGTGAAAAGCACCGATCACCCTCCCCCGTCGACGCATCGTAGCACGGTAGATCGATCGATATCAACACCGAATAGAATAGGCCCTTACCTGATCGCCGCGGGTCCTGCTGCCTTTACATCGCCGTAACACCGGTAATCTAGCGGCTAGTAGCGTACGCGCAACGAAGTTCACCGTCTTCTCCCATAACCCCGTGTAGAGCATATTGCTCTCGCGCACAGAGAACGCATTGTTACGGTCGTCAGCTGCTGCTTCGCTTCAAACGAGTACTCTTTCTACATGGGTTGGAGGGAGGGGAGATCCACCGGGGTTCCGGGGCACGAGTTGCGGAGGGGAACTGCCGTACGCTTAGGAAGAGAGGGGGCTCCCATTCGTTCCCCTCTATTGTTCCCGACGCAATACGCATGGAATTTTCACCCGACCGATTGTCTCCGCAAATTGGGCATTCGTTGTCACCTATCGAGCATCATCGTCGCTTACGTTTACCGCGAAAATACGCTTCTAACGGTTTGTTTTTACTCTGCCGACAGTGGACTCGACAGTGGTCCCCGGAGAGCAGAGATACATCTATGGACAAGATAACGAAACATCCTGAAAATCGTCGGAACGAGGGCTGCGTATTCCACAGTTACATTCGACCCTCTTTTGTATAGCTGCACAATCGACGATGGCCAAGCATCGTTCGCAGCTTTCTTGATATTTTTCGCGGCACTTTTTTTGTTGCCTTCGTCAATCTTTCCGGTCTTCTGAATCTAACGGTTATGTTCGTATACGTATGTCGACTGTCACGAGATCGAATAATTTAACACGTTGAGCGCCTTGTCGATCAATGCGGTAATGACGCTTATAACTTTTCGTTATATAGTATCGTAGGAAATAATATTCTTTCTGTGTAAATAAATTTTTTCATTATTTGGAGATTATAATATTACTTGTTAAATATTACTAAATATTACTAATATTACTAAATATTACTTGTTACCGGATTGAAATTATTACCGGGCATTATTAAAACGGTATTCGCAGGGATCACGGAATGTTGTAATGCGAGCTATTGCTTCTACAATAAGGAAACACGAACGGTGTACAAACTGTCTATGATCGACGTGTTAGACGCAATTACTTTCTTTATTAGTTCTTTTACACGCCTCTGCACTGTTATCGATCGTATCGCTTAGAAGAGACTTTTATGATCCTAAAAGTGACTAATGTGAGATTTACTTTCTCGGAAGTGAAACGTAACCGCGTGATGAACAGTTTATACGTTATTAGTCGTCGAACGATGAGTCGTATGGCTGTCGAATGCGAGGCGATTATTGCTGGGTCAATTCGGACCCATGATTTTCAACTCGTTCTTTTTCTTCCATAAGATACTTGCTTCGTCATCTATATTTTTATTTATTATTTTATTATTATATTATATATATATATTATATTTTATTATTATATTATTTTATTATTATTGTGCATAAAATTTGATCGAAACTATAATTCTTAGTAAATACGGAAAATAAGGTATTGGTAATCGTAGAACTTGATCGTGCAGGTGCGGTATAAGATAAAACACAAATGCGACAACGTATTTATATGAAATTAATAAAACAAAAATTTCGTTGTATGTTCATTGCACATTTTTCATTGTACAAAATGTAACGTATTATAAGGTACGATAGAAATGAATTGATTTGAAATGCTTGTGCTCGCATTCTTCGTTCGATTGAAATCATTTTCCGCACCTGAGAAACGCATTTCAAGAAACTGCATATCGTCGATAACTTACCAATTGAATTCTCAACTCTGCGCGAAATACAGATGACGTGACTGATTTGCACCAATCTTCACGTACTTACGACCATACAAATCGATCCATTTGTTTACGGAGGTCGTCTGCTACTTCATCGTATTCTACCAGTGTTTTCAGATCAAATACTATGCTCTGAATTGAGTTTTTATGTGACTTTAAACAGGAACAGAGCTGCAATGCCGGGAACTGAAGTTAGTATCGTCAACTATCACATGAATATACACTTTAAATAGAAAATAGCATTAAGTATTTATTTGACAGTTCTATCTGTCAAACCGTGTTTTAGTAATGCTTTTTCACAAATTAACAAGAGAAACGTGTTTATTGAATTTAACGTTTGTTTTGATTCTTGCGTGTGTTCATTTATATATTTTATGGTGATCACTGAAACAATATATTGTTTATATAGGACAACCCGACAGAACTCGGGGAAATAGAGAATGTCAGAGTTGTGGTCCGCGTTCGACCTTTAAATGGAAAGGAGTTAGATGGAAATTGTAAAAACATAGTACACGTAGATACTATAAATAGTGAAATAACCGTTGAGAATCCTAATGCCGCGCAAGGAGAACCACCGAAAGTCTTCTCGTTCGATGCTGTATTCGACACTGATTCATCGCAGGTCGATGTTTATAATGAAACAGCAAGACCTATCGTCGACAAAGTTCTGCAAGGATACAATGGTACCATATTTGCGTATGGACAAACAGGCACCGGTAAAACTTATACTATGTCAGGGGCTAAAACATCTCCACAGCTTAGAGGTATTATTCCAAACAGCTTTGCGCATATCTTTGGATACATAGCTAAAGCTCACGAAAATCAGAAGTAAGTTTATCTCGTTTAAGGAATCTATTTCTGTAATATATAATATATATTACATATTGATTAAATGTCTGAAACAATTGTACATTAATTACAGGTTCCTTGTAAGAGCAACATACTTGGAGATTTACAATGAAGAAGTTAGAGATCTATTAGGTAAAGATCAAAATACAAGACTCGAAGTAAAAGAAAGACCTGATATTGGAGTATTTGTCAAAGATCTTAGTGGTTACGTCGTAAATAATGCTGATGATCTTGATCGAATAATGTCTCTTGGTAATAAGAATCGTAAGTATATTTTTAAGGACGATGAAGTTACAAAAATGACGGTATTGCAGACATTTTAGAAAGTATAACGAGCTATAATAACTTGTTCTTTCAATGTGCAGGCGTTGTGGGAGCTACAGCAATGAATGTATCAAGTTCTAGATCTCATGCAATATTTACGATCACAGTTGAATCTAGTCAACTTGGAGAAGATGGTGAACAGCATGTTAAAATGGGCAAACTACATTTAGTTGATTTAGCCGTATGCAATTTTTACCATTACTCTCCTATCTCTTTTTCGAACGACATATGCTAAATTACTATATTGTATCAGGGTTCAGAAAGACAAAGCAAAACAAAAGCTACCGGAGTCCGTTTAAGAGAAGCAACGAAAATTAATTTGTCACTTTCAACATTGGGTAATGTAATATCTGCATTGGTCGATGGTCAAAGTTCTCATGTGCCTTACAGAAATTCGAAATTAACAAGATTGCTTCAAGACTCTTTGGGTGGTAATTCGAAGACGTTAATGGTAATATTTTTATTTTTTCTTGGTAATTGTATTCATTAAATATTGTCATTAATTGTGCATTTATATCTAGTGTGCAAACGCGAGTCCGGCGGACATAAATTATGACGAAACTATAAGTACACTTCGTTATGCGAACCGCGCTAAAAATATTAAAAACAGAGCGAGGATTAACGAAGACCCGAAAGATGCTTTACTTCGTCAGTTTCAAGTGGAAATTGAACAACTACGCAAACAATTAGAAGAAAATGCTGCAGAGATGTCCGAATCGGAGGACGAATCCGAAGATTCTGAAGAAACAGGAGAAACTAAACAAGAAAAGAAAGCAAGGCGTAGACGAAGTCAAATATTAACAATGGAAGAGTTAGAAGACAGAGACACAGAATCTACCGAAAAAATTGACAAAGCTGAGAGAGAGGATAAAAGTCCAGACGACAAGGATGTTATAGAATTAAAGAAAACTCAGTAAGTATTTAAAACGTAATCTCTGCAGTGAGGCATATACAAGAGGTGTTGATTTTTTGTAGGAACGAAAAGGAAGCGTTACGAGAAAAAATGCAAAATTTACAAAATAAAATTTTAGTTGGAGGTGAGAACTTGTTGGAAAAAGCCGAGGCTCAAGAACAGCTATTAGCTGCTGCTGCAATTGAACTTGATCAACGTAAAAGCAGAGAAGAACAACTTAAGAAAGCTATCGAAGCAAAAGAAGCTGAACGCATTGACATAGAGGAGAAATATTCTTCTCTTCAAGAAGAAGCGGCTGGAAAAACGAAAAAATTGGCCCGTGTGTATACAATGTTAATGTCTATAAAAGCAGAATTGTCTGATTTACAGCAAGAACATCAAAGGGAAATGGAAGGGCTCCTAGAAGGTGTCAGAGGTATTGGAAGAGAGTTACAGCTTCAAGAATTAATAGTAAATAGTTACATTCCTGTTCAATATCAAGTATGTAAAATATATTAATATTTCTAATATTTAATTTTACATATGTAGATTCATGAAGTTGATAGGACTTGCTTGCAATAGTAACGTTTCTACTTTCTTCAGAAAAGTAATTATTGCTCTGAGTTATGCATAATGTATAAATATCTGAATCAGATTACATTTATTCTATGTATACCTATGAAAGTCTGAGTGTCTTATTAATTTTTATCTAATTACAGACGATGATTGACAGTTATGTTCATTGGAATGAAGACATTGGAGAATGGCAATTGAAATGTGTAGCATACACCGGTAATAATATGCGCAAAGCACAAGCAACTCCACCCGTGGGAAACAACAAAGATGTAGGTTTTTATTTCTGATCGTACTGGGAAAACGAATGTAGAAGTATTTATACGATTTTTCATTTACAGCAAACACAACCAGATATGTCGAATATATATCTTTCTTATAACACTGGAATTGACAATACTTTTGCGCAACCGAAAAAGATAAGGGGCCGATCTGGAGTTCCAAGGCCAACTACTGCACATAAACGCACTCAGCATTAAAAGTATATTTAAACTATAAAGTGATAAAGATATTTATTTTTCACCGAGTACCTTTTTTTTAGTATTTTTTTCAGAGTATTATATTTATTTTTGTTTGTATCATTTGTATGAGAACGTTATACTACATGTACTTATACACTTACCCTTACTTTAAGTCGCTTGCGTTTAATCCTGTTTCGAATATTCTACAAAGGAACAGAATCTCGATACCTTCCATTATTATGGAAGTATATTATATAAAATTGCGACAATGAACCTTAGTTCGTATTGATTAATAATATGTATACATTCATCGTCTTGTGTAGATATAAAAAGAAGTTGTGAAAAATCTTATATCTGAAGTTATAATCAGTTTTAATAGAATCAAATCTTATTTTAGATCAATTTATTATTACTTATTAAAATTATAATATCTGAAATGAATTGTCATGATAGCAAGATTTTGTGTTTTCACGCATTTCTATGTCTCTCTCTGTCTCTCTCTCTCTCTCTCTCTCTCTCTCTCTTTCCATCTCTGTGATGTTTGTTAAATATTAGATGTCCAAGTTTAATTTAATAGTGAATATAAGTACATAGGAAGTACATTTTCATATTTAATAGCATGCAATCTAATTATTACTATTAATAAATAGAAGATTGGTCTAAAGACTTTAGAGTGGAACATATGTACTGTACCTGTGCGATAAGAAATAAAATAATTTGCTCTATATGAAGATATTAGGTACATTTATTAAAGGAATGGGAATGCAATATTTAAAAAATAATTGTTAGCAAACTTGCGTCTTTTTACATTGCCATTCGTATATACTTTAATAAGAATTAGATTTTTTAGCACGACGATAATACTATAGTATGTATATTTCTGCAGTACTTTCTAGTTGAAAATATTTTTAAATAATCATGTAGCAAAGGCATAATATGCATTTTCGTATTTAATTTCAAGTTACTGTTAGTTAAATTGTGATTATTTCACCACGTCGTATTGCGTAAATAAAAATAGTAGCTTAAATATATTTCAATTATTCTGAGTAATAAAAATATTCTACAGTTTTATCTGTCTACACCTTAAATTATGTATCGCAGCACGTGCAGTCTTTAATTACTGTGATAATAAAATGCTTGTATTATTTTTAATTCATTTCATCGGTTATTTAAAATAATCAAAATAGTTGAATACTTGTAATCATTATTGTGTGCATGTTATGCTTTTTTATATATATATATAATTTATGCAATAAACATGAATTATTATAACGTGTTTATCTTATTTGAAAATTTATTTGTAATATATTGTATCAAAAATCCATATTAACTTCAAAAACAACAAGGATTTAATTAACTTTATTTTCTTTTCATTTAGTATACTCTTTAATCCACTGTCTAATAAAGTAACGATGATATTTGCGTGCTAAAATAACACTGTATGGATCATTTTCATTACTGCCTCTTAAATCAAGATGATGTGCTCCTTCAGGAATTAGTATTGCAATAGCTGATGAAGATAAATTCTTTAGTACTCCACCACTACTCCATGGATCCAATAGGCCATTACTAAATGAACATAGTAATCCAACACAATTTTATGAAAAGTATTTCTAAATTTTTCTGAAATATTTTCTCCTATACATAACGATGTAATAATAACATAATATATATACCTAAAAACAATATTTGTTGCTGCAGACAAATCTGTACATCCGTATTGTTTACAAATTCTATCTGCCTGTGGTTTTACAGAGAATTGCTCCTCGCACTCCTTTGTGTATGCTTCAAAATTCCATTCTTCACGTTCAAACATATCATTTATTCCGTCAGCACAAGTGGGCATTACCATTTCTGTACAGGCCTGATAAGGCCAACCAATAGCTCCTAAATTTGAATACAGAGTAGAATCATTTATATCTAAGCATTTTACTCCACCCGTGTAATTACTATACAGATTGACTGCTTGATATATGGCTAACAGTAAGTCTGTCTCTGTTAGTAATTCATTTGTTAAATGCTTGCATGCAGCCTATAACATAAATAAAATGTTTGAGTTATAAAACAAGAAAGTTGAGTATAAGTCAATTTTTATGAAATTGATAAGAATTTGTATACCCACCTTTACTGGATAAGCAGGTAAAGGTACTAAAAAATTAGCCGCATAAGGATAATTCACCATTGCAAGATCTATATATGCTTCTTGCAGATAATCTTTTAGTTGTTTCACTTGAGAATCATTCTTCAATGGTTCACAAAGTTTCCAATTGTCTGATAACCACTTTTTGCCTTTATCTATCGAAGAAAGTTACAAGTAATTTAAGGGATAATTCTCCATAAGGAAAAAATACTGGCAGATTTTAATTATCAACAACTTAAAAATATAGTTGAAAACAATTCTTCACTTTTGATTTTCGTTATATATCTGTTGCTGAACAGCCTATATTAAGCATGATACAGAAAGGAATATTAATTTATTACCATTTGATGTTACATTGTTAATTGCACTCCATGATTTTTCAATGTTTGCCGAGCAATTTGGATGAGCCATCATAAAATCTGATTTGACTATTCGTGAAAAAGATTCACATTCTACAACACCGGTAAACTGAAGGATCGGAGCTGAAGCTGCGATTGCCCTGAAACATCATCAACTATGCAAACAACATGAAATGTGAATATGTTATTATTACTCTAAGTCGCTTTAATTACCGACCCTTGTACAATATGAGGATATTTTATACGAATCCATGCACTAAGCATGCCACCGTACGAACCACCAAAAACAATTACTGGACTGTCTTTATACTTCAATGTGGATTTTAAGTCTTGAATAAGATCAATGTAATCTGCTAAAGCCTGCTCGGATGTCAAGTACCCCAAATGTTTAGAATCATTATAAGATTTATTGCCGTACGGCATAGATTCTCCATAGTAACGATGTTCAGCGAAAACTAATAATGCTCCAAATTCTGGTGCGATTTCCCACATAAATCCCTGCCAAAATATTCGATATAACATATAAGGTAAGGAAATCATAAAAAATGTATAACAATAACATTGAAAAGACGAATATAACGAATTAAAATATTTATATTATGAAATCGACTAATATATTAAAAATTCCAATTGTACAACTCAGCCTTACTGTATTTTGAGCAAAGGCTTCAATGTCACCCTCATTGCCAGTATAAAAGAAAATTGGTGGGTTATTTTCTCCTTGCCAAGTATCATTTATAAGGTACCTTAATTTGAATGTGTCTTCAACAGAAAAGCTGAAGTGATCCACCTACAACACACTTATTTATTTAATTTGTCTTTCAACAACGTACATAAAATAAATGCACGAATTAGTATCTAAACAATGCAAATTAGGAAATTATTCAAATTCATTGTACAGAAAAATTAAATGTTAATAATCCAAGTTACGAATACATACCGGCATATGGATCGTTTTGATCTGATATTTGTAATTGGCATTCTGTAATTCCTTGTTAAAACTGCCGTAAAATTTATGTGATAAAAATTTCAATGAAGAAGATCGACATAACATTACAAATATTAGAAGCAAAATATATTGGAACTTCATTGTGATCTATCATTAATAATTCGTTCACGACACGAGTTCTCAAATTCGGTATTTCGATGACAGTGCATTCAACTCCAACCACTTCAAATCGCGGACTTCGGTACGCCACTCCGCCAAGGAGGATATTATGTATTTATATACATTATCTATGTATGCATTATCTTATAAATCAGATCCGGAGCGCCATTTATGAAATCTCGGGACCGAGACAGCATCGAGATTGTTACATACATAATATTAATTAGATCACGCTTCTATACTCTTTATTTTAAAACGCCCGATCTAAACCACCCCCACAATAAGAATTTATACGTACATGAAAAATAGATTAAATTGTAGGAATCGAGGGGCTGAAGAAATAGTCTGAGGGTACAGATAGTTTCGGGGGGATTTATCGAATCCATTTCAAGCAACAGAAGTTTATTTATTATTACAAATGCATTTATTATCAAAATATAAAAATGGCGTTCTTACGCACAGTGGTAAGTAAGTCATGCACAGCCTATGGATCTCTACGAAAATTTCTATGTTCGAACATGTCACTTTACAGAAATTAGGATGAGGGAAACACTATTTTCTATTGACTAGACAGTTTTTTTATAGAAAGGATCAAAGAAAAATTCTAATTTTTGTTAATACACATGTTTTGTTATGGTCTGAAAATTTACGGCAGCAATAGCATGTGGGATGTCAAACTCTGTCCACGTACAATCATGTGCCTCGGCATAGTAAGCAATTCTGCTTCACCATAATATGTACATCATATGTACTATCCTACATATATGTATACGTATGTATGTACACATGCTTACGTACATGAAGCCTTCGCACGAGGACTCCATTTTGTAATACAATGTGTAATTAATTGTGCAGGCTCCGTAATATCACGACCAGCGTTTTATTCGCGATGATTTCGAATTACATTGGAAGGTTACTGCTCAGAAATCTTGATTCCTTTAAGTGTAATGTTTATAATATGTCGCAGATATTCAATGTTCCTTCCAAAGAAGCACTTGGAAAGCGTATGAAAGTACAGGTTAGCGGTGCTCCATTACTTTTCGGTATCATGATAACAACTTACTTCGTACATCCTCTATACATTCCCAAATTCCTTTGAAAAAGCGTGAACTTCAATTTGAATTTACTATCTATCGTTTATAATCGAATCATACTCGAGGTTGTTGGTCATTGAATCGTTCGTTAATGTAGGGTTGGGTTCGATCAGTCAGAAAAATGAAAGGTATAATATTTATGGACGTTTCCGATGGATTAACACCGAACGTGTTGCAAGTCGTTATTCCGAAATCAGACAAACTGGCTAAGATAAGTTATGGCTGTAGCGTCACAGCGGAAGGAGAATTGGTATTGGCTCCAAATGGTAGTAGCGAATTGCACGCCAGCAATGTTACAGTAATCGGTGAATGCGATGTTATGGATGGATATCCTTTTGCTCCAAGGAAAACATACGTTGATACATATATTAGACAATATTTACACTTTAGACCAAGAACTAAAACTTTTTCTAGTATACTCCGATTGCGAGATCTAATGTCTCAAGGCGTTGGAAGCTATTTTAAGGATAGAGCTTTTATTAATGTACATACTCCAGTTTTAACATCGAACGACTGTGAAGGTGCTGGCGAATTATTTCTAGTAAAACCATATTCTGCAGATATAATAAAAAGTATGAAAAGGGACGGTGTTTCGGAAGAAGAAACTTATTTCAATGCTACAACTTTTTTAACCGTGTCTGGCCAACTGCATTTAGAAGTTGTTGCAAGGTGAATAAACAATACAATTGTATAGGAGACAAACACGCTAGAGTTTTTAGATATATATGAATATCGATTGCTAAACTCTTTCAGAGCTCTTACAAGGGTGTATACTTTTGGACCAACCTTCAGAGCTGAAAATTCTAAGTCAAGATTGCATTTGTCCGAGTTTTATATGGTAGAGGCTGAAATTGCATTTATCGATAGTCTTGATGATTTAATGGATGAAGTAGAATTACTAATCAAATATATCACCAGAGATGTACTTGAAAGAGGAGCGTGCGATATGAATGTACTTGGTATACAGGAACCAATGTGGTTGAATCAAAAGTTTACACGTATAACGTACGACGATGCAGTTAAGATATTAGAGAGTAACCATGAGAAATTAAACATACCTGTTACATATGGAGAACCATTTACCAAAGAACAGGAATTATTTTTAGTAGAGCAGAACAATAATATCCCTATATTTGTTATGAATTGGCCAAAAGAACGTAAGCCTTTTTACATGAAAGAATGTAAAGACGATGCCTCAAAGGTGAGGGACATGAACTAAGAAGCAATGATGCTTTTAACTGATAAGCATTGAGTATTATACTTTTCTTTAAAGGTTGCCGCTATGGATCTATTAGTGCCTCTAGTAGGGGAATTAGTAGGAGGGAGTTTGCGTGAAGATGATTACAAAAAGTTACAGTCAAAACTACCTACAACATCTGATCTTTCTTGGTATTTAGAACTTCGTAAACACGGCAATGTTCCAACAGGAGGGTTCGGGTTGGGGTTTGAGAGATTGATGCAATGTGTTTTGGGCATATCTAATATTAAGGATACGCTACCATTTCCCAGATGGCCTCACAATTGCAATCTATGAATAAAGATTTCAGAAATGTTGCGTACTTGATTCTTCCCGAACATAATAGCTATTATACGCTATTTAAGTAAAAAAAAATAAAGCACCATTTTAGAAAAAGAGTAAACTACATTCTTAAAAAGCAGCTCCATGAATGATTCGTCTTTTGAGGGAAACATGAAATGTTCACTCGATTGTGTAAAGAAAGCACAATTTTATTAAATTTATTGCAGTGTAATCTAAAACGTCCAATGTTACAAAGTTTCACTATACTAAGGACAAGGAGTAAACAGTAACTTTAATACATACTCACGGTTTTTTTTTCTAAAAATAAGTTTTATTGAATATCGAGATAAATCTCAACTAAAGAATAACTTTCTTATCAATACCTTCTGTTTATTTGTTCAAATGTTTCATGTAGTTAAAAATTTAAACTTCTAAGGTATTTTTTTCAGCAATTACGACTATCTTAAGGGATTTTTTTTTGAAAGGTAAATTTAGGATTATAAATAAGCAACCAAAGGTAGCCAAGACCCCGAATAATCAACAAGATTTCTTTTTATACAACAAAATAATCCTCCTCTAATAGTAACTGTTTTTCTTCCTTACCCAATATCGTCGCGATTATTTTAATGTTGATCTTTTCTTATGTACATCATAATCAACAATTTCATATATCACACAATTTGTACATCTAACTGAATTGGGTAATATCTCACTCTCACTCGCGCTCTCTCTCTCTCTCTCTCTCTCTCTCGTTGGTTCTTCTTGCAAGAGCTTGCTTTCGTTCTCGTGAAATGAAATCGGGATTTTACACCTCTAATAAACAATCGCATTGAGTACCTTTCGAATATTTTTACAAAGTATAAACGGTATGAAAGTCATAGTCTCTTGTGCATATCAATAGTGCATTTCCGACAACTGTCTGTCACGAAACGCGATTGCACTTCTCGTGTTCGGGAATGCTACTTTGACCATCGTGTATCTCGCTCTAATTAAATCGAGTCCATTACATTAAATATGTACAGTTCTTATTCGCTTTCTTTCGACTTAATTAAAACTTAAAAAAATGAAGGACTAAACACACACGCGCGTGCGTTCACACCTACACGTATACGTACAAACGCATTGTATTACACACACATTATAACTTATACGACATGATACATAACGTATGTAGAAATAAGGATATTATGCCTAATTTTTGCATTTGTGATTGGCAGTCGAAAGGTAGAAATAATCATGATAAGGACAAGTATGTGAAATGTCGGAATGAAAAACAAATATATATATATATGAAACACTCACACCGTAAGAATGAATCGAACAATAAAAAAAAAAAGGAGAATAAAAAAAAATATTCTGTCAGCATATCATCAGGTCGTATAAGTTGCACAAATTCGAGGTGTATAACGCGTGAATACTTAAATCGTAAGTAGCGCTATGCACAGAACTCGGTTTCAAGATATTCCACACAAATGCCTTGCATACGTACATACGCATCTCAAGTACGGATAATATATTACAGGTACTATTTACATAATCGAGCAGAGTCCCGATAACTCTTGCCCTCTTTCCACGGGTGGTAAATTGGACAATTTTCTACCTTGCAAAGCAGGTTTCACGGAGGCAGGCACCAAAGGTTCCGTTACTTCTTCAACGGGTGTTTCGACTACAGGCTTCTCTTTCTCTTTCGATTCTTCCGGCTCTTTGTTGATACACAACGGCTTCGTAATGTTGATTTTTATTCGAGATGGTGCCGCTGGAATTGCCGCAGGCGTAGAATCTAATTCAACGTTTCCGTCTATGGAACTTTTCACAGCAGCGTACGTTGTGTCCACCGATGCACGCTCAGCAATTATGTTCTCTTCTGGATCTAATTATGGAATTGTTTTATACAAATTTAATAATGACAATAACATACAAATTTAATAATAACAATACATCAGAATGTATTTTAAACCGTGAGGAGACGGAAGCTTACTGTGTCAATATTCTACAACCGGGTTCAGTCATTGTCCAATTATAATCAATTACATAGCTTTTTTAGTGTCACCCTATGCTTTTTGGACGCACTATTTAAATTATTCGAGACAATTAAACATTTACAAATAAACTTCCATTCAACTATGACTGTGATTGTATTTTCATAAATTATAATTATATCGAATAAAAATACCGAACATACCTGGTTCTGGATCAGTAGGTTCTTCTTTTACTTCCACGTTGCTGAAATCAACTCCTGCATAGTCGAATTGCTCTTCTTCCAATTGCTCTTCGGGTTCATCGATCGGCTCTTCCTTAATTTTAATATTTTCAAAGGAATTGGCAATAGTTTCTGGTTGACATTCTTCTGTTTCAGTCGTCGGTACAACGTCTTTATCCACGTTTTCAGCGTCAACAGATTCCTCGTTATTATTTTGTGATTCTTGCTCTTCTTCTACTTTATCGTTCTGCTCTATGTCCATCGTGCCTTCAACCTCTGCTTCTTCTTCTTCGTCTTCTTTATGAATAGCTTCAGAAGACTCTTCTTGAACGATCTCTTCTATCGCTTCGTCAAGTGCTTCTGTTGTTTCATTTTCGACATTCATCGTTTCTGCATTTGATTCTTCAGTCTTAGTTTCTTCCGCGAGTGTTTCATCGGAACTTTCTTTCTTTTCGTCCTCCATTTCTTCGATGGTCTCCTCAAGCGCTAGCGCAGACTTTTCCAAAGCTCTCTGATAACGTGGAAGAAAAAAAACAAAAAAATATTAGACCTCGGTTTGGTAAATAGCGTTTTAATCCAAATGTGTGTTGCTAGGAGCTATAAACGTGCAACAAGGAATTACGGGAATGAAAAATGAGTTGCACTCTCTACATTGTACTAACGTATAGTATACAGGATTGTTCATAGTGTTTGTAGGTCACTTGTGGGATATATTCGCCGCTCAAAAACAGTGAAATGGGTTGTTCTCAATATTTTAGGGTTGCTTTCATTACGATGAACTATGCACTTGATTAAGTTTCAAAATACATGTGAATAATTTAACCATCTTTATCTTTATCACGTTTTCGAAATGTTAAAAACGAACACAGGAAGAACTGAGTAGCAGCACATGTATATCTCTATGAACAAAAATTCTATGGAAAGGGAACAGATGAACTGAAAGATATATTGCAGCCTTTACTTTACGTTTGCCAGTGCCTAATTACTTCCACTATATCTATACGTGAAGAAACAGTGCAATATATTAATTATTATTAATAAGCACATACCACAAGACTCTTTTCCTATTATTTTTGTAAGAATGCAACAAATAGAAAATTCGTTAATAAACTTATACACATACGCAATTACTCAAAAATATGATGGAGAATTGTCAACGTAAGCCCTATCGCAAGAGAAATGTTACCAACCTTGTAGTCTTCTAGACACAGCGGATGGTAATTTTTTCCTTCGAAATTAATCGCTGGTCTTAAATGCCACTCTTCTTTTTCTTCGTTGTAAAACTGTTCAAATGCATCATGGCACACTTGACATCTGGAATCCTCGTCGGATCCAGTAGGAACACTAGGTTGCAATGCTTCCTGCGGGGACTCTTCTGCTGCAATACCTTCTGTATCCGCAGTTTGCTTTTCCGTTTCGAACCAACTTTGTGCTAAAAGAAGAAAATTACTTTAGATATTTGACCTGTACCAAAAGATTCCCAAAGTATACAATTTTCAAGTCCCCGTACCTCTGTCTTCCAAGTCTTCAATCTCCTCGAACTGTATCCAGTCGCTAACATCATAATACCATGGCCGCGAATGAGCTTTCCTGGCTGAATCTCTTTCCCGTCTATTTTGTCTGAAATGCCAATCCAAATGATGGCTGTACCGGGTAGCCAATTCCGGCGCGAATCTAGCACCGCAAGAGCTACACTGCATGCCGCTGTATAGTGCTGCCGAGATCGCCGGTTGCTTACTGCGGAAAGTACAATTATACGTGTAAAAATTAAAACTATAAATATCGAACCGGAAGAAATCGTATCTTAATCAATGCTATACATCAATCTTTACAGAAATATGCTTACACTTTCAGCGTCTCAGGCTTGTCGAACGAGACAGGCATAATTTCCGGTTCCTTCTTTTCTTCCTCTTCTTGTTTCTTTTGCTCGGTGAGATTTGGTACAATACCCGTTTCAACCAGTCTTTGGAACAGCTCGTTCATATTCAATGGTAACGATAATGCTGGAGCGGCGGCTGGTGGATTTTCCGCTGGTTCCGCTTGATAAGACAAACCAGACGCTGGCGCCATTGCGGATGGTAAAACCGAAGATAACATATCCAACTGTAAATCTGAAATGAAGAGAATTTTTGCTACAAGACTAATGAAACGTACACTGAAGCTACGCTTAAGAAATCGTTCGAAGGAACAACAAATATTGCTCTATCAATGTAATATTTACCCGGTTTAGGAGTAGATCGAAGATCAGAGCCGTCCTGCGAGGTAGATTCCGGTTCGACGGTAGAGAATTGTGCTGGTGCAGTAGTTGCATCCACTTTTGGTTTCTGCGCCAAGACTGGAGGCGGCGTAGGTGGCGATTCGATCGGTTCCTCGCCTCGCATGCCGGCTATTTTAACGTAACCAGGCCGAACCCCTCTTGGCAACACCGAAAATCTTATAAAATGCTTCTTGTCCCTAACAATAATAGGCTTCGGCAGTCCTCCGAACTCAACTTTGAACGGACGTCCATTCAAAAGAACTGTTTGCAGCGAGTCTATAAATTCAAGTGTATGAGGCTTTCCTTCGATTTCAAATCTGTAAAAAAAAACCAATGATCTTTTAGTTAAAATTCATTTACAATTAAATTGATTTTAATTACGTGCATAATTGGTGAAAAAAAAAATATTACATTTGTGGTTTCGAGTCCAAAAAGACGGGCACCATGTTCCTGGCATTAATGATGAGATTAATCTTGGCGACTACCAAGGCGGTTCTCTTTACAGTACCAATCTTGACTTGCGGCGGCGGTCCTTCAAGTTTGATACTGACTTTCTTACCGCCCAGATCTATCGTTATAGGCATACCACCGAAATAACATTCGTACCAGCGGTCATCGACGTACAATTCTCTCGTGGGCGCGCCTAATTTAATTCTGAAAACAACGTTAAAGAAAACTCATGATTTAATTTCTCAAAGGTGTATGTTAGTAGAAAGACTGTGGTTGAATATTTGAATGCATACCTATGAACTTCGCCTTCGTACATGAACTCTTTGTATTGATCGTTAAATGCGCAAGTTACAGTGTCTTTGTCGTCGATTAAAATACGTCTTATGCCGTCCTGGAATCCAATCTCCCGCGGATCATCCCAGTTCATGAAAACTACCCCGGTCTGTCCATAATATCTAATTTCACGAGGTATATTATCGATGTTTATAGATTTCATGGTATCCCTTGCAATGTCATCCAACAATTTTGGATCCGGCGGTGGTAATTCGCGGCTGTGAGGATTCGAATTCTTCGCCATTGCACTTGAATAATTTTGATCGCTGTCTTCAAGATCGAACTTCGAAGTCGAACTTGGTGATACGTTCCTCGTAGCTAAAGAAGTTATGCTTGGATTCGAGATAAGATTCGATATTGGTCCATTGTTCATCATCATGCCGGGTCCGTTTATGCCTGACAGTGATATGGGCGGATTAGGCATGCCTATCGGACCGATTGGACCGTTAGGTAAAAGATTCGACATGAGAGGCCCGTTTGGTCCCATAGGTCCCATGATTCCAGGTCCCAAACGGGGATTCGGGCCGAGATTATGATTAAAACCACCGTGGTATTGATAATCTGGACGCATTGGCCCAAAATGTCTTGGATTTTGCCAGGGGCCAACAGGTCTAAAGTCTGAATTAAAGTGTCCTTGAGGACCATAGGCTGGACCTGGTGGATGTGCCCACGGTCCTGGTTGTTGCCATGGTTGAGTTTGCCACCTCGGCCCATTCGTGTTCCGTGGAAGCGGATGATCTTTACTCCTCATCACTTCTTTATCGCTCGAAGGACTGAAGGTTGATGCACGATCACCAGAACTAGCTATATCCAAATTTACACCCTTCTCCCAGACTATTGAACCTACTTCTTTCTCTTTGCGTTGCGCAGCTCTCAATTTGCGGTCCTCGCTCATATGTAAAACTTCTTGAATCAGGGTATTGTATTGTGTTTTAGTAATAGAGCCTTGATTCAACTGTTCAGCGGCTTGTTTCATTATTATCTCAATATTTCTGTCTTCATTTCTCTCCGGTTTGTCATTCTCTCGACCTCTTCGTCCGGGCCTATTATCTTGATCTTCATTAGACAACGTTCTTCTTCTCTCTTTAGGATCGTCCGGCAGCTTATTGTAAAGCCTAAGTCTTCCCAATCTGTCTCTGTTACGGTCTCTACTATCCCTTTTGTCATCGGCATTATTGGCTTGTTTATCCCTGTCGTTCTTTGATGGTGTCTTCAACTTTGCCCAACCATCTTTGCCATCTTCACCGGATATCACTGGTGGAGGTGGTGTCGGCGGTCGTCCAGCTTTAGGATGAGTTAGAGTTCGCAGATCAACATCTTCGTTCCCAAATAGTCTGCAATATCAAGCATACAAAGTTTTGTATTAAGTATGTGGACCATTTTGTAAAAGTGGAGAAAAAAAGAAAGAAAAATACGTACGCGTCAAATTTTTCGGTCTTCGTTTTCTTAGTTATAGCTGGTTCCATGTGTTCAGTATTTTGCCTTTTATTGGTATTAACCGGCGGCGGCAACACGCGTAAATCTAAGTCTTCTTCTGAAAAACATTTCAAAACAATATAAATAATTTTGTTTAGCGATTATCTGGTTTTATACACATATGTTTTAATTTTACCAGCACGTAGGATCTTTGCATCCTCTTTGCATGCTAGTTTTATGTCTTGTAAAATAATGAATCTGTGCTTTACTCAAGAAAAGAGAGATACATGTTACATATAAATAAAACATTTTTACATTTTCCATCCCTTTTCAATCTTGTAATTGATATTAGGGCTGAACACCTTGTTTATAAATATTTCAAATAAATAGTGCGGCATTAATGAAAGCAAGCTAGGAAGAGATCCGGGTACTATTACATATAGATTAAGTGAACTCACCATCGAGCAATGTAAAATCAAGTCAATATATTCTATCTGCAATAGGCTTATAAAATATAGATGTAAAAGAATGCAAGTTATTGACTCACTCTTTTCTGACACGGAAGCAGTTGCACCTGCAAGAGGTAGCGTTGCTCTCAAGTCTTCGTCTTTGCTGGATGACTCCAAAGTTGGTTCCGCAGCGGTCTGAGCGTTTCCAGCATTTGCTGGAGACTGCTCGGGGCTAAGACTGCCGTCCTTGTTTCGCCTTACGTAATTTCTTTGTCTAGCGTTTGGACGAATTTCTTTGAACGCGGGTGGATGAGGAGGAGAGACTATCAGCGAACCAGATTGCTCCTCCTCAGTAACACCGCCGGAACTGCTTACACTTGAATTCGATTTTAAATCGTTACGCCTGGGAATTCTATATGGAGGGCTTGGACTGCGCTTTCTCGATTTGGTGTTCTTCTTCCGATTTTTAGAAGTTTGAAAGGATTGAGGAGAGGTACGCGAGGATGGTGAACTGTCTCCACTGTCCTTTTCACGAGATTTCGACCTAACAGGACTTACGTCTCTGTCGATTTTCGGTATCTTATTCGGAGATGTCTGAGGTTGCTTAGATCGCGACTTGTTAATTATTTTCCTATGCGAAGATTTGGAGGAAGTGGAAGATTTGTCGATCACCGACGACGAAGAGCTCCGTGAGTTGGAGCCCTTCGAGTCTTTCGTCTTAGAATCGCTGCTCCCACTTCCTCTACAGCTGACGGGCAACGTCGCCGAACTACTAATTATCTCAGACAGAATCTGAGAACCTTTGGAACTATTACTGTTTAGGTTACCACTACTATTACTAGACAATCGAGGGTCTTTCTTTTGACTTGTTCGATGCGACACAGCATCTTTATTTGCGTTACCACTGAAATTTTTATTGTTATTATTGTTGAGGTTCGTATTAGCATTATTGTTATTACTAGCGTTTATCGTCGCAGTATCGGAGCCGGCAAGATTTGTTGGAGACTTGTTGATAGTGCTAGTCACAGCCTGTTTCGAAAGTAACTGCTGTTTTAATTGATCTGAAAGTACAGTGTTTGAATTTGCCGCTAGCTGCGTTTGGCCTTCACCCCGCGTATCCTTTTGTGTTGGTGTACTTATTCGCTGCCGTGGATCCACGCTTGATACTGCTACATCTTGAGCTGGTGTAGTTTTTAATCTTGGATCACGAGACACAGGCTTAGCTGATGCTACTGCTATACTACTAGCCGGCGCTATTCGTGGACCATTGTTCGTACCCGCATTTTTCAAGAGCGAAGCAGTTGCTGCTGGAAACTATAAAGAGAACAAAAGATTTAGAATGATAATGCACACTTAAGACAAGGATTCTAAATGTTCTTATCCAACTCTAGTTACTTGTTTTGCTGCTGGTTTTGGTGGTTGAGGTGGCACAGGTAGTGCAACAGATTTTCCTTGCGTTGTAGTATCCACGCTGGGTGTAACTTGAGTCGTAGCCGCGACCTACATACAAAATAAAGGTTGTTTTATTAGTCTTGCTTATTTTATTTGTCTTGCGTAAAGAGTTATCTTCACTTACCAATTCGGCTTTCAAATTTCCTGCCTGTTTATCCAGCTGCCGTTGCTGTTGTTCCAAATTAGCTTTAGCCTGAAGTAATTCTAATTCAATTTTTTTCTTCTGTAATTCTAATAATTCTCGTTGTTTCTTTAGTAACTGTTCTCGCATTGCAGCTTCTGTCGGCGTTACAGGATCACCCGGAGGCATCTTAACAGGTGCTACAATTGGTTGAGATACGATCGAGGTTGTAGATTGTTGAGGCTAAAAATGAATAAATAACATCATTGGAAGTGTACTATGAACTACAGTAGTAATTAGAGCTCATACTATCTGGGCACTGTGTTCTCAGAGTACTTATACTAAAGCATCGAGTATTTAGATTTAAGCTGAATAAACATCTGAGTTCAGTGGTTACGATCAAGTTCGTAAATTGGAACAATAGCAAGAGCCCAAATGAATATGTATAAAATATGATTCTTCTAACCATAGAGAAAAATCGGGGATTTACGTGAATAGATCCCGAAGAAACGTTGGTAGGGGAGGCAGTGATTGGCCAGGCAGGATCAATACTTTGCACCCGTACGTCCAAGGAAAACAACTTCTTCGCAGGGAAAACGTCGTTCCACGTTTGTCTCAACTTCCACATGCTGGCTCGTGTGTTTTCGTCCACCTGTTTATTTATGCAAAATTACTATTTCTGTATCTCCTATAGATTTTCTTTGCAAGGGAGAGTATCCATGCTCAACATTACAAGGAAGTGATAGTGCAATAACCTAATATTGACTAAACAATTATCTTATAACATCACAGGGGATAAGAAGATAGTCTTATGATCGCAATCCTATTTCTCCTTTCTTCTCACAAATATGGCATATGCAGGGTAATATAAAAGATATATGATACATACGAAAAAAGAACATACCTTCTCGAATACTCCACAAAATGTGTTCACAATATTTTGTGTGAAGAGATTTAAATATGCTCCGTTTACATTCTTCACAATCGAATCGATCAAATATAGAACAGGTAATTTGATGTCACTTCTCACCTATTGAAACAAAATATATTTTATTTATATCCGAATTTTAAATCTGTTACGAATAGAAGCTATCATTTCATACCACAATCAATTTAACATGAAAAGAGGAAAAATTAAATGCTATACGTGGATACATGACTGCTGTACTTTAGAATATACTTTCTAAGAATAATACTTTAATTTTTCAAAATTTATTCTGTGCCTTATACTAGTTATCTTTTAAGTAATATCTGGAATAAAATAAGGAAGAGCTTATTTTACTTTACACAAATATAAGTTATAAACAACTGTATCTGTATTTCCTGTAAGTAATAATTCGTAATTATGAAGTTGCAAAACTTTTTATATAATAAAATAAAAAAGGGTATGAAACATAGCTCGGTTACTTCTAGCAATAAAAATATATTAATTACAGATCTTTATAAAGAAAATATAAGAAATAAATTTTATATGTACATATAAATTATATAGACAATAATAATTTATGTTAAACAAATAGCATAAGAATAATTTTACCATAGACAAGAATATTTTCTATACCGATTACAATAAATAACAAACCTTTTGCAGATGATTCTCAACCGCTTGCACAATTGCTGGTGCATGTTCAATATTATCCTCTGCCAGCATAGTAAGCATATTAATTAATGGCTTGCTATTGATCGTAAGGTCGGACAACGATGAGATATACTCATCCGCTATCTCCTTAGACTTTGTTGACGTCATGATGTTGCCAGTTGAGAAGCGCAACAAATCTTCGTCAAATGGACAGTGGTAATTACACTATGACACAGAGAAAACGAGTGTTAAACAAACAAATAAAAGGAACACATATCTTTAATTTATCTTTTGTTGATGTTTTAAATTCAGCCACGCGAGTTTATTGATCTATGTTATGATGCAACTGTTGCTATGGTTTTCTGAGATACTTTTAACAAGAAAAAATTCATAGACTTAACACTTTACTCACAACGCTTTACTAGTCATTTAAAAATTTGAAGATTCACAATTGAAAAATTATTAAGCATCTTTTAGATATAATACAGTCATTAGAAAACCTATTCGTAGGTACATACAACTTAAAAATAAATGAATTATAAATCTTATTATTCACAGACACTAAGCTACTCGAATGTTGAATGTTCATACAGTGAAATACAAATACTAAATTCGCATATCGTCAATAGTAAAACTCAATGAACAACTGAATAAACATTAGTCATCACTACATGTATATGAACATGACACCACAGCGAAATTAAGGAACACGAATTTTCTGCGAGAAAGTGATATGTGCATCGCTTTTCCTTGGCTTTTTACGTCGATTAAGATATTATTACACTTTTACTGAATTATATAGGCCGAAAATGATTAACACGTATTCAGAAAATTCCCAAAATTTCGTTTCTAGCGAAATGTGTAAACGAGAGATCATTGACCTCGAGCAGCCTAAATTGATAAGAGGAAATTAGCACATTAACTGTTTCTATTTATGTAATATTATCTGGAACCTTTTCACAAGAGATTGATAGACTTTAGACGCATATTGATTTTTTTTTTCCGTTTGCCTCAGGATTCTAACGTTTCGGAAAATTAGTTCTCGTCGCACAGTTGTCTCAATGTTCATGCACGTTCTAGTAGTTCAGCACAAATAGCGAAGTGTACACGAATAATGAGCACGCATCTGGATTTCCTGAACGCCCGTTCAGCGAACTTGAACGACATTCGGTTTCACAAGCTTCACGTACAACCGGCGAGTACCACCATGAACACCATAAGCGACACTGGCCAACATTTACCTTCTTTAACGCATTTCGAACAACAGGAATATCCCGAACCGACTATTATTTTGACTTTTCGCGATAATCACGCGGACTCCACTGCTTACACCGAACGGGATATCCACGTAAAATGGCGACCATTCCTTTGTACCTTCTAACGGGATTACAACTGTAGAAGCGCCGCCGTTATTGGTGAGTTTTCTCGTTCTGTCGGTTGAATTTCAGGAAGCAGCCAATCACAGGATTCCTTACATACTCGGGCGCAACCAGCTTGCTTGATGGTAGCGAAGTTTCACAATTGTCCCGCACAAGTCGCTACCGAGCAAAATGGTAGTATTTAGGCGTATTCTCATTACCGCGATTAATTTAGAAACACGCACGTATATCAAGCGGTTAACTACACTGGCCAACGACAATTTTGCGTTTTGACAACCGTAAAAGAATTTTTCTGCACACACACGTATCGAGAAATTACAATTTAAAAGATCACCAAATTTTTAACTACACTAAGAATATTTTCCGATAAAAAACTACTTTGTTAACACTTCCTAGCGTCTCAGCGTACTGAGCTGTACTGTACTGTGCGATGTCGCAGGCAAAGCATTTATATGGGAGCAGGTAGAGACACTGCTTTCCTCTGATAGGTTGACGCTTCACAGGTGAACAGTGCTGCCCTCACGGTTTTAGACAAAGAGAGGAAGTAGGGGGTGAGCAAGAGAGCACGACATCGGCACAACCACAAGTGAAACAAGTCACACCGACGACCATTGTAGCTTGTCTCACTTTACCATATTTGCGATCTCACTCTATTCGCGCATCCGTTTGCCTGGTGCTCCATATGAAACATTTGGCGTCATATTTGACTTGTACTTTTCGCCCCGTAGGATTCTTGACCACATAAAATTTCACACAAAGTTCGTGCCGATTTTCGGTAGGTAGCGTGAGAGACCTGACTGAATATATCACAATTATTGAAAACAAATGACATGCGTACATATTCTAAAAGAGATAACTTCAGCCATATTTGGTAAAAAGCTTGGTTGCGATCCGTTAATTTTTATCAGTTTCGTACGCCTTAGAATATGGTGGCAAATAAAGTGCATTATAGGCATTTAATGCTTTTCTTTTTCCGAAAGGGCAAAAATGCCACACAAGCGGCAAATAAGATATGCGCTGTTTATGGCGAGGATGCTGTAGCCGAAAGAACTGTGCGGAAGTGGTTTGCTCGGTTTAAAGCTGAAAATTTCGACCTTGAAGATCAAGAACGCCCAGGTAGGCCGTCCACCACAGACGAAGATATGATTAGAACAGAAATCGAGAATAACCCATGCTCAACATTACGACAATTAGCAGGAATGCTAAATAAATCAAAATCAACCATCCACGATCGTACTGTGAAGCTTGACTCCAATATTTAAATGAGCTGCGTTTTAATTTTCCTAAAAAATCGGCATGAACTTTCCGGACAACCCAATAGAAAGAAACGTCGTTTCAAGACGTTCGCAAATACTGGTCTTTGTTGTCGAGAATCTTACGGGCGAAAAGTACAAGACGAATATCGTACCGCGTGTTTCAGATGGAACGTCTAGACGCGCGAAAAGAGTGAGACCGCAAGCACGGTAAACCAAAATGGCGTAGGTTCTCGTCCGTGTGGACACTCTCACATAGAGTCCGCTTGTCTCGTCCTGTCTCTCTCGATCATTTTTCGTTCTCATTCTAAACCATCTGCGCGGAGCTGGATGCGCATTAAAATAGTGGGGGGATAAAAGCGCTCGAAAAGAAGGGGCGGAAATTGGTCACGATAAGGAGACATTAGTGTACATCAAACAGTACAATATTTTTTTATTGTATTATAAACGTTTGTACACATTTGAATAATTAGTTAATACAAAATTAATTCGATGAATCAAGATGACATTAGACAAATTTAAAACTAATTAGAAAATAATGTCGAATATAGGATGACAAATTAATTTGCATTTTATAGTCATAGGTTGCTGCAACAGCATTTAACATATGTAGCAGAAAAATTTGAAGAATTTAAATTATATGTTAAATGTTGCAATTTTATACATACCTATAGAACGAAGAAATCGAAGAATATCTATCTTGAATTTATTATACATACATGAGGTAAATAAGAAACCTACGTATATATTTAGATCGTGGAATCTAATATGCAAACAAATGAAATGGAAGCATATGTTAATATTCTACGTGTAATGCGAAAATTGAAATTTTTTCATTCATGCAACATGTTTACCAACATTCTGTTCGCAACACACTATAAAGTACATACATACGAGCAACCATCGACAGATCGAATATTGTATGTATGTATGTATGTATGTACATATTGTAACTTGGAAATTCATTCGAACTTAACGTATGAATGAGTACTAAACCGATAAAAACCGTAAACTGTTATTTTACGCGTACTATTAAATTGATTATAATTATCTATTGAGACGGGAGAAACGTTAATGGCATAATACTCGTATTGGTCTACTTGTTACGCGTGATCTTACGGGCTTTAATGATTTCTAAAACGGGGCAACGTCATGAGTCAATGGCGGGGTCGGGAGAAAACGTTATTTTGACAGAATGGCAAAGCATCTCGCGTGCGAATCTCGATTTCTGTTGAGCGTGTGTTCTTTTTTTACTTTGTGAAAATGAAGCGCCGTGTGTTCAGTGAACCGCGGAGAAGTGACGAACGAGGAATAATGCCGTGAATAGGTATTTTTCATTGGCGCGTTCGAAAAGAAAAGTGTACATTTAGTTCGAAGCATATCGCGCACAAGTTTTCGAATCGCCCTGAACGGTGAGCGATCGTGTAGAATTGCACTTGTGCTGTGCTCACCAAATGCATCGTTAGTTTTACACAGGACTCCTGACCGTAACACGGTGCGGATGTGTGATGGAGGATTATAAATTTCTCTTTAAAGTTGTTCTCGTGGGAAACGCGGGCGTCGGCAAGACTTGCCTCGTGCGCAGATTTACCCAGGTATACATACGGTTCTCATTAGTTTTACAATATTTCAATGCGTTATTTATATCCTGAATTGATGTAAGATCACTTGATAAATCATTTTATATCGTTATTGAATTTTTTTTATTAATTTTTCATAAGTTTCGTATATTTCTTTTCCAATGTACTGTCAGCTCTGAAAAAATTGTTTACAGGGATTATTTCCACCTGGTCAAGGTGCAACAATAGGTGTTGATTTTATGATTAAGACCGTAGAAGTTGAAAATGAGAAAGTTAAGGTATGCGTATGATGTAATACATTATGATTCATCCAATGTAGCAGCATATGCTTTTTCAAACGAGTTCATGCTACGTATAATCATTGTAGACTTTCTTTCAGCTTCAAATCTGGGACACTGCCGGACAAGAAAGGTTTCGTTCGATAACTCAAAGTTATTATAGATCAGCTCATGCTTTAATTTTAGTATATGACATCTCTTGTCAGCCTACATTCGATTGTTTACCAGATTGGTTGAGGGAAATTGAAGAGTATGCGAGTAACAAAGTTCTTAGGATATTAGTAGGTATGTCTCATGTTTTTTTCTGTAACAAAATGTTGTTATTATTGTTATTTTTATTGTTTACAATTAATTAACAGGTAATAAAATTGATCGGGAAGATAGAGAAATACCGACGCACGTAGGAGAAGACTTTGCACAAAGACAGGGAATGTACTTTTTGGAAACTTCTGCCAAAGAAGCAGAAAATGTAGAACGATTATTCATGGAAATTGCAGCCGAACTTATGGAGGTAATTAAGCAACAGATCGATTCGATCTTTTATTAAGAAACACTTGCCCTTGGATTAAATTATATCTAGGTCAATGAATATTTTAGCAAGCACGTAGCAAGGAACTACCTAGATATGAAACAAATACAACTTCGATAAATGGAAAGACAACAGCAATCGGTGATACAAGTAACTGTGGTTGTAGTCGACTTTCTTAAGTAGCTTTTATATATAATATTAAGTCATTTAACAAAACACAAAGTTTCACTTGCTGCATATGCATGTAGGAGACTGTCATACAGTTTTTATAGACAATGGAGATTGAACATGATATTACTCAGTCTTCTAGAATTAAAAGAAGAGACGATTCTGGTACCAGCACATCTTTGATATTATATGTTAGCGTCTAGTGTTATATAATATAAATTATATCGACAGTTTTGTTGCGAAAAGTATTTAATACTTTAAACGAAAAATGAATTTTAAGTGTGTTGAATATTTGTTCAGAAAATAGTATGTTTTCAGAGAGATTAATTAACAGAGATTTTTTGTTACAATTTTATACGGTTGCTTTATACGAATAATAAATCATTTGAGGCCTGTGTTTGGGCATTTAACAATATTTCCATAAATAGAATTATGCTATATTTTTTTATAATATCTTTTGTTGCGTTGGAAAGTACAAATAAATATCTCAAATTTGGTGACTAAATTTAAAGTCATCACAGTGGATATAACGTTTTTACTAAAAACTTATAAGCCTAATATTGTCCAGAATTTTTTTAAATGTGCAATATACGTCTAAGTATTTATTACATTGCTGTAAAAATTTACCGAAGCTTGATCTTCAAAGCAATTGATTCTATACGTTTTTAATATATGGTAGTTAACAAACATTATTATAAATAGTCTTTTTTATATTAATCACACAATTTTCAATAGCAGGATTTGTACAACCAAAGTTTTGTTGTATTTGTTTAGAATTTTATCCATGGTTTTCAAGCAACAAAGAATTATTGCTTGTTCCATTTATGCATTGTTTAATGTTATTATTTATGAATAGTTTATTATTATCTATATTTTATCAATATCACAATGTTTTTCGCACATTGCTCTAGTCCTTGTACCTATTACATTGTAATAAATTTATATATAGGTATACAATAAGTATGCATTTTTATTAGATGATAATGTGCACGTTATACTCTTTGTCTGAATTTTTTCGTTTCTCTACGATTACTAGGTATCAAGCAAATCGAACATTTCTAAAATAGAATCATTATATGGATAATACTCTTTTTAAGAAGTATTATTTGTAATTACAAATAATATTACATTTATCCGTAGTTGAAGCAGTTTACCATAATATTAAAACTAGAATTGTATGTGTGAAAAGGATAGAATGATTCTTTTGTTAATCACGAAACTTCAGGTGTATGTCTTTTATTTAAATACATACTGATATAATACTTTAAAGAGCATTGTGATCCTTGTGCAATTAAATTATTTCAATCGAAAAAGTAAAGCTTCAAATTGCTGTTGCTGTGCAATAACATGTTCATTGTTAATAACATATACTATAAACTTTGAAGTTTATTAAATGTAAAGGAAGGCTTGTAATTAAACTGTACTGATAAAAACATATCAGTTCGCATGTGGACAAAAAGGTAACTGTAAAATGAGGGACTTTTTAACTTTTTATCAACAACAAATTATTGACTTAAATATGTAACTTGTAAAAGGTATTAAAAACCCTTATTATCGAATCATTTGAAAAGATATCATTTCAAGAAATCAATTCTGCAGATGTAGAACACGATTGAAATAAATCATTTTTTTTATACAAGATTGTCTACGTCATCTCTCATTATACACGATTGTGTAGGTTGCATCGATTATATTCCATTAATTTGTGTTCATTAACATTCACTTAGTATGTACATCGCATAAACTTCAATGTACTATTAAGAATAAATTTTACAAGAAGTATCTTATAGACGTTTCAAATTGGCAAGTTTTTCAACAGTTGTATATTATATAAATTATTGTAAACGTTTATAAATTTGCTGAGCAAGTATTCCATATAAATAAATAAATTATACTATAAAATTACAGGTTTGAGTACCAAATTGTTTCTTATTAATGAAACCGATTGTATTAACTTAAAATTGAATTATCCATTTATTTTGTAATAAATAATAATTAAATACAGTGTTCAATTTTAAAAGTAGTTAATAGTTATTTGTAACGTTATTACATATACTCAAATATATTTTTATGTTGTACTTGTTGAAGTGACAAGTCAAGTAACTTGTCCTGAATAGATGTATCCAAAGCATCTGGATGTTCAGGACTAGGAAGACAGTTACTGATATACATACCGCCGTTATTTTCAATTGCTTTATTCACAGCTGCATACACAATGGATGTAGCTCCTTGTCTTGGACTCTGAAAACATATTTCTACCTTAAGTACCTAAATTACTTTTTTATGGTACTTAAGTACCTAAATTACTTTTTGTATGGTACTTAACCCTTAGTGAACGAGAGGCGACTCTCGGTCGTTACGGCGTTTAGCGCGGCAGGACGAATGGCGAGTGAGAGGCGACAATCGGTGTTTATGTTAGATATTTACAAAAATCCGCTCGTCCTGCTACCTGACTCGGCCGAAAAAGTCGTCGTCCGCTAAGGGTTAAATACCTAAATTACTTTTTTATGGTGCTTAAGGTACTTAAGGTACTGCATTGCACCGTTAAGGTTGTGTCCATTTGTAGCCATTAAGGTACTTAAGTACCTTTTAAGCACCTTTCTAATCTCATACAATATAAATTCCTTAAGGAGTTAGACTACCGTAAAATTCGAAAATTTGTTTTCGGTTAAATGATATTTTGATGTTTAAATAGATCTTTCTACTGTCAGGAAATACATTAAAAGAGTGCCCGTAGACAGCATTTGTAATCATTATTTTTTTAATTTTTATTGTTTTTACTAGTTAATAATATACAAAAATAAAAGACCGACTCGATCGAATATTTAGTTTCTTTTTGCTGTTACAGTAGTTTAACTCTTTAATTTCTGCTTACCTTAAAAATAAATGGTAATAGTAGTTTGTATTTATAAATGAAAGAATGTACGAAAAGGTCTGTACACACTATACCCGGATGTACCGAATACACGTTTATATTATAGCCTGCTTCTTTGACTAGCTTTTGCAACTTTTTAGTAGATACCACCTGTGCTAACTTACTTTGACCATATGCACTCATAGTAATAAATCGATGCCTGTTCAAAAATCGAATTTTAGATTAATATGTGACTTGCAAAAGGTAGAAATATAATTAGTCAAAAAATGATACAATACTTATTATTGATATCTTTGAAGTTAATTTTACCCAGGAGATGAGCACAAGAGCTAACATTAACGATTCTACTGGACTGTTGTGAACTTTTGACACCGCCAGCTTTCAATAATGGTAATAGAAGAATGGTTAGTAAAAAGTGTGACAAATAATTCACACCCCACTGCACTTCAAAGCCTTCTGCAGTCTCCGAATATGGAGTAAACATGATACCAGCTAGAAAAAAAAGTTAAATTATACAGTAGCCATTAATATTACATTAATGCAAAAAAATTTGTAACTGGTAATAAAATTATGTAACGCAAATGGACTTTACCATTATTGATCAGGACATGAATTTCTGTATAGTCTTTTTTTATTTGTGCTGCAAACTGTTTTACAGACTCCAAAGAGGCATTATCAATTCTGTAGACTTTTGCCTTTCCATTTTTAACACCAGACTGCCTAATTTGTTGAATGACCTCCTCACCAGCACTAGGTGTTCTGCAAGCTAAATATTTGTATTTTGAATGCATATTATACCAAACGTTTTCAAACAACCTTTGCAAATAATTGAATTTATATCAGTGGATGCGACATACCAATTATTACTTCCATATCAAGTTCTAGAAGCATTTTAACTATCTCAACACCAATTCCTCTAGAGCCTCCTGTTACAATAGCAATTCTGCCAGTCTGCAGTGGACAATCTAAAAACAAATTAATTTCATATAACAAATAATTGTAATTGCTAAGTAATCATAATTTACTTTTCTTAGGCATATTTAATTATGGAAATTAATTATCAGTGCTGCATGTTTGCATAAATTGTGTGCCATGGAGGGAATATATACAAGCGCGTCGTTTTATTTTAAATATATTTCGAAATATTCGTATATCTCAAAAATTGTTTATGCAGTAGATATTCGTTAACGTTAAATACGCTGATAAATTGCAATATGTAAAATATTGCTGACAAGTCGGCGTTTGTATTTCTAGTTGCGAAATGATCGAGGTTGTCGTAAATATTGCGCGCGATGCAATTTGAAAAATTCAAACAGGTGATGAAATTTTGACGATACTTCGGCCAAGCTTGTTCCACTTACCATTCTTATTGTGTTTTCTATTGATCCAGTCAAGTAGAACTTCTTTGAAGCCTAAGTAGTCGAACTTCATATGGTGGAGAAGCTTAACTAAAGAAAGTGGCCAACTTTCTTCGGGTTTCCGATACATGAGAACACTTGCGATTAGAAGGAAAATAGAGCCGAGTAGCATCATCTTTTGACACTGATCCTGTCTCGATTTCGAAACCAGCGAATTTATGTGTTCCGCGGGACGGACGAATTGTCATACTAAACGCACGCTCGCGACTGAAAGATATTAAATGGGCACGACAAGAACTTCTTATCCCCAGTCACTTTTGAGCTACTTTTCCGCTCCTCCTGAGCGTAAGATTTCTACCGTTATACCGAATCACATTTAAACGATAATCCGTGTCTTTCATCATTTGCATTATCATTCAAATATTTATATGATGAATGAATATCTCAGCGACTCTTATCGATACCTTTAATATCTATTGCACAATTTGTTTTGAACCCGCTCACGCACTATTCTACGAATATGTACATACAATATTGTAGGATTTACTTAAACGACGACCAACAACAATGCATTGATCTGCGGTGTTCTTCGTAAATAATTGGTAACACGTATAATTAAATCATCACTTAGATAACATATATGGCTGCTGTTGTACGTATATATTTATAGTTACGTTATAGGGTGTGTACATACATACGTACAAGCGAAATCAATTAGATTTGTTCTTTCCACCTACTCAAATGTACCTGTTAATTTACGGAAAAGTTATTTGAATTGAGTTTTGTGATAAAAAATTTATTTCTCACAAAGAACATACTCGATAACCTGTAACAGCTTGTAGGGTGAATCAGTTTCATCGTTGATAGAAGAGATTTATATATGCATATGGTGGAAATAATTATTTTTATACAATTTTGGAGAAGATTGAAGTATATTTTTTGTAATGAAATACCGGAGTTTCTTAACGTAACTATTATTATCGAATCTGTAAGAATATACTGTGTTAAATATTTAAATCGCTTGTAACGTGTACCACGTGTACTGCATTGTATAATTAATCTCATCGGTAATACGGCAGATTTACAAAACCGAAGCAAAAAAGTACAACTCAGACGAAATTGTGTTCCGAACAAAACTTCTCGTATATGCATGCGATATTGTTGATAAGGCGTAAAATTTCTTTGCAACCATCTAGCGGTTAAACGTGTATACTAAAAGGTTTCCTTGATGTATGCAATTGATTTCTTCCAAGACGAGACGGTACAACAGGTTGCATATTTGCAGGAGATCCAGTTACAAGATACCTCACTGTTGAACATTGTTCAACGGCTTCAATGAATTCGATTATTGCTATAGACACAGTGATCACGTAATTATTCAGTTCATTCTCATAAGAGGTACTTCACTGTACTTTACCACTACAATTAAGTTGTATAAATTTGTATATTCAATGAGAACAATGCACGTACGCATATATTAATAAATTAGCTTATATTACAATTTGAACTAGCTTTTCATTGAAAATAACAGTACTATGTATTATAATAGACTTATAATGGATACTGTTTTCGTAAAGTAAGTTTTATATATCATCGATTAAAAGAACTGACACAGTTATATTATACAGTATCCAGTATCTATATATATACTATATCCAGTATTATACAGTATCCATAGTTATATTATACCATAACCGTATTTGTCCAAATTTCATCAGTACGGTTAAGTATACAATATAAAAATATGGTAATATCAATAACAAGAAATCTATTTCGTATTATATTTAACATTTCTTATTAGTGGTTTTTTTTACATTTTTGAATTTACACTATTAATTCTAACATCTCAAATGAATTTGTCGGGAACTAGCGAGAAAATGCTAATCTCTGTTGCCCTCTCGCGGTGAAATTGATGAGTCGCCTTCACGGCGAAGAATCATTCGCACCATCTATCAGGGAAATTAGAAATCTTAAAAACGAAACTCAGGATAATTATTAACGTAGCTGGGGAAGTATATGTACGGTATACGTGGTCAGTAAATGTGCATAGATGCTGTAGACGATTCGATTTGACACAATTAACGTTCATCCGCGTTTTTGTAGAAATTTACATTTTTACTAAGCAAACGAGGATTTACTTCGTCGTTGGGCAAAGTAAGTACACATCAATTAATTTCTCTTCTTCCGACTTCATTTACGAATATCATTTTTAATGAAATTTCAAAACGCGTGGTGTAAATATTGCAGTTAGTATATTGAAGTTTTATTTACATTCATCCGATGATATTGCTCCAAGCTCGTTATAATAGTACATTTCTTTCGCAGTCACGGCGGATTAGTTGTTTGGTACATTATTTTATGTTATATTAATAAATGATGCCGAACTTAGCAGCTTTCACTTTAGAAAGCTGGACACGATTTACATTTTAATGTGTTTGTTAACAGTTTGTAACCGATTTTTGAATTAGTCAAACAAATGCATTCTAGAATGAGTATGAGCATTTACTTATTACTTTGTAGCTTATCGATAAGATTGTTTTCTTTTTATGTAGGATGGCAGATACTGCTAGTACAGGATCATCCACTAATTCCCCACAAATGGAAAAAGGTTGGAACAATTTAAGACAACATGTTATCGACAATAAAATTAAAGTAGGATTATGGGTTACAAGACTTTTCACAATTCTGTTTACTATCGGTTACATTATTCCTCTATTTGGGTATGTTACTTTATGATATTTCTCTTGTCAATAAAAAAAATGTGTGTATTTAAGTTTAATTCTGAGTTTCATACTGTTTCAGCAATCCTTATAATATTTATTACAAAGCTCTTATGAGCAACGCAGCCACAAGTGCATTGCGTCTTCACCAAAGAGTGCCACTTGTTCAATTAAATAGACAGTTTTTGGAACAGTTATTTTTAGAAGATTCCTTCCATTATTTATTTTATTCTTTAATATTCCTCTATGCAGCTCCGGTTACATGTATCCTTCTTATTATGAAATAGCTGTTAACAGAGATAGATACGAATAGTTTCAAATTATTGTTCCTTAACTAATAATCAGTGGTGTTAACACCTATATTTTTATTTGCTTTAACGCACTTTGCTAGTTACTTTCTCATACTCCTCGATGTAAGTAAGAAAAATTTCATGTTCTATTGTAAAAATTATATAACAGTATTGCGACTGTATCATACGCACAGTCATTAGAATGACAACCAATACTTATTTTGTGTTCTTAATTAAAGTGTTTAGGACAAAATAGCTGGTGGGGAGCCCGTCTATTCATATCTCTAGTCGAGTTTCAATCTAGGAACATTTTACGTCTTTGTGCGTTGTCTGAGATAATTAACTTGCCATTTACAGTGCTCCTAGTATTTACGTATGTATCACTATTAATACTTAAAATTGTTCGACTATTGTAAAAAGGACTATATGTAATTAATTTTTTACAGAGATCGAGCTAGCTTATTAACACCATTTATTTACTACCAGTTCTTGAAACTGCGTCTCGCATCGCGAAGAAATCCATTCACTCGCAATGTATTTTACGAACTTAGAAATGGGCTAAGTTCAATCTCCGCGAAACCATCCGTACCAGAGATTGTTCGGCGGATGATAGCAGGTCTATTGTCGTTGACACAACAAATGGTTCCAGTTCGTCAATAATTTTCAACTTTTAAGACGTAAATTCTTAAAGATTTCCTAGGGTTCTAGGGTCCATGTAATAACAAATTGAGGATAAAAAGAGTGCAAATATCAAAAGCAACAGGGAGCCTATGATTTATTGTTTGAGAATTGTATGAAATTAATCAAGCTATGATCTTCTGAAATCGGAATCGTTATTTTAAATTACTTCCGAATACCAAACATGATAACATCAATTTTCATACGAATTATGTAACAAAATTTTTGATATTTTGTAATGTGTACTATTGATAATGAATTAAGATTTACCACGTAATTCGTAATTATTGTAAATAATAGTATAACAATCCTGTTATAGCAAGTATCACTAGATTTCATTCAAATATTTTGCATGCATAGAATTTTATTGATTGTAACATTCCGGCACACCTATTGGAATGGTGTTTATGTTAAGAAGGTATATTCACATTATATACACATGGGAAAATATGGAAATATTGAGTAATGTATATTGTGTCTCACATCACATATATTTTTGGTACTTCTTGAAAACATGTTGCACTTCACTTTCTTCAAGAATTATTCAACGCGTGCTAAAATTGCATATGATAGTAAATAAGACGGTTTTTTCATTATTTAATGTAGATATGGGTTATTCTATGGACTTCATAATAAAACAGTACTTAGTTATAACCACATTTAGCTTGTCTTGGAGAATTAATCACAATACACTTTTTTTCACAAAATATATTTTAGGCTAATTCAATCGCAACTAGATTCTCTTTATGAAGGCACATGACCTATTAGAACTTTAATAAATAAATAAAACAACGAAAGCAAATCAATTTTCTTATATTGTGATTAAAAATCAACGTGTTTCTTTATTACGTTTCTTAAGATTTTGTCATTGTAACATTACCGTTATTGTACCAGGTTCATAAAAAAGGGAAAAAATAAAGTTAACACTTCTTTTAAAAATTTATTTTAAAAAATATTTACACTGTAATCACAGGTGGTATTGGCTGTGTTATGTCTTTCGACGGTTTCACTTCTGAAGATGGTTGCGATGGGAAAATCTCATCCTTTGGTTCCACAATGGAAACAGAATCTGGAAGAGGTTTCTTGGGACCTGTTTTGCCTTGAGGATCATACGGAAGCATAATCTTTACTTTGATACCAAGTACACCTGCAAGAAAAAGAAACGCATTTAAATGTTAATGTCTTCATCGATTACTATTTGCTTGTGTGAGTCAACTCTTAAGTACCTTGTCTAAGAAGTACGTGGCGGGTTGCAGTGTTCACTTACTCATTTGTGGGTTCACCAGAGTGGATCATTAATCCATCAACAAACTTCATGGACTTTGCTCTCTGTCCACGTAGTTTGCCACTAACTACAACTTCGCAACCCTTTGCTCCAGATTCCATAATGAAACGAAGAACCCCATAGCAAGCTCTAAAAAAATATATACATTATAATGATGATATACTGCTTAGGATACTTGAATGTAGCTAACGTTTAAATTTACCTTCGTACAACAAGACCTCCGACACGCGGAAGATGGATACTCAGGAGTGGGAGTACGAGTTACTCCTCATCGCACAGAAATAATTTTGTTGGCGACCCACACACAGAGTGTCCTTGGAGAAAAAGGACGCAGGATTCGAGAGTTGACCTCTGTGGTGCAAAAGAGGTTTAACTTTAACCCTTTCGCTCCGAACGACGGATATATCCGTCATCCATATGAACACTCGCGGAGCTGAACGCCGGATATATCCGACATCCACATGATCGCCCTCTGGGGACGAACGCCGGATATATCCGATATGCTGGTAAAATCGCGACCTAATTTTTGGACTGCACCGCCTCTTGTTACTATTGCGTGAATCTTTTGACGAAACAAACAAACGACAGTCCGAAATAAACGACACACCATTCAAGTTATATTTGTTCTACCTGCATTTCCCATTATTATTGTGTTACATGTCATAAAGGGATAGAAAATCGAAAGTACTAACTTTAGAACTAATTATTATATATTATGTTTTGTATTATGAATATTATGTTTTATTTTATTACTGTATATTATATATTATTTTATTACTGTATATTATATATTATTTCTTCACTTTTTCCATCGTTAATGAAACTTTTTTTACCTATTAAATAACTTTATACCTTATGCAGAAATTATAACTATATTGTTTTAAAGAAAAATCCCTTTTCTTCCCAAATACACTATCCACGCGCAATGTGCACAATTTCGGCGGGCGGTTCCGTTCAGGAGGGGCGCTACGGCGGACTGAACCGCCGTAGCGAAAGGGTTAAAGAAACACAAAACATTGAATTGTATGCTGAGAAAGTAGCGACGCGCGGTCTCTGTGCTATTGCCCAGGCAGAATCTCTGAGATACAAACTAATCGGAGGTCTTGCTGTACGAAGGTAAATTTAAACGTTAGCTACATTCAAGTATCCTAAGCAGTATATCATCATTATAATGTATACATTTTTTTTAAGAAGGTATATTCACATTATATACACATGGGAAAATATGGAAATATTGAGTAATGTATATTGTGTCTCACATCACATATATTTTTGGTACTTCTTGAAAACATGTTGCACTTCACTTTCTTCAAGAATTATTCAACGCGTGCTAAAATTGCATATGATAGTAAATAAGACGGTTTTTTCATTATTTAATGTAGATATGGGTTATTCTATGGACTTCATAATAAAACAGTACTTAGTTATAACCACATTTAGCTTGTCTTGGAGAATTAATCACAATACACTTTTTTTCACAAAATATATTTTAGGCTAATTCAATCGCAACTAGATTCTCTTTATGAAGGCACATGACCTATTAGAACTTTAATAAATAAATAAAACAACGAAAGCAAATCAATTTTCTTATATTGTGATTAAAAATCAATGTGTTTCTTTATTACGTTTCTTAAGATTTTGTCATTGTAACATTACCGTTATTGTACCAGGTTCATAAAAAAGGGAAAAAATAAAGTTAACACTTCTTTTAAAAATTTATTTTAAAAAATATTTACACTGTAATCACAGGTGGTATTGGCTGTGTTATGTCTTTCGACGGTTTCACTTCTGAAGATGGTTGCGATGGGAAAATCTCATCCTTTGGTTCCACAATGGAAACAGAATCTGGAAGAGGTTTCTTGGGACCTGTTTTGCCTTGAGGATCATACGGAAGCATAATCTTTACTTTGATACCAAGTACACCTGCAAGAAAAAGAAACGCATTTAAATGTTAATGTCTTCATCGATTACTATTTGCTTGTGTGAGTCAACTCTTAAGTACCTTGTCTAAGAAGTACGTGGCGGGTTGCAGTATTCACATACTCATTTGTGGGTTCTCCAGAGTGGATCATTAATCCATCAACAAACTTCATGGACTTTGCTCTCTGTCCACGTAGTTTGCCACTAACTACAACTTCGCAACCCTTTGCTCCAGATTCCATAATGAAACGAAGAACCCCATAGCAAGCTCTAAAAAAAATATATACATTATAATGATGATATACTGCTTAGGATACTTGAATGTAGCTAACGTTTAAATTTACCTTCGTACAGCAAGACCTCCGATTAGTTTGTATCTCAGAGATTCTGCCTGGGCAATAGCACAAAGACCGCGCGTCGCTACTTTCTCAGCATATAATTCGATGTTTTGGGTTTCTTTAAAGTTAAACCTCTTTTGCACCACAGAGGTCAACTCTCGAATCCTGCGTCCTTTTTCTCCAAGGACACTCTGTGTGTGGGTCGCCAACAAAATGATTTCCGTTCGATGTGGAGTAACTCGTACTTCCACTCCTGAATAGCCATCTTCCGCGAGTTCACGAGTTAAAAACTCGTTCAACTCGGCCTTAAAAACGCCGTCTCCGACAAACTAAAAAAAAGGATAATACACACCGAGCATGAATAATATTTCTTCATGCTGCACTTGCACATTTTACATAAATAAATTAAATTCATTTTAAACATGCAACTCATAGGTTATAAGTATGAGTTTACTGTTCAATTAACGTATAGGTTAACTTCAAAATACATTTGTTGACACGCATGTATTTTAAATAGACACAAAGCTTTACCAGATAAATAATGAGCACATCTTGTTTCAGTTAAAGACAAACGAAAATAATTTAAATGAACACGAAAGAAACTTATTATTAACGAAGACCATATGAATGTAAATATCGAATGTAAGAAAACAGTTAAAAGCATCCATGTCTTCCACAACTTTCACACGAGATATTTCCTTATTTTTCTGTAAAATATTCACTTTCTTGTTTTCATCGATACAGCGGACATCATATTTTTCAAATAGTTTGACGGTAAACTGCTAAAATTCACCAACCTTCCTCTTCTTTGAGATAGAACGATTGTCCATGTTGACGCTAGCGTTGCAAAAGGAATCCAAGATCCAAAAGACCTGACCGAAAGCGGATGTATGCAGGCAAACTTGCCAGGGCCGCCGCACTAAAGTCAAAATAATGCTGTAATAAATTATGTTACGCAAAAACGCAATGTTTCATGCAGTTTCATTAACAATAAATTCATTATGCATTTTTAGGAGAAAAATATTAGTAATCAAAGTAGTTTTACATTAATACACTATCTTGATCAGGATTTCCAAATGTAGAGGTTAGGAAACACTTCTTTTTAGTTTGTCGGAGACGGCGTTTTTAAGGCCGAGTTGAACGAGTTCTTAACTCGTGAACTCGCGGAAGATGGATATTCAGGAGTGGAAGTACGAGTTACTCCTCATCGCACAGAAATAATTTTGTTGGCGACCCACACACAGAGTGTCCTTGGAGAAAAAGGACGCAGGATTCGAGAGTTGATCTCTGTGGTGCAAAAGAGGTTTAACTTTAAAGAAACACAAAACATTGAATTGTATGCTGAGAAAGTAGCGACGCGCGGTCTCCGTGCTATTGCCCAGGCAGAATCTCAGATACAAACTAATCGGAGATTTTGCTGTACGAAGGTAAATTTAAACGTTAGCTACATTCAAGTATCCTAAGCAGTATATCATCATTATAATGTTCACATTTTTTTTAAGAAGGTATATTCACATTATATACACATGGGAAAATATGGAAATATTGAGTAATGTATATTGTGTCTCACATCACATATATTTTTGGTACTTCTTGAAAACATGTTGCACTTCACTTTCTTCAAGAATTATTCAACGCGTGCTAAAATTGCATATGATAGTATATAAGACGGTTTTTTCATTATTTAATGTAGATATGGGTTATTCTATGGACTTCATAATAAAACAGTACTTAGTTATAACCACATTTAGCTTGTCTTGGAGAATTAATCACAATACACTTTTTTTCACAAAATATATTTTAGGCTAATTCAATCGCAACTAGATTCTCTTTATGAAGGCACATGACCTATTAGAACTTTAATAAATAAATAAAACAACGAAAGCAAATCAATTTTCTTATATTGTGATTAAAAATCAATGTGTTTCTTTATTACGTTTCTTAAGATTTTGTCATTGTAACATTACCGTTATTGTACCAGGTTCATAAAAAAGGGAAAAAATAAAGTTAACACTTCTTTTAAAAATTTATTTTAAAAAATATTTACACTGTAATCACAGGTGGTATTGGCTGTGTTATGTCTTTCGACGGTTTCACTTCTGAAGATGGTTGCGATGGGAAAATCTCATCCTTTGGTTCCACAATGGAAACAGAATCTGGAAGAGGTTTCTTGGGACCTGTTTTGCCTTGAGGATCATACGGAAGCATAATCTTTACTTTGATACCAAGTACACCTGCAAGAAAAAGAAACGCATTTAAATGTTAATGTCTTCATCGATTACTATTTGCTTGTGTGAGTCAACTCTTAAGTACCTTGTCTAAGAAGTACGTGGCGGGTTGCAGTATTCACATACTCATTTGTGGGTTCTCCAGAGTGGATCATTAATCCATCAACAAACTTCATGGACTTTGCTCTCTGTCCACGTAGTTTGCCACTAACTACAACTTCGCAACCCTTTGCTCCAGATTCCATAATGAAACGAAGAACCCCATAGCAAGCTCTAAAAAAAATATATACATTATAATGATGATATACTGCTTAGGATACTTGAATGTAGCTAACGTTTAAATTTACCTTCGTACAGCAAGACCTCCGATTAGTTTGTATCTCAGAGATTCTGCCTGGGCAATAGCACAAAGACCGCGCGTCGCTACTTTCTCAGCATATAATTCGATGTTTTGGGTTTCTTTAAAGTTAAACCTCTTTTGCACCACAGAGGTCAACTCTCGAATCCTGCGTCCTTTTTCTCCAAGGACACTCTGTGTGTGGGTCGCCAACAAAATGATTTCCGTTCGATGTGGAGTAACTCGTACTTCCACTCCTGAATAGCCATCTTCCGCGAGTTCACGAGTTAAAAACTCGTTCAACTCGGCCTTAAAAACGCCGTCTCCGACAAACTAAAAAAAAGGATAATACACACCGAGCATGAATAATATTTCTTCATGCTGCACTTGCACATTTTACATAAATAAATTAAATTCATTTTAAACATGCAACTCATAGGTTATAAGTATGAGTTTACTGTTCAATTAACGTATAGGTTAACTTCAAAATACATTTGTTGACACGCATGTATTTTAAATAGACACAAAGCTTTACCAGATAAATAATGAGCACATCTTGTTTCAGTTAAAGACAAACGAAAATAATTTAAATGAACACGAAAGAAACTTATTATTAACGAAGACCATATGAATGTAAATATCGAATGTAAGAAAACAGTTAAAAGCATCCATGTCTTCCACAACTTTCACACGAGATATTTCCTTATTTTTCTGTAAAATATTCACTTTCTTGTTTTCATCGATACAGCGGACATCATATTTTTCAAATAGTTTGACGGTAAACTGCTAAAATTCACCAACCTTCCTCTTCTTTGAGATAGAACGATTGTCCATGTTGACGCTAGCGTTGCAAAAGGAATCCAAGATCCAAAAGACCTGACCGAAAGCGGATGTATGCAGGCAAACTTGCCAGGGCCGCCGCACTAAAGTCAAAATAATGCTGTAATAAATTATGTTACGCAAAAACGCAATGTTTCATGCAGTTTCATTAACAATAAATTCATTATGCATTTTTAGGAGAAAAATATTAGTAATCAAAGTAGTTTTACATTAATACACTATCTTGATCAGGATTTCCAAATGTAGAGGTTAGGAAACACTTCTTTTTAGTTTGTCGGAGACGGCGTTTTTAAGGCCGAGTTGAACGAGTTCTTAACTCGTGAACTCGCGGAAGATGGATATTCAGGAGTGGAAGTACGAGTTACTCCTCATCGCACAGAAATAATTTTGTTGGCGACCCACACACAGAGTGTCCTTGGAGAAAAAGGACGCAGGATTCGAGAGTTGATCTCTGTGGTGCAAAAGAGGTTTAACTTTAAAGAAACACAAAACATTGAATTGTATGCTGAGAAAGTAGCGACGCGCGGTCTCCGTGCTATTGCCCAGGCAGAATCTCAGATACAAACTAATCGGAGATTTTGCTGTACGAAGGTAAATTTAAACGTTAGCTACATTCAAGTATCCTAAGCAGTATATCATCATTATAATGTTCACATTTTTTTTAAGAAGGTATATTCACATTATATACACATGGGAAAATATGGAAATATTGAGTAATGTATATTGTGTCTCACATCACATATATTTTTGGTACTTCTTGAAAACATGTTGCACTTCACTTTCTTCAAGAATTATTCAACGCGTGCTAAAATTGCATATGATAGTATATAAGACGGTTTTTTCATTATTTAATGTAGATATGGGTTATTCTATGGACTTCATAATAAAACAGTACTTAGTTATAACCACATTTAGCTTGTCTTGGAGAATTAATCACAATACACTTTTTTTCACAAAATATATTTTAGGCTAATTCAATCGCAACTAGATTCTCTTTATGAAGGCACATGACCTATTAGAACTTTAATAAATAAATAAAACAACGAAAGCAAATCAATTTTCTTATATTGTGATTAAAAATCAATGTGTTTCTTTATTACGTTTCTTAAGATTTTGTCATTGTAACATTACCGTTATTGTACCAGGTTCATAAAAAAGGGAAAAAATAAAGTTAACACTTCTTTTAAAAATTTATTTTAAAAAATATTTACACTGTAATCACAGGTGGTATTGGCTGTGTTATGTCTTTCGACGGTTTCACTTCTGAAGATGGTTGCGATGGGAAAATCTCATCCTTTGGTTCCACAATGGAAACAGAATCTGGAAGAGGTTTCTTGGGACCTGTTTTGCCTTGAGGATCATACGGAAGCATAATCTTTACTTTGATACCAAGTACACCTGCAAGAAAAAGAAACGCATTTAAATGTTAATGTCTTCATCGATTACTATTTGCTTGTGTGAGTCAACTCTTAAGTACCTTGTCTAAGAAGTACGTGGCGGGTTGCAGTATTCACATACTCATTTGTGGGTTCTCCAGAGTGGATCATTAATCCATCAACAAACTTCATGGACTTTGCTCTCTGTCCACGTAGTTTGCCACTAACTACAACTTCGCAACCCTTTGCTCCAGATTCCATAATGAAACGAAGAACCCCATAGCAAGCTCTAAAAAAAATATATACATTATAATGATGATATACTGCTTAGGATACTTGAATGTAGCTAACGTTTAAATTTACCTTCGTACAGCAAGACCTCCGATTAGTTTGTATCTCAGAGATTCTGCCTGGGCAATAGCACAAAGACCGCGCGTCGCTACTTTCTCAGCATATAATTCGATGTTTTGGGTTTCTTTAAAGTTAAACCTCTTTTGCACCACAGAGGTCAACTCTCGAATCCTGCGTCCTTTTTCTCCAAGGACACTCTGTGTGTGGGTCGCCAACAAAATGATTTCCGTTCGATGTGGAGTAACTCGTACTTCCACTCCTGAATAGCCATCTTCCGCGAGTTCACGAGTTAAAAACTCGTTCAACTCGGCCTTAAAAACGCCGTCTCCGACAAACTAAAAAAAAGGATAATACACACCGAGCATGAATAATATTTCTTCATGCTGCACTTGCACATTTTACATAAATAAATTAAATTCATTTTAAACATGCAACTCATAGGTTATAAGTATGAGTTTACTGTTCAATTAACGTATAGGTTAACTTCAAAATACATTTGTTGACACGCATGTATTTTAAATAGACACAAAGCTTTACCAGATAAATAATGAGCACATCTTGTTTCAGTTAAAGACAAACGAAAATAATTTAAATGAACACGAAAGAAACTTATTATTAACGAAGACCATATGAATGTAAATATCGAATGTAAGAAAACAGTTAAAAGCATCCATGTCATCCACAACTTTCACACGAGATATTTCCTTATTTTTCTGTAAAATATTCACTTTCTTGTTTTCATCGATACAGCGGACATCATATTTTTCAAATAGTTTGACGGTAAACTGCTAAAATTCACCAACCTTCCTCTTCTTTGAGATAGAACGATTGTCCATGTTGACGCTAGCGTTGCAAAAGGAATCCAAGATCCAAAAGACCTGACCGAAAGCGGATGTATGCAGGCAAACTTGCCAGGGCCGCCGCACTAAAGTCAAAATAATGCTGTAATAAATTATGTTACGCAAAAACGCAATGTTTCATGCAGTTTCATTAACAATAAATTCATTATGCATTTTTAGGAGAAAAATATTAGTAATCAAAGTAGTTTTACATTAATACACTATCTTGATCAGGATTTCCAAATGTAGAGGTTAGGAAACACGCAGGATTTCAAATAATCTGGGACGACGTACCTTTTTTAATTGAATTATTTTTTACACTTTTAAACGAACTGTACAAACAACAATACAATTGCGGATACATATGATTACAATGCATAAAACTGTACAATTTATTCGGCTAATTGAATATTTCTGTCGGTGGAAAAAAATCTTAACTATTAATTAATTGTTCCTTTTCCTAATATGGGAGTAAAGTTTTACGATGAAATTTTAAATTATTATTATTATTATTATTTATTAATAAATAACTGAGGTAATACGAGTTTTGTAGGTGATTTGTTTTTTCTTCTGTTTTTATAAGACGCAAGCGTGTCTTAAATCTAATTAGATCTTCTTCTTCTTACGGCCCTGATGATATCGAAACACACACGCGTGTCGAGATTCGCGATACGTCCCTATGTATGCGTACACTTCGTGCACATACACATCGGTTTGTGTAATACAACGAGAGTTTACTTGTGTATGGGTTGGTGGCTTTGGCATGAGGGTTTGCCTTGTTACAGAATGATGCTTCGCCTTCGATATGGAGTGGAGGACTATAGTTTTGACGGTGTTGGCAGTGAGTCTGTGTTTTGCTGTAATACCGATTCGGGTTGGCCCGGATGTCAGCACGGAAGATGTTAAGCTTTTCGAGGACTATGTTACGCGTTACAACAAATCTTACAAGAACGAGCCCGAGGAATACGATAAAAGATTCAAGAGGTTTCAGGTAAGCATTCGCGATTCATGAGAGAATTCGATAACATGTGAGTACTATGTACATACTTGACATGATACGGCTTCAGCGATACATATTCATTTCGGTCTATTCGTGCCTGCAGTTTTGAAAATTTCCCGCGTTCATATCTGCGATCTTATTTTCTTTCTTCTTTTCGAAATCGCGGGAATCTTAGCATTCGAAAACAGTGTTTCGATGATGTTTAAAATTGTTCAAAATAATATTTGCTGTAGTATAGTATAGCATCGTTCTGCCAATGTCACATTATACTATGCTAGTTCAGATTACACTACGTCACAATATTCTATTATAGTAGTTCACTATACTGTATGCTGTGTATGTAGTGGTAAGCATCATTATAATAAGTTTGAAGTACAGAGTGGTATTTTATATACTATAACATTAAGTACAATATATAGTAATACAACTATCATGTTGTATTACTATATATATATAATATATATTATACTATATATACTTATAAGTATATATAATAATATATAATATAATATATAAGTATATATATGTATTATAATTATATAAGTCATATACTATAACATTGAGTACAATATAGTGATACAACTATCATGTTGCTATGAACGTATTATCATCATTTGGCATTAACGGTAAATAATAACAATGATTGTCAAGTATATCCTAGAAACCAAAGACGCTAAATTAACATTTTATATAATCGTTAACGTAACGTCTGTTCAAACAGCTGCGTCTTTATTGCAGAGATCGTTGCGGCACATAGACACAATGAACGGCCTTAGATCTTCACGGGAGAGCGCTTACTTTGGACTTACCAAATACTCGGACATGTCCGAGAATGAATTTCTGACCCAAACACTTGTTCCGGATCTTCCTATAAGAGGTGGGACACGCTCAGAACAAACTACTCTCGATAGCTTATTGCAATACCTATCCATATTTTATTAAAGAAGATATACCTATTAACTGAAATAACTGTACAATGTTCCATCTGACTTGATAACCAAAACATTGAACCCTTACGTAGGCAACCGGGTACGCAGCCATATATTTGCTATATATTTCTCTCTTTTAATAAGTTTTTAAGTTTCTCTGAAAATATCACAAAACTCTGGGTATTCATTTTCTGGATACTATTTCATCGATTTATAATTTTAAAGTATTTATATATATTATTATATTAATATATTATATATATATTATTATACATTAATATTATAATATTATATTATTATATAATTATTATATATATTTATGTAAGAAATGTTAAATACCAAGGTTTTGAAATTGTTCATACATTTCGGTTGCCTATGGGGAGGGGGGGGGGGGAGGGGAGGTAAAACGTTCAAGTTAGACAGAGAGACAGTCTTTTCAGGCGCAAAAAATGTGGTCCCGAGCGTGAGTGGTAATGAGTATAAATAAATTAACAAACATCTACGTCGAATGAATGCATTTTGCGTTAGGAGAAAGGCACTTGATGGCATCCTACCACCAGTGCCATCACCAGCGACGGTCTGGCAACCGGGTGAGAAGATCTATCGGCGTACCGGCGAAATTCGACTGGAGAGAGAAAGGTGTGGTGTCTCCTGTGCAAAGTCAAGGGACCTGCGGTGCTTGTTGGGCTTTCAGCACTGTGCAAGTGGCAGAATCAATGTTTGCGATCAAAAATGGCACTTTGTACCCACTGAGCGTCCAAGAAGTACGTCTACTTGTTCTTCAGAATTACCCGGTTCTACGAAATGCTTTAGAATTCTTGAATCGTTTAATGGCTATTTATCTGAACTATTGACAGATGATCGACTGCGCAAAGAATAGCAATTTTGGTTGCGAGGGAGGGGACATCTGCAGCTTGCTCTCGTGGTTGGTGTTGACAAAAGCGGCGATACTTCCAGCGTCCGTGTACCCGCTTACGCGAACGACGGGTACGTGTAGGCTGGACAAGTAAGTGATATTCGTATAATTTATATTTAAACCGCGTGATGCGAATAACAATTAATATGATTATAATTTTAGGACGTTGACGAAGGGGACCAGCGTTCGAGTAAAAGACTTCACGTGCGACAAGTAAGGCTCTGTAACTCTAGATCACGGGATCAGCGCACGCGTATCGATTTCACTGCCTCCAGGAAAAGAGCTGACACTTCCAAGAAAAAAAAACTGACATTCAGAAATCAATAGCCTGAATCGGAGAAACGGCTAGGCAGAGCACTTAATTTGTAAAGTAGCGACGAGCATCGGTGCCGTTGTGTTATTTGCGAGCGATTAAGTGTAAAAGGTTTTCTTACGTAAGCCGATCGCTCAGCATTGCTCTCAATGTTGTCACACGGTGACGACGACGAATATACAAGATATGCCAGTGTGTTCTTATTACTAGACTGCGAGTCTTTAGGCAAAATAACAATTTTCTTCGTCGTCTATGTCAAATAGAAGCGACAGTAATGTAACAGTTTTCTTTTCTTTTTTTTAAAATTCTTCTTGTTTCCTCACTGTTCTGCGTTTCGTTCATCCATTTTTACTATTTTGCAGTCTAATTTGCAGTCTACTTATTATCGGCTCACTGACAGGAATAGACACGAATTTGAATCGCGATTTTGGTCCAAGAATTGTCGACTGCCGCTATTGAATTAATGAATTCGAACGCGGCAGTTTCCTATGTAATTGGCAATCGCTTGCAGCGTTTGGCATTAAGAGGATTAAAGGCTTAACGGGCGTTAGTTTCGTAGATGCAGAGGATGATCTGCTGGCAACGCTCGCTACGCATGGACCAGTCGCGGCCGCGGTCAACGCTCTATCTTGGCAGAACTACTTGGACGGAGTGATGCAGGATCATTGCGATGGCTCTTTCGCTAGCCTGAACCACGCTGTACAGATAGTCGGCTACGACAAGACGGCGGCCATACCGCATTACATCGTCAAGAATTCGTGGGGCACCGGCTTCGGCGATAAAGGCTACATGTACATTGCGATAGGCAGTAATTTATGCGGTACGATTAATTTTGCTTTGCGAAATATGTTAACGCGGGCGCTTATCGCGCTTATCGTATTTATTAGGCACGTTAAACACGACCTTCGGGGTCGGCAAATATCAACAAAAATATTTTTGTTGTTGTCATTCGACCGTTAGGTCAGTTTCGCGCGAGCGGAGCGGGCGAGAAAAATGCCAAAGAAAAGTGCAACGATCGTGATACGGGTTATAAATAACCGAAGTATTATTAAGCAATTGACAAGTAGGTTGTAAGCAAATCGACAGAACAAATTGACAGAAATGAATTGTGTTTCGACAGGTATAGCAAACCAAGTCTCGTCGCTGGATCTACTCTAAGCCGCTAAATGAGACGGGACGAAGAGTCGAACGTGATTGGCTTGAAATAAAGTGCTTATATTGGCCCGTAAATGTACATAGCCTATGAAAGTATTTTAATCAAGGTAATCATTGTTACGACGCCTGTTGTTATATAAGTATAAATACTAACAAGTATTCTGTCGCGAGACGGTTCACACGACTGCTCTAATTTTTACAAACTTCTTAACGCGCGCCAAGCGTTAGGCTGTAATAAAAGATTTCATTTACCGACGCTATGCTTAGTTCCTATGCGGTTTCCTCTTGTTCTGTATTTCCAAAATGTTTCCTGAGAAACATATCATGCGTATCGTCGTCGTCGTCGTCGTCGTCGTCGGGCCGCGAACATTCGCTTACGTGTCCTCGAGCGTGCATTCGGAGTTGTTCTGATTGTCGTCCGGGCTCCATCCGTTGCAGGCGATCGACAACTTCGTCTTCATCTGCTTCGTCAACGGCGGGATCATTTGTCTGGGTATCAAGAACGTGGACAGGTTGAACAGATCCAAGAAGACTTTGTATCTGTCGCTGAAACGTAAAAGTTCGTCTGTGAAGCAACGTAGATACTAAATGCTCCGGTCTCTAAAAAACGATCACCGTCCGACGGTAATTTCGCTTGATAACAATCAAGTCAATTTATACGAGCGTTCAGATGCCGGGCACACCCGCGGATAGAGTACCTCAACGTGGACTTCAAGTAATGGTAGCCGGAAGAACCGCCAGTTCCGAGCTGCTGCGACCCAATCATCCTTTGCACCATGAGAACATGATTATCTGGTGGACAAATCGCAAATGTACTATTTCCAATCTCGAACGGTGAACGGATACGGGGACCGATTGTGTTTTCTTACACCTCCATTTCGTGATAAGGGAGTCGATGTCCATCAGCGCGGTCAGGATCTGATGGGGTTGGCTGAATCTCGGCTCGTCGCGGTACAATGTGATCATCACGGCCCCTTGAAGGGCCCCGTAGGCGAATTTCCGTTCGCCGCGCGACACGAGGGCGTTGTGAAGAGATTCGTTGAAGATCGTCTCGAAGGCCGCTTGTCGCGAACGCACGGTGGACAGATAATGATTCTTGAGCTGCTCCGTCGCCTGTTTCTGAAAGGAAGTATCAACGATAAAAATCCCTCGATCCGAAAGTTCGATCACGCAGTCGGTAGCAGCCAATTACTCGGGCGAATTGTTCCTGTTCGGCGAGCAGCGTCTCCACGGATCTCTTGTACTTTCCCCAGAAGTCGAAGTCGTGGCTCTCGAGGCCCGGCGTCCTCGCCAGCCATCCTTGAACCAGACAGCTGAGACTCGGCTCCTCCTCGGACCGTTTGATCGCCTCGATGGCCTTCGGATCTCTGCCGAAGGCTCTGGCGTAACTTTGATTGTACTTCACCCTGTGCTCCTGCTTCACGCCCAGCTTGTTCTCCAGCAGCCGGAACTGCAGCGACTGGAAGCCCGAGGCTGGGCACAGGTAGTCCCTGAACGCCATGAAGTCCAGGGGCGTCATGGTTTCCAGGATCGTCACTTGCTCCACGAGAAGCTGAAGAGGACCAACACCGCTGTACAGACGCTTTCGCGACAACCGCCACGATAACCGGATCGCGCGTTATATGTATACAGAATGACATAAAAAAGTGCTCGTACACCTTCTAAAACATAACTCGAACGATTCGAATTTGTTTTTAGATGAAAGCGGGACTAGTCTACTGAACGTTAACTATTGGGTTGTCCGGAAAGTTCGTGCCGATTTTCGGTAGGTAGTGTGGGAGACCTAACCGAATATATCACAATTATTGAAAACAAATGACATGCGTACATATTCTAAAAGAGATAACCTCAGTCATATTTGCAAAGAAGCTTGTGTGTGTGTGGTTACGATTCGTTAATTTTTATCAGTTTCGTACGCCCTAGAATATGGTGGCAAATAAAGTGCATTATAGGCATTTAATGCTTTTCTTTTTCCGAAAGGGCAAAAATGCCACACAAGCGGCAAATAAGATATGCGCTGTTTATGGCGAGGATGCTGTAGCCGAAAGAACTGTGCGGAAGTGGTTTGCTCGGTTTAAAGCTGAAAATTTCGACCTTGAAGATCAAGAACGCCCGGGTAGGCCGTCCACCACAGACGAAGATACGATTAGAACAGAAATCGAGAATAACCGACGCTCAACATTACGACAATTAGCAGGAATGCTAAATAAATCAAAATCAATCATCCGCGATCGTACTGTGAAGCTTGGCTCCAATATTTAAATGGGCTGCGTTTTAATTTTCCTAAAAAATCGGCACGAACTTTCCGGACAACCCAATAAAACGCCTTTGTTTTTTTTTTAATTTTCCTACTACTTGGGACGACAAAGAAAAAGTTAAAAAAAGCTCTCGTTTATTTAACTTCTTTTATCCGAGCCTATAACAAAAATGAAAAACAAGCATTTTGGTCATCGTCCACTCGACCAGTCTCCCTCTTTCACCTAAAAACAAATTCAAGTCGTTTAGTCCAGTTTTGCGAGCCGCTGTAGAACACACGACGATGCTTTAAATTCCTAGCAACCGTTACACTCGTTCTGCGAAACGACCGCCTACGAATTTAACAAGCGCGGCAACCAATTCGATTCTCGGCCCGACGGTTTTCTCTCTACAAATCTACGCTTCGTTTCCGGACGAAGAAGCAGCGTTATCCTGATTTGTACGATCGCGCAATCACGTATGCTACAGTCTTAGCATTCGAGGGTATCAATTGTTCAATTTCGCCGGGGACTCGCGCCTCTAAATAACGAATTGTCTACAGCTGGTTTGTACAGATAGAGAAAAAAAAAGAGAAAGAGAGAGAGAGAGAGAGAGAGAGAGAGAGAGAGAGAGAGAGAGAGAGAGAGAGACTCGTAATCGATCTTGTCCGCGACTGAGAAGACCCCGTGTCTGCAATTGTATGGTTGCCACCCTTGCGCTTCAGTTACGTAGGGTCAAAACGACCCTTGACAAATTCTAGCTGGTTGCTCGTTACGGCGGAACAAGAGATTCCCGGGCGGAGAAACAACAACAACAACAACAACAAAAGAAAAGAAAATCCTGGCGGATGATCCCGCAACGAAGCGACCGCGCCGCCGCCCCTTATTTTTCTTCGTTCGATCGGCGGGCCTCCTCGGCGCAGTCATGGGAAATCGTCGGCGGGAATCGATCATCCCGCGACGAACAGAGAGGCCTGGCTGCTCGCTTGCTTAACCCTGCGCCGGCGATTTTTCCATTTGCCGGCGAGACGAGAAAATGCGACGACCACACCTGCATTCTGCGGTATAGAAAGAGCGCCAACGAGCCAGTTACCTAACGCATCTATGCGTGTCGGCGCGGGGTGTCGCATATCATCCGGCGGTGTTGACTTACCCGGGTCCCACTGTTATTCCTGTAGTTCCCACAATCTTACCGATTCGATCGCGAATGGGGTCGGTGACGCGGGGAGGAACGGGGGGGAACGCGAGGGAAACGCCGTCGACGGAAAAAGAGTGTCGCGCTCGACGGAACCTTGACCCGTTTGCCGCGACCGTCCGTCCGCGCGGAATTATCGGCTATCGAAATCGTCCACGGCCGTGACGGATGTACAGGATGTTGGAAAAATCCGATCGCGGCCTTATCGTCGCCTTATATCGGCGCGACGACAGACCGCGCGCGCGGGGTTTCTAGAGGCCTTCGACGACTTCGCTGTGAGTTCTGTTCTGCGACGCGCGATCCGTTCTTCGGGCCGTGAAATTCGGCAATTTTCCGTTCCCGAAGACGATCAGACGTTTCTTTGTTTTCTATTCGCACGGTGCAAGCTCTATCTGCTTGACGCTATGTTACAAATTGAAACCGTAATTCGTCGCTCTAAAGAGCGACGGAGGAACGAGCGAACCGTTAACCTTTCAGGTACGGCTGAATTCTGCGCGAGGCTGTTTCTCTGGACGGCAGAGTCCGATGTGTACTGTACAAAAATGTCTCGCAATCCGAAAGTGGCGGGTTCCTCGGGCCATTCGAAGCAACTTTTTCCTTTACAAAAATGTTCTCCGAGGCACCGTTAACGAGTTATTAGCGAGAAACAGTGACCAATGAGAGGCGAGCTCGGCTGGCGCGAGGCGATCGAGCCAATGAGCGGAACTGGGCTTCGCGCGCTGGTTGGCTGGGCCGCCTCGCGTCGGTCGTACTCGATTCTTATTGGTCACTGTTTTTCGTTGATAACTCGTTAACGGTGTCTCGGAGAAAATTTTTGTAAAGGAAGAAGTTGCTTCAAATGATCCGATGAACCCGCCATTTCCGGATTGCGAGACATTTTTGGGACACCCTGTAGACTGTTGTAAATCGATGCGAAGACAAAAGAAGTGTGAAACAATGCATACGAAGACGATTATTTGGTTCAAACGATGAGCGAGTGAGCTGCTAGAGCAAGCCACTATAGTGGCGCATCGTCCAGAGAGATGACATCCGCGAAAGCCACTATAGTGGCGTGTCGTTCTGAAAGATGACAGCCGCGAAAGCCACTATAGTGGCGCGTCGTGTCTAAGAGGTTAACTTAGGCTGTTCTTCGAGGAAGGCTGTGCGAGACGATGCGCGGAACATTGATCGATTAATGCGTCGCGCAGCGTAGAACGTGCTAGGGACGATTGAAAAACTGTAGAACGTTGCCGGCGAAGGGTTAAAGCGACGTTCATGGGGACACCCTGCACCGAAGACGGCTAGAGACGGGCGCTGCGAACCCCTCGAGAGGAGACCCATCCAAGAAATTCGATTAGAGTCACCGCGAGCGGATCAGCACCCCTGTCATAAATCACAATGCTCTAATTGGCTTGCGATTAAGGGTCGTTCACGTTCCTTCCATCACTGTCATTGTCAACGGTATGGTTACTGGCCTCGTTCCGCGCGTATCGTATTATCCTGCGATGCGATCACGCCGCACCGGAATACTCTATTTGCTCTCGTTCTCCGCCTCTCTTCATCCATCTTTCCTCTCTCTCTCTCTCTCTCTCTCTCTCTCTCTCTCTCTCTCTTATACACGTACACACTCTTTATCTCTCTCTATTTATTTATCTGTCCGTTTATCTATCTATCTATCTGTCTACAGTAATTTCTCCCGGAAATGCCAAATTTCGGGTTGCTGCGAATTTCTCTCTGCTAATACTACGCCTATGTAATTTATTGCTACGTCGATGCTAATAGGATTATTCGAGCGTCGCGGCTCGTTTTTATAGTTACAGTAATTTCTCCCGGAAATGCCAAATTTCCGGTTGCTGTGAATTTCCCTGTGCCAGTCCTACGCCTATGTAATTTAAATCTATTTAATAGGGTCGACCGTCGAACCGTGGCACATGGCCACCGAATTGCCTTCGAATCGTGGCAAAAACTTAGAAATAGAAAGATCAGCCAACAGGGATCGGAATTGAAATCGAAAATTTGTCAAAATTCATCTCGGTCGCTTCGGACCGCGATAAAGTAGAAAGACGAAATCGGAAGATCGAAAACTTTGACGTCGTCCGAAAGGGAAGACTCTGATCTTGAAGATCGTGGTAAACGGAATCGTGGAAAAAATTTGTCAAACCCTGGAGAGACGTTTGAATGCGGACTTACCGAGGAGGTCACTTTCGCCAATGAGAAAATCTTTTCCATTGGAAACGATTTAGGGAGATTATAGTAGAGACTTTCTCAAATTCATCTAGATTATTTTACAATTATCATTTGCCCCGACTGCCCCGAGTGTCTATAAAAACGAGCCGCGAGGCTCGCGAAGAATCGCGACTCAGTATTCTCGAATCCGCCGGTTTTAATTCCGACCTCCGAACATTTCTGGGAGAAATTACTGTATCTATCTATCTATCTATCTATCTATCTATATATCTATCTATCTATCTATCTATCTGTCTATCTATCTATCTGTCTATCTGTCTATCTATCTATCTGTCTATCTGTCTGTCTATCTGTCTGTCTATCTGTCTGTCTATCTGTCTGTCTATCTGTCTGTCTATCTGTCTGTCTATCTGTCTGTCTATCTATCTGTCTATCTATCTGTCTATCTATCTGTCTATCTGTCTATCTGTCTATCTACCTATCTATCTATCTGTTTATCTATCTATCTATCTATCTGTCTATCTATCTAATCTATCCATTTATCTCAATGTCCTCTCATTCCTTCTCAGCGAATCTTTATATCGGCGGCCACGAAGATCCGATCATCTCACGGAGATCCCGCGAGGATCCCACCGATATATCTCGCTTACTTTTAGAATGAGGACGATGCGGTTTAATCTCTTCAGGATCTCCAGGGTCCTCGACTCGTTCAGAACCTGGGAGAGCCGATTCTTCTGGGAGGAACGGTTGTTCGCGGTCCCATTCAAAGCCGGATCGTAGCTGCTCGGCTCCGAGTTGAAGAGCGTCCTGACTGTGTCCAGCTCGTAGATGATCTGCTTGAACCAGAGTTCGTACGCTACCACACGGACAGCAAAACGTATTCGATGAGCATTAGTTATCAAAGGAGTTCGACGGTGGAGGACGGCCGGCGGATTTCGTTTTCGAGACGTTCGATCGGCGATCGTTTCTCTGGGAATCGTTCCGGGTATAGTTCGAATTCGCTTCGACTTGCGAATCATCGTTAAAAGCATTTTAACGAGCCACGGAAAATGACTGGACGTTAGCCTAATCGGTGACGCGTGTTACGCTCCGCGAGATACCCGAGGATAATGATCGCGAAATTATATAGTGAACGCCGAGTGAAATTCCATCGACCGATAGCCTAATCGTTGTGCAATGTTGCACGCGCGCCGTCTTCTTTTTCTTTTTCTTTTTCTTTTTTACGTTATTTTGTACTTTTCGCTTTCGGTTGCTTTTTACACGCGTCGACGTGAAATTACCAGCCGATTCAGCCGAATCGATTTGTACGAGCTTTCTTTATGCAATAGTTCGACATTTCGGCGAACGAAATTACGTTTGTTCCCATCGTAAAACGATAGAAAACTGATCGCACAGCAGTGCTCGGCAGCGTTTATTATTAAAATTCTCTGTAACGACTGCGAATGCGCTGGCCCCCGGCGATAGGCTGTCGTAAAGCTGCGACGAGGCGCGGATTTTGGGAGACCGATACGCAGGGGTTCGGAAATGATTTTGTTTTACTCCTACGTTGCTCGCAGCTTTTTTTTTTCTCGGCAAGCGAACGAGATCCGCCTGCTAGTTAATATTGTTCGCCGCGGATCTTTGCGCGTAATAAAAATTCTTCGACATAATTCGTAAAGTTTAAAGTTTATCAAAAATTGATTTCCCGCACGAGTTATCTTGGCATGCAACCACCCCTGGCAAAAAGTATTCGACCACCTTTTGAAAGAGCGAACCGGTCTAATCGACTTGAATCTTAATATTAGTATTAATATTAATATTTTAATATATTAATATATATATTAATATACGAATATTTGATTAATATATATTAATATTTTACTATATGTTATGTATTAATATATTAATATTTTACTATGTATTATATATTAATATATTAATATTTTACTATATACTATATATTAATATATTAACCGCTTATTATATATTATATATTGATAACAATAATATTGTAAGTATATTATAATATAATAATATTATAATATACTAATATATAATATAATATAATATAATATAATATAATATAATATAATATAATATAATATAATATAATATAATATAATATAATATAATATAATATAATATAATATAATATAATATAATATAATATAATATAATATAATATAATATAATATAATATAATATAATATAATATAATATAATATAATATAATATAATATAATATAATATAATATAATATAATATAATATAATATATATAATATAATATATTATTATTATTATATATTAATATATATTAAAATTATTAATAAGATTATTAATTGAAGTTATATATATATATATAATTTATCAATATATTAATATTAATACTTCTTAATTTTAATATTTTCGAATATTATAATATTTAAAATAAAAATCGCGATTTTCGCGTACGATCTAGTAACGCCGGGGGTCGAAAGACAGGCTCTAACGTATTTACCCTGATGCGTGATGATGAATAGATGCTCGTCGTGCACCTCCTTGCTGTATTCGGAGCTGAGTAATCTCTGCGCGGTCAAGATTTTGTCCAATCGAAGATACTCGCCGTAAAGCATGCCCGGCCCTTCCGTCAACTGGCCGTTCTCTTGGTCGCGATCCTCCCTAGAATTTAAATATCACTGTCGAATTACACAACCGCGAGCACCGCCGCACCATCCCCCCCCGTCATTTATAATCGATCAGCCGGTTGATTAACATTTCGATCAACATCGCGATCGAACATTACTAATTTCGCGGGCGGCTCCGAATCGACGAAATTCAGACATGCACGCGGGTCTAATAATAATGCTCGCCGTTAATTATAAATCTATTCGCTGTCGCGGGATGGCCGATAGCAATTAATAACGTTCAATGGTAGGCGCTGAACAATTTATTCGTAACCGGCGAAGACCAATTTCCGTAACGACGGGACTCGTTATTAACCACGACCGTTTAGCCGTTCCGTTTAATCCACCGTTTGATCCGCCGCCGCCGCCGCCGCCGCCGCGCCGACACCCCCGAAACGGCACCCCGAACTTTTAACCCCTAAAACGCGCACTGTCGGGGCTGCCACTTAACAGAGCACCATGCCCGGTTCGCGTCGAATCGATGCCGGCCGTTCATTCGACTGTTCGGCTATCCGAGGCGATTCTCCGCTGTTGTTGTCCACGTTGCGTTCGCAATTATTGCTAAAATTGTCGATTGATTTTCGCGGCCGCGAGAAGAAAATTCCTCCGCCGAAGAAGAAACGCCGCGTAACGCCTTGAATCCCGATTACTTACGCGATCGCGTCCGACAACGGGCAGGCCATATTTTTCTGTCTGCTGCGATCACGTCGAGAGACGAAGGACAAGAAAACGAGGAACGACTTTTCGAAGTACCGAATCGGAACTCTCGGCGATCCTCTAATTGCGGAAAGTTCGTCGTTCGTAGGCGCGCACTTGTTCCTTCACCGATCTTCGCGGCGGATTTCCGCGCGAGACCGTCGTTCCGTTGCGGAAAACTCCTCGGAACGTTGTTCACGAACTTCTCGGCCGCGGACGACGGACGTCGGTGTGTCCTTTTAGAGCGACATGTCGTCGGGTTTCACACGGGAGCGCGAGCTAGCTCGGTCGGACGGGAGGCAACGAGCGACGCATGCTGTCGACGAGCTGGTTAAGCCGTGACTAAAAACTGAATGGCCATCGCGCTCGCGAAACTATCCCCCTTTTATATTTCGACGAGCGGAGGAGAGCACGTGAATGAACCGCACGAACGATCGAAGATCATCGCCGCGTGTTTTCTCTCTAAAACATATTTCTATTAATAAAAGTCCGCGCGCGACGCGGCGACGCGTCCTTCGGCCTTATCGTTATGTGAAAAAAACAACAACAATATTCGCTCCGTTATCGTTGATTTTCTGCGACCGGTTGATGTAACCGGCCGTAGAAATCCGTCACGAAATGAAAACATTCGCGATGTTTCCGCGAAGATAGCGCGCGCGCGCGCGCCCCGTTTCCAACGCGTTGGATCGCAAAAATCTCGCGGAATGTTTATCCGGATCGTTCGGCGATCGTTCTCGATCGTTCTCGATCGTTCAATGAATAATTATCGTGACGATAAACCGAGTCCCGGAGCAACGCGAATATTTTCTTTCGCGATCGACGGCAGGTGCGAAACGCCCGTGTTCGCCGTTTTTTTTTTTTATTATTATCGGCGGAATTCGAGGAACCGTGGAAGAGAGCCGGTGAAAGGCGACAGCGAACGCCAACGACGAGTTAACTCGTCCTCACCGCGCCCGTTGAGGATTGTGTTACAAGAATGGACAGGGCGCGTATTCGTAACCGGGGATATTTAAGTGTATATAATTACAGGCTAATATACCGTGCGATCTTGTACAAATTTTGTAATATCTAATTCGAACCGAAACGATACAATCGGATTTTCCGAGCGATGCATTTTTTTGTTTGTTTCGACAGAGATTTGCGTAATGACCATGGTCCGTTGCGTTAAATGCAAAGTAAATAATAGAATTTGGTTTTGTACGATGCGCTGCGAGAAAATAAAATATAGAATAGAAATATAATATAGAAATATATTTCATAGAAATATATAATATAGAAATACATAATATAGAAATATATAATACAGAAATATAATATAGAACTATATAATACAGAAATATATAATATAGAAATATATAATACAGAAATATAATATAGAAATATATAATACAGAAATATAATATAGTAATATAGAAATATATAATATAGAGATATAATATAGAAATATATAATATAGAGATATATAATATAGAAATATAGAAATATATAATACAGAAATATAGAAATATATAATATAGAAATATAATACAGAAATATAGAAATATAATATAGAAATATGTAATATAGAAATATAATATAGAAATATATAATATAGAAATATAGAAATATAATATAGAAATATATAATATAGAAATATAGAAAAATATAATAAAAAAATATAGAAATATATAATACAGGATTATAGAAATATAATATAATATAGAAAATTGACAATGTTATTCTATTATTGAATCAGACGAGTTACTTCGTCGAATAAAGATTTGATAAAATTCAATTTCAACATCGTTCACTTGCAAAAAACCGAACCGTGAAACCCCATTCGAAACTAGGAGTTTGTTATCACGGTAAAAATTGATATTCCGCCGGCCGCGCATGCGGTCGAGATCGCAAACAACGTTGTAAACAGTTGTTTCTCTACTGCGGGGAGCAATTTAAATCGATACAAATAAACTGTATCTGATGCAAAACGAAAAAAGAAAATCGAATCAAACAGACGGAAGTATCGGATTCACTTTGAATATCGTTCGAGTCGTGGTTCGCGTCGCGTCCGACAGATGGCGCGTCCGGTACGCTTTCGAGTCGTCGTTACTTCACGATCCGTGCGCGACAGATGTCGCTGCTGGTAGCGCAACCGCGGCGGACACGCAGCAGCCGCTGAACAATTAATTCGTCGTTAGACGAATCGTCGAAAAAGATCTACGAGACCGGAAATCGAGCCAGAAACAATTTGTTTAGGAAATTCTTCGCGCGATTCTTGCAGGATAAATGTTGTTTTCATATTCTCCAGCAAAATGTCGTAGAGTTTTTGTATCTGTCGCTTGTTCTCCGAACTATTTTAACAATGTCTTTTTTATCCGCGATGCACGCGATTTCAACAAGCAACAATTTAGGTTGAATATCAAAATAATTTCACATGTATTTTTTACATCGTTCTCACGGAACTTCTATTCGTTACGGATACATCGGCGCGTGCACGATAAGAATAATTATTATGGATAATAAATAAATAACATGCGGATATAATAATATATAAAATAAATGTATTATAGATATAATATATAGAATGAAAATATAATAGATACAATATATGATAGATATAATGTATAATAGATATAATAGATATAAATATAATATATATATATAATGTAGAAATATATAATACAGAAATATAATATAGAAATATATATATATATATATATATATATATATATATATATATATATTTGTATATTATATTTCTGTATTATATATTTCTATATCTCTATATTATATATATATATTATAATAATAATATAATAAATAATAATTATAATATATATATATTATATATATTATATTTATATCTATTATATCTATCATATATTGTATATATCTATTATTATATTATCTATTAGTATATATATAGATATAGATATAATATACAATAGATACAAAATAAATATAGATACAGAATAATAATTCGCCGCAAAATAACTATGGTTTTGTCGCACAGTGTTGCATCGAGCACGGCGCAACAGGTGCGCGGATCGGCCAAGAATCTTTCTAATCAGTTTCGTACATGTACGAAACAGCGATAAAACCCTTCAAGAATCGACTTCGCGTCTTCCATTCGCGTATCATTCGTATTACGTAACATTATTTGTAGTAAACGCGCAGATAATTGTCCTCCCTTCGCGGTGTGCGTCGTCGACGATACCGATGGATACCAACGAATGCAAAGTTTGCGTACATATATTCTGCGTCCATTCTCGAATCACACGTTCTCAGTCCCTAATCTGCTCACGTTTACATTTCCAACGTTTACCTTATAAGCGTGCAATTATCGTAATCTGTAACGCGATACAGATTTATAGCGGTAAGTACAGTTTCGCGATAAGCAAGCCGAAAGTTTTCAGCATTCGAGACCAAAAAAAGACGCGTAGACCTGAACGTAAGTAACGCGTGTAGACCTAAACACATGTGTCGCCTAAATTTGAAAAACAATTTTTTAGCTCTCCAGCGCGGTCGTGGAAGCGTCGAAAGCGCGATCCTCGGAGGAAAAATCCGGTTATGCCGGGGTTACGACGGGTAAACATTGACACGATTCGAACGGTCCACCTGAAACGTTCGCGAGCTCGAATCGTTCGCATAATCGAACGACACGAAACACGTCACCGATGCTCGCCGAGTGCAGCATAATCGGTGCGCAACATATAACGTGTCTCGCGTTACAAAGTATCGGCTCCAGATCGCGCGCTGTCTGCGAGAGGAACGCGGTCCGATCAGTTAGTTGGTTCATCGGTTCATCGCGAACACAGTTTACGTTGGTAGAGTGCCGGGTGTTATCGGTCCCCCGAGTTAGCATAAGCTGCGACGGACCAATCCGCTTTCTTTCATTTCGTCAATTTCCGCGGGCTGATTAGAGGGGCGGTCGAATAAAATTGGTCGTCGCGGTTCGCGGCTTCTTAGAACGTCGTTCGGATCCAGCTCGTCAGGTACGTATGGGCTCGCGCGACCGCACATAAAATTCCACGTCGCCCCGCGTTTATCATTGGGTTGGCAACTAAGTGATTGCCGATTTGTTCGATGAAATAAAAAATTTCTTTTTTACTTGGAACGAAGTTTAATCTGTAATGTATTTTCCGTTTTGTTCGACGACCTTTTGCCATCTCTCCGACAACTTGAAAATTCCACGCTCGTAGAAAGTCTGATCCTTTTCGGCCAAAAACTGAGTTAAGTGAGATTTGACAGCGTTATCGTCGTTAAAAGTTTTACCACGAAGGGAGTTGTCCAGGGATCGAAATAAGTGGTGATCCGATGGCGCGAGATCAGGGCTATATGGTGGGTGTAACATCGATTCCCAACCAATATCCATGAATTTTTGCCGAGTGGACAAAGACGCGTGCGGCCTAGCATTGTCCTGCCGGAAAATGACACCTTTACGATCGACCAATTCTGGACGCTTTTCCTTGACCGCTGCATTCAATTTGTCCAGTTGCTAACGTTCACGGATAATAAAAAATAACATAATAATAATAATAATGATAATAATTTTATAATATAACAGTTACGGATATCATAAAAATGGGAGCGAGAGACATCTATAACTGAAATCGGCAATTACTTAGTTGCCAACCCAATATTTTCCGTTCGAACAACAGAGTGCTACGATTTTCTCGATCCAGACTCGCCGGACGTTCCGCCGGCCGATTCTGTTCGATAACGGATTTGCGTGCGACGGTGCCCGAACGAGGGAGTAAATCGAGATGAGAATCGACGTTCGACTTCTTTGTGCAAATATCTATAGTGGTGCAGTAAAAAGAATTCAGTAAATATAGTATATGTTATTATTATTGTTAATTTCAACCACTATAAAAAGTAGAACTAAAATGATATAATATAATACATCATAATATAATAATAATATAAATATAGTAATATAATAATATATATAAATATAATATATATTAGTATTATTATTAATGTTAACAACTATAAAAAGTAACACTAAAATAATATAATATAATATATTATAATATAATAATAATATAATAATATATATAAATATAATATATATATTATTATTATTATAATATTTATATATAAAAATATATCGCAAATATTTTCAAATATTATACGACGAGTCAGCATGACCGTCGAAAAAATTCGACGTATCATCATCGATTAGAAATGTTGCAAGATAATTCACGGAGCGTGAAACATACGCTCTGTTGCTATTTGCGGGCGCACGATAATACGCGCGCCGGTTGTGTAACATCTTTCGGATGAAACTCTGCCGTCGCGGGTAAAAGCTCGAGAGATCACTGCCACCGAGTTCGCGAAATCGGACGGATTTTATTTTATCGTCGAATTAAAACGATACGAACGAATTCTTTCCGGTTTCGCTTATCTTCTCGTGCGCCATCATTTCGGATCCTGTCGAAATCTCTCGGAGCGAGATTATCGGTTCGAAGAACCCACAGCGCGTTTCCTTCTTCACGTCGAGCTTTACGCACGCGTTCGCGAACCGCGCGAATCCTACCGTGGTAGCGTCGAATCGCCGGAAGAACATGGACCAGAATTCTCATCTTGCAGCATTTCTAATCGACGATGATACGTCGAATTTTCTCGCCGGTCATGCTGACTCGTCGAACAATATTTGAAAATATTTGCGATATATTTTTACATATAAATATAATAATAATAATATATATATTATTATATTATTATATTTATATATATTATTATATTATTATTATATTATGATATATTATATTATATTATTTTAGTTTTACTTTTTATAGTTGATGACATTAATAATAATAATAATAATAGATATATTATATTTATATATATATATATATATATATATATATATATATATATATATATATATTATGATATATTCTATTATATTATTTTAGTATTACTTTTTATAGTTGTTGACATTAATAATAATAATAATAGATATATTATATTTATATATATTATTATATTATTATATTATTATATTTATATTATTATTCGAGCGGTTCGCAGGCCGGCCGGCGGCGGATAGAGCGAGCAGCGAAACGTAAGACGATAGGAAGCGACGGAAAACTGGTGTGAAATCGAAACTGATTCACCTATACCATTGAAACGTTAGTGCAGCGTACGGTGTCGTACGTAGGCAGATAGAGTCTACGACTACCATCATCGCGTCTCTGCGGTTATACCGATTTTTCCTTTGACAGACGTTTTTGAACGTACGCGCGCGATCCCATAGAAAGAGACTTGCAAAGAGAGCGTTACACACGCTCGTGTCGACCAAGACATTCGATGTACCCACGATGCTGAAAAATATTCCGTCGTGTTACGTTTACCAGTTTTAGCCGATCCGATCTATTCGAAAAAAAAAACGCACACGTGGCTGTTGTAACGCGGCTCAATTTACTTAATCGGCTTGTAAACAGGTATGGGCAGTTCGGAAAGTGGAGATACGATTAGTCGAGCTTTATATTATATATTATTATATTACATATAATATTATTGTTATTGTATTATAGATAATATTATGTAATATTATTATTATATTATATATCATATTATATAATATTACTATTATATATATTTATTACATATATAATATTGTATAATATTATTATTGTTATTATTATTATTGTATTATATATACCATATATATATATATATATATATATATAATATTATATAATATGATATATAATATAATTATTATTATATATATTGATGATATATATATAATTATTATTATATTATATATATCATTTTATATACATTATTATTATATATACTATATATATATAATATTATATGGTATTATATAATATTATGTTATGCGACGTTCCAAACAAATTTCTCACACGATCGAATTCCTTTATTTTCAAAGAAATCTCAAAAGTACAACCGCTATATATAAACCCAATTTGTGCATAAATTGGACCAACGAATCGCATAAAATTGGAGCATTGTGCACACATATCATCGAGAACTACACTTGGATTTAGAGTTGAAAATGGCGTCGAGTGCAGAGGGTTGATATTTCAACAGATTATTGCCGGCATATCTGAAGCATCGGTAACGGTTATGTTCGTAGAAACAAGCGGAACAAAATGCCGACAGTGACCCTATACTCGTTGGACGTGAGCCCGCCGGTCCGAGCTGTCATCTTAACGGCGAAGCTGATCGATCTACCCCTGAACAACCGCGATGTGAACCTTATAGAGAGGGAACAGATGTCGAAGGAGTTCAAGAAGGTACACGGGTTCCTATCGTAGAACATGCAACATATCTCGCGAGGGAAGCAATAATTGACTGAAACGTTTTTCTTTTTCTTTCGTTTTCCTTTTTTTCACGGACAGGTGAATCCTACCTCCATGGTTCCAGCGATCGACGACAATGGGTTCACCCTCGGCGACAGGTAATCGATGAAACTTTCTTCCTAATTCGCGCTCAGATTGCCCACAAAAATGGACAATTTGGGAACAGGAGATACGATTATTTATTATTATATATTATTTATTTACTGTATTATTAATAATAAATATAATATGGTAATATAAAAATGATATAATAAAAATATAATGATAAATATAATATAGTAATGTAAAAATGATATGATAAAAATATAATGATAAATATAATATAGTGTTATAATAATAATATAATAAAAATATAATATAATATCATTTTTATATTACTATATTATATTTATCATTATATTTTTATTATATCATTTTTATATTACTATATTATATTTATAATTATATTTTTATTATATCATTTTTATATTACTATATTATATTTATCATTATATTTTTATTATATCATTTTTATATTACTATATTATATTTATCATTATATTTTTATTACATCATTTTTATATTACTATATTATATTTATCATTATATTTTTATTACATCATTTTTATATTACTATATTATATCTATCATTATATTTTTATTATATTATTATTATATTACTACATTTATTCATTTTTATAGTTACCGATTGTCGACAACAGTAAAAACGAGTCGCGAGACTCGAGTAATCGTATCTCCTCCCCGCAAATTGTCCATTTTCGTGCGCAAATTTGAGCGCGATTTCGGTAAAAATTACTGTATCCCCGTTAACAGCGACGTTTATGAAATCTCCGCAGCCACGCCATCAGTTGCTATCTGGTGGGCAAGTACGCGAAGAACGATGCCCTGTACCCGAAGGATCTGCAAACACGGGCCCGAGTCGATCATTTCCTGCACATGGACTCTATGCTTTTCATTCCCGCGAAGATGAGTTTCGTGAGTAGGAACGAGCAACTATACTACGTTCAAGGTGAACCGGCACGAAATGTAAACAGAACGTTCGCGTGATCGGTGCTACAGTTGCAGCTGAGCGGCCGTTGGACGACGATGCTCGGGGACGAAACTTTTCGGGTGATTCCCGTCGAGAGAGAGAGAGAGAGAGAGAGAGAGAGAGAGAGAGAGAGAGAGAGAGAGAGAGAGAGAGAGAGATGGTCCATGCGAGCGCGGAATACAGTAATGTCTCTCTAATTGACGCTCGGATTGACCAGAAAAATGGACAATTTGGGAAGAGGAGATACGATTATTCGAGGCTTGGCGGTTCGTTTTTATGGTTTCGAATTGTCAACAACTATAAATACGAGCTCTGCAAGGCTCGAATAACCGTATCTACTCTTCTCAAATTGTCCATTTTTGTGCACAATTTGAGCGTCAGTTGGGGAGACATCACTGTACACTGCTCGAGAAGATTATAACGTAGAGAAATTTTTGATAAAAAGATCGGCCAACTTCGACCGACGATAACTCCGCCGAAAATCATCGTAGGACGATGATTCTTTTTCTAAATTAAAGCTTGAAACCTTTACTTTAAGACGCTGTTTCTGGATTCTAAATTCGATACTCCCTCGCCGTTGCAACCCTTTGAATGCGAACTCATGTTTGTCACATTGAAAATCTTGATCTTGCCAAGTTTGACGAAATGCACGAACTTTGTACAATTTTTTCCGGAGATGCCGTTTACCGTGGAACGAAGTTCGATCCTTCTCCTTTCATTTGAAAAAAGAGAAACTTGGCTGCGATTTTTGTTCGCGAAGTTACAGAACTTTAAAGTAACCCTTGCAGTCTACGATGATTCCTCGCGGAGTTTATCTTTATAATATAGTAATGTCTCCCTAATTGACGCTCGGATTGTCCAGAAAAATGGACAATTTGGGAAGAGGAGACACGATTATTCGAGCCTTGCGGTTTATTTTTATAGTTATAAATTGTCCATAATTATAAAAACGAGCGGCGCAAGGTTCGAATAATCGTATCTTCTCTTCCCAAATTATCCGTTTCAGTGGACAATCTGAGCGTCAGTAGGGGAGACATTACTGTAGTCTCGCGCAGAAGAGCCCGAAGATTCTGATTAACCGGGCCCTGGTCCCGGTCACGCGTCGCTCGGCTGTTTATATTTCGCAGTCGGCGTCTTGTCGGAGCTAAAAAACATTTCGCGAGTTTGTCGCGAGAATGGACGTACGCGGAAATAACGATGCCGGAAAAATTCGCGGATAACGATATACATATTTGTTGCGAATTATCGATATTGTTTACTTGTTTCGCTACGTTCTGAATAATGAGGGCAGGCACATGCGATAGTGGCCTAACATGTTTTACTTAACGGTTGTTTTTCCACTAAAAATATAGGATACATTTTTCCGGAATATTTTTCTACATAAAATCGGTTTGTTATATATTTTATTATTACACGTCGGTTTAATGATAGTTTTCAAATTTTTGGTAAATGGTATTTCCAGAGGTGTGTCGTATCTGGCATGCTAATACGGTAGATGCGGATGTTTATGCGCGATAAGAAAAAAATGCAGAACACGCGTGTGACGTTTATGCAGAAAAAATATGCGGAACGTGGCACGTGTCAAGTAAAATATCTTCGTTATTATTTCTGACGCAAACAAATGCGTCAGCACAACTATGATTAGATAATAAAGCCAAGCAATGTATTAATTCATGTTTTTTTCTTCGTTCTTTTAAAGTATATCTTTTTCGTATCGGCAAAAATAACGAAGTTATTCGAACGTGCAGGGCAAAAGAGTCACACCCTGTACAACCGCCGTGAACGGTATCCGGTCACGATGCAAGCGCAGATTAATTGAACTGAATTAATGGCAACGGCAATAATACAGGGTGGCCCGAAATTATCGTGAAACTTACGCAAAAGATATAGTTTTGTTTCAATAACTTCAAATATAATTAAAACGGCTGTCGCGGTTAAACTACTTACTATCCCGGCCCCGAAAAATTATCAAACAGTCTTCGGACATTCTAAAACAAGAGCGAACTGCGTTTTTCCCGAGAAAATCACTGTCACGCGGTGAACAAAAATTTCGAAAAGTTCACGCTCCGTGACTTGTTCGTTGCTTCGAACGCGGCTCGAAGCCGTCGCGCATCGCGACCGTGGCCGCGTTGCGCCGCTCGCCTCTCATTGATCACCGTTTTCCGTTAATAACACGCGAACGAAGCCGCGGATCGCATTTTCGCCGAGGAGAAAGTTACTTCGAATCGCCTCAGGAATCCACTGTTCCCCGGAAATACGATTATTTTCGGACATCCATTCACCGAATCATCCGATTATAATACAAACGTCCGTCCAGGTCTCCTCCCATCGGTGTGTACCTATTTTCTAAAAAAAAAGACGCGCTCGCACGAACATCCACCACGGTCCGGTAATTAAAAATAATAATACCGCTAGGTATTCCCCGCGCAAGCTGCAGGCGGGTTCGAGATTTCGGCAACGGCGACGTATGCGTTCCCCGTGGAAGATGGGTGTGTTTCTCCACACGAGAAACACGGCCCGACGCGGCCCGGCCCGGCGGCCGATTAAGCCGCGCGAAAGCAGGTTAATGCGATTCGCTTTTCCGCGCTTCTATATATGTATGTATATATACTATACGCGCCGGGGCATTATGTGATAGAGGCAGGAAGTTACCGGGCGTCCTATCTGCCTTTTACGGCGTCCAATAAAGTCGGCTAACTGCGCATTTTTGCGCGGCGATGGGCCAACTATACCGGGGACTCGTTTCAGGACGCGCGCGCGCGCGCGCGCTCGCACCCCGAAGTGGCAGCCGGCTCGAACTAATTTAACGGGCGGGTGGGAAAGGGCGGCGCAGGGTGTCGCGAAATTTCTCAACGATCCTTCCTACGGCTCGGCGTTTTCTTATATTTTTCGGGGCGCGGGGGGACGCGAGGGCGGCGGCGACCGATGCGTTCCGATGCTTTCTTTGTCCCTCTTTGTCGCCTGGACCGGAAGCGGCGAGGATTTTTATTCGCGATTAAACGACGGCCAAGACACGGTAAAACTTTTACGGCCGCCCAATCGCTCCGACGATGTCTCTATTCCAGCGTGCCGCCACTTTTTGGCGCGCTTTCGTCGCGCTTTAGTTACAACCCCCGTCCGCGCGACTTTAATCAAACGCGTCCGTTCCGGCGAGCTCGTTCCGGCGCCCCTCTAGGGCTTCGGGGCCGGTTACTGTGGCGCACCCGATTACCGCGGCTCTTGTTCATTTAAAACAGGAGTTATATTTGTCATTCGAACGACGAGACGCGTCGTCGCATATTTTTTATTTCATTTCAATCGACCTTTTGCACTCGAGCGGCGACTCCGAGGCGTCGCTGGAAATTTGTCGCGTCGCGATTTAACACTAAACCTACCAAGCGGTAATACTAACTGGCATGCACTGCTTCAAAAAAGTGAGAAGATCGAATTTATTTGGAATTTGTAAAGTTTTTATTATAAAACTTGCTCCAATAATATAACTTATTCGAGCGTTTTCCTCGAGAGAGTCTCGGAACTTTGCAGAATTGCAAAATAATAAAATAAATAATAAATAATAATAAATAAAAAATAAATAAAAAATAAATAATAAAATAATAATAAAATAAATAATTGCAGAATTGCGGTCACTTTGACCGCGGTAGGTTTAGTGATAAAATCGTGTTCGCGTCGTCGAATTTACTTGTACTTGAAAATTTGCTGACATTGTAGATGCCGCGGTTTCTTTATGCGAAAGAGAAATTGCCCGCGAAAGAAAAATCGACAGCAAGATAGGTAAACATTTTTAGTTATTCTTCTTCAATCTGTTCCTCGTTTTATGCTGCACCAAGCTTATGGAAAAACAGAACAGAGATTTCTGTTTCTAGCTTGAATTTGTTGCGTTTAGTAGCGAGAGCTCTCGACGGCTGCTAACAGGGCACTGTAAATGGCTCCTCCGCCCTGTGTCCCACTACTGCGGTCATTCTTCGTCCGCTTTGTCGTCTTCGATAGTCGTTTGAGGAATTTTTCCCGCAATCGCGCAATCGTCGAGGTATAGAACTCGACGGTGAACTTCGTGGCGCAGGGGAGCCAATTGCTGTGCCCCCGTTCGCGGACTTCAGGATTACTCGCCGTTAAAAATAACAGTGGCTATTTCATCGGCACTTCTGAAGAAGCTAAGAATAAATTCTAGAGTTTCTATACGATAGTTTTTATAAGATCAATTTTGAAAGGTCTTTTATTCGATAAATATATATATACAGGGTGTCCCACAATTATTTTAACAGCCGAAAATGAGGGGTAGCTGAAGTCATTTGAAGTAACTTTTTCCTTTGCGAAAATGCAATCTGGGGCTTTGTTTACGAGTTATTAACGAAAAACACTGGCCAATGAGAGGTGACGGTGCGAGGGAGAGGGTCCGCGAGAGAGTCCGCAGCACGAGGCTTTGACAGAAGGTCGGGACGGACTCGAGCCGCGTTCGAAGTATTGAACAAGTCACAAGACGAGAACTTTCCGGATTTTTTTTACTACATAACAGTGATATTTTTAAGAAAAACGCTGTTCTCCTTTACTTTAGAACGTCTGAAGAATATTTACTAATTTTTCGGACCCGAAATAATATGTAGTTTAACCGTGACAGCCGTTTTAATTTTCTGGTGTGCATGACACCTCGTGTGTACCATATGAAATTTTTATGCAAAGTGTACAGTGAAGATTAACGAATGATTTGCAAAGCTGATTTAATAATAAATAAGGGACGTAAAGGATTTGTTTATTAGAGAGATATGAAAAATATTATCAGTAAGAAACTCACCCATTTAGTTGAGGATGCATTTGCTGGCTGAAATTCACGATGTCGAAGGGCACTGATCTTGTACAACGTACAGCTGATCTTTCACTGCACTGTTACCAAACACTGATCACTTAATTAATCACTGATAATCCGAAACATTTGTGGATATTACGAAAGATGACTGAGACGCGTTTGCAGATAATCGTTTATACGAGAGAGAGAGAGAAAGAGAAAGTTTCCTCCGACGCATTAAAGCGCCGTTTTAGTTACGGCTGTACGCGTTCTTATCGGTCGCGACGGTCAGAGACCGGTACATAAACGTAGATCCGACTGAATCGCGTTTTTGAAATGACAATTTTTACGTAGCATATATTTACGACTTATAAACTAACACACACGCTCGCCAGCTAGCTAGCACACACCTACACACTCACTCGTTCGTATATATTCGTTCAAGTACTATTGCGGACCAAGTGGATCAAAGAAGTCCCCTGAGGGACCTCCGATCGGAGGAATTACAATTTGTACAATTTTCGAACGAAACATTATTCAGAGCCCCGACTTATAGTATAATTTCACATACTTTTACAATAAATACTTTGTTACAATACAAAGTTTGCAGCTATTTGCTCGGTATCATCCTCGATCCAGAAATTCATTGTAATTCTCAATATTTCCTGAACCGAGGATGATACCGATTGCCCGGGTCTCACCGCGAGGAGGTTGCTGCTTTAGAGACCCGAAAGGAAGTCAGAACGAAGCCGGAATTCGCTATGGCTCCCTTTCTAACAACGACGACTTATAAACTAACACGCTCGCTAGCTAGCTATCACACATTCCCACACACTCACTCGTTCGCATATGTCAAGTACTATTGCGGACCAAGTGGATCGAAGAAGAAGACTCTGATCCACGGGGAACAAAATGAATCAGTGCAGAAGGCAGTGATTCTTTCAAAGTAAGAAACAAATGCGAGTCGGGGCAGAAGGCACCGACTCGAGGGTGACGCGACGCGTACAATGCTCGCACAAGTTCGGTGCCTCGCAAATCGCGATGACCGGCGTGATCACATGAGGAGTGATGATCCAAAGTTGTATCCTCCCACATTGGGAGTGAGTGGCCATTTCTCGCCCTGCGACCTAAAACTAACTTAGGCCGCCTTACCCGTCTGAATCGGCACTAGGTGGGAGACTACACAGGTAAACCTGTGTGACCATTTCTCACCCAACGCCCCGCCCCCAAAAGAGAGCTAAGGACGGATTACTGGCCGAACAGCGACCAGGAGAGAGCCCTCCCAGAAGGAGGATCCGCGTTCGAATCACTACGCCGCATGGTCACTCGTCGAACATCGAGATGTGTCCGGACTTACCCAAGAGTTTGTGCAAGCAAGGCCACCACAGCTTTCTGCTGTGGCGGAGTCAAAAACGAAACGCGAAAAAGTAAAAGTAAGGCAATAATACTGGACATATGCGAAGTTAGCGACTCGGGTATCTCGGGGACGCTACCCCCCGTGCCCCCCACGGGCGCTCTCGTCGGTCGGAGGCCCCTGAGCAATCTTAACCCCTGTACCATTCTCTTTAAATTTTTGATGACTAGAAATTTCCCGGCTGTAATTATTTCTCAGAAGGAGAAGAAAATTTTATTTTATTGTGAGATTACACTTCCTTGAACGAGCAAAAAAGAATAAAAAGAGAGAATTAAATAATGTTCATTCTTAAGAAAAATCTTTGTTCAAAGCTAGACCCGTTAAAGTACGGCAAGTAGTTAAGAATCTTAAACTAAGCCACACACACACATATCAGCTAACTCGCACGCACTTAATAACTAAGACGAATCCCTCGGCGGATGATAATCCCACGGCGGATGAAAATCCCACGGCGGATGATAATATCTGTAATGAACCTGAAAAGATTGAGTTCTAGTTAGTATGAATACACAAAATAGGTGACAAGTCAAATTAGGAAACCTAAGACCAGCACACGAGTGCCACGCAAACCAGCACACGAGTGCCACGCAAACCAGCACACGAGTGCCAAGCTAATCCGCACACGAGTGCATGTTTTGAGAGAATGAAGGAAACCAAATTCAGCAAACTTAAATTAAGAATCCTAACAACCTACAAGCGCCTCGGGTACCTCGGGGACGCTACCCCCCGTACTCGCCCACGGGCCCCACCCGCAAGCGAGCCCCTGAGGGACCTCCGATCGGAGGAACACCAATTTTAACAATTTACGAACGAAACATTATTTCGAGCCCTAACTTGAAGTATAAATCCACATACTTTTACAATGCACACTATATTATAATATAAAATTTGCAGCTATTTGCTCGGTATCATCCTCGACTCAGAAATTCATTGCAATTCGTAAGAATTTTTGAACCGAGGATGATACCGATTGCCCGAGTCTCACCGCGAGGAGGTTGCTGCTTTAGAGACCCAAAAGGGAGTCAGAACGAAGCTGGAATTCGCTATGGCTCCCTTTCTAACAACGACGACTTATAAACTAACACACACGCTCGCCAGCTAGCTAGCACACACCCACACACTCACTCGTTCGCATATGTTAAGTACTATTGCGGACCAAGTGGATCAAAGAAGAAGTCTCTGATCCACGGGGACCAAAATGAATCAGTGCAGAAGGCAGTGATTCTTTCAAAGTGAGAAACAACTGCGAGTCAGTGCAGAAGGCACTGAGTCGAGGGTGACGCGACGCGTACAATGCTTGCACAAATCAGGAGCCTCGCAGATCTCGATGCTCGCCGTTTTCACATGAGGAATAATGATCCAAAGTTGGATCATCCCACAATGAGTTGGATCGCCCTGCGCCCCGCCCCCAAAAGAGAGCTAAGGACGTCTTACATTGCGAATACGCGAAGCGAGAGCCTCCCCAGCAGGAGGGTCCGCGTTCGAATCACCATGCCGCATGGTCACTCGTCGAACAACGAGACGTGTCCGGACTTACCCAAGAGTTTGCGCAAGCAAGGCCACCACAGCTTTCTGCTGTGGCGGAGTCAAAAACGAGACGCGAAAAAGTAATGCTAAGGCAATACTACTGGACATATGCGAAATTAGCGACTCGGGTACCTCGAGTTCGCTACCCCCCGTGCCCCCCACGGGCGCTCCCGTGGGTCGGGGGCCCCTGAGGGAACTTAACCCCTTGCCATACCATTCTCTTTAAATTTATGATGACTAGAAATTTCTCGATTGTAATTATTTCTCAGAAGGAGAAAAAAATTTGAGTTTACTGTGAGACTACACTTCTTGAGCAATTAAATATTGTGGTGAAAAGAAGAGAAATTTAGATAAAGTTGTAAGTGCAAAATAATATTCATTCTAAAGAGAAATCTTTATTAAAAGCTGGACCCGTTACAGTACGGCAAGAGGTTAAGAATCTTAAACTAACTCACATACACTTATTAACTAACTCGCACGCACTTAATAACTAAGTCGCACGCACTTATTAGTTAAGACGTATCCCACGACGGATGATAATCCCACGGCGGATGATAATCCCACGGCGGATGAAAATCCCACGGCGGATGAAAATCCCACGGCGGATGAAAATCCCACGGCGGATGATAATCCCACGGCGGATGATAATCCCACGGCGGATGATAATATCTGTAATAAACCTGAAAAGATTGAATTAAAGTTAGTCTGAATACAAGTCAAAATAGAAAACCTAAGACCAGCACAGGGGTGCCAAGCTAACCCGCACACGAGTGCAATTTTTGCGAAAATTATGGAAACTAAGACGCATCCCACGACGAATGATAATATCTGTAATGAACCTGAAATAAATGAATTCTAGTTAGGGTGAACACAAAATAGGTGACCAGTCGAATTAGGAAACCTAAGACCAGCACACGAGTGCCAAGCTAACCAGCACGCGAGTGCCAAACTAACCAGCACACGGGTGCATTTTTTGAGAAAATGGACGCAACGAAATCTAAGAAACTTAAATTAAGAACCCTAACAACCTACAAGCGCCTCGGGTACCTCGGGGACGCTACGCCCCGTACTCACTTGTGGGCCCCACCCGCAAGCGAGCCCCTGAGGGACCTCCAATCGGAGGAATACCAATTTCAACAATTTTCGAACGAAACATTATTCAGAGCCCCGACTTATAGTATAATTTCACATACTTTTACAATAAATACTTTGTTACAATACAAAGTTTGCAGCTATTTGCTCGGTATCATCCTCGATCCAGAAATTCATTGCAATTCTCAATATTTCCTGAACCGAGGATGATACCGATTGCCCGGGTCTCACCGCGAGGAGGTTGCTGCTTTAGAGACCCGAAAGGGAGTCAGAACGAAGCCGGAATTCGCTATGGCTCCCTTTCTAACAACGACGACTTATAAACTAATACGCTCGCTAGCTAGCTATCACACATTCCCACACACTCACTCGTTCGCATATGTCAAGTACTATCGCGGACCAAAGTGGATCAAAGAAGAAGTCTCCGATCCACGGGGACCAAAATGAATCAATGCAGAAGGCAGTGATTCTTTCAAAGAAAGAAACAAGTGCGAGTCAGTGCAGAAGGCACTGCTCGAGGGTGACGCGACGCGTACAATGCTCGCACAAGACTGGAGCCTCACAAATCTCGATGTCCGGCGCGATCACATGAGGAGTGACGATCCAAAGTTGGATCCTCCCACACAGTGGGATGCCATTTCTCGCCCTGCGACCTAAAACGAACTTAGGCCGCCTTACCCGTCTGAATCGGCACTAGGAGAGAGCCTACACAGGCAAACCTGTGTGACCATTTCTCTCCCAACACCCCGCCCCTCATAGGAGCTAAGGGCGGATTACTGGCCGAACAGCGACCAGGGAAGAGCATTCACGCCGCATGATCACTCGTCGAACATCGAGAAGTGTTCGTACCTACCCAAGAGATTGCGCAAGCAAGGCCGCCACAGCTTTCTGCTGTGGCGGAGTCAAAGACGAGACGCGAAAAAATAAATCTAAGGCAATAATACTCGACATATGCGAAATTAGCGAATCGGGTACCTCGGGGACGATACCCCCCGTGCCCCCCACGGGCGCTCCCGTGGGTCGGGGGCCCCTGAGGGAACTTAACCCCTTGCCGCACCATTTTCTTTAAATTTATAATGACTAGAAATATACCAATTATAATTATTTCTCAGAAGGAGAAGAAAATTTCTAATTATTGTGAGACTACATTTCATTGAAGAAGTAAATATTGTAGTGAAAAGAAGAGAAATTTAGACGAAATTGGAAGAATAAAATAATGTTCATTCTTAAGAAAAATCTTTAGTAAAAGCTAGACCCGTTAAAGTAAGGCAAGAGGTTAAGAATCTTAAACTAAGTCACACACACTTATTAACTAACTCGCACGCACTTATTAACTAAGACGCATCCCTCGGCGGATGATAATCCCACGGTGGATGATAATCTCTCTGTAATGAACCTGAAACCATTGAGTTCAAGTTAGTCTGAATATATAGCGAAATAGGAAACCTAAGACCAGCACAGAAGTGCCATGTTAACCCACAGACGAATGCAATTTGTGTGAAAATCATTGGAAACGAAATCTAACAAACTTACATTAAAAACACTGCTTGACTAAGACGCAGGCAATTATGAACTAAGACGCGCGCAATTATTAATTAAGTCTCATCTTTCGGCCGATGATCCTCCCTCGCGGATGATAAATCGTCGGCGGATGATAATCTCGGCAGAAGGAGTTCGAAGACTTGGACATAAGTAACGTGTATCGCGATTTTACGCCAACTGCTACGACTTGTAAATTCTCGGATCGAAAAAATGAATTCCTACTGCACGCAGTGGTTTCGCGGGCATTTGCACCACGTGCTCGGTCCTGGTCTAAAAAAGTCCGAAGGTACGAATAAAATATTCTCGCTCCCTGTGATGACGATCGTCCAGTGCTTCGCAAGGATATTGTCTGCGAATGTAAGAATTACAATTTAATTTTGGATGTCAGAGAGGAAATCAAAATGAAAGTGGCAAAGAAACGCGGACTCCTTTCTCGCGACGCTAATCCACGAGAATTAGAAGCGGATATTAATTCGTGCTAATTCGTCTAAATATTAAATCCGATGTTAATTCGTCAGATCCGGAAGCGAAAACACCCGCGAGCTTTGATTTGTTTTCACGGAACTCTAAAGGAAATCGTCGACGATTGCGAGACAATGCTGCGATCCTTGGAACGGCAACTCGCAGTGCGGCATTTATTTCGCGACTCTAACACAACGCGTTGGCAGTTTTCGCAATTCTGATACAACGCATTGGCAATTTTTCGCGACGCTAATACAACGCGTTGTTAATTTCGTCTCGCGACTCTAAGGAAAATCGCGAATGCCTGCACTGCGGAGCGTTGCAACTGCGGCATGGGCTCTGAAAGACGAACGAAGCTACTGCAACGCGATTATTCTCGCAACGCTAACTTCGAAACTAATTCGAAGAAAAAACGCGATAATTCATTTCGCAACGCTAGGATGGAAAAATCGCGATGTGCCCAACCCAGCTGATCGTTGGGACCTCGGTCCATTGTTGCAACTGCGGAATGGGCGCCTGAAAAGACGAACGAAGCTACTGGCAACGCGATTATTTCGACGCTACGCTAATGCATCGAACAGAAATCCGAAAGATTTAACTTTACTTTCTGGAAAGAACGAGTCTGTAGACTTCGAGAAATCTGATAGAATTGCAAAGTTGAAACGCGATTAGTTCGCAACGCTATATTCAAAGCTATTGTGCTTGATAATACAAAGAAAACTCGCGTCTAATTTATTCGCAACGCTATGATTTCTGTTCGAAATTAATTATAGCAACGCGTGAATAATTCGCAACGCTATGGCAAGTCGCGGATGTGCCCATCCGAGTTGTTGTTGGGGCGGCGAGGCCCTTCGTTGCAGCTGCAGCATGGGCGCCTGAAAAGTCGGAAGGTAAACTATTGCAACGCGATTGTATTGTCGCGACGCTAATTCAATGAACAGAGATGCAAAAGCGAGTGGACTTTGATGATCTTCGAAAATTTCAAACTTGAAACGCGAGCGTACTTAGTCGCAACGCTATCTTTGACGCTTCTTGCATGTCGAACCAAATGAAATCGCGAATCTTTCATTCGCGACGCTATACTTTGAATAATTAATTTCGATGCTAATGATAATCGCGATGGTTTTATTCGCGACGCTTATTTTCATCTCTGTTAAAAATGAAGCGAAACAACGCGAGATTATTTCGCAACGCTATTGCAAGTCGCGGATGTGCCCATCTGCGCTGATCGTTGGGTTGGCAAAGCCTGCCCGAATACTACTATTGCTATGACAAGAACTACTATTGCTATGACAAGAACTACTATTGCTATGACAAGAACTACTATTGCTATTGCAGCGAGTACAGTGACCAATTAACAATACATATACATAATAATATACATGATAATATACACCATAAGTTTTGTCTTACGATAGTATTAACCTGAAAATAAAGAATCTGAAAATAAAGAACCTGAAAATCCTAGCTAAAATGGGGTTATTAGTTTCGAATTATTCGTCAAAATTAATCTGTTTCGATGACTACGCGTGAATTTAATTGCTCGAGAAGTAACGGCAATAGCAATGGCAAAAAAGTAATGGAAGTAACGATGATAGAGGTATTGGCGAGGGTAACGGCAATAGTAATGTCAAAAATTTAATGGAAGTAACAATGACAGAAGTATTGGCAAGGGTAACGACGAAATTGAATTCGAACGGAAAACGCAAGTCATTGAAAAGAATACATCCTAACTAAATATACAATAGAATTCGCAACAAGTATGTGGTCACTGTACTCGAAAAAATTGAGAGAACTACTGGTCAAATAAGATCGACTTACATTTCGATGCGATGTTGGTCCTGGAATTTGTAGTAGGAAGAAGTAGAAGAGAGTAGCAGCGTAGAGAGAGTAGCAGCGTAGAGAGAGAGTAGCAGCGTAGAGAGAGAGTAGCAGCGTAGAGAGAGAGTAGCAGCGTAGAGAGAGTAGCAGCGTAGAGAGAGTAGCATCATCAAGAAGTGTCCAAGTTTCCATAGCACACGCATTTAAGATTTTAATCGAAAATATTAATTTCCATTCGCGGAAAAGATTTAGAAATTATCGGAAACCATTTGGAAATTCGCGTTGAAATTAGAGATACGATTTTGACAAATAACTATTAATAATTTTACCGAATGTTAAGTAAATTTAGATTCGAATTAGATAGAAAATTAATTAACATTGATTTTAGAAGGAAGCAGAACGAATTTCGATTAACAATAAACTTTCCGAAAAATAAAATTTATTGTGTACTGCCTGACACGTGTGAAAATATCCAATTTACTTTGATTCTGTACACTTTCTGTTATATTCTATTATAGTAGTTGTTCCAAAAATTAATTACGTAATTTAACGCAATAACGTTCCTTGAAAATTATATTATATCTTTACTCTTAACAATTTAATTTATAATAATATCACTTTTGCAAGAGCTTTCCTCAAATGCAACTGATTCTTCCACTAAACGAGTAACGACTAATCGAGCAATGACATTGAGCCGAGCGAGCACGAAGGGTACACCCCCCCCCCCCCCCAATGACTTTGACGATCGACATTATTGGAAGAGCTGTCTTGAAACACGTCTGATTCCACCATTAGTCAAGTCCCGACTGATTGAGCTTTGACATTCAGCCGAGCGAGCACGAAGGGTAACCCCGCCCCCCCATCCCCCCCAATGACTTTGACGATCGACATTATTGGAAGAGCTGTCTTGAAACACGTCTGATTCCACCATTAGTCAAGTCCCGACTGATTGAGCTTTGACATTCAGCCGAGCGAGCACGAAGGGTACCCCCGCCCCCCATCCCCCCCAATGACTTTGACGATCGACATTATTGGAAGAGCTGTCTTGAAACACGTCTGATTCCACCATTAGTCAAGTCCCGACTGATTGAGCTTTGACATTCAGCCGAGCGAGCACGAAGGGTACCCCCGCCCCCCCATCCCCCCAATGACTTTGACGATCAACATTATTGGAAGAGCTGTCTTGAAACACGTCTGATTCCACCATTAGTCAAGTCCCGACTGATTGAGCTTTGACATTCAGCCGAGCGAGCACGAAGGGTACACCCCCCCCCCCCAATGACTTTGACGATCGACATTATTGGAAGAGCTGTCTTGAAACACGTCTGATTCCACCATTAGTCAAGTCCCGACTGATTGAGCTTTGACATTCAGCCGAGCGAGCACGAAGGGTACCCCCGCCCCCCCATCCCCCCCAATGACTTTGACGATCGACATTATTGGAAGAGCTGTCTTGAAACACGTCTGATTCCACCATTAGTCAAGTCCCGACTGATTGAGCTTTGACATTCAGCCGAGCGAGCACGAAGGGTACCCCCGCCCCCCCATCCCCCCAATGACTTTGACGATCAACATTATTGGAAGAGCTGTCTTGAAACACGTCTGATTCCACCATTAGTCAAGTCCCGACTGATTGAGCTTTGACATTCAGCCGAGCGAGCACGAAGGGTACACCCCCCCCCCCCAATGACTTTGACGATCGACATTATTGGAAGAGCTGTCTTGAAACACGTCTGATTCCACCATTAGTCAAGTCCCGACTGATTGAGCTTTGACATTCAGCCGAGCGAGCACGAAGGGTACCCCCGCCCCCCCATCCCCCCCAATGACTTTGACGATCGACATTATTGGAAGAGCTGTCTTGAAACACGTCTGATTCCACCATTAGTCAAGTCCCGACTGATTGAGCTTTGACATTCAGCCGAGCGAGCACGAAGGGTACCCCCGCCCCCCCAATGACTTTGACGATCGACATTATTGGAAGAGCTGTCTTGAAACACGTCTGATTCCACCATTAGTCAAGTCCCGACTGATTGAGCTTTGACATTCAGCCGAGCGAGCACGAAGGGTACCCCCGCCCCCCCATCCCCCCAATGACTTTGACGATCAACATTATTGGAAGAGCTGTCTTGAAACACGTCTGATTCCACCATTAGTCAAGTCCCGACTGATTGAGCTTTGACATTCAGCCGAGCGAGCACGAAGTGTACCCCCGCCCCCCATCCCCCCCAATGACTTTGACGATCGACATTATTGGAAGAGCTGTCTTGAAACACGTCTGATTCCACCATTAGTCAAGTCCCGACTGATTGAGCTTTGACATTCAACCGAGCGAGCACGAAGGGTACCCCCGCCCCCCCATCCCCCCAATGACTTTGACGATCGACATTATTGGAAGAGCTGTCTTGAAACACGTCTGATTCCACCATTAGTCAAGTCCCGACTGATTGAGCTTTGACATTCAGCCGAGCGAGCACGAAGGGTACCCCCGCCCCCCATCCCCCCCAATGACTTTGACGATCGTCATTATTGGAAGAGCTGTCTTGACACACGTCTGATTCCACCATTAGTCAAGTCCCGACTGATTGAGCTTTGACATTCAGCCGAGCGAGCACGAAGGGTACCCCCGCCCCCCCATCCCCCCCAATGACTTTGACGATCGACATTATTGGAAGAGCTGTCTTGAAACACGTCTGATTCCACCATTAGTCAAGTCCCGACTGATTGAGCTTTGACATTCAGCCGAGCGAGCACGAAGGGTACCCCCGCCCCCCACCCCCCACCCCCCAATGACTTTGACGATCGACATTATTGGAAGAGCTGTCTTGAAACACGTCTGTTTCCACCATTAGTCAAGTCCCGACTGATTGAGCTTTGACATTCAGCCGAGCGAGCACGAAGGGTACCCCCGCCCCCCCCCCCCAATGACATTGACGATCGACGATCGCGCGATCGACGGCGATCGATAATATCGATAACTGCGATTATTTCCAATTATTTAATATTCGCGATAATTTATTTTGCAATAATGCTATCCGGTGCCTGATAAATTATTTCATCGCTTAAATTGTTTATGAAAAGTACCAACGAGGTTTAATTCACAAGAGAACAACGGTTGCACAAATCGGTCGATGAGTTATTAAAGTTTTATTTTCCTTTAAAATTATATTACATCTTAATTCTTAATAATTTAATTTATTATAATTACACGCACTAATTTTCCTTTAAAATTATATTATATCTTAATTCTTAATAATTTAATTTATTATAATTACATTATTGGAAGAGCTTACTTGAAACACGTCTACTTCCAACATTAGTCAAGTCCCGACTAATTGAGCTTTGACTTTGAGCCGAGCGAGCACGAAGAAAAACAGCGTTTTTCTTAAAAATATCACTGTTATGTAGTAAAAAAAATCCGGAAAGTTCTCGTCTTGTGACTTGTTCAATACTTCGAACGCGGCTCGAGTCCGTCCCGACCTTCTGTCAAAGCCTCGTGCTGCGGACTCTCTCGCGGACCCTCTCCCTCGCACCGTCACCTCTCATTGGCCAGTGTTTTTCGTTAATAACTCGTAAACATAGCCCCAGATTGCATTTTCGCAAAGGAAAAAGTTACTTCAAATGACTTCAGCTACCCCTCATTTTCGGCTGTTAAAATAATTGTGGGACACCCTATATATAATATAATAATAATATATTATAATATATTATAATATATATAATATATAGATAATATAATATATAATATATAATTAAATAATATTATTTAATAATATAATTAAATTTAATATAATTTTATTTTTAATAAATTAATATTATTTAATAATATATAATTAAATTAATATATAATATAATATATATAATCGATAATATTATATAAATATATATATATATATATATATATAATAAATAAAAGTAAATTATCGAATTTCTAGAGACCTTTAGAATCGGCGAATGCCTTCGAAATATTATAATATTTATTCATTATTAATATTATTATATTATTATTATAATATTCGTAAATATGCTAACCGGCATGCTTATACATCGGCAGAAACCCTTGCTCCTCGGCTTGGCGAATTCGATACCCGAGGACACGCTGCAGTTCTGGAGGGATGGCTACAACCGACTGAACGAGGCGCTGGAGGGTAAGAAGTGGCTCGTAGGCGACTCCTACACCCTCGCGGACATCACTTGCGCCACCACCACAGCGGCTGCGACGGTGAGAATATAATTGTCGGAACATAACATCGAATCCGACGGAAATACGAAGAATTTCCCCGCGAAGGCTGTGACACGACTTTTCAATGACTTTTTTTCGCAGGCTGTCCTGAACATCGACGACTATCCGAACGTGAAAGCCTGGTTCGAGAGGGCCGAGAAGGAGATCCCGGGCTTCAAGGAGCTGAACGATACTGGAAACAAAAAGTTAGTGGAGATGATCCGCTCGAAGCTTGCTTAACCCGCGTTTCTTTTGACTCGCGGGACTCGCGGATAGAAATCTCTGTTTCTTCCCCGAACCCTTTCACAAGCACTGGGAGCCCCATGCCACTCCCCACCCACTTCTAGCGCGCGCATGGGCCGCCAGGTTCAAATATTCCCACCGTTGAAAGTTCTTATCGGATTGGAATATTCTTGAGAATTCATACTGTGTGTGTGCCCGTGAAAGGGTTAACCCTTCGCGAGAAGGGTGCAAAAAATCCAAGGCTTTCTCGAACGACGTACGTACAACGAATTAAGTAAGGTCTAAAGCGTGCCGTGTTCGGTATCGTTTTAATTGGAAAAGTCTCGACGATCTGTTGAACAAATTTTCATGTATAAAAGATTGCAAATAAAAAGGTTGAGTCGTCGTTTTTATTCCAGCATTACCATGTATTTATAGCGATGTGCAAAGGCGTGCCGGCCGCTGCTTTTCTAGGTTGTTTCGTTTGACCCGAGTTTTGTTCTATCCCTCTCTCTCTCTCTCTCTCTCTCTCTCTATCTATCTATCTATCTATCTATCTCTATCTCCTTCTCACGAGGTGTCGGCAACCATAAAGGCGAGCTCCGCAAGGTTGTATCGCGACGATCCACGATCGATCGTTCGCAGCGTGCACACTTTCTTCCATGGAAAATTTCCCGAGCTTTATCCATTGTTGTTGCAGACTGTCATTGAACCGATCGTTCGATGACGGTCAGTCCCGCAAATTCGTATCGTTCGCCGGATACGGAGTTCCCGGATGACCAGATACCTTCGCTGATTAGCATGATTTTCGCTGGCCGCTATCTGTCATTCGCTTCCTGTCAGCGTAATTTTACTCGCGATACCAAGATACCGGGGGGCTCGCAATCGACAAACAGAGAAAACATCCGCGCTGTCCACATGTCACAACAAACCATGGAAATCATTAGCGGTGCCGCGCGGAGGGGACCGGCCGAGGCGAATCGATCGTCCCGATGACGATCGCGACGTCCGCTTCGACGAGGACTCGATTTCGTTGGAAACGGAGATTGTTTTCGACCGTTCGACACGCAATGTATACGGAAGTGCCGAACGAGCAGACGTAATTACCACGTAAGAAAATGCACGGTCTCCGATTGGTGGGCCGGGTGGGGGGTGGGGGGCATCAAAACAGTGTTAAAGACAGCTTCGGGACCGTCCACGTAATTCCGCATGTAACGCTCGACATTGAACCTGATACTGAAGCCAGAGACGTTTCGCGTTGTCCATTTTCTCTCTCTCTCTCTCTCTCTCTCTCTCTCTCTCTCCCTCTTGTTCCCTCTTTCTCTCCCAAACACCGTCGCGGTCTCTCTCGCGCGCCTCGATTACCGTGTTGCACGTTCCTATGCAATTTGCATGAATTAATACCTTGCATCTTCCGGCGATTTTCCTGCTTAGCGCTGCTTACTACATTTTCTCTGCGGCTCGACGCCGATCTCTCGGAACTGGGACAGCGTTCTCGTCGTTTCGCGTCTGCTCGCGAATCGCGTTCCCTCGTTAGGCCCGTCGCGAATTCACCGTGAGATCGAACCGTGGGGAAATCGTATCGGCGATCTCGCCACGTCGTTCGTAATCTCATTGTTCTCCTAATCGTTTCATCCGAATCGCAGCAATTTCTCCCGGAAACGCGAAATTTCGGATTGCCGCGAATTTCCCGGCGCTACGCCTATGTAATTCATTGCTACCGTCGACGCTGATACGATTATTTTGAGCCTTGCGACTATTATATAAGTTATATATATATATATATATATATATATATATATATATATATATATATATTTATATAATATATATAAGTTACAGTAATTTCTCCCGGAATTGCCAGGGTTCGGGTTGCTGTGAATTGTTATGAAACGTTGTACGTTCAACGGCGAAATTAAAGCATCGCCGATTTCGGGCCGAAACGATCGTCGATCTTCTAACGGCTGTAACACCGTTAAAAATCATGATAAAGTTATAACTTTTTTTTCACATTAAAGCTCAAAGTCTCTACTTTACGACACTGTATTTCAATTTCTAATATCGTGCGTTCCAATGACTGTAGTATTCTAAAACCAACGCCATGCTCGTGATACAAAGTGCACAAAAGAGCAAAGTTTAACGCCGTCCATGGACCTGGACAAATTTTTTTCGAAAATGCCGTTCGAAGAATCGTAAAGCTCGAACTTTCCTCTTTCGTTCGAGGGTAGAATCGAGTCGCTGCGAATTTTTCTCGCAAAGATTCCCGAGTCCATAGAGGCCGCTAAACTGGCCGCATTTTCGGCGTCGCGAACATACCCTCGTATTCAGGATACCACAGTCACGTGGGGATGCGCGATATCAAAAACTCGAGTACAGTGTCGTAAAGTAGAGATTTCGAGCTTTAATTTGCGAGGAGAGTCATAATTTTACGAGTTCTGCCGCCGAATCGCCTTCGAATCGTGTCGCGTGGCCTCCGAATCGCCTTCGAGTCGGTCTTCGAACAGCTGAAACACCGTTAAAAATTATCATAAAGTTATAACTTTTTTTTCACATTAAAGCTCGAAGTCTCTACTTTACGACACCGTATTTCAATTTCTAACATCGCGCGTCCCGATGACCGTAGTATTCTAAAACCAACGCCTTGCTCGTGATACAAAGTGCACAAAAGTGCAAAGTTTAACGCCGTCCATGGACCTGGACAAATTTTTCTCGAGAATGCCGTTCGAAGCATCGTAAAGCTCGAACTTTCCTCTTTCGTTCGAGGGTAGAATCGAGTCGCTGCGATTTTTGAAGCGCATTTCGCCGTATCCACGGTCCGTCTAAGCCGACACGACGCCATTGTTGGCGAAGACATTGTATGGAAAACAGTGTTATCGTGGGAACCACGCGTGTTACGCGCTAAAAGTCGGTTAGACGGCGAACACTTCGAAGTCGATACAACAACGTATTTACGTTCGATTCTGGCAGCTGACACGAGTTCAATGAGATTCAGCCGTTCGTCGGCTCGCCTCCGCCATTTTGAATATAGAGGATCGGTTTCCGGACGATGCGAAGACCATCGAATTCGTATGAATCGAAGAGAGAGGGAGAGAGAGAGAGAGAGAGCGTAGCATTTTGCTGTTACGGAACGATAACCACGGTGATCCGATCCGTTCGATGCCGGATTCTGTTGCGATTCGATTTATTCGAGCGTCGTTTATCTCTCTCTCTCTCTCTCTCTCTCTCTCTCTCTCTCCTTCGCGGTCCCCTACGACAGATTTTTACGTTGGGACCGTAGAAAGTGATAGTACGCAGCGCGGCCTTGGGATTACTCAGCGCCAGGGACCGCGGAATCCCGCAGCCGGTGTTTGTACACCAAGTTAGATCGTGCTGCATCGGTTCCGCGCATCTAGCATTCAGACGATTATGCGAATAACGCAGGAAAAACAGTTCGAGAGTTTTATTTAAATAACATTTGTTCGGATGCAAACGAAACCGTCTATTCGAATGATTTATTCGAAGCAAACGTGAAGAATTATTCGAATAAAAATGAAGAGTTATTGCAGTGAAAAATGAAGAATACAAAGCGAAGAATTGTTCGAATATGAAACGAAGAATTATTCGAATAGGAAATGAAGAATTATTCGAATATAAAGCGAAGAATTGTTAGAATATGAAATGAAGAATTATTTGAATATGTAATGAAGAATTATTCGAATATGTAATGACGAATTATTCGAATATGTAATGACGAATTATTCGAATATGTAACGAAGAATTATTCGAATAGGAAATGACGAATTATTCGAATATGTAATGAAGAATTATTCGAATAGGAAATGAAGAATTATTCGAATAGGAAGTGAAGAATTATTCGAATAAGAAGTGGAGAATTATTCGAATAGGAAATGAAGAATTATTCGAATATGTAATGAAGAATTATTTGAATAGGAAATGAAGAATTATTCGAATAGGAAATGAAGAATTATTCGAATAGGAAATGAAGAATTATCCGAATAAGAAACAAAGAATTATTCGAATAGGAAATGAAGAACTATTCGAATAAGAAGTGAAGAATTATTCGAATAGGAAATGAAGAATTATTCAAATATGTAATGAAGAATTATTCGAATAAAAAATGAAGAATTATTCGAATAAGAAACGACGAATTATTCGAATAGGAAATGAAGAATTATTCGACTAAGAAACGAAGAATTATTCGAATGAAAAATAAAGAATTATTCGAATAAAAAATGAAGAATTATTCGAATAAGAAATGAAGAATTGACCGAATCAAGAATAACGAAATATTCGAACCATGAAATTCATCAATTACTCGAATGAAAAACGAAGTATTATCCGAATAAATAGAACAATATCCAACGAAAAATGAACACAATCAATTTTATTCGTAAAAAATTCGAACGAAAAGAATCGAATTCATTCGAATAACAGTTTCGCACGCACATCTGTCCGAAACAATTCGAACAGCGTCGAACTACGATTCGTACAGCGACGAAGAAGATCCATATCGCGCACAGCTTCCCGGCTTTTCCTACAAGGACGCGAACAGGTTTCCGGTTCTTGTTCATTGCCGCTGTATGATTTTACGCGTCATTTGACGCAAACGCGGCTTTTTTTCTTATTTCTGCGGGACAGATAAGAGCTCGCCGCATCATTCGATACCGGTCTCGTAACTTAGCGCGCGTGTGCGGCCACCGTTCTCGATTTCCACGAAAGGAGACGCGGCCGGGCTCCTGCGACCTCCTGGTCGGACAGGTTCCAGGCCTTTTTTTTCTCGCTTCGTTTTCATAATATCCTCCGGCCTGTATTTTTAGATATTCGCCTATGCGGCCCGCGGGTCGCTCGAAAAATAATCGGGACTCTCACGGGCCCGATTACGCGGAAAGGGTTCGCCACGTCCCCGTCGCCAATAGGATTACCACCCGCGGCTGACGAGCGAGAAAAAAGAAGGCCCCCGTTGGCGTCGGACGGTCCCGCGAAAAATAATGGTTTCTCGACCGTTTCTGTTCCGGGAACTGCGAATTAGAATATTTCGCGGAGACGAGAATACCGCGCGCCGTTGAACAAATTTTGCCGAATGATTTGTCGGCTGCGTTCGACCTTGCACTGCCTGGCCGGCGAAGCTTTGCAGTTTACAGATGCGGTTTTAGCGCACAGTCTTAGCGCAGTCATCGCAGCGCCGAGATATAATTTCATAACTCCACGATGAACCGTGATCTTACGGAGAATTTATTGCGAATGAATTAGCCCGTTCAGATGATCATCAAAGATTCGTTTGATTGGTTTAAAATTAGAAATGACGCTAATCGAGTAAAAATCAATCAGTTTAATCGGAATTTATTCATTGTAATTATAAAGTTTTCATAGAGTTTCAAATTTATTAGAATTCGACATGATTTCATGGGTTATATTGATTTTAATTGAAGATCATTTTATATTAGTATATTATATTATTATATTATAAGGTATATTATATATATAATATATTATATTATTTATTTATATATTTATATATTATTATATTATAATAATATAATATTATAATATTTATATATTATATATATATATATTTATATATTATTATATTATATTATATTAGTATATTACATCATTTATTGAAACCAGGCAGATTCGATTGATTAAATTTTTACGAGCAGTATGTATGGAAAATGTATGGAAAATCTGTTGATTTTGATGATGCATGCTGCATCGGTCAACGTGATATATTGCAAAAGAAAATTGAAACGTCGAATTTTGTACTTGCCTGTGTAACGCAGAGCCTTTTGCTCTCCTTTCAGCTCTCCACGGGGTCGACAGGCATTAGGCAAAAATGATCATTGCTGTTTCTTGTTGCGATACACGTCCTTCGTTGCCTCTGAAGGTAGTCGGGTTTGATATACATATAGGTGCAGATAAAAGCTAGTGGTCAATGTCAGTCATGCTTGTAATACTATTACTCGATCTCCATTATTTATACGGATTTCATTTTTATCTTTCTTATTTTCTCTTCTTCGCGCCGCTGGCACAGATTCTAAATTGCAAATTGAATCTCGCTCCTTGATCGATTTAACTAGTTAGCTGTGTTTGACGAGCATACTCGTCGCGCAGAAATGGCAGTATTTTATGCCATGACCTCAGCAATCATCCCTTATTATACTATATTATATATTACATTATTATGTTATTATATTACATTATATATTGCATTATTGTATTGTTATATTATATTATATGTTGCAATATTATATTATTATATTATATTATATATTATATTACAATATTATATTATTATACTATATTATATACTACATTATTATATTATTATATTATATTATATATTGCATTATTATATTACATTATATATTACAATATTATATTAATATATTATATTATATACTACATTATTATATTATTATATTATATTATAATATTGTGTAAACATAACTATGGGGCACCCTATAGTCAGTAAGGTCTGTCACAATAATTCATATACATGTTCTTTAACGAGCGATCGATGGAGTTCGTACAGTTCCCGACTTTCTTTTTTGTTTCAATTTAAGCATCCTTATCGAATAAGTCTTCCGACTTTGGAAAGTGCTATTCGAATAGCGTCGTCGCACGATTCTCCGTTGACCATCGCTTTCAATGATATACTACGCGAGGTCTGGGTTAGGTCAGTGGATCGATCCGCGCGTCAAAGGCCTCGACGACGTGTAAATATTCGTAAAAACGCATCGAGACATTTAGGTTTTTCCTGTGTGGAAAATATGATTCATCGAATCGCGGCGGCGAGTTGTGCGACCAGTTTTTTTCACCGTTCAGCGACGGTAACTAATTGAGCAAGCCATTTAACCGCGATTCAGGCAGCCCGACACTTGAGCTAATAGCCTTTTCCTTCGGGAAATCATTTGTCGTAAAGCAGTTTCTGCAGTTGCAACGATGTTTTCGTCAACGCATTAGCGGACTGCCGATCTTATGCAGTTTGCAATTGGCCGACTTCGAGCGACGATACCTCCGCGGAAAATCATCGCGGGATGATGACTCTTTCTTTAAATTAAAGCTTGAAACTTCTAGTTTAAGATAGTTCTTCCGGATTTTATGTTCGATCCACCCTCGTCACTGTAACCCTTCGCATGCGAAGCCATGTTCGACACATCGAAAATCTCGATTTTCGCCAAGTTTGACGAAATTCACGGACTTTCTAAAATTTTTTTCAGACATGCCATTTACAGTCGAATGAAGTTCGATTCCTCCTCTTTAATTTAAAAAAAAAGAATCGCGGCTGCGATTTTTTCTCGCAAAGTTGCGGCACTTTAAATTAACCCTTCAATTAACCCATGTTAATATAATCTCTGATTTCATGCCAAAACTGCAAGGTTTACTTCAAAGTGCCTTAACTCTGCGAAAAAAAATCACAGACGCGATTCTTTTATGTCAAATTAAAGGGGAAGAATTGAACTTTGTTCGTCTGTAAACGGCATCCCCGCAAAAAATTTTCCGAAGTCCGGGCATTTCTTCGAACTTGGCAAAAATCGAGATTTTCAATACGACGAACATGGTCTCGCATTTTAAGGGTTAAAAGTAACGAGAGTGAATCGAACTTAAAATCCAGGTACGTTATTTTAAAGTAGAAGTTTCAAGCTTTAATATAAAGAAAGGATCATCATCTCACGATGATTTTTCGCGGAGATATCTTCGGTCAAAGTCGGCCAGTTTTTATTAATTCGTCTGTGCCACAATCTTTTTTTGAGCAGTGTATACAACGCTAAAATTAATGTTCTAATTAGGACAAATAATATCCGTCACACACGCATGATGGACGCGACAGTCCATTGATACAATAGTAACAGTTCCTCTCGAAATTATTGCTGAAAGAAAATCGGTCGAGCTTCTTTCGGATACAGTTCGGTACGCCTATTAATAGGCATCCGGCAAATAAGGTGTTCAGATCGAACGATAAAGTGCCTTAAACGGTCTGAGAACCGTGTCGTAGGAAACACGCGAGTTCGCTGGATGGGCGAAAATTTCAATTTCAAATCGCGGACGTTCGCGCACGCCGAAGGTATCGCAATTTCCGCGCGCGTTCCTCGAACCAAGAAGCTTCACCTTGAAGGGATGTGCCGTGCTGCATCTTCTAACTGGCATGCCGGGACGTTTCGATTCCCATAGAACTATAATGGGCGCTGCTTAAAGAGCCGCGGACACCCGCGGCGCACCCATATCATGCCACTTTTTCGTTTTATGGGTCGCTGTTTTGCCGAGTTCGGCCATTTTGCCGTCGACCGTTCATAGATGAATTATACTGAATCTAAAATCGGGGTCCAACAAAGTACAAGAAGCGACGTAAAATTTGCAACGAATTAGACGTTCCGTTTTCTAAAGAAATACACAGTTTCGTGGACCGTGCGTGGGTGACGGAATATTATTTGCCCTAATTAGAACATTAATTGTATACACTGCTCAAAAAAAGATTGTGGCATAGACGAATGGATAAAAATTGGCCGACTTTGACCGACGATATCTCCGCGAAAAATCATCGTGAGATGATGATCCTATCTTGAAATTAAAGCTTGAAACTTCTACTTTAAAATAACGTATTTGGATTTTAAGTTCGATCCACGCTCGTTACTATAACCCTTTAAATGCGAGACCATGTTCGTCGTATTGAAAATCTCGATTTTTGCCAAGTTCGAAGAAATGCCCGGACTTCGGAAAATTTTTTTCGGAGATGCCGTTCACAGACGAACGAAGTCCGATTCTTCCCCTTTAATTTGACATAAAAGAATCGCGTCTGCGATTTTTATTCGCAGAGTTACGGCACTTTGAAGTAAACCTTGCAGTTTTGGCATGAGATCAGAGGTTATATTAACATCGGTTAGTTGAAGGGTTAATTTAAAGTGCCGCAACTTTGCGAGAAAAAATCGCAGCCGCGATTCTTTTTTTTTAAATTAAAGAGGAGGAATCGAACTTCATTCGACCGTAAATGGCATCTCTGAAAAAAATTTTAGAAAGTCCCTGAATTTCGTCAAACTTGGTGAAAATCGAGATTTTCGATGTGTCAAACATGGCTTCGCATGCGAAGGGTTACAGTGACGAGGATGGATCAAACTTAAAATCTGGAAGAACTATCTTAAAGTAGAAGTTTCAAACTTTAATTTAAAGAAAGGATCGTCATCCAGCGATGATTTTTCGCGGAGGTATCGTCGCTCGAAGTCGGCCAATTTTTATCCGCAGTCTAGCAGATCGCCGTTTCCTATGGGGTTTCACGTTCACAATCGAAATCACGATGGCGGAAGAAAGCGCATCGAAAGCCGCGACGACGGCTCTGTTTCCTCAGCATCGGCGTTTTCCATAGCACATTGATGCAGGACGTGGCGCGTCACGCTGTTAATTGGTTCGATATTATCATTCCTGCTGCAATTATATTTCTACGTAACGCGTCGTCTACCGTATACGTATCGAAACGCCTTGAACGACAGAGATGCCATTCACAGTCGAATGAAGTTCGATTCCTCCTCTTTAATTTAAAAAAAAAAGAATCCCGACTGCGATTTTTTCTCGCAAAGTTGCAACACTTTAAATTCACCCTTCAACTAACCCATGTTAATATAATCTCTGATCTCATGCCAAAAATGCAAGGTTTACTTCAAAGTGCCGTAACTCTGCGAATAAAAATCGCAGACGCGATTCTTTTATGTCAAATTGAAGGGAAAGAATCGATCTTTGTTCGCCTGTAAACGGCATCCCCGCAAAAATTTTTCCGAAGTCCGGGCATTTCGTCGAACTTGACAAAAATCGAGATTCTCAATACGACGAACATGGTCTCGCATTTAAAGGGTTATAGTAACGAGGGTGGATCGAACTTAAAATCCAGATACGTTGCGTCGGCAGCTTCGATGCAGTCCCGCCGGTTGAGTCGTTTGCGCATTTATGGTTGTGTCACGTTGAGAGATAGTTAAAATAGTGGTTGAAATTCGCCGTTCAAATCGCTTAACGCTAGATTCACGGAGCACGAAAAAGAAAACAGCTGTTTCATATCGATTCGCAAAAGTAACAATAAGACATTTGCCCTAATTTTGAACGAACGTCACGGCAGCGTTTGCCGTAAGTAACATATAAATTGACTGAATAACTCGTAAACGTATCTTTACGATGCGAATAATCGCGAACGAAGAAATTAATCAGAACCCGCCATTTTGACGGGTTCCGTAGGTCTAGCGTTAATCCGATCGAAGAAGAAACATAATCTTAAACAAAAAAAACACTAAAAAGCACAAAAGAAACAACGATGCGCACAAGGTGCAACACGATACAATAGATGGCAGCGTACAGTCGCGCCATGCCGCAGCGCGCGGGGCTCTCGGCGCATGCGTCGCCTGCCCCACTCCTCGCGTAACTTATTTCCCTGGGAACAGCGGAACTAATGCCGGTTGCGTCCCAAGGACCGACGGCCCTGTCACGGCTGCTCGAAGATCGGTCTACGCTCGGCGAAATAGCAACGCGCGAAGGGCGAAGAGACGACTCGGCGAGAAGGCGAGAGGCATAGGCGCAGGAGGCGAGGGACGCGGACCGACGAAAGGCCCGCGGAAACGACGGAACCGTCGGAGGGGACCGTTTGGGCAGCAGCGGAGACACGCGCGCGCGGCCGCGGCACTCGCGTGTGCGAGAGCCTATAAATGCATATCCGCGAGCGGATGTTGAGGCATTGCCTACGGTCCACGTGGTCGTTGCTCACGGTGCGCTGGGAACAGTCGGGCTCCGACCGTCCGTCGACGAGCGCGCAGAAATCGCGAACCGGTGTTGTCTGTTCGGTCTCCGGGGGCCCGGGACGAAGCGGCGGGAAGTGCGTCAGCCGACGACGAGAGAAGAAGAACCGAGCGCGGCGAACGCTCCTCGCTGCCGTTCGGTGTCCGCGTCGGGCCCGCGTCGGGCCCGCTCGGCCGTTCGCCGCCGATCCGTGGCTCCAACCGATTTCTCGACTTTCCGACCGGTCGACTTTTCGCCGATGGGACGCCGCCGACGGCGACAGGGGACCGCGTGATCCGCGATCGACGCCGATCGACGATCGGTTCCGCGTGCTCGCGACCCGTCGCCGGCCGCGCGCGACGCTCCCGACGTCGTCGGCACGACGGACAACAGGTGTACAACAGTGCGACAGGTTTCGTAATAAACCTGTGAACAGGCCGGAAGTGCTGATCCATCGATCCGCCGCTATCGAAGTTCACCGGAGAGACGTAAGTGACCGTGATCGAGAGGCGCCGCGCCGATTGTTTACCGATCGGCGTGCAACGCCTCGATTGGCCGACCGGCCGATCGGTCGGTCGTGCTCGTGGATCTCGGTAACGGAGAAGTGTTTACGTCGGGCCGACGACAGTGTGTTGCGCGAGCACCGACTGAGAATACGAACGTCGATCCTTGGTTCCGCGGATTCGAAGCGAGCCGAGGATTCCTCCTCGAGTTCGAGTGAAAATCGGCCGATCGCGGTTTCGTTGACAGTGTTCTGACGGTGTTCGGGGAAATCCGGGGACAGGCGTGGGCGATTCTGCGTCGTTCTCCGAAGAAGCGATTTGTCGATTTGCTCTTCGGGAACGGATCTCTTGGGTAACTCGATTTTGAAACGAACCGACCTTTCTTTTTATCGCGAAACGATCTTCGATTCGATGCCGCGACGCGTTCATCGGATTCGAACGATTGGTTAATAAATGAAAATCAAGTTGTTCGATTGAAATAGTAGGTGTATATAACATTTGCAAGTATAGACCGCGAATCTTTATGCGAAATGAAAATGTTTTAAGTCGATTAAGTATGATAAAGGTGCTGCGCAGAACTTTCTTTCTTTCGTCGATGATTTTGATTGTCAGAGAATGACTGAAATATTTTTGTTAGCTCTTCACCGTTGATAATTTCGCGTAGTTGATTTCTCGAATAAGCGAATAAAATCCGCGGTCTATTTGTAACACCATCGGAATACCAATTACAGTATTCTTTTGAATTAGATTGGACTATTTACTTATTGATTTATTTGTTCAGGAAAGGGAGGAATTAATAATAATCGAAGTGTATCTCTTAAATCGGTTTTAAAGTGCAACGAGTATTCTTTTAAATTAGATTGGAATATTTATTTATTTATTTATTTGTTCAGGATATTGGAAAGGGAGGAATTAACAATAGTCGAAGCGTAATCACGTGAATCGGTTTTAAAGTGCCATAAGAATTGCATTTTAGGTCCAATTTACAAAATCGAGTGCCCGGACGAATCGATAAGCCATTTAGTATTATAAATAATCGATGGAAATTGATTTTTCACGATTTCGATTTTCGATTTTCTAGCGAATCGATCGAAGGATCGGTCTTTTCGACAGAATCGCTCATCCTTTCTTGGAACGTGAGTTTATTTCGGCCGATATTTCTAGATTAGGTTTCATTCGGTGGAAGATCATTTCGTCGATCAAAGATCATTAACTAGTTCAGTGAAAAATCGTTCGTCGAGCCGGCGATCGTTCGACGAAGTAAGAGGACTACCAAGAGACAGCAACGACGTTCTGCAAGTTCGAGCAGATGATTCTTAAATCTGTGTTTACGTCTCGTCGTGTTTATGGTATTGTTTTTCAACCCTCGGATTGCGGTTACCGGGTCGTTTCGACTCGATCCATTCAAATGGGTCACCGAATTGTTCAATATTCGTCAATTCCATCAAATTAATGTTTGTCAAGCTAGAAACTGGACGGGAAGACCGATAAATAAATAGCAAAAGTATTGTTAAAAGAACTTAGAAATTGTATTCAAGTCGACGAATTATAACAATCTGATAGAATTATTAGAAATTAGAATTATTGTAATTATTAAAAGAAAGGAAGAACGTTCCATTTAGCTTCCACTGTTTTGCAATCGTGGCAGACGATTGTTATTTGATCTGCTTTATTGTTCAAATGGTCACCGAATTGATCAATTTCCGTAAATTCCATCAAATTAATGTTTGTCACGCTAGAAACTGGACGGGAAGACCGATAAATAAATAGCAAAAGTATTGTTAAAAGAACTTAGAAATTGTATTCAAGTCGACGAATTATAACAATCTGATAGAATTATTAGAAATTAGAATTATTATAATTATTAAAAGAAAGAAAGAACGTTCCATTTAGCTTCCACCGTTTTGCAATCGTGGCAGACGATTATTATTTGATCTGCTTATTTTATTTGTTTGTTTATATATGTTTATATACGCGGGTAAATATCGAATATTCTACAGCGATCCGCGTCGTTCGGGGGGTTAAACAGTTTTCCCGTTTACCTTTTCGAAACGATCAGAGAAATATACGTTCTTTCCTCCGTCACTCGCGTTTCCGCTTCGGCAACAATTGGTAATAGCATTTTTCTATCCTGGAAACTTCGCGCGTTCTCGCTCGCGCCGCTTAATAAAAGTGATTTGCATCGACCGGTTCGCCGGAGTCGAATAAATTATCAGCAAAATGGAAATTCCGCTCGATCACGTCTGATCGTCGTAGAAGAAATATTAGCATTACACTCAAAGGAACGTTTGTTCGGCGACTAAGCCGTTTGCGTCTCTTGTTCGCTTGTTTACAGTCGAATTGTGCGTGAAATTGACATTCGATGGCGGAGGAGCGCGGCCAGGAAACACCGCGTCTGCTTCGATATTGTTCGAATCGCTTCTGACGCTCGACGTATTCTAATCTGGATCCCGATGACAAAGCTGTTTCGATTCGAAGACGATAGCCTGCGGCTAATCGCCGTCGTGGAACGCGTTAGAATCGTTCGCGTACGAGTCGTCCAAAAAAGAAAAGAAAAGAAAATATAAAGAATTCGAAAATTAATAAAATACGAGTTTTCCGAAATGTTCACCGAGAAACAATACGTACTGATAGACCTATAAAAGAAAGCATAAAGAATTCGAAAAATAAAACAGACCAGGACGCCGTACATTTCGCAGAGAAAAACGGAGCGCTTTTTTACGAAGCGACATAATTTCCTACGCAGCCTGAAGATACGCGAAGATCCGATACGATGGTCGTGATACGATTCATAAGGAGCGATCGCTAAACCGTGAATTTTTATGCAAATTTTTATCTTCGTCGATTCCGCGAAATTTTTCTTTCGTTCGATTTATTTATTTAATGTCGCGACCGCTCAATAACAATTAGCGACCAACTGTGGGATTACAATTGTAGGGTCACACGTGGATGTAACGTATTTAACATTAAATTATCGTAAATAATATAATATGTTTTAACATTGAATTATCATAAAACATATAATATGGTCTAACATTAAATAATCGTAAATAATATAATATGTTTTAATATTGAATTATCATAAAACATATAATATGGTCTAACATTAAATAATCGTAAATAATATAATATGTTTCAACATTGAATTATCATAAAACATATAATATGGTCTAACATTAAATAATCGTAAATAATATAATATGTTTTAATATTGAATTATCATAAAACATATAATATGGTCTAACATTAAATAATCGTAAATAATATAATATGTTTCAACATTGAATTACTATAAAACATACAATATGCTTTAACATTAAATAATCATAAAACACATAAGATATTTTAGCATCGAATTATCTGTACGTTACACTATAATTTCCACGTTACCTTCTCAATCTAGATCCCTTAATTTCTGTGAGCACACGATTTGCATTCGGCTTGCAAAACTCGCGCGGGCATCGCGACCGCGCGAATATCGATACAGTCCAGCGATCGCGCAAGAGCCGGCCACGATCGAAGTGAAAACAACTAACGCACGAACAACAAAACAAGAAGTCAAACGCGGCGCCGTGCGAATCGAGCCGACCCAATTAGAGCAGAAGCTCGTAGAAAGTCAAGCGCGCAGCTGTCTAGAAACAAAGCCGCCGACGCTGATTAGTCGATAATTGACCGTCACCGACGAGCGGGCCGATAATCGAGCCGCGAATAGGAACAGGAATCGGAAAAGGAAACGGTGTCTCAGCCGGTTAGGTCCGCCTCGCAACCGGCGGAATATTTTCTGCAAGGTGGATACATTCCGTCCTTGTGTCTTCCTGCTTACAATTCAATCGCGGCTGCCTCGGCGCGCCATCGGATATGCATAAAGCGGGAGTTCCCAGCGTCGGAACGACGGCGTTGTCGACATTTACAAAAATTCGATTCCGCTCGTCGGCGTTCCCGCCTCGGGACGCGGGGGTTCGTTCGTCTCTTCTTTTTTTGGAGAACGCGAGGAACGCGACCGGAGAGAGCGTTCGCGGAGTCGCGGCGACGCGACGCGGATTCTCTTTCGCCTTCTCTCCCTCCCCCTCCCCCACCGTTTTTTTTTCGTTTCGTTTATCGCGTGGTTTATCGGTAGATAAAGATCCAGAGTCGACGGGATCGGGAAACTCGCCCGACACCAGCTGCGCGATCCCCCGCAATCCGTTTCGATACTCCAGAAAAGCTGGCTGCGAACAATCGTGGCCGAACACGGTCAGGATCTATGTACAGGATGTCGTAGAACTATAATTCTGAAATATGATCGCGATGCGATAGTATAGCCTCTGTCCGATCGTAGTTCGGAATTATTAGGTCGAGCCGTAAATAACTTCCGATGCAGCTAAGTAGAATCTAGAGACGATTCGAAGCAACCTTTTCCTCAGCGAAAATGCAATCCGTGGCTTCGTTTGCGAGTTATCCACGAAAAACAGTGGCCAATGAGAGGCGAGCTCGGCTGCCGCGAGGCGGCGCAGTCGATCGGGCTTCGCGCGCTCGTTGGCTGCGCCGCCTCCTGTCGGTAGAACTCGCCGCTCATTGGCCAGCGTTTTTCGTTAATAGCTCGTTAACGGTGCATCGGAGAAAATTTTTGTAAAGGAAAAAGTTGCTTCAAATGGCCCGAGGAACCCGCCACCTTCGGATTGCGTACATCAGACTCTGCCGTCCAGAGAAATAGCCTCGCGCAGAATTCAGCCGTACTTAAAAGGTTAAGCAAAGATTTGTCTGCTGCCGTTTCGTCGGTCTCTCGCGACAATATCCTTGTTCGTTCGCGAGAAGTTTGGGCTTCTTCCTCGTCGTTCGAAGTTTCTACGATTCGTGAATGGAAAATGTTGCGGTCGCTGCTACAAATGCGGAAGAACGATAAACGGACGCTTCTCCGTCCGATGCTTGTGATTAGCGGGCCCCGTGGATTATTCAATAGCCGATGGAATGTCTTTCCGTGTTGCCAGGAATCAGCGGGCATTCTTACTCGCTTACTTCGACCGACATCAATTCGCCGTCTATCTACGGAATCTACCGATTAAGAAATCTCCAATTCTAAGTTCCGCGAGCGAAGCCTAATTAGGCAAAATCTTATCTTACCTTTTCTAAATAGCTTCGACAGACAAATATCTGGTGAGCGCGTTCCCTGCGCGCGCGCGCGCGCGCATCGTTTTCGCTGCATGGTAAAACTTCGTTCGAGCCGGGTCATATTTTGCCAGCGCTTTGCCAATCGAGCCTGTTAGTTATGACAAATTATGTAAATCGAAGATTACGAGGAACTAATTGAAATTAATATTATAACTGTTTCTATCTAATAGAATGAACTATAATATGTTATTATATAATTTCTAGAATGAGCTATAACAGTACTATAGTTCTAAAATGAACTGTAATAGTTCTATAGTTCTAGAATGAACTATAATAGTTCTGTAGTTCTAGAATGAACTATAAATAGTTCTACAGTTCTAGAATGAACTATAATAGTTCTATAGTTCTAGAATGAACTATAAATAGTTCTATAGTTCTAGAATGAACTATAATAGTTCTATAGTTCTAGAATGAACTATAATAGTTCTGTAGTTATAGAATGAACTATAAATAGTTCTATAGTTCTAGAATGAACTATAATAGTTCTATAGCTCTAGAATGAGCTATATAATAGTTCTATAGTTCTACAATGAACTATAATAGTTCTATAGCTCTAGAATGAACTATAATAGTTCTATAGTTCTACAATGAACTATAATAGTTCTATAGCTCTAGAATGAACTATAATAGTTCTATAGTTCTAGAATGAACTATAATAGTTCTATAGTTCTAGAATGAACTATAAATAGCTCTATAGTTCTAGAATGAACTATAAATAGTTCTATAGTTCTACAATGAACTATAACTATATATATATATATAATAACATTATATAATAATATAATAATAATATATAATATATATAATATTAATATATTATTTAATTATTATAATATATATATATATATATATATATATATAATATATAATATATTATATTATATTATATATTACCCCGGAACGCATAGTTTCCGTCGAGTTCGACGGACGGGTTCGCGATTACGCGGCCGCGGTTTCATCATCGTCGCGGTCCCCGGCGGCGGCGGCCGGTGGTATCGCGACAAATTAATTTTCCGCGGCAATCTTTAAGATCCTCAAAGGATTACGTGCCGCGAGTTTCCGTGACGGGGGTCCGGCGATCCACGGTGTTCCATTACAATTTTAATGAACCGAAGTCATGAACGGGCGCCTGGCGAAGGAAAATTTCAGCTTCAATTCGGTTCAAATTTCCCGGCATCTTTCCTGCAAATTTGCATGAATTTCCGCGGCCACCCCCGCCGCCCCCCCGGGTGATAACGGTTAATAAAGTCTCCCAGGGCGGAGCCGTTCGGGTGCGATCAGTCAGCCGGAATGATTTATGCGAGCGGCGGGCGGCATAGCGATCACGGCCGCGCCGTCGTGACTGATCAACTAAACTCATTGTTGGACGAAACGCGCGCGCGCGACGTGTCCCGGAATAAAAACACATTAGACCGCATATTTTCGCCGGACCTTTCGTCGCGACGACGTCTTTTCGGCGCCGCGAATTTTGCGCGAACGATGCGACGATCGCAGGAGAACCGGACACGAGTTTTTTAGCTGGCGGAGAGCTCGCTGACGAAAATTCTCGCGATCGTCGTCGTGTTCGCAGGCGGTAGAAAATTCGAGCTTTTCTTCCTCCTTCTTGCTTTCTTTTTTTTTTTGCCGCGATCTTGAAACACGTTGTAACTGGACCGCGGATTCGATGCGTTTGTGGCAAAAATGTGTAGGCAAAATTTGAAACAATGTCGAGAATTTGAAAGATATTGAGAACGTTGACGTATTAATTTGAACTTGTTCGAAGTGTTCGAGTCCTGTGTTTTGCAATTGATGCGGACAATTTTGTATTTTGCATAAGGATCCATTGTAAGGATTAATTGTAACTTCGATCATAATATAACTTCAAATCACACACACACACACACATACACACACAGCAACTGTAATATATGCTGCTTCGCTGCAAAATATTTCTTTCTATTTTTTATTACATCTTTTATATTGCATAATCCTCGATTTTTTAAAAGTCTTATCGCATAGACGTTACTCGATGCGGTGGGTAGTTTATTTTATGTTAAAAACAATATAATATATGATATAACATACAATTACAATCGTTATTATACAATTAATATATTACAATATAGTATACAATATATAATATAATATAAAATACAAATTTTAACGCTATAATTATTAATTGTTTTATTCGTAATCGAGGTCCTTCGTGTTACACCGAGTTCCGCCGCGTTTCTATTTTTCAATTCGTCTAAATATAAACTATATTAAATGCAAATTATAATAAAAACAAAATATCACGACAATATAACATGTGATATAATATACAATTACAATCGTTATTATACAATTAATATATTATAATATATAGTATACAATATATAATATAATATAAAATACAAATTTTAACGCTATAATTATTAATTGTTTTATTCGTAATCGAGGTCCTCCGTGTTACGCCGAGTTCCGCCGGGTTTCTATTTTTCAATTCGTCTAAATATAAACTATATTAAACACAAATTATAGTAAAAACAAAATATCACGACAATATAACATGTGATATAATATACAATTACAATCGTTATTATACAATTAATATATTATAATATATAGTATACAATATATAATATAATATAAAATACAAATTTTAACGCTATGATTATCAATTGTTTTATTCGTAATCGAGGTCCTCCGTGTTCCGCCGGGTTTCTATTTTTCAATTCGTCTAAATATAAACTATATTAATATAGTTGATTAATATATATAATAGTTTATTAATATATAACTATATTATAGTTTAATAATTATAGTAAAAACAAAATATCACGACAATATTTCGCAAGCATAAAAAACGAATTTTGGCCACGACTCGAGAATTTTCGATTACCGTGCGTCGTTCGTTTCTGTCGCACCTCTTCCTCCCCCTTTTCTCTTCGCTTCTCTTGTCTTATTGTTATCCGACAGCGGATCGTTTCCCGGCCACCGACAAACATTTCGTCTTGTTTTTCCTTCCGTTCGCGTTCCCGCGGTCGCGATCGGAGACGCGCCAAGGCTTTCGCAAACGCGTAATGTCAGCGATTACGGGAAATGACAGCCGCGGGGATGCTGTTTCCAAATCAATAATTACTTCGCATCTTCGTAATCTTGAACCCGAATAATGACGGGTATGAGGACAAGCCTGTGTGCGCGCGGCCGCGCTCCCGACGGGGATTTGGAGGCCGCCTCGTCGACGTCCTCGTCGCCGACGGACACGATTTTGATTCCAGTCGGAGCCTTCCTACCGAAGTGACTCGATGGTTTTCAACCGATTACGCAACGAGTTTTCTATTAAACTAAAATCTTCCGATCCTCGATGTCCACTATTCTCCGGGCTCGCATTATACGCTCAGCTAGAAACGTTGAGAAACCTGTTACACAGATGCCTTATTCTCTCCGGTTGCAGCAAACCATTTTCACATAGAATGAAGCTATCTATGTGTGAACGAAAATATTTCTTTTATTTCTTTTTATAGATTTTTAATTTTTCATTTCTGTTTTATTTCTGTAGTTTTCATTTTTCTTATTTTCATCTCTCTCTCTCTCTCTGTTCTCATTGTACCTTTATAACCTCTTTTATTTGTCGTATTAAAGTTTTCTTTATTTTTTATTTTTACTTTACTCTCGTACTTCTTATTTTTCTTATTTTCCTCTTCTTCTATTCTCGCTGTACCTTTATGATCGTCTTAACTGGTCGTATTAAAGTCTTTTTATTTTTTTATTTTTACTTTATTCTCGTACTTCTTATTTTTCTTATTTTCCTCTTCTTCTATTCTCGCTGTACTTTTATGATCGTCTTAATTCGTCGTATTAAAGTCTTTTTATTTTTTTATTTTTACTTTACTCTCGTACTTTTTATTTTTCTTATTTTCCTCTTCTTCTATTCTCGCTGCACCTTTACGATCGTCTTAATTCGTCGTATTAAAGCCTTTCAATTTTTCATTCTTACTTTTCTTATCTTCGTCTTTCTCTATTTTCTATTTCTATTTTTCTATATTAAAGTCTTTTAATTTTTCATTCTTACTTCACTTCCGTACCTTTTTATTTTTCTTATTCTCGTCTTTTCCTATTTTTTCCGTACTTTTATGGCCGTCCTTTTATTCGTCGCGTACGCTGAACAAAAGAATATCGCAATATACAACAACGCGTTATATGTTATACTTGTAATTTATATATATACTTAATTATAATTTTACTACTTTTATTTTTTTTACTTTACTTCATTATAATATTATATATACTATATTTATATATATATATATGTACTTGTAATTTAATAAGACATACATTTATTAACACTAAACCTACCGCGGTGAAAGTGACCGCTTTCTTATTTTGCAATTCTGCAAAGTTCCGAGACTCTTTCGTGGAAAACGCTTGAATAAGTTGTAATTATTGAAGCAAGTTTTATAATAAAAACTTCACAAATTCCAAATAAATTCGGTCTTCTCGCGTTTTTGAAGCAGTACATGCCAGTTAGTATTACTGCTTGGTACGGTTTAGTGTTAAAATACCAAGTTTCACTGAAACGTGAACGACGCGCAAAGTTTCTCAACTTTCGTCGGTGATGTACGCGATCGCACCGTTTCGTTTGCTCGCGACAGAGGAGGAATCGTCGGACAAAATATTTTTGACAGCACGAAGACGCGGCCAGCGATAATCGTTGCGTCAACGCGCAAAATTTTCTGCTGGCCTCGGCGTCATCGGCGATCGTTGTTGGGCTTTTTAGCGCGTAATTCCGCGTGCCGAGCGCGAATCGATTTCGGACGCACTTTCGATCGACTCGCCGCGGAAAATGTGCTGCGAGAATTCTACAATCCGAAGATTACGTCGACTTCGGGCTCGTTACGGAAGTTGCCACGGAATGAGAGAATTCTAAAAAGTCGACGCGGAATGATTTTTTCGTCAAAATACCGGCACTGGCAATTACCGGTTTTCCGTGGCAGCCACTCGACTCGTGCAATTGTATCAATTGCAGATCCCGCAGGCGCCTGTTAAGGTTGTTTAATTTCGCCTCGTCATCGACCGGCAAGACAATGAAATTTCACGGGCCGAAGCGATATTTAAGAATCTCGTTTGCACGGTTTCTGCGGTGTCATTCGCGTAATGCACGGGGCTTGCGTGTGCTTACAAAGGGATCACGCGCTTCCGCTCTATTAACGTTGATTGTATTCCTCTTTGTAATTACTTCGTGCCTCTCCATCGATGCCGCGAAATAATTACCGCCTGTCTCCCCCGGATGAACACATTTTTAATACAGCCCTGGCCGTTGTTAGGCCGCGGATCTTCGTGCAAAACACAAATTTCCATCGTCCCTCGTATCGAACAGAAATTGAATGAAAATGTATTTCTTTCTTTAGCGATGTTTAGCGATCCAACTTTTTCAATTAACAATCCTTGACTTGTTTAACTACCGTGACAAAGGAAAGCCATTCGATGATATATGTTATCAATCTTGAAGAAATATTTGGTCGAATGCGATAAATAAAGACTCTGTCAAAAGTAATAGTATTCGTTGAAAGTTAACGGATAGTAGGGGGGGAATATTATTTTTGAGCGTAGAATGAATTAATTGTCTGCCACGATTACGTATTAACTTGAAATTAAGTGCGATTAGATATGCATAATATAGTCGCGAAACAAGTATAATTTTATCATAAAAAGATTCGTAATTTTTACGATAATTGTATAACGCCCCGTTCGGGGTAGTTCACCCCTACTTTTTGAGACTAACTGTAAAATCATGAACATCGTAGACACAAAATAAAAATACCATTAAGATTCGTTTAATTTATTTGATATGCATGATACAGTCGCGAAACAAGTATAATTTTATCATAAAAAGATTCGTAATTTTTGCGATAATTGTAACGCCCCGTTCGGGGTAGTTCACCCCTAATTTCTGGGACTAACGACTTCGTAAAATCGTCCACACTGTGGATAAAAAAGTAAAAAATACCATCAAGGTATATTCGATTTATTCGATACGCATAATACAGTCGCGAAACTAGCATAATTTTATCGTAAAAAGATTCGTAATTTTTGCGATAATTGTATAACGCCTCGTTCGGGGTAGTTCACCCCTAATCTCTGGGACTAACGACTACGTAAAATCGTCCACACTGTGGACAAAAAAATAAAAAATACCATCAAGGTATATTCGATTTATTCGATACGCATAATACAGTCGCGAAACTAGCATAATTTTATCGTAAAAAGATTCGTAATTTTTGCGATAATTGTATAACGCCTCGTTCGGGGTAGTTCACCCCTAATTTCTGGGACTAACGACTTCGTAAAATCGTCCACACTGTGGACAAAAAAGTAAAAAATACCATCAAGGTATATTCGATTTATTCGATACGCATGATACAGTCGCGAAACTAGCATAATTTTATCGTAAAAAGATTCGTAATTTTTCGGGACAAACAAAATAAAAATACCATCGAGGTTTTTATTCGCGGATCGCCTCCATCGCGTTTCGAAATTCCGTGTACAATAATTGCCGATATTCCCGAGATTGCAAATTCAGAAAAGCTCGCGTATTTTTCCATCGATCCAAGGACCCCGCCGCCCATTAATAATCTTCCGCTGTCCACGGCGCGCATTTTAATTTCGCAAGAATTTTCATTCCACGGCAAAATTGGATCGCCGGCGCACGGTCGTCGATCTGTGTTTTAATTTTATAATTGAAACGGAACGGAGGGGGACGGTGGGGGGTGGCGAAGGAACGGCGCCGCGGAAAATTCGATAAATAAATCAGTTTTCAACGGCACGTCGCGGATTTGTTTGCTAGCCGCGCGGCGAATAATTTGTACGCGAGGAAGGATATCTATTTCAGACGTTTTATCGACGCGTTCAGCGCTGAAAAAATAACACGTTTCCCACCGTTTGCGTTCGTAATCGTGCACCCAGCGCGGCGCGGCCCGGCTTTCTCCCGCGAGAAGGCAGCTCGCGAGATTCGCAGCGCGCGTCGAGCGACCCTACGGTTTCTAAAAAAAAAGAAATTCCGCCTCGACGGTCGGCCGGCGCACGTTTCCGTTCGCAATTAAAACGCGCGAAAATTCTGGACCGGAATCGAATTTTTTTCTGCACATCCAGGCGGTGGCGGCTTCGAAATTTTTCCGCAATTTCTGCGGCCCCGGTTTTCGGGACGAAACGGGCAGAGAGTTCTTAGCTCGCAGCTCGTTCCGCGATGCGATTAACGTTTACGTTGCCACGCGCATTCGCGATTATCGCGTGCGGGGAGAAGCGAGCACGACGGAATGTCGAATGCAATCACGCAGAGATGTTTCGCGGAACAGAATTTTTATACGCTGACGATCGATGATCCGAAGTCTTGACTTCTCGGTCTTCGATTTCAAAAAATCGACCACCTTGAAAGGCGTGCATCCATGAAGTCGATGCAATTAATACAAGTGTATAGAGGGTGTCCCAAAAATGTCTCGCAATCCGAAAGTAGGGGATTCCTGAGGTCATTCGAAGCAAGATTTTTCTTAGCGAAAATGCAATCCGCGGCTTCGTTTACGAGTTATTAACGAAAAACAGTGACCAATCAGAGGCCAGATCGTTTGGCGCGAGACGGCCGAGCCAATGAGCGGAACTGGGCTCCGTGCACTCGGTGGCTGGGCCGCCGCGCGCCAGTCGAGCTCCCCTCTTATTGGTCAGTGTTTTTCGTTGATAACTCGTGAACGAAGCCTCGGAGAAAATTTTCGCAAAGGAAAAGGTTGCTTCAAATGACCTCAGGAACCTCCCATTTCCGGATTGCGAGACATTCTCGGGACACCCTGTATATATAATACAAATAACGCTCGCCTCGGCCGTTGTAAATACGCGGCGTTTTGCCTTAGGAGGCAAAGGTGTCTATATATACTGCCGCAAATTTGATAACGGGGGATTTTTGTAGATATCGCTATGGCTTATAGACCAGTCTTATTCAGCGCCCTTGCGCCCATACGAAGCCGTGCTTCACTTCGTACCAAATTCGAAGCCGTGCTGCAATTTATACGTCGAACGGAGCCGTGCTCCAAGAATTGTAAACGAGGACTGTGGAGTCCAATAAATAAATCGTTGTCGTCTCCTCACGACTTCCGGCGGTTATTTTGTGCCGTGCGCAACAGTGTGTAAGCGTTTAAAATAATGAACGCGTGCGAATGCTCCAAATAATAAACGCCTGTAAAACGATAAAGATGTTAAACAAATTGCTTCGATTTCATCGAGTTCGCGCGATTTTTCCCGCGGACTAGGTCGAGCGACGCGTCGAACGTACTGGCGGCGTAGTCCGAGTTCCACGAAAATGTTTGATGCCACGAACGTACGCGCGGTTCCGCGCGCAACCCGCCGATTGTTATCGTGCCGTTCCGCGCGGGACCGTCGGTTTCGATCTCCAACGAAAGCAATCCGTTCGTTTCATTGTTCCGTTTCCCCGCAATGGAGCCCGGGCACAGCACGCGACAGAGTGAAGCGCATTTCCGGTCGCCGGTCGCCGGGTGTATCGACAGACACGCTTGTTACGCTCTTCAAATATTTGTTCTGCCCTAACCGTGATGCATCGGAGCGCACGGTTTCACCGTTCGATCGTGATCCAAGGATCACGGGGCCCGTTCGCCCACTGTGCTGCACCCTTTCACGACTTTCGGACCGCGGTCAAGAATCGGCCAATTCGAACGGATATCAAGCCCTGTTACAGTACTGCCGCCTGTCACGTGTCCTCGAATTCTCGTCGCTAATTCGCTTTTGTTATCAGTGGCTCCGAATCGATTTTGTCTCCCTAAATTAATTTTATAAATTACACGATTTTATATTCCACCGGATATCCTTTTGGAATTCCGACTCGCGGCGGTCGATTCCTTGCAACAACGGAATTCTGTTAAATTAGACGAAGAAACCGAGGAATTCCGCCATATTCATTTTGTTTATTGTTCTAATTTTCATTATTTTAACGATTTTTGGACCGCGGTCAAGAATCGGCCGATTCGAACTGATATCAACCCCTGTTACACTACTGCCGCCTGTCACGTGTCCTCGAATTCTCGTCGCTAATTCGCTTTTGTTATCAGCGGCCCCGAATCGATTTCGTCTCCCTAAATTAATTTTACAAATTACACGATTTTATATTCCACCGGATATCCTTTTGGAATTCCGACTCGCGGCGGTCGATTCCTTGCAACAACGGAATTCTGTTAAATTAGACGAAGAAACCGAGGAATTCCGCCATATTCATTTTTTTTATTGTTCTAATTTTCATTATTTTTACGACTTTCGGACCGCGGTCAAGAATCGGCCGATTCGAACGGATATCAACCCCTGTTACACTACTGCCGCCTGTCACGTGTCCTCGAATTCTCGTCGCTAATTCGCTTTTGTTATCAGCGGCTCCGAATCGATTTCGTCTCCCTAAATTAATTTTATAAATTACACGATTTTATATTCCACCGGATATCCTTTTGGAATTCCGATTCGCGGCGGCCGATTCCTTACAACAACGGAATTCTGTTAAATTAGACGAAGAAACCGAGGAATTCCGCCATATTCATTTTTTTTATTGTTCTAATTTTCATTGTTTCAACGCTCGAACTTGCCGAGCATTAAATGCGATTAATATATATCGTTTTATAATGATGCGATCGGATACATTCCCTACGATTCCTGCGATTTTTATTGTAATTGTGTGCTTCGATGAAGAAGTTCGTATAAAAGTGTCTAATGAAAACTTTATTAACACTAAACCTACCAAGCAGTAATACTAACTGGCGTGTACTGCTTCACAAAGGCGAGAAGACCGAATTTATTTAGAATTTGTAAAGTTTTTATCATAAAACTTGCTCCAATAATATAACTTATTCAAGCGTTTTCCACGGAAGAGTCTCGGAACTTTGCAGAATTGCAAAGTAAGAAAGCGGTCGCTTTGACCGCGGTAGGTTTAGTGTTAATAACTGATAACAATTTTCGTCTGATTTTCCGTTCGTCCGTGTACACGTTTTCATCCGAAATTCCCGTAAACCGATCTTGCAGATTGAATTGCTCCGGTCAAGATGAGGGTCGATCAGATCGGGCTGCTTCTGTGGAAGAACTACGTCGTCCGGAAACGTCAGCCGGTAACTATCGCGTTCTTCGTTCGGAATATTTTTGGTTTCGCAGCTGCGCCGGCCAAGGGGGAGCACGTTAAAATCACCCTCGCAAATTTCAATGTTTAGGGGATATTGGCTCTGGTGTTCGTATGGCCGGTGATCGTGTTCATGATCCTCTACACGATCCGCGACAACGTGGACCCGGAGTACTATCCGACTTGCCAATTTCCTGCGAGGTCGATGCCGCGGAATGGGCTGCTACCGTTCGTACAGAGTTTCATCTGCAGCCTCGGAAACCCGTGCGATCCTCTCGCGGAATACGAAGAGGTCCCGTCTTACAGGAACGCCACGTTAGTGCCGGAAAATATGAATATTTCGCGCGCGATCTGATCTACAGTAATGTCTCCCTTACTGACGCTCAGATTGTCCATAAAAATGGGCAATTTTGGAGGTGGAGATACGATTGTTTGAGCTTTGCAGCTCGTTTTTATAATTACCGATTCTCAGCAACTATAAAAACAAGCTAGAAGGCTCTAATAATCGTATTTTTCTCTTCCCATATATTGTTCATTTTTCTGGACAATCCGAGCGTCAGTTAGGGAGACATTACTATATTATGAAGATAAACTCCGCGAGGAATCATCGTAGACTGCAAGGGTTACTTTAAAGTTCTGTAACTTCGCGAACAAAAATCGCAGCCAAGTTTCTCTTTTTTCAAATGAAAGGAGAAGGATCGAACTTCGTTCCACGGTAAACGGCATCTCCGGAAAAAATTGTACAAAGTTCGTGCATTTCGTCGAACTTGGCAAGATCAAGATTTCCAATGTGACAAACATGAGTTCGCATTCGAAGGGTTGCAACAGCGAGGGAGTATCAAATTTAGAATCCAGAAACAGCGTCTTAAAGTAAAGGTTTCAAGCTTCAATTTAGAAAAAGAATCGTCGTCCTACGATGATTTTCGGCGGAGTTATCGTCGGTCGAAGTTGGCCGATCTTCTTATCGAAAATTTCTCTACTTTATAATCTTCTCGAACAGTGTACAGTAATGTCTCCCCAACTGACGCTCAAATTGTGCTGAAAAATGGACAATTTCGGAAGAGGAGATACGATTATTCGAGCCTTGCAACTCGTTTTTATAGTTGTTGACAATTCGAAACCATAAAAAACGAGCCACAAGGCTCGAACAATCGTATCTCCTTTTCCAAAATCTTGTCCATTTTTCTGGACAATCCGAGCGTCAATTAGAGAGACATTACTGTACTCGCGACCACCGTGCCCATCGCGATCCTTCCGCTGCGTCGGTACGTCGTTCGCGCGGTTTTCCCGCAAACGCGCGCCGATTCGTTGCATTCGGCAACCGAGATGTTACGAACGGAACCTTTTTTCTATGGAAACCGAGCACCGTGAATTTTAAGCTGAACAAATGGAAACGTGCTGCATCGAGAACTCGTAGCGCTCTCAGAACGATCCTTCAAAATTGATCGACAGCGGATTGATCGAATGATCGAAGATGGCCGTCGCTCGAAAATCTGTAACAAAAATGAGTGGATCAAATGCAGAGTAGAAAAAGTATTTGAACAATTCGAAGATATTGCATCGCTGATATTATTTAATATTTAAATATATAGACTTTTTACCTACATATGTTTAAATATTAAATATATATTGTTAAATTGTACAATAAATTATTATATATAATATATTATATATTATAATATTATATCATTAATAATATATAATAATATTATATATTATTATATATATTATAGTTATATATATATATATATATATATAACTGTAATATGTAACTATATATATATATATATAGTTAATTATGCTTGAAAATAAAGGAAAGGCACGGTAATTGGCTACCCCACAGTAACTGCCTCCACCACCCTAGCACTCCCAATTTTCGAGCGACAGCGGACCGCCGAGAAATAAGAAAATTGTTGATGTATTTATAATACAATTGTAAAACATAATACAGTCTAGGTCCGTTGGTGATGGAACTGCAGCCGATGCTGAACAACGACACGATTCTTTCCGCCGTGAGGACGCTGCCGAACAGCATTCAGCTGCTAAAGTCAATGGCGCAGATACTCACGAAACCGGAAATCAAGGCACTGTTCGGTAAGATCTCTTCTTCCCACGGCCCGCCCCGGCCCGCTACCTTGAATCCGAAATCCACGGGTTTTACCGGCGACACCGAATTCGACGAATTCACTGCTTTCCAGATCGTGGCATACGATTGGGCGATCTGTTCAACAACCACGAGGACATCAAAAGAGTCCTCAGAAGCCAGATGCCGGACGCGAGGAAAGGATTGGTCGACGACCTGTTCGACTCGTCTATAAAATTAGTATATGTTAGTGTCGTCGGCACGGAACCGTGCATCCCTCCAGCCAACGTACCATCGATCCTCGCGCGTTCTCCTTGTTCTTTTTTTTTACAACGCGTTCGGTCCAAGTCGTTCCGACTCGACGTATATTCGTCGCGAGTAGGACATAAAGGAGAGGGAGATCGCGATCCGATTCGTTTAATGTAAACAGCGTGATTAGGGGATGAATCGTGTAATTTTTAGCGCGACTGTACGTTGACTGTACGTTGTGTACACGAAAATGGACAATTTCGGAAGAGAAGATATTATATTATAGTTGCTTCATTATTATTATTTTATACTTATTATTTATACTTTATGGTTTTATTCTTATTATTTATACTTATTATTTATTCTTATTATTTATACTTAATTATTTTATACTTACTATTTGTACTTTATTGTTTTGTTCTTATTATTTAAACTTAATTATTTTATACTTATTATTTGTACTTTATTGTTTTATTCTTATTATTTATATACTTTATTATTTGTACTTTATTGCTTTATACTTACTATTTATACTTTATTGTTTCATACTTGCTATTTATACTTTATTATTTTTACTTTATATTTTATACATATTATTTATACTTTATTATTTTTACTTTATTCTACTTTATTTATTATAGATTTTATAGTTACAACTCGATCGTCAACAACTATAACAAACGAGCCGCAAATTGTCCATTTCTGTGCGCAATCCGAACCAATTAAATTCGCCCAATCAGGGCGAATTTACCGAGCTTTTAATATCGAATTTGTTCCTCCTCCCGTAATCGTCAGCTGATCGAAGGATTCGGCACGTCGAACGTCGGCGAGGTGCTTTGCTCGCCGGACATCTTGAAGAAGTACTTGATCCTGCCGACGGAGAAGGACTACGTCCTGGTCTCGAAGATCCTGTGCGACATCGACTCGGAAACGATACCCAGCATCCTCGAGAACTTATCCAAGCATCTGGATTTCACCGGCATGCTCAAGATGGTGGATAGAGTAATGGCCAAGTTTCGGGACTACGATATCTTCGTGGACCTGAGACGCGCCGTGGAAACGATCCTTGATCTGCAGACCTCGAGGAAGTACATTCCCGAGTACCTCAGGATCCGGCAGTGGTTGCCGAAGATCATCATGGCGTTCAAGAATGTTACCTTCAAGGAAATCGATCTTACCTTGTGAGTAGACTCGAGACGAACTCTGGCCTCTCCATAACTTATCGGAAGTCTGCTCGGTCGTCTTATTTATTTAAATCGGCCTGAGCTACTTTTAATGATCATAGTAATAATAATAATAATTTTCATTCGCAAGTACACAGCTGAAATCCTTTGCTACAAATGATATGGATTATAAAAAAGAGATTTTGCATAGCTCTTAGACGAGTACAATAAACATGAAATATATAATGAATATATAAATATAATAAATATAATAAATATAATATCAATATCAATATAAATATCAATATCAATATCAATATCAATATCAATATCAATATCAATATCAATATCAATATCAATATCAATATCAATATCAATATCAATATCAATATCAATATCAATATCAATATCAATATCAATATCAATATCAATATCAATATCAATATCAATATCAATATCAATATCAATATCAATATCAATATCAATATCAATATCAATATCAATATCAATATCAATATCAATATCAATATCAATATCAATATCAATATCAATATCAATATCAATATCAATATCAATATAATATAACATAATATATAATATAATAATATAAATAAATATATAAAGAAACTTCGAAGCTTTGCAACCGCCAAAGAAAATTTTCGTTTATCGATCGAAGGGACGTTTCTTGTTAGGCTTGTTTTGTTTTTTTAACAATTTAAGAACCTGTTGCATAAACGTAGACGGTATTTCCGAATGTTCCCGCAGCGTGAACAAGACGTTGGAGATCCTCAACCCCGTTTTCAAGACCGAGGCTGACTGGCCCATCGCCCAACAAGCGTTCTCGAGGCTGCAGAACATATTGGCGATGCAGAAAGAGATGGGGGTGGATCAGCGGGGCGGTTTCACAGGGGACATCTTCGCCGCGATAGAGCGTTTCGTGAGCACGTTCCAATTCCTACCCCCGGTGCCAGCGGAGGGCATCGAGAAACTCGCGCGTATCGCGGACGTCGGTTTCGCCATTTTGCAGAGCGGCGCGCAACTGAGCTCGAAGATATTGGACCGGCACAAGGAGGATCTCAATCTGTACGTTCGCCGAAATTTCGGCCTAGCATGTCGCATAGATAACACCGCTTGTCGTAGAGAATAAGCGAAGCTTATTTTTCCATTGGGTATAAATTTATTCCGCGTGTACAGCGAACGATTTTATCGGGCCGGGTCCATAAATAACTTCCGTTTCTTTGTCAGAAATTTGTTTCGTTCATTTTTATTTATTTATTTTGTTTCTTTTTAAATTTTATTCATTTACTTCGCTCGTTTCTATTTTATTTATTTATTCTGTTTCTTTTGATTTCATTTATTTATTTTGTTTTCTTTTATTTCATTTATTTTCAACCCTTGTCTATTTAGTGAATAGATCGGGGATGCTATTTATGGCTCGACCTAATATAATTGCCACAAGATAAATCCAAGGACCACTGATCGATGGACAAGGGGTAATAGAATTAATTCTCTTCAATCGTTCCTCAGTCTGTAATAAAAAACGGACAATTTTGGAAACACGATTGTTCGACGCTTTGCGGCTCGTATTTATAGTTATTGACAATCGGCGGCTATAAGAACGAGCCGCAAAGGGTCGAACAATCGTATCACGTCTTCCCGCATTGTCCATTTTTGTCTACAAGCCGAGGGACAATTGGGGAGAATTTACTGTGACGTTGTGAATAGCCTGCGGATTATTCTGCATTTATGAGAAAAATGAATAGAAGCATTTCAGGATATTGTTACATTATTTTCAACTTACTGCGCGGCTCGTTTCCATAATTATTGACAATTTATAACTATAAAAACGAGCCAAAAGGTTCGAGTAATCGTATCACCTCTTTCCAAATCGTCCATCTTTGTTTACAAGCCGAGGGACAATTCGGGAGAATTTACTGTGACGTTGTGAATAGCCTGCGGATTATTCTGCATTTATGAGAAAAATGAATAGAAGGATTTCAGGATATTGTTACATTATTTTCAACTTACTGCGCGGCTCGTTTTCATAATTATTGACAATTTATAACTATAAAAACGAGCCAAAAGGTTCGAATAATCGTATCACCTCTTTCCAAATCGTCCATCTTTGTTTACAAGCCGAGGGACAATTGGGGAGAATTTACTGTGACGTTGTGAATAGCCTGCGGATTATTCTGCATTTATGAGAAAAATGAATAGAAGCATTTCAGGATATTGTTACATTATTTTCAACTTACTGCGCGGCTCGTTTTCATAATCATTGACAATTTATAACTATAAAAACGAGCCAAAAGGTTCGAATAATCGTATCACCTCTTTCCAAATCGTCCATCTTTGTTTACAAGCCGAGGGACAATTCGGGAGAATTTACTGTGACGTTGTGAATAGCCTGCGGATTATTCTGCATTTATGAGAAAAATGAATAGAAGCATTTCAGGATATTGTTACATTATTTTCAACTTACTGCGCGGCTCGTTTTCATAATCATTGACAATTTATAACTATAAAAACGAGCCAAAAGGTTCGAATAATCGTATCACCTCTTTCCAAATCGTCCATCTTTGTTTACAAGCTGAGAGACAATTAAGACGAATTTACCGTACAGCGTTATCTGGTTTCTGTACAGATCGCCGGAGGTCTGGAAAGGACTCAAGGACTTCTTCTCGGACCACATCCTGGCGACGTTGAGCTACGCGTTCGGGTTCACGCAGACCGTCGTTCGAACGATCCACCACGCGGCCATTGTTCACGAAGATCTGGAACACAGGCTGTATCGCGTCTCTCTGAACAACAAAGATGTCGTGGAACAATTACTCAACGTCGTGGATCCCAGCGCTTATCGAACCCTCGTGCGCTCGTTCTCCAGATTGAACTTCGTCGAGGTTGGTAGCTTTATCCTCCGGCAACCGTTTTTACATTTTATATTTCAGTCTTATTCTCTTGATCCACCTTTCTCGGCTTTGGATCGCTTCCAATAACTAATAACTCGTAAAATAGATAACCAATGATAAATAAAATAAATAACTAAGAAAAAGAAGAAACCATAAAACATAATCTTTTATTTAAACTAATTACGATATAATAAGGTATTACGATCAGATTACTGAAATTTCACTGCCCTTGCATACTTTCTTCTCTATAGGTTCCTTAAATAATTACATACTATATATAACAATGTAACCCTATTTAACCATAAACTATAATCTTTTACGTAAACTAATTACCATATAATAAGATATTACAATCAGATTACTGAAATTTCACTGCCCTTGCATACATTCTTCTCTGTAGGTTTCTTAAATAATTATGTACTATATAACAATATAATCCTATTTAACCATAAACTATAATCTTTTACGTAAACTAATTACCATATAATAAGGTATTACAATCAGATTACTGAAATTTCACTGTTCTTGCATACTTTCTTCTCTATAGGTTCCTTAAATAATTACATACTATATAACAATATAACCCTATTTAACCATAAACTATAATCTTTTACGTAAACTAATTACCATATAATAAGGTATTACAATCAGATTACTGAAATTTCACTGTCCTTACATACTTTCTTCTCTGTAGGTTTCTTAAATAATTATGTACTATATAACAATATAATCCTATTTAATCATAAACTATAATCTTTTACGTAAACTATAATTACCATATAATAGAGTATTATAATCAGATGATTGAAATTTCACTGTCTTTGCATACTTCCTTTTCTATAGGTTCCTTAAATAATTACATACTATGTAACAATGTAACCCTATTTTAGTGATAATACCGGCAACCATTTTTATGTTCGATTATGCTAGATTCATAGCGGCGTAAGCGGCTCGTCTGACAATTTTCGCTTACGTCTTGTAGAATGTAATCTACACATGCCAAATTGTTAAAAGGACAGAAGGACAAAACGAATTGTAGAGTTACCGTGAATTGACTTGAACTTAAAAAAATTATCGTAACAATTAATTCGTTCGGTGAACGATAAATTTGTTCGGTAAATAGTACATTTGGTCGGCAAACAATACGTTTGACCAGTAAACGACGAATTTCTTTACGTAAACGATACATTAGGTCGGTAACCAATACGTTTGCTTGATAAACAATGCGCTCGACAGCGAACAATAACATCCCCAGTTTCTCGCAACAAGGAAAATATAACCTTTACGTCGCTACGATTCTAACCCGCCCTTATCCATCGCTGCGGCCGTTCGTACTGTGATTTTGTCTGTTTCAGAAATTTGTGGAGGCGGTCGAGGAGACGAAACCGGAGGACTATCTCTGTCGGGAGGATATTCTGCGGGAAGCGTTCGAAAATTTCCGGGACACCGACCAGGGAACAATCGTCGACGTGCTGTGCAGCAAGTCGGGGAAGAAGTTCCTCTCCGAAGTGTACGGGACTATGGAGCTCCAGAACTTCGAGAGGACTGTGCGTAGTTGAAGAGCTCGCGTGTGTCAACGCGTGGTTACGTTGTTATTGTTGTTAACAGGCGAGAGACACTCTGGAGGCCACCATGCAGATGGTGTTCAAGCAAGCTGTCAGCATCGAGAAGGCGAACCTGACGGGGGTGGTGAGCAGCGTGAACTCGTTCATGAGCTTCATGGAGTCGCCGAAGAAGCCGAGTCCGAATTGGTCGGCGTTCAAGGTCGACGAACGGTGGGCCAAGGCGTTCGAGGACACCAAACCGCAGAACAGACTGAACGTGTGAGTACTCGAGGTTGAAATGGTACTAGAAGAAGTCGCGAGACCCTGAAGAGTCGCCGTTCTTAACCCTTTGCCCTACGACCACGTCTGAGAAACGATTATCACGTCTGAGGTACGTGGTCGAAAGATCGGGTCAGAGGTGATTATTATCACTTCTGAGAGACGTGGTCGAGAAATAGGGTCAGAAATGATTATCACGTCTGAGAGATGTGATCGAAAGATCGGGTCAGAAGTGATTATCACGTCTGAGAGACGTGGTCGAGAAATAGGGTCAGAAATGATTTTCACGTCCGAGAGATGTGGTCGAGAAATAGGGTCAGAAATGATTATCACGTCTGAGAGACGTGGTCGAAAGATCGGGTCAGAAGTGATTATCACGTCTGGGAGACGTGGTCGGATAATTGGGACAGAAATGAGAGCCCTGATGTGTCAGTCGGGCCAAATATAAATATAACTAGTTATTTTATATATACAAACACATAATTGTGGGACACCCTTTATACGAACAGCGTTATAAATAAAAGACTGCGGATTTTAGTGGAAATTCTTATTTTCACAAGTGATTTGGCGAAAGTTAGAATTAAAGAAAACATTTCCTCGTTAACTAGACGATCGAGTGCACATTGTGAAAATAAAATAAAAATGCTATTGCTATATATATACAGAGTATCCCGAAAATGTCTCGCAATCCGGAAATGGGAGGTTCCCGAGGTCATTCGAAGCAACCTTTTCCTTTGCGAAAATTTTCTCCGAGGCTTCGTTTACGAGTTATTAACGAAGAACACTAACCAATAAGAGGGGAGCTCGGCTGGCGCGCGGCGGCCCAGCCAACGAGTGCACGGAGCCCAGTTCCGCTCATTGGCTCGGCCGTCTCGCGTCGAATGATCTCGCCTCTGATTGGTCACTGTTTTTCGTTAATAACTCGTAAACGAAGCCGCGGATTTCATTTTCGCTGAGGAAAAAGTTGCTTCGAACGACCTCGGGAATCCCCTACTTTCGGATTGCGAGACATTTTTGGGACATCCTGTATATAGAGAAGAATCCGCAGTCTAATTTCGAAGAATCTAGATCCAAAAGTTATCTCCCGGTTTTGAAACAGTTCCCGGCCTCTATTAATTCCTCGCATTCGTTGATTAGACCGAGACCCCAATTCCTCAGCATCGACCTCTTTCAATCCTCTTCGGACTCGCGCCGGACGAACAATGGATTTTCATTTTCCAGCCTCGGCATTCATCTGAGCATCGCGAAGATGGTCGGCTGCTGCAACCTCAGCTTCCAGGTGATCAAGTCCGACATGAAGACTATCGATTTCATCGCCCGGATGACGCTGCAGGAACTGGCGGAGAACAAGAACGACTGGGTCGGCGAAGTCACGCGCCACAAATACGAGCTGCTCGAAACGTTCTATTTAACCGCGACGGATAGAACAAAGGTCGGTGAACGATCGTCCTGAATCTAGGATCTACGCTCTGGTCCATAAGTAGTTGAACGCTTCTTCATTTGCTACGTCCCAGCCCCTGGACAATGGATCCAGGCCGAAAGTGTTTCACGTTTCCTGCAAGAACGGCGTGCCATTAATGGCTCGGCCCATGGTGGTTACGTTGTTAACAAATACAACGATGACCGAGCGATTTTACAGCGGTTACAGAATCATTCTAGACCCAAAGTAACTGTTACGCTTGTAGTGGTATTTAATATTATATACATATGATAATATTACTTAATATATAATATAATATTATATATTACATTATAATATATATATATATATATATATATAATATTATTATAATAATATTATAATATTATATAAAAAAATATAATATAATAGTATTATATTTTTAAATATAATAATTATATTAAATATTATATTTATATAATATTATAATTATAATATTATAATATAATGTTATTACATATAATAATATGTAGCGTATAATATAATAAAATATAATACAATATATAACATATAATAATATTATATATCTTAATGGTATATCATATTTGTACATTTCTATTCTTTATTATTTCTAATACGGACATATGCAAATATAGTTTCTCTTTAAATATCTATAGACAATGTGAAAGTTACTTAGAGTCTATAATTATGCACACCACTTTATCATCAGGATACAGTGATTCGCTATGCAGACCGTAGATTCGATGCATTTGCGATAAAAACGAGCAGAATGAATATCAAACTGTACAAACATTTGAAACATTTAATAATCTCTCTACGTTCTCTTCATTTTATTAAAATTATTACCAAGACAAATGCATTTCTGTTCAACTTATATTCGATAAAGTTTCGACCAAAAAGAACAAAAACCGTTCGCGTCGAACGGTTCCAACGACCAGGGGCTGTCTTCAACTTTTTCCCGCGATTCGAACGCGATCGTATCCGTCCGAAGAATCGTCCAATTCTCATCGACGAACACGCCCCGGAATTGCCGTGTCCCCGCTTTCATCACGGACGAACACTTTTATCCGCAGGTTTTGCAAATTTTAGAGTACGAGAACTTCACGAGATCGTACTGCGTGAACCGGGACCCGCCGGCGTTAATAAACTTTCCAAGCGACGCGAACGGCACGTTGCTGAAGACGTTGGTCTGCCGTGTGGCCGGCATGGTGCAAACCGACCTGGACTTGGACGTGGAGGCTGTCCAGGCGTCCACCGCCGATAAGAAGTTCAACTGGACCGAGTTCAACGAGGTGACGATCGCGGTCTATCGGTACGTCGACGTCCTGATCCACGAGAAGGCCCCGGCCCACAAACTGGTCAACTTGGAGAGGCTGAAGAGAAACTTCAGAACCTCCTGGAGCACCGACTTAAGCGCCAGGGACGGCTTCGAGATCAGGTTGGTGGTCGAGACGGGTTCGCCGGTTCGACATATTCATTTCATATTTGCTTTTCTGCGTACGGAAATGTCTCCCTAAATGACGCAATTTTGGTCTGCCGTCACCGACGCCGCTATATTCCTACCGCCCTGTAATTTATCGATTTTTTCGCTGCGCCAATTTGACATCCTATCGCTCTATCGAAATAAGTTATAAACAATTCCGTCACCGCTGGAAGGTGAAGTCAACGACTGACAAGTGGCATGTATCTGCAGCGTAGGTCTGACCTGCAAGCTGTTCGACATTCTGGAGGGCCGTTTGTTCGACATTCGATCGAAGAGCGGCTGGAAAAACGTGGAAGACCTCGGCTGGAACATCACGCTGATACTCGACATGATGCAGAGCGCCTTGTTAGAGGTCTCCAGGGTAGATTCCGGGAGGGTGATACACTCGAAGAACCCGACCGCGCTGGAGATGCCCGAGACGAGGAGCCTGATCAGCGTTGGCCTCTTTAACCTTCGCGATCTGATCCTGGACGTGATCGACGTCGTCACCATGAGACCGATCCACCTGGTAACGAACCTTCGAACGCAGCAATAGCATAAATTCGGTGACAGTAAAATCTGTGAACTTGTCCCTCAGCTTGGGAACAAATGTGGGAAGAGGAGACACGATTACTGTCCATTTTCGTGCACAAGCCGAGCGTCGATTAGGGGGAATTCACTGTACAGTAATGTCTCTCTAATTGACGCACAGATTGTCCAGAAAACTGGACAATTCGGGAAGAGGAGATACGATTATTCGAGCCTTTTGGATCGTTTTTATAGTTATAAATTGTCAATAATTATGAAAACGAGCCGCAAGGCTCGGATAATCGTGTCTCCTCTCCCCAAATTGTCTATTTTTGCGGACAATCCGAGCGTCAGTAAGGGAGACATTACTGTATATATATATTATTATTATTATTATTATTATATTATATATATATATATATAATATAATATAATATATAATATATATAAGCGTTTTACGCTTTTAACAACCTTTTAAATAGAAGCAATTTCGGCGATTTGAACGTTATATCTGGAACCGGATGGAACAATTTTTTAGCGTCGATTCCTCCCGCACGTTCAGTGCAGTCCTCTCCCGAAATTGTCCATTTTCGTTTAGAAGCCGTGGAACGATTTCAGAGAACAATTTGTACTTCGCCAGATATCCTTGTTGGACGACTACAACTCGCGGGAGGACCAATGGCCCTGCGTGAAACAGGAGAGCGTCGGGGCAGCGCTGGAGCTGCGAAGCGGCAGCCGCGCGGTGATCGAGAAAATGGAGAACATATCTTGCAATCCGGCGCCGATCATCAAGGAATGGAAGACCTATCCTTCGACGTACTTCGCCGCTCACGGTGTAAGTGTTCCGACGACTTCTCGCGGACGCGCCTGGTCGCGATCTCAGCGTAAAGGGAACGGTGTTCGTTGCAGCACGTCGGCGGCAAGCCGACATTCAATTGGACCGAGGGTTACAAAGCGTTCAGAAACCTGGCCGAACAGTTCGAGAGCTGGGTGATCGTCACGGAGAAGAGCCTGTCCGATTCCCTGGGCTCGTCGCCTTCGCAACCGGACGTCCTCGGCGGTCTCTCGACCCTGAAGAGCATATTCGACGAGAGGTGGCAGAACTCGAAGGACGACACCCAGTAAGATCGTGCACACCGCGACGAAACTATAAGACACCTCTGAATTTCTAGCGTTTTTTGGGCACCGAACATACTGTGCACTAAACACGTCCGACGCTTTATAAATATTATATTACCGGACCAAATTCGTTTTCCTTGGAATTTTTCTAAATTAGTAATATTTATACGATTAATATACAGGTCCTCATACGTTGTCCCAAAAATGTCTCGCAATCCGAAAGTAGGGGATTCCTGAGGTCGTTCGAAGCAACTTTTTCCTTAGCGAAAATGCAATTCGCGGCTCCGTGCACTCGTTGGCTGGGCCGCCGCGCGCCAGCCGAGCTCCCCTCTTATTGGTCAGTGTTTTTCATTGATAACTCGTGAACGAAGCCTCGGAGAAAATTTTCGCAAAGGAAAAGGTTGCTTCAAATGACCTCAGGAACCTCCCATTTCCGGTTTACGAGACATTTTTGAGACACCCTGTATAATATAATGTATAATAATATAATGTAACACATTTATAATATAATATAATATTTAATAATATAATATAACATGTTTATAATATAATATAATATATAATAATATAATATAATATACATAACATATAATAATATAATATAATATACATAACATATAATAATATAATATAATATACATAATATCTAATAATATAATATAATATAATAATATCTAATAATATAATATAATACAATAATATATATTTTTCTTATGAATAGGAGCGATCAAAAGTTTGTCCATCCCTGGTCCAGGCGGACACAGTCTTATCGCCCGGTAATTTTAGAGATAACAAACCAGCTAGAAATTCAGGGATGTCTTACAGTTTTGTCTCGACCAGAGATGAATAACCGAACCGACGACTCGATTGTTCAAGCAACGTTCTGAGCCTCATCGACTTGGAGCTGGACAAGGCAATGTCAGCGTTCCGCAGCGACCTTCGGGCAGCCGACGTCTGGAAGGAGAACGTTTTCATGGACGACCGCGTTCTCATCACCGCGAAGTTCGCCTCCGATGTTCTTCACGAAGCAGCGACGCTCGTGTCGAAAATCTTGCGCACCGATACCACGGAGTATAACACGTTCGAAGACTATGTCAACGATACTACGTCACCGATTGGTAGGTTCGACGGAACCACGCACCGTACGTGTGTGACGCAATTTCTAAGCAATTAATTCTAGTAAATCAAAATTGTTTCGCATTTGGGAGACTCCAGAGTGTTGCACCAGCAATTTATAATGATTTATAATAATAAATGTTGTCTTCTCTGTTCTTACAGTTTCCGTTAAATTGTTTCAGTCGCGTTAAATAATTAACCCTTTGCACACTCGATGATGTTGTTTTAACTGTGAATATAGAATATAATTTCCCTGTCTTATAGTGCAATAAATTCTCGCTAATTTTTCTTCAGCTTTTAAAGAAAAAGTTGACAATTCGGGAAGAGGAGATACGATTATTCGAGTCCCTCGGCACATTTTTATAGTTGCTGATCGTCGATAATTATAAAAACGAACGATCCCCACCGAATGATTCATTCAAATGATCCATTTCTTTTGTTTACAAGCTGAAGGAAAATCGAAGAGAATTTACTGTGTTCTCACTTAATACGACGAAGTGCATTTTTTTGCGTACGAAATTGAGTCTCGTGACCTATGCGACGGTTACGCTTTTAATAACGTTAAAATCTGAAATTTTAATTATCTTAAAAATTATATATTAAATAAAAATAAAAATATAATTATAATAATATAATTATATAATTATATTATATATAATATATTAATATAATATAATATATATAATTATAATATAATATAATATAATTATATATTATATTATATATATATAATTATAATATAAATATATTTATAACATATTAAATATATTATATAATATATTATATAATTATATATTAAATAAAATTATATATTATATATTATATAACACAATTTTAGCAGAGTGCCTCAGAGTCACCGCTCGATTCCGAAGCTTTGATATTCCTGGTTGCAGAATCGGAGTTCGGCAAGGTGCTCGTGATGAAGTGGCTGCCCCTGTTGGGTTTCACCAACGAAAGCCCGATTGGGATATTTTACAACAAACTGCCGCATCTTCTGGCCTCGCTGGCGAAAGGCTTGACCGATCTCGAGATGGACAAACTGGCCGTCGACTCGACGACGAACGGGATCGACGTCGTCTGCGAACAGCTGTTCCAGCATTGGCCGACCTTCTCCAACGGGTTCACGCGGGAGGATCGCGAGACCCTGAAGAAGTTCGTGTGCCACCTTTCCACCGACAAATTTAACGCCTTCGCGGACATGTTCTGGACCGAAACGATGGTCTGGTGGATGCAGGCGAAGGGGTATCGATCGCGGGTGATGACGGTCATCGGCGACCTCTACGATCTGACGAACGTCGTTCGAAACCTCACAAGGACGAACGTGGCGATCGAGGTACCTTTCTCCAACCACTATTTCAAGCGGTTCCTGTCTGAGATGCTAACGGCGTTCGAGGAATCCGAAGAATACCACGAGGTAAGATGTATTCGGTCGTGTAGCAAGTCCGTTCGCGGACCTCTGACACCTAGGAAAAGCCGAGGAAAATTGTACGAATTCAAAGCGATGATTCAAATGAATTTTGAAATACGTTCTCGCGGGATTATTTCTATAAAATATAGCTTAAATTAAAGCTGAAAGTGTCTACTTTAAGACAGGGTATATTAGATTGCAATAGAACGACGAGATCGTTTTGGAAAATTAGGAGGAATCGATCTCTGACATCGTGGGGTTTAGGAGATCTAAAAGGAAAAGTTCAGATGAATTTATAAATATATCTTCGTGGAGCTATTTCTGTGCAACTTAGCTCGAATGAAAGCTGAAAGTGTCTACTTTAAGACAGGGTAGATTATAATGCAATAGAACGACGTGATCGTTTTGGAAAATTAGGAGAAATCGATCTCTGACATCGTGGGATTTAGGAGATCTAAAAGGAAAAGTCCAGATGGATTTTCAGATATGTCCTCGTTGGTCTATTTATGTGCAACTTAGCTTGAATGAAAGCTGAAAGTGTCTACTTTAAGACAGAGTAGATTACAATGCAATAGAATGTCGAGAACATTTTGAAAAATTAAAAGGAATCGATCTCCGACATCGTGGGTTTTACAAGATCTGAAAGTAAAAGTTCAGATAGATTTTAAAATACGTTCCCATAGCACTATTCCTATGAAACCTAGCTTAAATGAAAGCTGAAAATGTCTACTTTAAGACAGGGTAGATTAGATTGAAATTATTTAACAAGTCCGTTCGCGTCGGCGGCTGGTACTATATCCTCTCGCAAGAGAACATGGATGGACTTATTACGCAACCTAATGATTTAGCCAACGATTTAGGCTAATGATTTAGCGATTCTCTAGAACTTCATATGCTGAAACGCCTTTTCAAGGACTCCGAGCCCCAGGCACCCATCGATTGGACCGACTACAGGCTCGGTGTCGAGGGCGTGTCCGAGTGCCTGCTTCACGTCGCGAACACCGTGGAGGGCATCAACAACAGCAGCAGACGTCCGAGTAGCCGTATGAACGTCTGGGACTTCGTCGAGGGCACGGACGTGCGACAATTGCTGAGGATCCTCGAGGCTCATCCCGAGGAGACGATCGCTCTGGTAGCACAGATCAGCGCGATCGGCTCGAAGACTGGCAACTTCTCCTACGAGAACGTAAGGAAGACGATCTGCAACACGCGGCTGCCTCTGGTCTATTGGTCCGTCGCGAACAGGAGCCATTTCATCCAACAGGTGTGCTCGTTCGACCCTTATCAGTTGCTGAAATCCGTCACCAGCGAGGAGTATTACGTGAGTAATAAAAATTCCAAGAAACTTGGACTCCTGGAAACAAAATTGCTTGGCTCGGTTGCTCGGCACGCGAGCGACTAAACGCGGAGTACCGAGATCAAAATCGTCTGCGTTCATTGCAGGAAATCTAAGTCCGGCGAAAATGCATTTTCTCGTTCAATAATTGCGACAAGTTGAAATTAACGCGACGATACCTTCGAGGAGGGAGACTCGTGTGAAGCGTTCGAACGAGAGACGATGTTTCGCAATTTTTTTATAACATAAGACCTCGACGAAATTTATCGCCACTTGGCACATAGATTCTTCAACGTTTCAAGATACAAAGTGTATTTTTTATTGTCCCCCTTTATCGATTTCTAATGAAATCGCACGCGTTGTTCCTCGCGGACCTCACTCGTCGACGGTCATCGCGCGGTCTTCGCGATGGTGTTACGCGTCGCGTAAAAATGCAACGGAAAAAAGAATGCAAATGCATAAAATCGTCTACCGATGATCGACGATCTCTCCTCTAATTTTCTACGCGTCCTCCTTTGCAGCTGGCCCTGACAGTCCGAAGATCCAGCCTAACGAAACTGACGCCGCTGAACGCGTCGCTCGGCAAGCTGGTGAAGGCCGTGTCGACGCTGTTGTCGACGGTGCCGGACCTCGAAGTGCGGTCGAGCATCTTCGAGGCGAAGACCTGGCTCGGCATGTCGAACGACACTCTGACGGAGATCCGCAACGTCGGACGGTCGTGGGTGCACTGGTACGCCCAGGACGCGAAGAACGCGAAAGCGGGCCAATCGAAGGTGGAACGTTTCTTCGAGACGGATGACACGTTCGGCAAGCTGATCGGCATGTACCAGCTCGTGGACGCGTCGATCGACCTGATGGCCGGCGGGGACGTCTGGCAGAAGCTGCGGAACCATTACGAGGCCTCGAAGGTCAAGCCACTTCTGACCCTGATGGAGGACACGCCGAACATCGTGGTCAGCATCGTCGACACTTTCCTCAAGTCCGACAGGCTGGATCAGTTTCTGGGGAAGCTGGCGACCGGCAAGGCGCACCCGTGCGACCTCGACAAGTACCTGATCGTGCCCGGCTTCGTCAGGAAGAAGGTCCTGCTGTCCAGCATCGCTAATTTCTGCGAGAGGATCGTCTTCACCGATAAACCGCCGGTCATGGCCGACTGGCTGCCTTTCGATGCTAAGTACGAGGTATCGAACTGTGATCTTCTTTTCCCGATTACTTGGCTGTTTATCCGAAGTTTTATCCGAAGGATTATTATGCTTCAGTTATTTTACCGGACGAGTTGTGTCGAGGTTATATTTTCCTTTCTTCCGCGTTCTCGATGCGAGCGATTAACCTTTTAGGCACGACGCGCCACTATAGTGGCTTTTGCGGATGTCATCTCTCTGGACGACGCGCCACTATAGTGGCTTGCTCTAGTAGCTCACTCGCTCATCGTTTCAACCAAATAATCGTCTTCATATGTATTGTTTCACACTTCTTTTGTCTTCACATCGATTTACAACAGTCTACAGGGTGTCCCAAAAATGTCTCGCAAACCGGAAACGGCGGCTTCCTCGGATCATTTGAAGCAACTTCTTCCTTTACAAAAATGTTCTCCGAGGCACTGTTAACGAGTTATCAACGAAAAACAGTGCGCCAATAAGAATCGAGTACGGCTGACGCGAGGCGACCCAGCCAACCAGCGCACGAGCTCAGTTCCGCTCATTGGCTCGGTCGCCTTGCGCCAGCCGAGCTCGCCTCTCATTGGTCACTGTTTTTCGTTAATAACTCGTTAACGGTGCCTCGGAGAAAATTTTTGTAAAGGAAAAAGTTGCTTCAAATGGCCCGTGGAACCCGCCACTTTCGGATTGTGAGACATTTTTGGGACACCCTGTACATACAGTGTCAGAGTCTGTACAGTACACATCGGACTCTGCCGTCCACAGTGAAATAGCCTCGCGCAGAATTCAGCCGTACCTAAAAGGTTAATAATGCTTCTAGGAGTATGGACTGTCCCGGACCGGCGAGAAGAACTTCAACGAGACTTACTTTCTGGAAAGAGTGGACCGGTTGCAGTCCACGATCATTCGCATAATTTCGGAGGGGCCGAGGTCGCCGAAGGTCCCTATGTGGTGGACCTCGTTCAAGGAGGGCACCTTCAACGATTTCCTGACTCACTACAGAAAAGAGGTGCAACGTCTCGAAATAATCGTATCTCCTCTATCGCAAATTGTCCACTTTTGCGCACAATCTGAGCGTCAATTAGAGAGACATTACGGTACATTTTATTCGCAACGGTGTACAGTAATGTCTCCCTAACTGACACTCCAGATCGTCCACTAAAATGGACGAATTTGGGAAGAGGAGATACGATTAATTTAATCTTGCAGCCCGTTTCTATAGTTTTCGACAATTCATAACTATAAAAACGAGCCGCAAGCCTCGAAATAATCGTATCTCCTCTATCCCAAATTCTCCACTTTTGCGCACAATCTGAGCATCAATTAGGGAGAAATTACTGTACTAACACCATTTCTAGTAACATTATTAGTAAAATTTCTCGAACATAACTTTTGAACTTAGCCCGCTGGTCGACTTTCAGGCTCGTTCAGCGTCTCGATGACTTTGTCGCAGCTAAAAAAATTCAATTGAATAATTTCGTTTCCAATTATTACATCTAACAAAAATATAACGATTACAATTCTGCCAGGACACCAGAGCGCTCGCTCATTCCGCGGTGAAGAAGCTCGCGAAGATCGGCTTGGATATCCTGAATTCCGACGCGAGTTCCAAGAAGTAAGTCTCCGGAGGAGTCTTCCATCGTCGCGAGTCGAAACGGTAAAACGCCTCTTCTTTTCTGAACCCTTTAGGGACTGTTCCTGGTGTTTCTCGATGTCCCTGATCGACGTGCTGAATTCCCAGCTGGAGAACCACCGGCTCTACTCGGAACTATCCTGCCAGCTGAGCCGATTGAACGTATCGGAGATTCATGAGCTCGTGCTGCGCGATTTCCATTGGGACGAGACCACCCACAAGGTGAGCGACGCAGCGCCGACACCTGTCTCCCACCCCCCTTATCCCCCGTGCACTTCTGTGCCTGACGTCGTCTCTGACATCCCTCCCCCAGATCAAGCATTTCCGGACCCTGTACGCGGACAAGACGAAGGAGGAGTGGATGGCGGCGCTGGAGAAGATGCTGCACCACGTGGTGGACATCGCGATGGACTTCCAGAACGAGACGTACAGCGACAGGATCGGCGAGTGCTACCGCAAGTTCTTCGGGTCTCCGCCGTTGTCCAGACCGGGGCTGTAAGTCGTCGAATCGGGATCGCGAGCGCGCGGAGGCTCTAACATCTCGTTGGAACTCTTTCGAAGGTACGTGTCGGTGATGCTGGGCATCGTGGAGAACCTGCGGCAGAACGTGTTCATCCTGGACACGGCCAGGTACCACAGGAACATCGACTCGCTGAGCAGAATGGCGGCCAAGTACGTCCCGATTTGGAAGAACCTGAGCGACGTGGCGCTGCCGAAGTTCGCGCACGAGGTCGAGGCGTTCCTGCCCGGCGCGACGATCAACGTGAACGCGATCATGAACGACAGGGAGGGCTCCCTGTGCGCCACGAAGCCGGAGTGCCGGAACGTGACGCTTCTGGCGAAGCGTTTGGGCTCGAAGAGCGCCGAGAAGCTGTTCCGGTACGATCCAAAGGCGGCCGACTATCCCAGCACGTGGCACATCGCCGATCGGCTGTCCTGGACCCTCGACGTGGACCGCATAGATCGCGAGTTGAAGGGCTGGAGGATGGACGCGTCCTTGGACCTGACTTGGCTCAGGGAGATCTTGAGACACTTGTACACGGTTCTAGCGGAGAGCGGCGACCTCCTCGACGTCGCCAGCAAGATAGACTTCGAGGACATCTCGAACGTCCTCGGAGTGCCGGACGTCGTCGACGGGGTGCTGAATATCTTGAGGGAGAAGACCGTGGACAAGCTGTTCAACGGGTGAGTTGGCCGCCCGGTTGGAACGATTTTCAGTTACTTCGACCCTTCCGTTACGCCAGCGCCGGCTGCAGCCGGCGTCCGCGCGACGCTTCAGCTTCAAGTCAGTCTCCTTCGAGCTCCAAGCGGCCGATATGCACACTTTACGGCGCGGTGGCCCGCTCATTGGCGTAGCGAACCACGTACTTACTCCGGCGAAGAGCGAATTGCCTAAAGGGTTAAGGGCGGCGAAGTTATACGCTGGAATTTCGTCGACTTTGGGCGCGCGTAACTTCTGAACCAATGGGTTCCGCGCTTTGGAACTTGAATTGTCGTTGTTCTCTCGTCGAGATCTGTGGAAATATGTCTTTCAAAGTCGACGAATTTTGGTCCCCCAAAGAAAAGTTTAGCCGGCTATGGTGTCATAGCTGATCGTCCGGCGGATACCAGGATCTATGTACTTCAGGGATCTTCGAACCGCGATGTCGTCGCTTTCGGAGCAAGTCGTGGCGATTTATTGAGAATAAATTATTTCAGTCTTCGCTGTAGACTTTTGGGTCAGAGTATCTATGGTAGCCATTGAAGTAGCTAAATCGTTGATTGACTTCACGGCGCGGCTCTTTTCGTTATCAGAGCAATGAGACACGAGCTTCTATTTCACAGAGTGAAAGAGGTAGTGGAGGACGTGAAGCCGTTCGTCAAGGAGCCGGAGATCCTCGACGACATCTACGAGATGGTCTCCGCCCTGGAGTCGATGGACATCTTCAAGAACCTCGGCCTTCTGAACATGAAATGTAGGCGATCAAGCTTCTTCTTCCAATGACTTCGGGACTCGCTCCGTGACGACGATGATTTTTCTGTTCAAGACGTGGTCAGGGACATGTTCGACGATTGGGACCTGGTGAACTCGTATCTGATCGATAAGATCCATATATCGAACAACGTTCTGGCGATGCTGAGCGAGGCGAAGATCGACATGATCTCCGTGTTCATGAAGGAACGGAAGGCTCTCAGCATGAAGGAGATCATCTGCTCGCCGAAGAAGCTCGGCGAGATGCTGAGCTTCAACGAGAGGATCACCGCGACGGAGGTCAGTGCTGCCATTTGCCAGCTGGACGACGCCCAGACGCAGAACGTCACGATTGCCATGATCAAGAACATGAACTTCGATTATATTTTCAAAACGGTGTGTACTGCTAATATTAATCATTCATTATATGATAAGTATGTGATAATTATGTGATAATTATAGGATAATTATATGATAATTATAGGATAATTATATGATAATTATAGGATAATTATATGATAAGTTTAGGATAATTTTATGATAATTATAGGATAATTTTATGATAATAATAGGATAATTATAGGATAATTATATATGATAATTATAGGATAATTATAGGATAATTATATGGTAATTATAGGATAATTATATGGTAATTGTAGGATAATTATATGATAATTATAGGATAATTATATGATAATTATAGGATAGTTATAGGATAATTATATGATAATTTTATAATAATTTTATGATAATTATAGGATAATTTTATGATAATTTTATGATAATCATAATCAGTTGATGAGCGCCAACGTGAAGAACATCCTGTCGAATGCGAACCTGACGGAGGCCGAAGGGAAAATGGTGTTGGCGAACCTCGGCGTAGCAGCGGAACTGATGCCCTTCTTCAAGGAGAAGTTAGCCTCCGGCGTGCCGACGGCGGAGCCCTTGAAGTCGAGCCTGCAGACAGAAGAAGAGGATCAGCCGATGTCCAGTGAGCCAGCAGTTTGAATAACGGGAGAACGCGAGAGCTTCGATTAAAAATATTAGATCGAGTCGTAAATAATTTCCGATGCTGCGAAATATAATTAAATTTAATTATAATAAATAAATAGAATAACATCGTCGCTAAGTAGACGAGGGTTCAAGATAAGTCAAATAAAATAGATGAAATAAAAGGAAATAAATTAAAAAAAAAGAAAAGAAATACGGAATAAATATCCGATAAGAAAACGAAAGATATCCGGGACTCGACCTAAAATACAATTTCAACCACCAGCTTCCAAGTTCCTCGAGGACTCCAGCAAGATGCTGTGCGGCCAGGCGATGGTCTCCGACAACGGTGACCTGTACAAGATCATCTCGAGGATCGAGGACAACAGCAAGCAGTACGACCAGGCGGAACTCGATTCGTTGCCCAGTACGTAGACCCAGCGAGTTTATCGGTTCGATTCGGAGTTTCGTCGTAAAGAATTTTAACGGTCTCTCCCTCTCTCTCTCTCTCTCTCTCGTCGTAGCCGACTTCTGCCGGGACACATACAAGAGTTTCGTCGGCATGGGAGGCGGCAAGATAATATGGTCGTACGTGAAGCCGCTGTTGCGCGGACAGATCCTCTACGCGCCTAACACGACGGTGATAAACAAGGTTATGGCACTGTCCAATAAAACTTTCGCGGAGATGGAGAATTTCGGCGTGCTGATGGACAGCCTTCAGAGGACGCTCTCGTCCTTGGCGAACCTCTCGGAGATGAGCGACAACCTAAAGGATCTGCAGGACATGATGTCCTCCGACGTCATGAAAATCGCGATCAAGTCTTTCGGCGGCGGGAACGTCAACGGTGAGTTATCATAGCGTTTCTTTTTGACGTTATTTTGTTTTGTTTAAGTAAATAAATAATAATAATAATAATAAGTAAAATGTAACAGTGAGTAAAAATAATATTAGGTAAAAAGTGGTAATAAGTAAAAGATAATAGCAAATAAAAATAATATATATAATATAATATAATAATATAATAATCTCTCTCTCTCTCTCTCTCTCTCTATATATATATATATATATATATATATATATATATATATATATATATATATAATATTATATATATTATATATTATTATTACATAATATTATATTATATTATATTATATATTATATATTATATAATATATATATATATATAATATTATATAATAATATAATATAATATAATAGCAAGTAGAAAAGATACTAAGTAAAAAGTAGTAATAATAAGTAAAATGTAATAGTAAGGAAAAGTAATACTGAGTGAAAAATACGAATAGGTAAAAATATTAATAAATAAGATATAACACTAAGACAAAAACGATAATAACTAAGAAATAATAATAGATAAAAACAATAATAAATAAAATATAATACTACGTAAAAGATAATAAATAAATAAATCCTCGTTTTAATTAGCAAAGAATTTGGCACCCAAATTTTTAATTAGCACTATACGCGTCATATTTGACACCCAACACAAGATATTTCGTGCTTGGCAGCGAATGTGTTAACCGCTACATTTGCAACGAATTATATCAAATCTATTCTACTTATATAATTTGAATCGATATGTCGAATAAAAAAGGTTCCCCGATTTCAAAGAAGAAGAATCGCAAAACGAGTCCGATCATCTCGATCCCCCTGTTCCAGGCGATCTGTCCGGCATGAATCTCAGCGAGATATCGTGGCAGCTGAAGAAGTCGCAGCGGCTGATCAAGATGATCGGCATGCTGAACGATCTGTTGGGATGCGTGCTGGTGAATCGCGTACGAGGTTTCCGAACGGAGGACGACATGGAGGCGGAGGCGCGCGCGTTGATGGAGACGAGGGAGTTTCTGGCAGGCGTGGTCTTCGCGGAGGAAGAGCCCGGAAGATCGAGGAGATCGCCGCGCGGCGAGCTGCCCGAGCACGTGGTGTACAAGATCCGAATGGACGTCGACTACGTTCAATCGACGAGGAGGCTGAAGAATCAGTTCTGGATCCCCGGGCCGGAGAGCAGCTTCATAGAGCACCTCCGCTATCTCCGTGGATTCGTGCAGCTCCAGGACTCCATCGATCGCGCGATCGTGCGCGAGAAGAGCGGCAAGGATCACGAGTGGAAGACCGTCACGCAACAGATGCCGTACCCTTGCTGGAAGCAAGTGCCGTGAGTATGGCTCGAATCCCCGACAGCCGATTCTCCCCCGTAGAATCTTTGTATCGAAGTCAGTTGCTTGGCGCAGGTTCCAAACGACCCTGTACGAGTCCCAGGGGATCCAGGTCTGCTTCTTCTTCGCGTTGATGATGTGCGTGGGCGCGGCCGTCAGACACATCGTCTGGGAGCGGGAGTCGCAGAACGCGATGGTAGCTATGGAACGCGAAGAGCCCTCGGAAGATTAGACTTAGCCGAGATTGTTTGATTGAAAAAACGACGGATTTATTGTCGCCAGGTGATGAGCGTGATGGGCTTGAAACCCTGGCGCAACACGATGGCCTGGTTCGTCACCACTTTCGCGGAGCTGATGGTCGTGATGGTCTCGATCGCGGTGATCCTCCTGGCCGGCAAGATCCTGCCGAAATCCGATCCCCTGTTGATTCTGATCATGATGATCGACTACTCGTTCTCCATCGTGACCTTCTGGTAAGCCGACGCTACCGGCTGCCGTTCCGAACGTGCGTTGCCAGGGAATCGATGGCGCGTCGGGTAAAGCGAGCTCCTCGTTTTCCCCCACTCTCGCACCGCGGAGTCTCGGATGGGGGACGTCGAAGGGAGGGGCGATGCGCCGTGCCCGAGAAGCCGACCTACGCGCGGCGTCGCGCGACCATCTCGCGCTGCTGCTGCTACCTGTATCCCCTCCGTTGGTCCCCGCCATCGATTCTCTGGCAACGCCGGTCCCGAACGTTAACTAGCCACTTCGCGGTGTGCTCTGATCTCGCTAAAGGAAGCCCGATCAATTTCCAGCTACATGATTTCGACGGTGTGCAGCTCGGCGAGCTTGTCCGCCATCACCACGGTGGTAATGTTTTTGCTGACGTACATGCCGTACGTCATTGTCATTGCTATGGAGGCCGTATTAGGTCTCGGCTATAAGCTTCTCATCGTAAGTTATCGTTCCCGCCGTATCCGGGAACCGTTCGCCGTGATAAATAACGCGTTCGAGCGATTCATTTTCGCAAACTGCGCCGGCCGCGATAAGATGCGCGCCTTTTGTGCGAACTTTGCCCCCCGCCCCCCTCCCCTTCCCTCTAGCTCGAGAGGAAACGATTTACGGGCCGCCCGGAAAAGTATCCGTTCAATTTCAGGGACGAAATATTGCGTCGGGAGCCACGACGCGCAATTTGCATCGCCGCGCGTCGGCCGCGGGACCGCAGCCCGGCCCAAATAGTCATTTATAAGCCGATCGTATCTTTTTCATTTGCATGGAGATTGCGCGAGACGCCGGAAAAATATCCTGAACACGCCGATGATGGTTTTTAAGACTCTGATGTACGACCCGGTTAGCGGAGGCTGCTTTCATTGGGTTGGCAACTAAGTAATTGTCGATTTCAGTTATAGATGTCTCTCGCTCCCATTTTTATGATATCCGTAAATGTTATGTTATAAAATTATTATTATTATTATTATTATTATGTTATTTTTTATTATCCGTGAATGTTAGCAACTGGACAAATTGAATGCAGCGGTCAAGGAAAAGCGACCAGAATTGGTCGATCGTAAAGGTGTCATTTTCCGGCAGGACAATGCTAGGCCGCACGCGTCTTTGTCCACTCGGCAAAAATTCATGGATATTGGTTGGGAATCAATGTTACACCCGCCATATAGCCCTGATCTCGCACCATCGGATTACCACTTATTTCGATCCCTGGACAACTCCCTTCGTGGTAAAACTTTTAACGACGATGACGCTGTAAAATCTCACTTAACTCAGTTTTTGACCGAAAAGGATCAGACTTTCTACGAGCGTGGAATTTTCAAGTCGTCAGAGAGATGGCAAAAGGTCATCGAACAAAATGGAAAATACATTACAGATTAAACTTCGTCCCAAGTAAAAAAAAACTTTTTATTTCATTGAACAAATCGGCAATTACTTAGTTGCCAACCCAATAATATAGTAGGCGATCGTCGTTTGCGAACGGTTTATACACCTAAGACGGATACTTTTCTAGGTTACAGTTCCCGTTCTCGAAATTCTCGTTTGCACCGAATCGGCTAAAGAATTCCGGAATAGCTAAACCGCAGATTTTATAACAATTTTGGAAGATCCTTCCGGTTACTTTTATGCGGGCTGTCCCGTAATTACGGTGATGTATGGAAAGGGGTGATTCCTCGGATCGTTCGAAGTAACTTTTTCCTTTACGAAAATTTTCTCCAAAGCATCGTTAACGAACGAATTATTAATGATTATTATTGAACGAATTATTAATACAGTAATGTCTCTCTAATTGACGCTCAGATGGACACAAAAATGCACAATTTTGGAAGAGGAGATACGATTGTTCGAGCCCCGTGGCTCGTTTTTTTTATGATCATCGATTGTCAACAATTATAAAAACAAGCCGCAAGGCTCGAATAATCGTATCTCCTCTTCCCAAATTGTCCATTTCTGTGGACAATCTGAGCGTCAGTAAGGGAGACATTACTGTAAAAGAAAAGAGGAAAAAGGTACGAATCGATGTTCTACTTTTCGTTTGGATTTCGTTTAGATACTTAGGCATTGTCTGAGATAACTTTATTTAAAAATAACGCAGAAATGAATAGCTTACTATTAATTCTATGGACAGTCTGAGCGTCAGTTAGGGAGACATTACTGTATCGTCCTGTAGCTGCAATTGTAATTAACTTTACATTGGCCGAATAAAACGTATTGAATGTTTTTTTTATCGAAAAATGAGCAAACTAAGAGAGGACGCAAAAATGAAATACGTCTTCTTCGGCGAATAGAAAGTTGATTATACCGGAGAATAAAGCAACGGCACTGCAATTGGCCACTCCGCAGCAATCGGTGCCCTACCGACCCTATATAGTAACACCTACTCGAAAGTACGAAAATGATACAAAGCTTTGATCGAGACAATTTCGTAAACGCGACACACGCGCGTGATTTCTGAACGTTTCAGTGTCTAAGCATGTCGACCAGCTTCTGTTACGGTTGCCTGTACGCAGCCAGGAAGGAAGTCCAAGGTGTCGGGCTAAAGTGGTCCGCCATGTGGGAGGAGTCCAGTCCCGGGGATCCGATGAGCTTAGGATTGATCCTACTGATGATCGCCTTCGACGGCTGCCTCTACGCGGCGATCGGTTACGTCGTCGCGAAATACACGAACTCAGGTAGAAAATGATAGCATTCCGTTTAACCTCGAAACTGGAGCCGCTGTCACCTTTGGGACCCTCTCGAGAGCCCATCTGTCAACGTCTAGTGGTGGTGGTTGTGTCTACAGGCTGTCCCAAAAATGTCTCGCAAACCGGAAATGGCGGATTCCTCGGATCATTCGAAGCAACTTCTTCCTTCATAAAAATTGTCTCCGAGGCACCCTTAACGAGTTATTAACGAAAAACAGTGACCAATAAGAATCGAGTACGGCTGACGCGACGCGGCCCAGCCAACCAGCGTACGAAGCCCAGTTCCGCTCATTGGCTCGGTCGCCTCGCGCCAGTCGTGCTCGCCTCTCATTGGTCACTGTTTTTCATTAATAACTCGCTAACGGCGCCTCGGAGAAAATTTTTGTAAAGGAAAAAGTTGCTTCGAATGACCCGAGGAACCCGCCACTTTCGGATTGCGAGACATGTTTGGGACAACCTGTATAAATCGTAGACCGTGTTCTACGAAACTTCTTCTCTTCTCTGATTTTTTTGTTTCACTTTTTTTTCTTCTCTTTTTCTAACCGTCACCGCGAACGTTCGATCCGAACAATCGATCGCGAAAGATCACGAGCACAAAGACGATCCTCTCGTCCGAAACGTTCGGCTTCCGGTGGCACCCTCGCGGTCGATGGCGTGCGTCGGGCGCCGGTTCTATGCTCTGTGTGTAGCACCTCTTTATCATCATCTCGTCGATAACCGTCGCGGGGCTCGTCGACGATGCTCGGAGGGCGGAGAAGATGATTGCGATGGAAGGGTGGCGAAGAGACACTCGGGGGATGGGATTCCTTAATGTCGTCGATGGGATTAGTAAGCGCGAGTTGTTGTCCCACTCACGGTTAAGTTCCTCTGATCGAAACGAAAGCTTCGGAACGAAAATCGACAATTTCGGGAGAGGAGCTACGATTTTTATAGTTGCCGATCGTCGACGATTGTGAAGACGATCGGCAAAGGGTTGAATAATTATATATATAATATATATAATATATAATATATATATTATATTATATTATATTATATTATATTATATTATATTATATTATATTATATTATATTATATTATATTATATTATATTATATTATATTATATTATATTATATTATATTATATTATATTATATTATATTATATATTATTATATATATATGTATATAATAATCCTCTTCGCAAATCGTCCATCTTCGTTTGTATAGTTGGGCGTCAGTTAGGGAGAAGAGAGAGAGAGAGAGAAGGAGGAGAAAAGAAAATTTACTGTGCTGTTAATCTAACTTGGACGGTGTTATTATAGTATTTGCCGCTGGTGACGCGCACAGTTGCCTCGGAAAGTGCGTGAACGCCTTGTCGAACAGGATAACTTTTTTAAAATTGGTTCAAAGGTCTTGAATATCTTTGAGATGTTTTTCGAAATGATTATTCAAAAAAATACAAATTCTTTTTGAAATGAGTATACACAAAGGTCATACATTGCAATTGACTGGAATGATACAAAAAATTAAAAAATGACGTTTATTAAACTTTCTTTATCTGAACCCGTAACGAAAATTTAAAAAATGATCTACAGAATGCATTTCTTAAATTTTGAGCTCAGATAGAACGGCTGAAAAGAGACATCATCTTTTAATTGTTTTATCATTCCAACGAATGATCTAAAAAGCTTTCCGTGTACTCATTTCATAGAAAACTAGTCGGTCCAACATCTCGAAAATATTCAAGTCTCCTTAAGCAATTTTGAAGAAGTTATTCCCCTTGGAAATGGCGTTAAAGTACTTTCCGTCGCTCCGACGTGTTCCGTAAACCAATGGTGAAACGAGTCGCCTTGATTTCGAGGGACTCGACGACCGCTAATCGGACGATCGACGTGCCGAAGCGAGTCCAAACGATCTATCCGACCTCCTCTCGATCTCGTTGAAAATAATAGCGCGTCGGATCGCGAGGGTTAGATTAGAATGTCCGCCGCGCTTTCCAACCTCGTCCGAAAGCAGCGTTACTTTAGGAGAGTGGACGGAATTCCTGGCGTCTCGCAGAGTTCCTCGAAGAACACGGGCGGAAGTATCCTCGGTGAATTTCATCGCACCCTCCGAGCGTCGGCGCCGCGATAAAAGCGAGAAAGGCTGCGGGAACGGAGTAACGACAATGCATTCGCGTGCGCCAGGCCCGCGGTCGTAAACTCGTCCGCGAAGATTCGTGGAAACGTCGGACCCACCCCCATGAGAACCGTAACAACCGCGTCGCGGTTAGGGAGGAGAGAGAGAGAGAGAGGGAGCGAGAGGGGTCGGGTCGAGCTAGAAAGTACCGCGGCCCCTCGGACGACCTTGGGCGCGGGCGACCGGCGACCCGAAAGGAAATCTCGACGATCCTCCGGCGAGTCACTGGAAAGACGGACCAGCCATTCGGCCGATGATTTTCCAGGCAAGGGCTTACACGATTTGAGGTCCCGTAGTTTATGGTGGGCCGACGCACGGTCTCTCTATGGCGGGCCGAGCTACCTCGCCTTCTACAACAACCTCTATTTCACTAACGACGTCCTCCACCCTTCAACCACTTACCAAGGTATCGCACTAGTCACCACTCTCGCACGATGTTTTTCTCTGGCTTCTGTCTTTTTTTCTCTCGCTTTTTCTCTTTCTCTTTGTTCCTCTGTTTCCGCTTTTAGCATGGTCCGCATGCCGCACAGTGGTCCCAAACGAAGCACTAGCTGCTGCCAACGATTTTAGAAATTTTTTGAAACGTAAAGATCGCTTTATACGCGCTGTCCCGAAATTATGGGGTTCCTCAGGTCATTTCAAGTAACTTTTTCCTTTACGAAAATGCGATCCGCGGCTTCGTTTCCGAGTTATTTGCGAAAAACCAGTGACCAATGAGAGGCGAGCGCGGCTGCTGAGAGGCGGCCGAGCCAATCAGCGGAACTGGGCTTCGACCGCTCGTTGGCTCGGCCGCCTCGCGCCAGCCGAGCTCGCCTCTCATTGGCCAACGTTTTTCGTTGATAACTCGTGAACGAAGCCGCGGATTGCATTTTCGCTAAGGAAAAAGTTGCTTCGAATGACCTCAGGAACCTCTCATTTCCCGGAAGTAACATAATTTTGGGAAACTCTGTAAATTCGCCTTCACGTCAGCTACAGTGTCATTAACTAAACAATATATTATATAATGACAATTAGGAAATAAAAGTAACTTTAACTTCTCATTTAAAAAAAGATTCTTTTTAATCTTTTATATCGGAGTTTATAGAAGACTAAGCACCAATTAATATTTGCACGAATCATTTGTTTATCGAAGCAGCGGAAGTGACTGAACATTTGCGACAGACCGCCGAACGCATGGCATTTCTTCCCTTTCGATTTTTCTTCGATCGGACGTCGCTTCAAGAAGTCCGTTCGTTTCATCGGCGCTGTGTATTAAGATTTGAATTGTTTATGTTCCAAAAAGTGCTCGGCTTTTTGTTGCTCCCGGAAGCAGCGGCAGACCCCACGGTCGACCGCGCTATGTTCGCTCCGCAGTTTTTTTCGCGACGCAAGATGCCTGCTCGCTCTCATCGCGGCTAAATTAGATCTGAATTGTTCATGCGCCGAAAAGTGCTGCTATTTTCGTTGTTTCTCTGCCCCGGTGCATTTGGCCGTGCTGCTCTTTCGTCGGCTAGCAAATTAAATCCGTATCGTTTATCGAAAAGCTTTCTCTTTATTCGTAACTTCACGTTGAATCACGACTTTCGTTTAAGAGGGAATGAAACATTGCCGGTTGAGATCGAAAGACGATTACGATCGGACTGTGGATTTTATGCATTTATGATAAAAAAAAATGACGGGGTGAAATATAAAAGTTTATAGACATTAGAAGAATTTCTGGATACAGTAAATTCCCTCCAATTGATCCTCAGCTCGGAAATAAAAATGGAAAATTAGGGAAGAGGGGGATACATATATTATATATATACATATATACATATATATATATATGTATATATATATATTTGTATATATATATATATATATATATATATATATATATATATATATATATATTTTAATAATATACAGGTGTCCCGAAAATGTCTCGCAATCCGGAAATGGGATGTTCCTGAGGTTATTTGAAGCAACTTTTTCCTTTGCAAAAATTTTCTCCGAGGCTTCGTTTACGAGTTATTAACGAAAAACACTGACCAATAAGAGGGGAGCACGGCTGGCGCGCGGCGGCCCAGCCAACGAGTGCACGGAGCCCAGTTCCGCTCATTGGCTCGGCCATCTCGCGCCGAATGATCTCGCCTCTGATTGGTCACTGTTTTTCGTTAATAACTCGTAAACGAAGCCGCGGATTGCATTTTCGCTAAGGTAAAAGTTGCTTCAAATCACCTCAGGAATCCCTTACTTTCGTATTGCGAGACATTTTTGGGACACCCTGTATAAATGATCGTATCTCCTCTCCTTAAATTGTCCATTTTTGTTTCCAAGCTGAAAGTGAATTAGGGAGAATTTGCTGTATTTTTAGAGCACACACACACACACACGTACGACTTGATCAAATTCGCAGAATATCGCAGAATTTTATCCAGCTTATTACAAAGCTCGACAAAATAAGAAATCGGCAAATCGCGGATGAAAGACGCATCGCGGAGCAGGTTGGTGAAAAAACGGTATTACATCGGCGTTCGTCGTCCATTGTAGTTCCCCGTACGAACAGGAAATCGCTTATTTCTCCGTGCATTAAAAAAAAGGAACTCTTCCGAGTCTCTTTGTTCTTCGTTCATAATCCTGGACGCTGCGCGAGCTTTCCGTATTAATGGCCGCGTTTTCTCCTGGATTTGCTTGGAATCGGCTCTCCACTTTTTACTCGGCGAACACTGGCCATTGTCTCAAATAAGTCCGATAATTATGTAAGCTCGTCCGGCAAAGATTCATTCTTCCACTTCTTTGAAATAATACACCGCGTAATCGAGTTTTCGCCGTGTTCGAAACTTCGCGCGGCGACCACGAACGAGAGATTCATCATTGACGGAACGCGTGAATATGCTTCGCAGAAAAGTTTCTCCCACGCGAAGCATTTGTGCAACCGAGACTGTTTCAACGCTGAATTAACGTAGCACAAAAATAATACACGTTTACTCTGATTTAGAGATTGACTAAATAACTCATAAACGTATCTTAAATAAATATCATAAATGTATCGTAGATTAACAAATCAATGACCCGCCATTTTGACGGGTTCCGTCAAGATCAACAGGGAAAAAATGTCTCGCAATCTGAAAGTGACGGATTCCTCGGGTCATTTGAAGCAACTTTTTCCTTTACGAAAATATTCTCCGAGGCACCGTTAACGAGTTATTAACGAAAAACAGTGACCAATGAGAGGCAAGCTCAGCTGGCGCGAGGCGACCGAGCCAATGAGCGGAACTGGGCTTCGTGCGCTGGTTGGCCGGGCCGCATCGCGTCAGCCGTACTCGATTCTTATTGGTCACTGTTTTTCGTTGATAACTCGTTAACGGTGCCTCGGAGAACATTTTCGTAAAGGAAAAAGTTGCTTCGAATGATCCGAGGAACCCGCTATTTCCGGATTGCGAGACATTTTTGGAACACCCTGTAGCGTCGATCGTCGGATCGCGAGTATCGCGAGGTTCGCAACAAACTCGACCGCGACAGAGTGAAATTTACGATTCGAAATTGATCCGATCTATTAAAATCATTGCCGAAGAAGCTTTTGCTTAGCGTCTACTTCTTACAATTGGCGTAGAAAGTTCGTATCTCGCTGAAAAGCTTCGCAGACTACCGACGAACAATACATTCTCCGCTTCGTCGAGACAAACTTTCGTTCGAGATCGACAGAAACTACCGCTTCCCTTCGCTGTACAAAAACCAGCAAACTTCTCGATCGGAGGCACGAAAGCTCGCGTCTACGAAATTCCTCTTGGCCTAGGTCGACGGAATTGTCGGCTCGAAAGACGTCAAAATCGCGCAGCTCCGGCACGGAGCGCTTTGCAATCTGCGCGAATCGTTCTTCGTCGGTTCCGTGGAACTTCCGCGAGGAGTCGACCGAGTACCTTTATTATTCTTATAAACGACACAAAATAATAATAATAATAATAGTAGTAATAATAATAATAATAATAATAATAATAATAACAATAATAATACAACGCGTAACTGTACAGTGAAATTTGCACAGGGACGGTCGGATAAAACGGCATCGCGATTTCATCGCTCGATCGATGCGTCCGCGTTGCATTTTGCGTTTTCGCATGCATTTGGGGATTTCTTTTCGATCTAAGCTATTTTATCGAGCATGTAAGTATCTCCGCCGATCGAATAATGTCCTCCGAGACGCTTTACGATTCGTTCGCCTGTTTCGTTACGCTTCCCCGAGGATCCGATTGGCCGTACGAAGGGTAAGAGCTTGCTTCTCGGTCTGAAACGGAAAGATCGACGACTCGTTTGGCAAAGAAAACCAATTCGCTATTAATGTCGCCCGTAATATAGACGAGGAGACCGACTCGAGCAGCCTGGTAGTCAACAAGAAGCAGACCGGAGTCAGGTTCGAAGGCGTGAGGAAGGTCTACAACAGCGACGAGGGAGAGGTCGTGGCCGTCGATAACTTCACTTTGAAGCTTTGCGAGGGAGAAGTCACCAGTCTTCTCGGCAGAAACGGGGCTGGGAAGACAACCATCATGTAAGTGAATGTTCATTAGCCGAACGGCTAAATAACTACGGTAATTTCTCCTGGAAATGTTCGGAGATCGGAATCGAAACCGGCAGATACGAGAATACCGTGACGCGATTCTTCGCGAGCCTCGCGGCTCGTTTTCATTGAAACTCGAGGCAGACGGCGATGCTAGAATGAAAACGATGACTTAACTTTTTTGTTTCTAATTTTTTGCCACCATTCGAAGGCGATTCGGAGGCCACGTCACGCGATTCGAAGGCGATTCGGAGGCCACTCGACACGATTCGAAGGCGATTCGGAGGCCACGCGACACGATTCGAAGGCAATTCGGAGGCGACATTCGTAAAATTATGACTCTCCTCGCAAATTAAAGCTCGAAATCTCTACTTTACGACACTGTACTCGAATTTTTGATATCGCGCAACCCCAAAGGACTGTGGTATCCCGAATACGAGGGTATGTTCGCGACACCGAAAATGCGCCCAGTTTAGCGGCCTCTATGGACTCGGAAATCTTTGCGAGAAAAAATCGCAGCGACTCGATTCTGCCCTCGAACGAAAGGGGAAAGTTCGAGCTTTACGATGTTTCGAACGGCATGCTCGAGAAAAATTTGTCCGGGTCCATGGACGGCGTTGAACTTTGCATTTTTGTGCACTTTGTATCACGAGCATGGCGTTGGTTTTAGAATACTACGGTCATTGGGACGCACGATGTTAGAAATTGAAATACGGTGTCGTAAAGTAGAGACTTCGAGCTTTAATTTGAAAAAATAGTTATAATTTTATGACGATTTACGCGATTCGACGGTCGACCCTTTTAGATAGGGTTAAATATTTCTATAATATTATAATAATATATATAATATAAATATAATAATATAAATATTAATAGAATATAATTCTATTGAATTCCATAGGCGTAGAGGACCGGCGCAGAGAAATTCGCGGCAACCAAAAATTTGGCATTTCCGGGAGAAATTACTGTAACACGGAATATCGAAGCGGATTCGACTCGGCGAATAAAGCTTTTTTATCTCTCTCGGTTTATCAAGCGTTTTGTCGAATAATCGAGACTCTCGACACCGGCTCCTGTAACGTAGAATGTAGACTGTGCAAACAGAATTTCATATGTGCACACGTATGGGATCCCGCGTGCAGAACGTCCTCCTGTGATATTCAATTCTATTTCTTCCCTCGGTCGCTCTGTATTTCTGAGAATACAGATGCGGCTACGCCGTGGAATTTTAATTCACCCCTGTCAAATTACGCCGTTCGAACGTTCCGTATCAATATTTGGACGTTGATGTCGTTCATTTTTCACTTCACTTACACGCTCCTGGCGATGTTGAGCTAATTTTGACACCGATAAAAATGGGAGCCTTATTTGAGAAATGATCGAAAAATAGAAAATTATAAAAAACGGAGTTAATTGTGGAGACAGTTGGCACCAAGTATAGTTGTCTCATTTACCAATTAAAATCGTGCATATTTGTCATCTATGCTCGCGTAAAATGAGGTAATATTATAACCGTAATATTAATTATATAATAATAATTATATTAATATAATAATAATATATAATAATATAATAATATAATAATATAATATATAATAATAATTATTATCATTATATAACTGTAACATTATCTGGAATAGTGGCCTAAATCCAATTTCTGGATTCCCTTCATTATTCCATGCAAAATTTATTCTGTTTTATCCGACTGAACGAGTCTCTTACGGGATCATTTTTTCCTAACAAATATATTCTACCTTTTAGTTATCTTTTGCTTTTTGTCTTCCTTTTTTAACACTAAACCTACCGCGGTCAAAGTGACCGCTTTCTTATTTTGCAATTCTGAAAAGTTCCGAGACTCTTTCGTGGAAAACGCTTGAATAAGATATATTATTGGAGCAAGTTTCATAATAAAAACTTTACAAATCCTAAATAAATTCGGTCTTCTCATTTTTGTGAAGCAGTACATGCCACAGTTAGTGTTACTGCTTGGTAGGTTTAGTGTTAAAATACCAAGTTTCACTGAAACGTGAACGACGCGCAAAGTTTCTCAACTTTCGTCGGTGATGTACGCGATCGCACCGTTTCGTTTACTCGCGACAGAGGAGGAATCGTCGGACAAAATATTTTTGACAGCACGAAGACGCGGACAGCATAATCGTTGCGTCAACGCGCAAATTTTTCTGCTGGCCTCGGCGTCATCGGCGATGCCAGTTAGTGTTACCGCTCGGTAGGTTTAGTGTTAATCATTCATTTCGCGTCTTTCTTTACGCTACGATCGCTTGTCAACGATGCCACCAAGCGATATCGATAAAAATTTCGACCATCAATTTCGTCCGACGACGTCCAAGAGAATAGGTGTCTCTCGTTCAGTGCCGCGCGACTTGCACTCGTCATAATTCTATCAGTTAAACGGCGATTCCGGTTCGCGTTTGCCCAGCCGTAGCTCGTTGCCTTTCATAGTCTGGCGAAAGGGTTGGGCGCCCTCCTATCTCCGCCGGCGAGTCGGCACCGTGGATATTCATTCCCGTCTTTCGAGTGTGTGTACTCTCGTTTCAGCAAGATGCTGACGGGGATGCTGGCTCCGACCACCGGCGAGATTTGTTTGAACGGTGAAGAGGACTGCAAACCTGACATAGGGGTCTGCCCCCAGGATAACGTGCTCATCGGTACTTTGACGCCCAGGGAACACATGGTCTTCTACGCGAAGCTGAAACGGCCCAAGGAGAGCGTTAATATGCAACGGAGCGTCGACGAGTGAGTCGATCGGCAAACTGTCCTTATCAATGCACCGTTTTCACGGAACGACGCTTTTCCAGAGCTCGTGCTCTTGCCTTGGAAACAGTTATAATTGGTCCGGGGAATCGCCGTGTTCGTATTTAGGCTCCTAATGGACCCTCGGAAGGTCGAGGGTCGAATTTTTCGAGGAGTACGATTTTGAAGAATATAAAAATCCAAGGAATACGGAATACAGATTGTCCAGGAAAATGGACAAAATTTTGGAAAAGGAAATACGATTGTTCGAGCCTTGTGGCTCGTTTTTTATGGCTTCGAATTGTCAACAACTATAAAAACTAGTTGCAGGGCTCGAATAACCGTATCTACTCTTCTCAAATTGTCCATTTTTGTGCACAATTTGAGCGTCAGTTGGGGAGACGTTACTGTACTCTGCTCGAGAAGATTATAACGTAGAGAAATTTTTGATAAAAAGATCGGCCAACTTCGACCGACGATAACTCCGCCGAAAATCATCGTAGGACGATGATTCTTTTCCTAAATTAAAGCTTGAAAGCTTTACTTTAAGACGCTGTTTCTGGATTCTAAATTCGATACTCCCTCGCCGTTGCAATCCTTCGAATGCGAACTCATGTTTGTCACATTGGAAATCTTGATTTTGCCAAGTTTGACGAAACGCACGAACTTTGTACAATTTTTTCCGGAGATGCCGTTTACCGTGGAACGAAGTTCGATTCTTCTCCTTTCATTTGAAAAAAGAGAAACTTGGCTGCGATTTTTGTTCGCGAAGTTACAGAACTTTAAAGTAAGACTTGCAGTCTACGATGATTCCTCGCGGAGTTTATCTTTATAATTTAGTAATGTCTCCCTAACTGACGCTCGGATTGACCACGAAAATGGACAATCTGGGAAGAGGAGATACGATTATACGAGCCATGCGGTTTATTTTTATAATTATTAATTGTCCAGAATTATAAAAACGAGCCGCAAGGCTCTGATAATCGTGTCTCCTGTTCCCAAATCGTCCACTTTCGTGCGCGAGCTAAAGGATTTACAATTGAAAGAAATTTCCTGCAATTCGATGCCTGCACGGTGTCCGTTTACAGGACGAATTCGTTGTCCGCAGCATGCTGACGTGCTTGGAGCTGGGTAAACAGGAACACGAGCCCGTCTATCGGCTGTCGGGTGGCACGAAAAGGAGGCTCTGCGTGGCCCTCGCGTTCCTCGGCTCTCCGAAGCTGGTGATCCTGGACGAGCCCGGCGCGGGCGTGGATCCTGCCGCGAGACGAAGGATCTGGAGGCTGATCGACCAGCACAGGATCGGCAGGACGGTGATCCTGTCGACTCATCACCTGGACGAGGCCGACATGCTGAGCGACACCGTGGTGGTGATGCACAAGGGGAAGATACTGTGCACCGGCTCGCCGTTGTCCTTGAAGATGATGCACGGCCGCGGTTACAGGCTGCTCGTCTCGTTCCCCGGCGAACACGACGGGAACGCCGATATCGTTGCGAAGAAGAGGATCGAGGATCTGAAGAGCGTGATCGAGGAGGTGATCCCGAACGCGGAGACCAGCGAAATATCGGGCAACGAGGTGGCCGTCGCGCTGCCTTTCCAAGGGAAGAACGGCGTCAACAACAAGTGAGTCGGTCCAGATCTTCGATATCTTTTGTTATACAGATATTTCGTCGTTGCAGCATTGTAGGCGACGTCGAGACGAATTCAACGGACTGCTACACGATGACCTTCGGGCGACGTTGGAGGAAGAATTACCGTGACTCGATTGCCATAATAATTGAAATAATACCAGTACTCGCATGTAAACGCAAACAAATGGACGAAAATACGTTACAAATGCTTGTTTAATTCAATTTTTATATATACATTTATTATATATATATATATTTTTTAAATATATTTTATACAAAATTTGTATAAAATATTGTGGCAATCGATTCATGGCAACTCCTCCTTCAACGTCACCCGAAGGTCATCGTGTAGCGGGTCGTTGAATTCGCCTCGACGTCGCCTACGATACTATGAAGTTTAAATGACCTAGTTTCATTTAAAAATATAACGGTGGTCTTGTTTTTTAATCGAAGATCGATTTGGTTTTAAATATAAACAATTGCAATTTCTTGTCGGTGAAATACTGATTAACTTTGATACGAGCCATTTTTTCGTCAGACCGTCGGAAGGGGCTGAGAAATCTAACTGGGGACTAATTTGTGACTCACCCTATACAGAGTGTCCCAAAAATGTCTCGCAATCCAGAAATGGCGGGTTCCTCGGATCATTTGAAGCAACTTCTTCCTTTACAAAAATTTTCTCCGAGGCACCGTTAACGAGTTATCAACGAAAAACAGTAACCAATAAGAATCGAGTACGGCTGGCGCGAGGCGGCCCGGCCAACCAGCGCACGAAGCCCAGTTCCGCTCATTGGCTCGGTCGCCTCGCGCCAGCCGAGCTCGCCTCTCATTGGTCGCTGTTTTTCGTTAATAACTCGTTAACGGTGCCTCGGAGAAAATTTTTGTAAAGGAAAAAGTTGCTTCGAATGGCCCGAGGAACCCGCCACTTTCGGATTGCGAGACATTTTCGGAGTCCTACCTTGTATAGGGGTAGTCCATTGGTATCGCTGTACATTTAAGGTCGAAACACGCGTCGACCGTTTTTACAGCATCCTCTCGGTGTTCGTAAACTGCGACTAGAATAACGTTCAAGAGAGAGAGAGAGAGAGAGAGAGAGAGAGAGAGTACCGTAATATCACATTTTCCGGAGTCCGATCGAATTTTCGTGGTACGGTAAAGCTCGTCGAGAGAAAGGACTCTCGGGTTGAAACTAATTTCGAGATTCTTTCGCCGGACGACGAAGGCTTGCCGCGTAGACAGCGGTTCGTTAAACGAAGTGCTTTCCAGTATCGCGCATGCAGCGAAGGTTCTCGAGGACAGCCGGAAAATTGTGGGCTATTCCCACTTTTCTCTGGAATGCGACACCTTGGAGAGAGTCTTCCTGGATCTTTGTTCCCGAGCCGAGAGCGGATCCGGCTCCGTTATCAGAGCTAGCCAGGACAGCGTCGCCACCGTGGATCACGTTGGTACGTAATCGCTTCCGCCACTTAGAACGTCTCGGAAAGAAGCGAACGCGTTTCTTCGATTCTATTTACCAGCCTCCGGAGGCTGGAGTCCTCGGATCATGGAAGCGAAATAAGTCTTTAGATCATGGGATCACGACGAATCTCTTGGACAAACGTTATTTCAGCGTTCATCGCGACCTTGTTCTACAATTTATTCCCGCAGCTATGTTAGAACGTCTCTCTGACAACTAATGATTTATTCTTATTAACGAATAATTCCTTACGAGAGAAAGGAAGACTGTCGAATTATTTTTGTTTTAGCTGTTGCAAATCATTTTTATTAAAAATTATTAAAGGGTAGCCTTCAACCCCTTTGGTAAAAATAGCGTTGAACAGAAATGATCGATCGTTATCATTAAATTATTGATCGCGAAATTATTATTGCTACTGTTAAATTATTAATTATGAAATTATTATTGCTATTACTAAATTATTAGCTAAGAGATTATTATTATTATTGAATTATTATTACTATTGTTAAATCATTAATTATGAAATTACTATTGCTATTATTAGAACATTAATTATTAAATTGTTACTACTATTATTAGATCATTAATTGTTAAATTATTAATTATGAAATAATTATTACTATTATTAGATCGTTAATTATTAAATTATTATTACTATCGTTAAATTACTAATTATAAAACTATAAAATTATTAATTATCAAGCTGTCATTATCACTTCACGAATCTTGACACCTTCGGTAGAAATAATGTTAACGATCCAATTATCCCGTCCGACGACGCACACAGGATTGTCGATGTCGAACGACGACATCGATCTGATCGACGACGAGCCCATCCTGAACCCGACCCCGACGAGACAGGCGAAAGCCCTGCTGAAGAAGAGAATGTGGCACTTCAGAAAGGATTGGATGACGCTGTTCGCCGGCCTTTTCCTGCCGACGATGTTCGTCGCGGTTGCCATGGGATTCTCTTTGATAAGACCGCCGTCCCAGGACGAGCCCGCGCTGCCTCTCACGCCGAAGCTCTACGACACTCATCCGACCCATTTCTACAGGTACGCATAATTTAACCCTTTCGCTACTACGGGCCACTATAGTGGCCTTCCATAAGATGCCACTGAGGTACTACGGGCCACTATAATGGCCCCCCATATGATGCCACTGAGGTACTTCGGGCCACTATAGTGGCCCTCCATATGATGTCACTGAGGTACTACTGGCCACTATAGTGGCCTTCCATATGATATCACTGGGGTACTACGGGCCACTATAGTGGCCTTCCATGTGATGCCACTGAGGTACTACGGGCCACTATAGTGGCCCTCCATAAGATGCCACTGAGGTACTACGGGCCACTATAGTGGCCCTCCATATGAATCCACTGAGGTACTACGGGCCACTATAGTGGCCCTCCATATGAATCCACTGAGGTACTACGGGCCACTATAGTGGCCTTCCATGTGATGCCACTGAGGTATTACGGGCCACTATAGTGGCCCTCCATATGAATCCACTGAGGTACTACGGGCCACTATAGTGGCCTTCCATGTGGTGTCACTGAGGTACTTCGGGCCACTATAGTGGCCCTCCATATGATGCCACTGAAGTACTTTGGGCCTCTATAGTGGCCCTCCATAAGATGCCACTGAGGTACTACGGGCCACTATAGTGGCCCTCCATAAGATGTATTATATTGCATAATGTTATTTCCTCTCATACTGTAAATTAAAGAACGCATGCTAAGACATTATAAAATACCCTGGAATACCCTTTATTTATAAATACCCTCTGGTAAAAAATTTGTTCGTTCGAAAACATTCAAGCAGCTTGGGTTCTCCGCCGCGGTTCTCCCGCTGACGATCGGCGTCGCAGCGCTCCGTTCAGCGGAAGTGCCGCGGCGGAGAACCCGCCCGTAGCGAAAGGGTTAACCATGATCCGTAGAACTCGCGCGCGGGCCCGCCGCTGTCCGCGAACACTCTAACTAAATAGTATCGTTCTTCTGTCACGGATTCTCGTTTCAGCGTCGACAACAACCACGACTCGTTCCTGCAACACGTGTCCATGCAGCTCCACGATCGATTCGGGGATGATTACGCTGGCGCTTGGCAAACGCTACCGAACGTATGGCAATTAATTGCGTTATCGAGCCGCGCGATAGTTAATCGCTAGACTGTGGACGGCGAATGTATTTTACGCGTCGATCATTTCACGGCTGGAAAATTTCATCCCCGGGAAAGGAAATACTCCGGTGGAAATTCGATCGTCGATTCGAGCAAATCGTTCTTCACACGATCGTTTATTCCTTCCCGATTTTCCGTCGGTAATTGTACTTAACTTTAAGCGCTTGTTAACCCTTTTAGTGCCGGAGGCCGATATATCGGCCCGCACCTTGTAGCGTTATAAATAAATAAATACGTTATAAATAGTCTAAGTTCATTACGAGAGAAAAATTAGCGTCACCGTTTTATTCTCTATTTTGTCCTTAATACACTGCTTTTTGAATTATGTAAATATTGCTTCTCGTTTGGTTTTTATGAACCTTTTTCTAAATCCTAGTAAAATCGTAAAATTCGGCCGATTATGTTCGCATAAGCACCTCTTTTTCGCCCGGCACTAAAAGGGTTAAAGTTTGTATTTATCTGTTCGACGCGCGAGAGCCGGGATATAACAGAATCGACGGATTTCAACGAGGAATAAAGATATTATAGACGAGCATCGATCGAGAGGATCTGATTTTCGAGACACCACAAAAATTGTTTCAAAGTCTTTCGAACGATCGTCACTGAAAAACCAGCGACACCATTGAGGCCCAAAAATTTGGGAATATAGTTCGATCGTTCTAGAACATAGTTTCCTTTATTAGAATTCGATATCTCGCTTTCAAGTACAGTAAATTCTTCTTGATTCTTTCTCGACTTGCAATACAAAAATGGACAATTCCGAGCCTCGCGCCTCGTTTTTATAATCGTTGACGATCGGCGAGCTATAAAAACGAGCCGCGAGGCTCGAACAATCGTGTCTCCTCTTCCCAAATCGTCCACTCTCGTGCGCGATCTGTGCGTCGATTGGGGAGAATTTGCTATAGTTAAACGCCCTGCTCGAAATAGTTGCAGCAGGGACAAAATTTGGATAAAGATCGACGAACTTCGACCGACGATAACTCCGAGCAGAATCATCGCAGGACGATGAATTTTATCTGAAATTAAAGCTCGAAATCTCTACTGTAAGCCAACGTTTCTAAATTTCCAGCTCGAAGCACCCTTGCCTCTGTAATCCTCTAAACGCGGGACCACGTTCGCGAGACCAAAAAATATGAGACCGAAACAATTTTGATTTGTCGAACGAACGAACGAGCGTCGAACCGGAATAAAAGCAATCCTCGTCTGGAGAAAAAAAAAACAGTTAGCGCAGAAAATACACGGGTGCCAAGTCCACGGTCTAGCAATCGCGGGACCCGGCAGACGCAATAAAAAGTAATTCCTTGTTCGATCAGGACACAGGAACGTGCAGCTGTCTGGACGGCCAACAGGTGTGTCACGGAGTGTCGCAGGCTGTCGAGGGCCTGCTGCAGGTCCTGCCTGGCAGGCCGACCCTCGATTGGATCGTGTCGACCCACCAAACGTACATAGAGAAAAGGTTAGCCAGCAATTTTAGCCAGCGAACGACTATTCGAACGTTTCCAAAAACGACGACGACGCCGGCCTCGTTTCGGCATTATCGACATTCTCGATATTTTTATAGATACGGCGGATGGTCGTTGTCGCACGCGAAGGACGACCCGTTGTTCATCGTCTGGTACAACAACAAGGGCCATCACGCGCTGCCGTCCTACTTGAGCGCCCTAAACGAGGCGATTTTACGGGCGTCCGGGGTGCCAGGCCGTTTAACGACCCTCAACCATCCCTTGAAGTTATCCAGCGACCAACTGAACCGAACCACCCTGTGAGTTCCGCTTTGCTTCCGGTCTCCGCGCCTCGAGAATTCGCGATCTTTCTGTTCGTCGCCGTTAACCCGTTAGCTGCGACGCCTTCTATTCAAGGCGCGCGTCTACAATTGCGAGAATAGAGCGACGTCGAGTATACTCGTCGAGCACAGAGTCAGCGTCGCCGTCGATTGGCCTCGAAATGTTCTGGACATCTTGAAATTCGAGGATATGTTTCTATTTTTATTAAAATTGCAACGTAAATGGCCAACGCTCGCTACTTTTTACGCGCGACCTGTGTACAATTTTGGACTTCGAGACGAAATTGTCGAGGAGAAAATTTGTGATCCAATGACACGTTTATAAGCGTTCTTTGGACCGCTTTCCTATTTTTTTTATTGCGAACCTGTTGTCGCGTCAAGTTCTCCGCATCTTTCAGCGTTTAACACGTTCCGTGCAGAGCTTTTTTTACTCGAATCTTCACACTTTGATATTTTACTAAAACTTGATGTATTACGTGCAATTATTAATTCTCGTACACATAACAACATAACAAAAACTTATCAACGCCCATTCTTGCGGTGGAAATTGATTCTTCGGTTCTAAATTTCTTGTAAACAATTTGTTCAGTTCACTAAGTAAACATGCAAGCGTGTACCATCGATGGTACACGTGGCACGGAACGTGTTAATCGATATGCGTTGACATTTTCGATTTACTTTATTTACCCGGAAGCCTATCGATAGAGAGATTTAACCACTTAGCCGAGGCGCCTCCTTTTCAGAGCGCGCGCCTATAAGTGTCAGAAGAAAAAATGGCCAACGGTCGCTACTTTTTATGCGCGACGAGCGTAAAGTTTTGGACTTCGAGACGAAATTGCCGAGGAGAAAATTTATGATACAGTAGCACGTGATCTTCTTATCCGTCGTCGCGACGCCTTCTATTCGGAGCGCGCGTCTACAATTGTCGCGAGAATCGAGCGACGACGAGTATACTCGTCGATCACAGAGTAAGCGCCGCCGTCGATTGGACTCGAAATATTCTAGACATCTTGAAATTTGAGAATATGTTCCTATTTTTATTAAAATTGCAATTTAAATGGCCAACGGTCGCTACTTTTTACGCGCGACGAGCGTAAAGTTCTGCACTTCGAGGAGAAAGTTTCATTGCCGAGGAGAGAATTTGTGATCCAGTGGCACGCGATGCTTCGAACGTTTGAATATATCCCGAAAAGTGGCGAATTAATGGATAAGATGTTAATATATATAAGACGGCGGAGAAATGTGTGTAAAATTTCGAGTCCGCTGGGCAATTTACCGGTATCCTCGGCAATCAAACTTTAACACGCCCCTGCCACGGGGCGCGATAAAATCGATTCTAACTTCGAGCACTTTGAATTTCATATCGAAACTTCGAAAACGTACTTCCAAGATACGGCGCTATCGATTCCGGTGAAAAAAGCAATTTTCCCTGAAGGAACGCACCGGTGCACCGCGGTGGGCAGCTGCGTGCTTGATAAGCGCGTGCAAACATTAAAAACTCGCCACGCCCGCTCTATGGCTGTTATACTCTAGAATTTAAAATGCACTCGGTTATGCGCTGTTATTTATGCTGCTCGAAAGGAATTCTAGCGCAGAACAATTTCGGATAAAGATTGGTCAACGTTGATGATAAGATTTCTGCGCGGGAAATCGTCGTAGGAAGCATGACTTCTTTTCGAATTAAAGCTTGAAACCTCTACTTTAAGATGACGTTTCTGGTTTTTAAATTTGATGCACCCACACTTCTTTAATATTTTAAATACGAGCCGGTGTTCGTCGTATTGAAAATTGCGAAGTTTGGCGGAATGCGTGGACCTCGCGAAATTTTTTACGGCGATACCGTTTACGATCGAATAAAGTTCGATCCTTCCCCTTTGATTTGAAAAAAGAGATACGCAGCTGCGATTTTTTCTCGCGAAGTTACAGCACTTCAAAGTCACCCCCAAAGCAGCCTATGTTAATGCAAACTCTGATTTCATGCTAGAAATGCAACGTTTGCTTTAAAGTGCCCTAACTTCGCGAAATTTTTTTCGGAGATGCCGTTTACGATAGAATAAAATTCGATCCTTCCCCTTTGATTTGAAAAAAGAGATACGCGGCTGCGATTTTTTCTCGCGAAGTTACAGCACTTCAAAGTCACCCCCAAAGCAGCCCACGTTAATGCAAACTCTGATTTCATGCCAGAAATGCAAGGTACACTTTAAAGTGCCCTAACTTCGCGAAATTTTTTTCGGAGATGCCGTTTACGATAGTATAAAATTCGATCCTTCCCCTTTGATTTGAAAAAAAAGATACGAGGCTGCGACTTTTTTTTGCGAAGTTACAGCATTTTAAAATCACCCCCAAAGCAACCCATGTTAATGCAAACTCTGATTTCATGCAAGGTTTGCTATAAAGTGCCCTAACTTCGCGAAATTTTTTTCGGAGATGCCGTTTACGGTCAAATAAAGTTCGATCCTTCCCCTTTGATTTGAAAAAAAAGATACGAGGCTGCGATTTTTTCTCGCGAAGTTACAGCACTTCAAAGTCACCCCCAAAGCAATCCATATTAATGCAAACTCTGATTTCATGCCAGAAATGCAAGGCTCGCTTTAAAGTGCTGTAACTTCGCGAAAAAAAATCGCAGCCGAGATTCTTTTTTTTTAAATTAAAGGAAAATGATCGTACTTTATTTCTCTGTAAACGGTATCTCCGAGAAAAATTGTATAAAGCCCGTGCATTTTATCAAACTTGGCAAAAATCAAGATTTTCAATATGACAAACATATGGCCTCGCATTTAAATAGTTACAGTCACGAGGGTGGATCAAACATAAAATTCAGATACGCTATTTTAAAGAAAAAGTTTCAAGCTTTAATTTAAGCAGAGGGTCATCGTTCTGCGCTGATTTTTCGCGGAGTTATCGTCGCTCAAAGTCGGCCAATTTTCATCCAAAATTTGTCTATGCTTTTTTTTAAACATTATCGTACATAAGCGCAGCGGCGGCCCAGTTTCGCCCGTGCGCGAAAACGAACCCCGAACGACACCGGAAAAAATCTGAAAAGCGAACGTTCTACGCGCGTTGCAGTGTTTCGATAAGCGCGATCCAATTACCGGATCAGATGCCGCGCCGACGCGGCCTTACCGCGTCGACGAAACCGGCCGCGGATGACCGTGCGCCACGAGATCTCGCGCGTGTTGCGTTTACTTTTAATTAACTCGACGTGACTGCTGGCGCGGTCGCGTTCGAACCGCGCTGCACGTTAACATTTCGCGCGATTCGAAGTCCGCTGCGCGCCTTGCTGCGCGGCGAGCGGTTTGCCTAGCTTCAGGGGCCGCGCAGCCCCGCGTTCGATGGTCGCTCAAGTACAAACTGCTTTTACAAACCGCATTCGCTAACCCTTCACCAGATCATGGCGTCATCATCGGACCGCAGATTTTGTACGGTTGTTGGAAAAACAAGTAGCCGAAATATTAAACCGTGGACACGTCGGAAGAATTAAACGATGTTCCATTATTTCCGAATTATATATATATATATATATATATATATATATATACAGGATGTCCCAAAAATGTCTCGCAATCAGAAAGTGGCGGGTTCCTCGGGTCATTCGAAGCAACTTTTTCCTTTACAAAAATTTTCTCCGAGGCACCGTTAACGAGTTATTAACGAAAAACAGTGACCAATGAGAGGCGAGCTCGGCCGGCGCGAGGCGGCCGAGCCAGTGAGCGGAACTGGGCTTCGCGCGCTGGTCAGCTGGGCCGCCTCGCGTCAGCCGTACTCGATTCTTATTGGTCACTGTTTTTCGTTGATAACTCGTTAACGATGCCTCGGAGAACATTTTTGTAAAGGAAGACGTTGCTCCAAATGATCTATGGAATATAACCGACATTTCCGAATTGCATTTTTGAGACACCCTGTATATATGTAATATAATATATAATATAATATATAATATATATAATATATAATATAATATAATATATATCACCGTAAATGTTCAACTAAAAAATCTCGGCAGCCATCGGACGGCAAGCCAGCAAGAGGAAATCCCGACGATTCGCTCGTTTCAGGTTGCAGCACGTGGCGGACGTCGGCGTGGCTCTGGTGCTCCTAATCGCGTTCAATTTGGTCGCCGCTCAAGGATCGAAGGAGCTGGTGCGAGAGAGGCTGTCCGAGGAAAAGAGGATCCTCTTCTTGGCCGGCGTCCATCCCGTCACCTATTGGACGACTGCGTTAATCTGGGACTTCTTCGTGAGTGGTTTGACGGAATGAGAAGCCGGGGGATACGTGGCGGCCCCGGGAGACCGATTTAAATTCGATTCCCGGTTTGCAGGTGTTTGGCCTGTCGATCGTCCTCGCCGTGATTGTCTTCGAGATATTCGGGCTGCCCGCTTACGTCGCCAGGCACAATCTGGCCGGCATCTGTCTTCTGCTCTTCCTCTTCGCGTGAGTCTCGTTCGAACTGAAATTCTTTTCCATTCGGCTGAGCCACTCCGCACGATCGGAGGTTATTTCTACCCGGGAGGGGTCTAAATGACTTGATTTTTAAATTATTATTTACACTATGTTATGTTATCATTACTAGTATTAATATATTATATTATTGTTATTACACTGTGCGGGAAAGATATGAATGCTTCCTATTTTTAAATTTAATTTCTTTTAATTTCGTTATATACGGTGTCACAAAAATGTTTCGCAAACCGGAAAGAGTGGCTTCCTCGGGTCATTTCAAGAAGCTTTTTCCTCAGCGAAAATGCGATTCGCGGCTTCGTTTACGAGTTATCAACGAAAAACGCTGGCCAATGGAGAAACGAGTGCGGCTGGCGCGAGGCGGCCGAGCCAACGAGTGGGCGGAGTCCAGTTCCGCCGATTGGCTCGACCGTCTCGCGCTAGCCGCGCTCGCCTCTCATTGGCCGCTGGTTTTTCGCTGATAACTCGGAAACGAAGCCACGGATCGTATTTTCGCAAAGGAAAAAATTGCTTCGAACGGCCCGAGGAACCCTTCATTTCCGGACCAGGAGAAATTCGATTAAAACGAAGAGTATTAACACCCCTCGCGAAACGAATGTCCGAACAGGTGGGCAGCCTTGCCGTTCTGCCACCTGACGGAGAAGCTGTTCAACGACTCGAGTCTCTCGAACATGGTGCTGTTCTGCGTGAACACGTTCATAGGCGTGGCCTCGCTGGCGACGATCCTCGTGCTGGACATCCTCGGCAAGACCAAGACGACGGAGGACATACGGAACACGTTGCACAACGTTCTGCTGATATTCCCGCAGTACGTCCTCGGCGACGCTCTGGTCCAGATATCCCGGAACGACATCACGGCGCAGCTGCTCGAGAAATTCCACATGGACACGTACCAGTCCCCGTTGGGCTGGGACCTTCTCGGCCTGCACTACGTGTTCCTGGCCGTCGTCGGGACGATCCTGTTCTCGCTGAACCTGCTGATCGAGTGCCGGCTGCTGCCGGCCTGGGCCCGGCGGCGGGCCTCGCCGGACGCGGCCGTCGAGGAGGACGACGACGTCTCGAAGGAGCGGATGCGCGTCGAGAGCGGCATGTCCGTGGACGTGGTGCAGACGGTGAAGCTGCGGAAGGAGTACAGCAGTGTGTACGGGACGAACGTGGCCGTGCAGAATCTGAGCGTGGGCGTGCAGGCCGGCAGGTGTTTCGGGCTGCTGGGGACGAACGGCGCCGGGAAGAGCACCACGTTCCGGATGCTGACCACGGAGATCGTCCCGACCTCCGGCAGGATCCTCTTGAACGGACGGCAGCTCGCCAGGGGCCCGCTCTGCAACGGCGAGGTCGGCTACTGCCCTCAGAGCGACGGCCTCGACGGTTTTCTCAGTCCGCATCAGTGTCTGACCATTCACGGGGAAGTCTGCGGGCTGAGCAACGTTCCCAAGGTGAGACCGCTTGATTTATGCCGAAACTTTAGCTTCAGGTCCCGCGAGCTCTGACGGCTCCACCGGGTGTCCGAAAGTTATGTTGCTTCCGGGAAATTTGGGATTTCTGGGGTCGTTCGCGGTACCGCAATTTCGCCGCAATTCGCGCTCACTTTGCGCACGGAAATGGAGAATTTCGGAAGAGAAGATACGATTATTTAGTTCTTGTTTTATAGACAGGGTGTACCGAAAGTGACTCGCAATCCGGAAATGAGAGGTTCCGGAGGTCATTCGAAGCAACTTTTTCCTTTGCGAACATTTTCTCCGAGGCTTCGTTTACGAGTTATCAACGGAAAACACTGACCAATGAGAGGCGAGCTCGGCTGGCGCGCGGCGGCCCAGCCAACGAGCGCACGGAGCTCAGTTCCGCTCATTGGCTCGGCCGTCTCGCGCCAAACGATCTCGCCTCCGATTGGTCACTGTTTTTCGTTAATAACTCGTAAACGAAGCCGCGAATTGCATTTTCGCTGAGGAAAAAGTTGCTTCGAATGATCTCAGGAATCCCCTACTTTCGGATTGCGAGACATTTTTGGGACACCCTTATCTATATATATCGCGCGTATCTCCTCTATTTTATTTTTTATAGTTATTGACAATCGGTAAAAATAATAAGAATGCTCATAAAATAATAAAAATATATGTGACAAAAAGATAAAATACGTATAACAAAAAGTAAAACATATATAAATAAAAAGTATATGTATATAAAATGAAAAATAAATAATCGTATCTCCTCTTCCGAAATTGTCAATTTCTGAGCGGAATCCGAGCGCGAATTAGGGCGAAATTACCGCAACTTTTAAAATTTGTAACCAAACAAGCGGGCTTCCCAATACTTTTGGAGGGGGTTGTACGTCCCGGCATGTCGCGACAACGAGCACCGAGGCTCGAGTGCGGCGATTTTCCACGGGAAATTTCGTCGGGAATGTAAGATGCTCCGTAGGATTCATGCCCGCCAACGACTTTGAGAAATCGCTAAGTTGATGGACTGTGAACTGAAGGAAGAATCGTCGACATTTTCGAGCACTCTAGAGTCTAGCACACTTTCCTCTGTTCCACGCCTCCTGAAAGCTGGTACGTTTGATAAAATCTGTCCGAGTATCGCAGCTTTTCCGTCGAGAAAGAGGTGCGGCAAATTCTCTCTAGAATGCCAAATTTAGAGTCGCCGTGAATTTCCCTGTGCTAGTACTGCGCCTATGCAATTCGATAGGGTCCCTGTATAATCATATTTAATAGGGTCATTCGCATTAGATTCGATCATATGTTACTATATTATTACTATAATACACTCGGTTCCATTGTTACTTTTATAAACTAATACGAAACAGCCGCTTCTAGCGTACCGTAAATCGAGCGTTAAACAAGATGCTCCGATGTTACGCGAATTTCGAGGTTGTTCGTACGTCAGCGAAGCCGTTGAAAAAGATTCGTTCGAATCGAACGATCGGTCCTCGAGACGTCCATCTTGCCGGCTCGAAATTGCAACGTCCGCAGGAAAAACCTTGCCGGCAAAAGTAACCCGCGCAAGTTTCGGCAACTTAACGAATTTCGAAATTTCCTTTAGAGTCGCGCGCGCGCTCCCGAAACATCGCGGGAATTTAGGGCGATCGATTCGCCGAGAGTTCTGGAGCGGAAACGGCTCTTGAAATCGTTAGGGCCAACGGCGGAAGTCGGCCCCCGGCTCGATACATAATTGATGGTAGCCGTCGTTCCGCGAGCCGCCTTTTTCGCCGGGCGGAGGCGACGTAATCCCGTGAAAAATTGTTTCAGGCAGTCGAGTCGATGCTGAAGAGACTAGATCTGCTGAAGTACGCTCACAAAAGGGTGAGCAGCCTGAGCGGCGGCAATAAAAGGAAACTGTGCACCGCCTTGAGCGTTATGGCGCCGGTGTCCGTGGTTCTCATGGACGAGCCGACGAGGTGCGTTCGACAAACCGTGAATCAGACCGGCGGATCTTCCTGCAAAATTCAAAATTATATAATGCACAATTATTGTTGCAAATAATAATTATTGTTGGAATTATTTTATGTATAAAAATGTATATTTCATGTGTGAAAATTTTGGCCGCGATCTGGTGATTTCAAAAAATATATTTCTCATTTTGTTTATCTTATTTGTAATAATAATAATAATAATAATAATAATATATAATAATATACAATATATTATATCATGTATAATAATATACAATATATTATATTGTATATTATATAATATTAGTGCATATATCGTTATATATTACTATATAATATTATTGTATATATTATTATATATTATATAATAATAATAATTATTATTATTATTATAATATATAATATACAATATATTATATTATATATTATATAATATTATTGCATATATCATTATATATTACTATATAATATTATTGTATATATTATTATATATTATATATTATTATATAATAATATATGTAATAATAATAATAATTATTATTGTTATCATTATTATTAATTATAATTATTATTACTACAAATAAGAAAAACATACGCGACGCAACAGAATAAACAAAATGAAAACTATATTTTTTGAAAATCACCGGATCGTGACAAAAATTTCGGTTCACCTACAATCAGGTGTATAGCAATTTTCGAAAAAAAGAAACCGTGAATTCGCATAAACATCCGCAGTCTGACCGTAAGATACGGCGGATAGAACAGCGTCGAGAGAGAAACCGCTCGAAAAACGGCGGATCGTGTGCACACGGTTGCTCATGTTTTATTTATTCCTCCGCAGCGGCATGGATCCGGCCACGAAGGATCTGGTCGCGAAAACGATAAGACGCATGACGAAGAACCAGAGCTGCGTAATCCTGACCTCGCACAGCGTGGCCGAGTGCGAGAATTTGTGCAACCGTGTCGGCATCCTCGCCAAGGCTGGCCTCAGGTGCATCGGAACGCCGCAGCACCTTAAACACAAGTAAGCCCCCGCCGGACTTTTCAACAAATTCTTGCATGGTTAATACGGCCCGTTGCACTCTGTCGCGCGGCAGAAAAGAATTCCGATGCTTGGCAGACGTCGAGTGGATCGACGATGATCGGACGAATTAATTTCGCGAGATATCCGTCGTTTTCGCATCAGCGAATTGAGCCGTTTATTTTGAAAGTGGCATAATGAAAAGTGGTGATTTTTTAATGTTTATACGAAATTATTTATATTGAGAAAAATGTCAGTATCCTGAGATAACGAATACAAGTAAATCTTCTCGAAAGTTAGCATCCATATTTTTAAACGTGTTAAAACGCAAACCCTTAAATATATATATATATATATAGTATATATATATATAGTAATATATATATATATACATATATACTAAAGTCGATATATACTTAATATATATACTTATATAATACTTAACTATATAATATATATACTTAAGTCGATATATATATATATATATATATATATATATATATATATATACTAACTATATATATCGACTTAAAAACAAAGTGACTTATGCCACTTTCAAAATAAACGGCTCAATTCTTCGGTCGTTTCTTCCGGGCGCGGTTTGCGAATAATCCTTCGCTGTCGCGCTGGGTTAGAATGACCCACGTTTTATTTTATACTGAAATAATAATGTGATAATAGTAATATTTATTTGATCAACGGGAGCAAGTCGGTGCGTTACAACGGTGCGACATTAAATCGCGCAGGAAGCGAGTTAAAAGGAATAAAGAAAAAATGAAAGAGCGAGATTAACAATTGATTAAAAATATATAGTAAATTCTGCTTAATTTTCTTTCAGCTTGCAAACAAAACTGGACAATTTGCGAAGAAAAATGAGCCGCGAGGCTCGATTAATCATACCTCCTCTTACCCCAAATTGTCCATTTTTTCTTTGTACTTGGAAGCGAGATATCGAGTTCTAATAAAGGAAACGATGCTCTAGAACAGGGCTGTCGAACTCAAAAGCTAACTTGGGCCAAATAAACGATGCTTAACTTTAGGTGGGCCGCAAAAAAAATCAATGTTCATAGAAACAAATATTTTTATTTTGACTAGTACATTGTAATAAACATATATAAAGTTAAATTATCGTTTACGTCCTGATACTTGACATCAAAAATGTTCATCTCGGGCCGCGAGTTTGACACCTCTGCTCTAGAATGATCAAATTACATTCTCAAATTTTTGGGTCTCAATAGCGTCGCCAGTTTTTCAGCGACAATCTTTTCAAAAATTATATGACACGCCTGCTTCGTACAGGAAGTGGTAACAGCGAATGAAAAAAATTGAAACAAAATAAAGACAATAAATTAATAATAATAAATAATAAAAATAATAAATATAATATAAATAATTATATATAATATAATATAAATAATAATAATAAATAATAAACAATAAAAAATAAACAAAATAAATTAAATAGAAAGATTCTATACGTCCTATTCGATAAATACGAAGTTAATTGTGCTTGAAAATAAACTGGAAAAGGCACGGTGGTAATCGACAATCGCTCTCATTAACTGGGAAAAATCAGAAAATTCGCTCGCAACGAGCGGCAACGACAGGCGCGATAAAAAGCACCGCGCGTTCGTTTCACCGAAAATCTTTCAATGACGCATTGTTCGAGGTATTAAATAACCCGGTAGGCGGGCACATTGTCTCGGCGCGGTCGCCGAAACGGCTGGGCGAATTACGAATCGATCAAAAAGGCTCGATTCGATATTAACGCGACGTTAACAATTGCAGCAAATCGTTCAAATATTCCAGTCGAATATGCAGTCGGCCGACATCCGACCGGGATTAATTTTAACCGGTGCATTTTAATGACGTTGTTTCTACTGATGGATTGTTCGTGTCGGTCGGATGCACCCTCCCCGCCCCCTCCGCCATCCAGCACCCATCCCCCGCGCCGCGGCTCGTTCTGACTCGGTTGTTCGCATAGACTTCCCGGCGAAAATTCGTCGCGCGACAATTTATTCGACGCCCGGCCGGTCGTCCGATTGATTTTTCATTCTGTCCGTCATTTTCCCGAAACAACGGCTCCTGTCGGCCGGCTGCGTGCAACTGCAGATTACGTTCGGTAATTACAAGGTCTTTGCAATCGCACCCTCCCCTCCCCGTAAACGGCATGCCATCCCGTGTCGTTTTTCCAACGGCAACTTTCACCGTCCCGCGTCCTCCCGAATTCATCAATTTTCTTCGTTTCGATGCTCGATGACAGCGTAATTAACCTTTTAGGCACGACGCGCCACTATAGTGGCTTCCGCGGATGTCATCTCTCTGAACGACGCGCCACTATAGTGGCTTACTCTAGTAGCTCACTCGGTCATCGTTTGAGTCAAATAATCGTCTTCATATGCATTGTTTCACACTTCTTTTGTCTTCACATCGATTTACAACAGTCTACAGGGTGTCCCAAAAATGTCTCGCAATCCGGAAATGGCGGGTTCCTCGGATCATTTGAAGCAACTTCTTCCTTTACAAAAATGTTCTCCGAGGCACCGTTAACGAGTTATCGACGAAAAACAGTGGCCAATGAGAATCGAGTACGGCTGACGCGAGGCGGCCCAGCCGACCAGCGCGCGAAGCACAGTTCCGCTCATTGGCTCGATCGCCTCGCGCCAGCCGAGCTCGCCTCTCATTGATCACTGTTTTTCGTTAATAACTCGTTAACGGTGCCTCGGAGAACATTTTTGTAAAGGAAAAAGTTGCTTCAAATGGCCCGAGGAACCCACCACTTTCGGATTGCGAAACATTTTTGGGACATCCTGTATATACAGACAGAATATACGGTATCAGACTCTGTACAGTACATAGCAGACTCTGCCGTCCAGAGAAATAGCCTCGCGCAGAATTCAGCCGTACCTAAAACACAATCACCGGTCTTCGAACAGCCGTAACTCCGTTCAAAGTTTTCACAAAACAACGAAATGTCTCTTAAATCGAAGCTTGAAATCTCTACTTTACGACACCGTATTCGAATCGTTAATATCACGCGCTACCATGGCTGTAGTATGCTAGATCCGAGGACATGTTCGCGATATCGAAAATGCGCGAAGTTTAACGCACCCTTTGGACTTGAAAATCTATGCGAGAAAAAATCGCAGCGACTTGAACTGGCCCTCGAATGAAAGAGGAAGGTCCGAACTTTACGACGCTGTGAACGATATGACGGAAAAAAATTGTTGCAGCTCCGTAGAGGACGTTGAACCTTGCGCTTTCTCGGCGTCACGAACTTACGAGACTACAGTCTCTTAAAACTGCAGTCAGAGGGTGATATTAAAAATTAGAATACAGTGTCGTAAAGTAGAGATTCCGTGCTTCAATCTAAACAGGAAAACCTCGCAATTAAGATAAGGTAAACGTCTGCCGCGTCGAGACCGACAGGAGAGGCCAATAAAAGACTGCAAGAAACATCTCGAAAAATATGTTTCGGAAAAATTGCGGTGTAAAGCAGAAACTTGTTATGAACATCGTGGATGGTACGAAACGCGAGAATGGCCCGCGGTCCGATGGTTAAAGAGCAAAAAAGGCGAACGTTCGCCCGGAGGAACGTACGCGGGGTTCGAAAGTTCGCTGCCACCAGGGACAACCTCGCACGCGTGAAACGCGATAAGAAACGAGACGACCCGCGGGATGACCTAATATTTGACTCGCCGCGCAGCCCGTTGCCATCACGGGGCTGAAATGTCCCTGTTACGTCCTTCTTTCTCGCCCTCCGGCCTCTCCGCGGCCGCGGGGCGATCGAACGCCGCCGGATTTACGATATCTCGCGCACGTGCGCGGCCTGCACCCGTCGCACCCATCGCGCTCGCCGCAGCCGCGCGATCCATCCGCGACCCGGAAGCGAGCCGGCTCGATCGCAAGAAACGATCCGCCGAGGGTTTTTTCGTATCGCTGGATAAACGACGCGACATCCCCGCGGATGTATGAAATACCGAGTGCAATATCGCGCTGCCAAAGGACACCGTAAACTTCGTTTATGAGCACGGCTCGCGGAAACTCGATTCGAACTTCTGCGGCATCCACGCGATCGCTGTTTCATCCGGGGGGAACCTTCTATTTTACGTCGCCCCGTTTTTTTCTTTTTTCGCACGGAGGATCCTCTGAAACGCGGCGAGTTTTTCGCTTATTGGAGCCCTTTGACGGCCGAAACAGCGCCGATAACTGCGCCGTTCGCGCGCGCACCGCTCGCTCGTTGCCATCTGCCGGCGCAATTCGGCTCGTTCCTCTCTGAGAATTATTGTAGCACCGAGTCCCGGTTGGTCGCGCTTTAAAACTCGCACCTTTGATCTTTGGAACTCTTTCTATCGTCCAAGTTGTCTTCCCGAAAGTTGTGCCTCTTCTTCTTCTTCTTCGTCGTCGTCGTCGTCGTTTCGTATCTTTGCTTTTCGCCCGCGGATTTTATTGAGCCGCCTGCACCGAAAACTTCACTGCTCCACTCTTCTTCGTATCTTCCATCGTTTCGAAGCATTTAACGAAAGCAGATCATGCCGGGAACAGACGCAGTTTTATTCTCAAGCTTCCTCGTTTCGTCACTTCGTTCATTGTCGAATTTTTGTTCATTCGGCATCCATAATCGTTATTAGACTGCGGTTTTTTTGGGTATTTATATTTTGGGTATTTAAACAAAGAGTATTCAAAGTACAGTAATGTCTCCCTTGCTGACGCTCAGATTGTCCACTAAAATGGATAATTTGGGAAAGAGGAGATACGACTATTCGAGCTTTACGGCTCATTTTTATAATTGTGGACAATTTATAACTATAAAAATAAACCGCAAGGCTCGAATAATCGTATCTCCTCTTCCAATATTGTCCATTTTTGTGGACAATCCGAGCGTCAGTTAGGGAGACATTACTATATTATAAAGATAAACTCCGCGAGGAATCATCGTAGACTGCAAGGGTTACTTTAAAGTTCTGTGACTTCGCGAACAAAAATCGCAGCCAAGTTTCTCTTGTTTCAAATGAAAGGAGAAGGATCGAACTTCGTTTCACGGTAAATGGCATCTCCGGAAAAAATTGTACAAAGATCGTGCGTTTCGTCAAACTTGGCAAGATCAAGATTTTCAATGTCACAAACATGGGTTCGCATTTGAAGGATTGCAACGGCGAGGGAGTATCGAATTTAGAATCCAGAAACAGCATCTTAAAGTAAAGATTTCAAGCTTTAATTTAGAAAAAGGATCATCGTCCTACGATGATTTTCGGCGGAGTTATCGTCGGTCGAAGTTGGCCGATCTTTTAATCAAAAATTTCTCTACGTTATAATCTTCTCGAGCAGTGTACGGTAATGTCTCCCCAACTGACGCTCAAATTGTGCACAAAAATGGACAATTTCAGAAGAGTAGATACGTTTATTCGAGCCTTGCAGCTCGTTTTTCTAGTTGTTGATAATTCGAAACCATAAAAACGAACCGCAAGCCTCGAATAATCGTATCTCTTCTTCCTCTTTGTGGTCAATCTGGGCGTCAATTAGAGAGACATTGCTGTAAACTGAGCGTCAATTAGAGAGACATTACTGTGTAAAGTTCCAAAGTATTCAGCATCGAATCGTCGAGATCCCGGTAGGTTTCGAAGAAGGGGATCGGTTTAGAAAAAAAAAAAAATGCGGTCCGGATAAATGGAGTTCCACGGGTATAATTCGATCGGGGGCGTCTTCTTCTCTGAAGCCTGAAAGTGTTCCACTTAGGGGTCGCACGACCGACCGGCCGGTCAGAATTTCGCGATTTAACTCGGCGGCCCTTTGACCGTCCCTCTGTCGCAAATGGCCATGCAAATTTACGGAGGAGGCGGATGAGGAAGGGTAGGAGGAGGAGGAGGTGGTGGCGCCGCGCGCAGCCTGTCCTTTCCCACGGCATAATTTATCGGAGCTGATGCGCGTGTACCGATGTAAATGAATACGAATAGACGGATCTGCCGGTGAACAAGCGGGCCGTGATAAATATTTGTTACCAGCCGTGAACCAGCGCCCTTCGTTACCACCGGGCGCACCGGCTTCGCGCGCTGGTCTACTTTCTACCTCTTCTTTATTAGGGTCGCGCGACGGCACAGGCTCCAACGGGACGCGCTTTGCTACTCGCTAGACGAGAGAGCTCGAGGATAATGTTCCCTTCGCCTCGACCCCACTCGGGCTCGAGTGCTCTTCGCATTTTTCACCGCTGCTCGCGCTAATTTCGCTTATAATATCATCTTAACGCTTCGATCGAGTCCCCCCGCCCTTCCTTCCTTCTCGTTCCACGAAAGTCCCGCGTTCGTTTGCGTTTCAGCTGCGACAACCGTTCTCCAGAGGCTGCTGCAAGTTGATACAGTTTTCCGCGCGGGGTGTCCCTTCGTTCGCGATTAAAATGTACAGCGATTGCTGTCGAATCGAGTTGCGCGATACATTTAAACGCTGCACAAAAGGGGAGCAATTTTCGATTTTTTATGCCCGCAAGGGGCGAAAGAATAGTGGAATTATTTGATCTTGTGTCCCAGTCGAGATCGTTACGTGTATCAAAATTCTTCCTGTCGATGTTTATGGGATAGTTGTTATTCGGATTATTAGATATTATTATTAGATATACGTTATCTTTGCTACTTCTGCATCGTTAATTTTTCTTCAAATTACCCTTTTTGCCTTCGAATTATTCGTGATATCATCTGCGAAATACCTTTATTTATTTATGTTACAATTATGTTACGCGAAATAATATATTATGTTATAAATAGATTTTAGGTATAATATACAATCATAATATAATATAATAATAATATATAAAATGATATAATATATTTTCTTCAAATTATCCTTTCTGCCTTTGAATTATATGTAATATCATCTGCGAAATACCTTTACTTATTTATGTTACAATTATATTATACGAAATAATATATTATCTTATAAATAGATATTAGGTATAATATACAATCATAATATATATTATTTTTATGTATATATAAATTAAATTATCATTAATTATTTTATTAAAATAGTATATTATTTTATACATATTGTTATATTATATAATAATAATATATAAAATAATATAATATATTATTTTTATGTATACATAAATTAAATTATCATTAATCACTTTAATAAAATATAATATATTATTCTATATATATTATTATATTATATTATATTCTTATTGTACATTATATCTATATATATATATATATATATAATATCTATTTACAAGATGACAGAAGAAAGAATTTCAACAAGAGCAAGAACTGAAATGTAAATTGCGAATGTACAAGATACGGTGTGACGAGACGACATTCGCAGTCCCGAACAGCTGAATACGATAAATAACCTAACCTTGACATAACCTGAACGAGAATAAAAATCGTGCCTTGCTGAACGTTCGCAGGTTCGGCGAGGGCTACGTGGCGTTCCTGCGGTTCCGACGGCCGGTGTCCTCCGCGGAGCTGAAGAAAGCCCTCGACAAGTACCTTCCGCAGGCTGTGGTGTCCTCGAGACAGGCGACGGCGGCTCGTTTGATGCTACCGCGTAGCCAGGACATGCTGCTCAGCACCAGCTTTAATAAGGTGAAACTGTTGGCCGAGGAACTTAAGGCCAGCGACTACACGCTCAGCCAAAGTTCGTTGGATCAGGTTAGTGCGCAACAACAATGTTTTTAATACACGTGCAACGATAATGGCTTCACGCAGAGAAACGTCTCGGAGGCAGCCGAGACGTGTTCGAACATCGGAAACCAAAGAAAACGCATAGAACCGATGAAAATTTATATTATTATTTAATTTCGAAGACGCCGTTGCTGCCAAACTGAACGAAACTTTTTGGGGATGTTCACTGCGTCCTACGCCATTTTGCCGCGTATATATGAATGAAATGCGAATGAAAAGTTGAACTTCGATTCGAACGTTTTCCTCTTTCCGTTTATTCTGAGAAAAATCGTGGGGTATTATCGCGGACGCCCCAAATACTGCGGTATTTTACGAAAGCAACAAAATCTAATATTTTACAGCGTGTAATCTTCTAGAAATGTATCTCATAATTTTTTACACGTTTAATATTGACAATTTATGAAATGCAAGTAACAGCAATCGCAGGTTTAATTTATTTATCGAATAACGGCGGATGCGAATGCTGACTCGAATGGTATTTTGGTGATTAATAGTAAGCTATTCGTTTCAGCGTTATCTTTAGATAAAGTTATCTCAGATAATGCCGAACTATCTAAATGAAATCCAAACGAAAAGTAGAACTTCGATTCGTACCTTCTTCCTCTTTTCTTTCACAGCAATGTCTCCCTTACTGACGCTCAGATTGTCCACTAAAATGGATAATTTGGGAAGAGGAGATACGATTATTCGAGCCTTGCGCTGCTCGTTTTTATAATTGAGGACAATTAATAATTATAAAAATAAACCGCATGGCTCGTATAATCGTATCTCCTCTTCGCAGATTGTCCATTTTCGTGGTCAATCCGAGCGTCAGTTAGGGAGACATTACTATATTATAAAGATAAACTCCGCGAGGAATCATCGTAGACTGCAAGGGTTACTTTAAAGTTCTGTAACTTCGCGAACAAAAATCGCAGCCAAGTTTCTCTTTTTTCAAATGAAAGGAGAAGGATCGAACTTCGTTTCACGGTAAACGGCATCTCCGGAAAAAATTGTACAAAGTTCGTGCATTTCGTCAAACTTGGCAAGATCAAGATTTTCAATGTGACAAACATGAGTTCGCATTCGAAGGGTTGCAACGGCGAGAGAGTATCGAATTTAGAATCCAGAAACAGCGTCTTAAAGTAAAGGTTTCAAGCTTTACTTTAGAAAAAGAATCATCGTCCTACGATGATTTTCGGCGGAGTTATCGTCGGTTGAAGTTGGCCGATCTTTTTATCGAAAATTTCTCTACGTTATAATCTTCCCGAGCAGTGTACAGTAATGTCTCCCTAACTGACGCTCAAATCGTGCCCAAAAATGGATAATTTGGGAAGAGGAGACACGATTATTCGAGCCTTGCGGTTTATTTTTATAGTTATAAACTGTCCACAATGATAAAAACGAGCCGCAAGGTTCGAATAATCGTATCTCCTTTTCCCAGATTATCCATTTTCGTGCGCAATCTGGGCGTCAATTACAGAGACATTACTGTATTCCGAGAAAATTCGTGCATCGACGATCGTAAGTATCGACGCGCAAGGATCACGAATTCGAGCGAGGATTCGAGAAATTTCCGAACAAATCCAACCGTCCCGAATTCCGGCCGATCGAGTTCTCGCGTCAGAGTCAGTCTACGTTTCGGCGATCGAAATTAATGCTCGATCGGCGGCGGCGGCGGCGTCTATTGTATATAAACGATAACGTTGAGCCAGGAGCGGCGGTGACAGCGAGTACGGTCGAAGGGCAATTCCGAACAAACGTTTCGAATCAAACGGGAATCGATGAAGTTCTGTCCGCGCAATATACCACGGGCCCTTGTCTCGAACAGATGATGCACTGCCGGCGCAGGCTGGCTCCATCTCGCTCGACCAACGACGATCCTCGTTTACGTCCCAGGCTAGCCCTGAGGAATATTAATGGATCCCGGGGCCGTCTTACGGTTCACACTTCTGTACAGCCGGTGTGGAGCAGGGTTCACGGCCGGCTAGGCAACCGGGCAGCACCGTCCGCGCTCTCCTAAGCTCGCCTAAACGCTTTCCGATTCGCCGTATCGCCGGCCGGCCCCCGGAGTTCGACTCCGGCAAAACTGTGTTCCGTAATTAATTACTCCTCGGGAACGATTTCATTCGGCCCGGGCAACGGAGCAACTTTTCGTGCCACTGAATCCCCGCCAGGAGGAACACGCTCGCGAAGGGACGCCGGTGGGCAGAGTGCCGTCCCCTGGTTACTGTGCCCTCGCAACAATTTTTCTTTCCATTTTGATCTAATTTATTTCATGTCGCGTCTGCTTAATGGCAATTAGTGTGGATAACATGCGCCACTTGGACCACTTGTGAGATAATATAATATTGTTGCGAATTACACGATTTCTCTCGCGTCGCGGCATTTTATTTACAATAGAGAATATTAACTATAACACAATTCGATACAATAACAATTTAGATCTGTCAGAAGTGGGATGCTGATCGTTCGACGGTCCGATCTCGACTCTCCGATTGTCCGTTGATAACACACCTCCGTGGCAGCCCCTATCTTCTATTATTCTTTAAGGAGCTGTTCGCAACAGGGCAGTTTCACATTACAGCGACTTGATTTGGACAAGTCGCCGTAACAATATGATAGTAATAGTAATTGTGATTAGATAGTAATTGTGAGATAATAAGAGATGTATAGTAATGTCTCCCTAACCGACGCTCGGATTGTCCACGAAAATGGACAATTTGGGAAGAGGAGATGCGATTGTTCAAGCCTTTTGGCTCGTTTTTATAGTTACCGATTGCCAATAACTATAAAAACGGGCCGAAAGGCTCGAATAATTGTATCGTTCTCTTCTTTAAAAAAAAAAAAAAATAGTTATTCCGTCTTGAACAGTTATTCCGAACAGTAATGCGGGTCGCTGCGGCGTGATCTACGGATCGATTCAATCGAAAGGATCCAGCGGCGTGTATTCGCGGCGAACCGATCCGGAACGAACGGAAAGAGCGTACAACGGCTGCGGCGCGGCGCGGCGGATCCGTCGCGTTTTTCAAACGTTATCGGCGACGGCCGGGATAACGCGGCCGCGATGGCGGAGATAATTAAAGGAAAATAGAAAGATAACTGGACCGAAGTCGATCGGCCCGGGGAAACGAAGAATCGTTAAATCGCGGAACACGGGAGAATATTAATTAAGCGGGCCGCGCGATACGGGCCGGTCGAATAATAATTCGGTATCTCGCCGGGATATTATGAAAACGGCTGAATAATCCAGCCTGGGTATTATTTTCCGCCATCGGTGCGCGCCGATGGTTTCCTGTTTATTCGGCCGGTATACCGGCCGACCATAATCAAGCGGTCGTTAAATTATACTCTAATTACCACTATCGTAACATTTACATTCCCGATCACTTGATATTCCACTTCCCGGCGAAAATATTTTGCCGCCGAAGATCTACCCTCGAAATTCGGCTTTGATAAGTCGCGTTCGGGCTGATCAGCTTTTGCAATCTAATTTAATAATAATAAAAAACATCGTAATAATAATAATAATCATAATAAACATCGTAATAATGATATTAATAATAGTAATAATCATTTTTTTGTGTTTATTATTATATATACAATAATAAACACAAAAAAATTATTATTATTATTATTATTATTATTATTATTATTATTACGATGTTTATATATATATATTATATATATATTATTATATATATATATTATATATATATTATTATATATATATATTATATATATATTATTATATATATAATTATAATATATTATTATATATATAATTATAATATATTATTATATATTATTATTTATTATAAGAAACCAAATCGTTCAGCGAAATTATATAGTAACTAAGAAGCTTGAATCAAACAAATAATATAAAAATCGAACGCAAAGCTATTACAGTATTATAAAACTATTACTATTATGTCTCCCTAATTGACGCTCGGATTGCGCAGAAAAATGGACAATTTGGGAACAGGAGTTACAGGAGTTGACGATTCGTGACTATAAAAATGAATCGCAAGGATCGAATAATCCTCTCTCTTCTCCATAAATTGTCCATCTTTGTGGACGATCCGAGCGTCAATTACAGAGACATTACTGTATTAAACGTCAAAGGACGCGTATCTCCAAAGCCTGTCCTCGTCGCGCCGCGCGCAACGATCGCGGTAACAAGTCGCCTTCGCATAAACCGTCGCGCTTTAAACTCGCCGTCAGAGAGGGGAGGGGGGAGAGGAGGAGGCCGAATAATTTTCCGAGTCCCTCGGCCGATAGAAAGAGCGCCTTAATCTAAAGTTTTCTAATCAACGAGTTCGACTAACACGTAGCCTAAGGAGGCTCGCCGATTAAAAGTCCCGGGTCGCCGCGAAGAAATGGTTCGGGCCGCGGCCCGGCCTCCGATCGACGACGATTAATTGCACCCGGAGGTGTTCGGGATTGGTTATTAAAGGCGAATTCTGGGTTCGGGGCCCCGGGGCGAGCCGAGCCGGGGGTTCGCGCGGGGGCCGGGGGGATCCTCCAGTCGGTTGGTTAGCAACGAGCAGTCTCCGTGCCGAGTTAATCCCCGGGGATCAGCTTTGTGTACGGGTAAACATAACCGGATCAGCAAGTCCCGCGACAGCCACGCGGCCGTACACGCTCCGGAATCTTATCTCCATTAAGGAGACGCGAGACGCGAACAAACGATGCGAACGTGATTCCATTGAATGCGTCCAGAACTACTCTCGCGGTATCTCGCGATTGTACCGCGACGCCCGAGAGTCTCCTGCGATCGCTCCTCCGTGAATTGCTTACCGTCCTTCAAAACTATCCCATCGATTGTTTCCTCGGCTCGATCAGTGCGATCGTGGTTTGCCGCTTCGATGTCCGCGTTGGTCTGCGACTCTTCTGATATAATCTCCCTGGCGTCGATACGTTGGCGTTCTTAGTTGAAACTTTTCTTCCTATTTATTAATTTGATGTTTGTCGAGATATAGTAGTTTCCTTCTGGAATGACAAATTTCGAGATGCTGTGAATTTTATTGTAGTTGTTCTGCGCCTATGGAATTTATTGCTACGTCGATGCTAGTACGATTATTCGAGCATTGCGACTCGGTTTTATTGGTAGAGTTATTTCTCCTGGAAATGAGAAAATTTGGGTTTGCTGTGAATTTTCTTGTGCTAGTCCTACGCCTATGTAATTTAATAGGGTCTCTATTTAACTTTTGATAAGGTCGACCGTCGAATCGTGTCATTTGGCCACCGAATCGCCTTCGAATCGTCGCATGTGGCCTCCGAATTGCCTTCAAATCGTATCACGTGGCCTCCGAATTGCCTTCGAATCTTGGCACGTGGCTTCCGAATTGCCTTCGAATCGTGTCATATAGCCTCCGAATTGCCTTCGAATCGTGTCATGTGGCCTCCGAATCGCCTTCGAATCGTGTCACGTGGACTCCGAATTGCCTTCGAATCGTGTCACGTGGACTCCGAATTGCCTTCGAATCTTGGCACGTGGCTTCCGAATCGCCTTCAAATCGTGTCACGTGGCCTCCGAATTGCCTTCGAATCTTGGTATGAATTTGAACCTAATATCTGGATCGCGGACTTTTATGCAAAAGAAAAATTGTCGTTGTTAGACTGCGGATCTTATTAAACTGTAATTATACAGTAATATTACACGAAATTGCTTAAATGTTTGTGCCTTTTTTGCGTTTGATCTACTCAATTTTGTCATAAAATCCGCTGGCTATTAACGTCTATTGGAATTGACAAGAAGAAGTTAATAAGCTGATTATTTATAAAAATATTGTTCACAGAATCATTTTATACTTGACTTATTGTTACTTTTGTGCCAAGTTAGAGTTGGATTTGGAGCAGATGCAGCACGAACTACACTCGGTTCGATTCTCATTTATTATGAACAGAAATTGGAGAAATGTCTGTCACACTCTCTATGAAAAAAGATACATCTATTTTCGTGTCGAAGTGACATTTCCATTGAAATAAGAGGAGAATAGATGTTATGATATTAAAATTGGCATGGCGGCGGCAGTCGACTTATCAATGCCTTTGATATCGACGAAAGGAGAGAGTCTATTATTAACTTTTGGTGATTTCTCTTTGCATGGAGAATAATGTTGCGGAGACAGAGCGACAAATAACATTGTTATTTCATTTATATCATTTATTATTAAAGTAATAGTAAACGAAGATTGTTAAAGCGTAACTGAAAGTATAACTTTATCCATCAATTTTCACTATCATGAACCAAACAAGCTTAGATCAACATTTTTTTTACTTTACAAAATACCAGAATTGTTGGTTCAGATTTTTTATTTAACGAGAAACCGTGAAAACACTCGAAAACATTACACCATTCGTGCGATTATCGGCAACTAAGTAATTGCCGATTTCAGTTATAGATGTCTCTCGCTCCCATTTTTATGATATCCGTAAATGTTATATTATAAAATTATTATTATTATTATTATTATTATGTTGTTTTTTATTATCCGTGAACGTTAGCAACTGGACAAATTGAATGCAGCGGTCAAGGAAAAGCGACCAGAATTGGTCGACCGTAAAGGTGTCATTTTCCAGCAGGACAATGCTAGGCCGCACGCGTCTTTGTCCACTCGGCAAAAATTCATGGATATTGGTTGGGAATCGATGTTACACCCACCATATAGCTCTGATCTCGCGACATCGGATTAGCACTTATTTCGATCCCTGGACAACTCCCTTCGTGGTAAAACTTTTAATGACGATGACGCTGTCAAATCTCACTTAACTCAGTTTTTGGCCGAAAAGGATCAGACTTTCTGCGAGCATGGAATTTTCAAGTTGTCAGAGAGACGGCAAAAGGTCATCGAACAAAATGGAAAATACATTACAGATTAAACTTCGTTCCAAGTAAAAAAGAACTTTTTATTTCATTGAACAAATCGGCAATTACTTAGTTGCCAACCCAATATTAACCCTAGAAAGATAACCATATGACAACGTACGTAAAAGATAACCATACGCTTCAGAGGCGCATGCTTTTCTAAGGCGTCAATTTTATACTAACAATGGATATTTATTTAAGTTAATCTAGTCATTTTAAAGGTTTGGCATTATTGTAAAAATAAAATGCATTTATATTATATTTTTTTATATTTTAAGTAATTTTAAACTTAAATCACTAGACCTCTATGAAAAATTAACAAAAATCAACAGTCTTCGCAGGCGCCTCTGCAACGTAGGTTATCTTTCTCGGATTAAAGGAACAAATACATTTTCATTCGACGCGTAATCTATGTATAGAATTGCCTCGGAAAGTTGCCTTTATATTCCGCATAAACGTCTGAATTTCTGGTTCTCAACGTTATTTACATGTGCCGTTGCGCGTTAGGGTAGCCATCGTGTTCACGCAGCATCAAAGTTACAGGGAAACAATGAGCCTTTTATGAGCGATATAAATCAACGTCCGTTCGTACCGCGCAATGCTGTCCGGCCGGTTTCGAAATGGCTCCCAGGTTCATTATGCCAGCAGGAATTTGTTATCATTAGGCCGCGGACGTTGTGCGTTTAGTGCGTTCTCGGCCGCGCGAAATATAACAAACGTAAATGGTGTAATAAAGATGCAACGAAATTTCTGTGTGTTTCGTTCAACTTGAGTCGCCGTTTAAAACGTCGTCTAAAACGGAAGAAATTTCGTTTTTATCGTATAGCCCTCGCTTACGTTTTTTCCGCGGTCCGCGGAAAAATCTGCGGTCCTCCGACGATCCTTCAATCGTTATTATAAAACGAAAATTCAAATCAACAATTATTATCTCATTTTTCCATAATCTTAACACATTTAATCGATACAATTAACCCGTTGCAGTCGAGCGGTGACTCTGAGGCAGCGCTAAAAAAAAATTGTTACATCACGTTCCAAAATAATATTTATATTATCGAAGCTTAGATATAAAAAGATTGTTAAAAGTCTAACTGTTGTACGAGTTACAAGACTCGATTTCATATACATGAAATTATAAATCATGTGTCACATAAAATGGAAATACTACAAGTCGGAAATGTTAATTTACAGTTAAAATGGCTTCGAGTGCAAAGGATTAACATTGCGATACAGTAATGTCTCCCTAACTGACGCTCAGATTGTCCACAAAATTGGACAATTTGGGAAAAGGAGATACGATTGTATTCGAATCTTGCGCCTCGTTTTTATAGTTGTTGAGAAACGGTAATTATAAAAACGAGACGCACGATTCAAATTAATCGCACCTCCTCTTCCCAAATTGTCCATTTCTGTGGACAATCTGAGCGTCAATTAGAGAGACATTACCGTATCTTGCTTAAAACGATCTTTTTTCCCGAATATCGATGTTCGTTCGTTCAGTATTTTCTTAAACTTTTTCGTAAGAACGTCTATCCTTCGCGTGTTAAATTTTAAAAAACAAACGATTAATTAAATTTGTATAAAACTATATGATACATCTTATACGACGAATATAAAGTTAATTATGCTTGAAAATGGCCAAGAGGCACAGTAATTGGCTACGCCACCAGGGTATCCTGGCACCGGTGCCCTATTACCGCAGCAAGTGGCAGACTTTGCGCCGAAACATTTTCCAGTTTTCCGCGGGAAAAAAATCCGACGGTTAATTTATCCGAAGGAAAAAACAAGCGGCGCGCGCTTAAATGGAGCCGCGGCTCTGTTTACTTTCGAGTCGGCCTCGGTCCCCCAGTAATCTCGCGCCGAATAAATGTCTAAAGAGTGTTAATTATAATCAGCCGGGCCCGGCGAGTCACGTAATCCCGCGGCGTAACTTTTTTAACCGGCGGTTAAATCACGCCTCCCTTATTAACCGTCTCATGCAAATTGGAGCCGGGCCGCGCGCGACTCCGCCGGCGAATTTCGCGCGTCGGATCGCCGCGCCCGGCTGGATTTCGCGCGCGCCGCAATGCGAATCTTCCTCCGCTTGCTCTTTTTTCTTCATCTCGGCTTTCTCCTTCGACCGCGCGTCTTCTAATTGCATTTCGCGCGGAGCGACGCGACAGCCCGGGAGAGCCGAGAGAGAACCGAGAGAGAGAGAGAGAGAGAGAGAGAGAGAGACAGAGAGAGAGAGAGAGAGAAAGAAAGAGAGAGAGACAGAGAGAGAGAGAAAGAGAGACAGACAGAGAGAAAGAGAGAGAGAGAACCAAGACAGAGAGAAATAGAGAGAGAAAGAGAGACAGAGAGAAAGAGAGACAGACAGAGAAAAAGAGAGAGAGAAAGAGATACAGACAGAGATAAAGAGAGAGAGAACCAAGACAGAGACAGAGAGAGAGAGAGTGAGAGAGAGAGAGAAAGAGATACAGACAGAGATAAAGAGAGAGAGAACCAAGACAGAGACAGAGAGAGAGAGAGAGAGAGAGAGAAAGAGAGACAGAGAGAAAGAGAGAGAGAAAGAGATACAGACAGAGATAAAGAGAGAGAGAACCAAGACAGAGAGAGAGAGAGAGAGAGAGAGAGAGAGAGTTGCGTAATCCCGCGGAAAATGCTTCGGACAATTGCGCGACGAACGCGCGATTCCGGCCGAAGGACGAGCGCCGCGCCGCGCCGCCTTTCACGACCGCGACGCCGAAGAAAACATCGATCGGACGCCGCCGTTGCTTTCAGAGACGCGGAGAGAACTTACTCTTTGCTTCACCTGTTAACCTGGTAGCGTTTCGTTCGCAGACGCCCGCGCAGCCGGCTGGAAATGAATGGAAATTCTCTACGCGCAGCCCCGGCCTTTCTTTGCCGCGTGCTCCTCCGCGCCGCGCGGTGGGGAAAAGTCGCCGATTCCGCGTGGAAATTCCTAGAACTTCTCGCAGAAATCAGACGGAGGGGTGTGGATGATTCTTATTTTTTAAATATTAAATCTTTACGCGTTATTTGCGAGGTCGCGGATCGTGCAGCAAAATAATCGTAACAGCAAAATAAAGAAAAAAGCATTTTAATCACTGTCCAGCAGACTGGTTCCTTTGTTACTTAAACAAAAATCAAGTCGTTCGGTCGAATTTTGAAGAAGTTCGTTCCGTTGCTTCGTGAAAATTAGATTAGTTTTGCGAGAGCAGATTTTGTTAAGTTTTCGTTGCAAAATTTGCTCGAACAGTGATAGAATTTATTCAAGCATTTTCCATGAAAGAGTCTCCGAAGATTGCAGAATTGCAAATTGTTTCGCACGTGATAGGTTTAGCGTTAAAAGTGTACGAATACTTTTGCGAGCCACTGTACATATCGAATTTGCGCCCGTCTCTGCGAGTTACCGCTTGCGAAATTTACCAACGAGTATTTTTCTCGAAGAACGGCCTACTCCGAAGGATCAATCGATACAGTAATGTCTCCCTAATTGACGCTCGGATTGTCCACAAAAATGGACAATTTGGGAAGAGGTGATACGATTGTTCGAGCCTTGCAGCTCGTTTTTATAGTTTTTGACGATCGATAACCATAAAAAACGAGCCACGAGGCTCGAACAATCGTATCTCCTCCTCCAAAATTGCCCATTTATCGACCGACGATAACTCCGCCGAAAATCACCGTAGGACGATGATTCTTTTTCTAAATTCAAGCTTGAAACCTTTACTTTAAGACGCTGTTTCTGGATTCTAAATTCGATACTCCCTCGCTGTCGCAACGCTTCAAATGCGAACTCGTGTTTGTCACATTGAAAATCTTGATCTTGCCAAGTTTGACGAAATGCACGAACTTTGTACAATTTTTTCCGGGGATGCCATTTACCGTGGGACGAAGTTCGATCCTTCTCCTTTCATTTGAAAAAAGAGGGACTTGGCTGCGATTTTTGTTCGCGAAGTTACAGAACTTTAAAGTAACCCTTGCAGTCTACGATGATTCTTCGCGGAGTTTATCTTTATAATATAGTAATGTCTCCCTAACTGACGCTCGGATTGTCCACAAAAATGGACAATTTGGGAAGAGAAAAATACTATTATCAGAGCCTTCTAGCTCGTTTTTATAGTTGCTGAGAATCGGTAATTATAAAAACGAGCCGCAAAGCTCGAACAATCGTATATCCTCCTCCTCCAAAATTGCCCATTTTTATGGACAATCTGAGCGTCAATTAGGGACACATTACTGTATAGCGTTTTACAATATGGCCGAGTATTCAGCCGTTGCTTGCAACGATTCGTTGGAGATCGATAATTCGTCAACTTTTCGCGTCGCCCGACACGGTTGTTCAGGAACACCGCCGTCGTTGTCGTCGTCGACGGCCGCGACGGATCGCGACGAATTGAAAATATCGAAAAAACGCAATCTCCCCCAAAGTATCCGGCTGCGCGAGACGGAACCCGACCGGTGTCCTCGGAATTGTCGCAAACAAGTTCGCCGTGGCGCGGTTTTTGCCGCTCGAGGGCGGGCTTCCATGCAAACCGCGTAAACTCGCCTCGTTGCGGGAGTTTCGAGATTTTTATGGTTCTCCGTTGCTCGGATGGAGGTCAGAGGGTGGACAGAGATAGAGCGTGTCGTCCTCGATGCCTCTATCTCGTCCCCGTCCCTGTTTTATTCCCGTTCGCTCGAGGATCCGCGGCATCTCGTCGGAACGACGCGATAAACGACGTCCGCGCGACGTCGCGACGGCATCGACCCGAAGTTTGCAGGTCCTCTCGGCTCGTATTTGCAATAATTGCCGATTAGTCACGGCACGTTTCCCGCGGCACGCCGAACACCGGGCGAAAATGACGAAGTTCGCCGGCAAAATCGTGGAACTTTTCACGGAAGCGAGACGACGAGATGATTTTGCTTTTAAATCGAGCTTTTTCGAAACGTTCTGGAATATGGGAAAATTGTCGTTGAATCGTCATCGAATTAGCATCGAGTTATATTCTTTAATTTTCCTCTGACAAGCCGATTTCATTCGCGACGAGTACACTCGTCGTGACACAGTTGATTGGTTAATTTCTGTCGCAATCGTCTCGGAAAATTTGTATTTTGCATAAATATCCGCGGTCTACTTATCAATTTAAGAATTTAACCCTGATATGAAATATCAGTCGCACGAATCGCATCGAAAGTTCAAAAAATCCCTGCATTCGTTCAGCAAGAATCAGTTTATTGTAAAATACCACCGCTTCTCCGTGACGAGTATACTCGTCGCGACGCAGCTAGCTTGTTAAGAAAACTTCGATCGATTTTGTCGTTCATGGCGTGAGTTGACGAGTCGATTAACCCTTTCGCTACGGGCGGATTTTCCGCCGCGGTACTTCTGCTGAACGGCGTGCTGCGACAAGACGCCGATCGTTGCGGAGAACCCGCCCGTAGCAAAAGGGTTAATCCAAATAAAGTTAAACAAAATTGAAAAAAATAAGGCATATCTGTTGAACCGTTGTTGAGAGAGAAATAAGGTGAATTATCTTTCTGCAGTAAGCACTGACTTTATTCGCTACAAACGATCGAACTTATGGAGGGCCACTATAGTGGCCCGTAGTACCTCGGTGGCATCTTATGGAAGGCCACTATAGTTGCTCGTAGTACCTCAGTGGCATTATATGGTAGGCCACTATAGTGGCCCGTAGTACTTCAGTGGCATCGTATGGAAGGCCACCATAGTGGCCCATAGTACCTCAATGGCATTATATGGAAGGCCACTATAGTGGCCCATAGTACCTCGGTGGCATTATATAGAAGGCCACAATAGTGGCCCGTAGTACCTCAGTGGCATTATATGGAAGGCCACTATAGTGGCCCGTAGTACTTCGGTGGCATCGTATGGAAGGCCACTATAGTGGCCCATAGTACCTCAATGGCATCATATGGAAGGCCACTATAGTGGCCCATAGTACCTCGGTGGCATTATATGGAAGGCCACTATAGTGGCCCGTAGTACCTCAGTGACATCTTATGGAGGGCCACTATAGTGGCCCGTAGTACCTCGGTGGCATTATATGGAAGGCCACAATAGTGGCCCGTAGTACCTCAGTGGCATTATATGGAAGGCCACTATAGTGGCCCGTGGTACCTCAGTGGCATTACATGGAAGGCCACTATAGTGGTCCGTAGTACCTCGGTGGCACCTTATGGTAGGCCACTATAGTGGCCCGTAGTATCGAAAATTAAAAGAGTTTCATCTGTGCAGGTGCTCGTGAATTTCTCGGAGGACATAGACGCGGAGATGGACGGCTCGATGTACAGCCAGGACAGCGTGAACAACGTCTTGAACAGCTACTCCACCGCGGACACCATACGCATGGACACTTTTTAACCGATATCGTTTGCTCGTTCGAGCCCGCCGTCGATCGATTGCCGTCGAATTTTCGTGTTTTAAAATGGCATTTTAAAACAACGCCACGTACAACATCGTGATCCGTCGTCGTTTTCACGCGAATATCGGTGCGGCCTCTGTGATAGCTTCGTTTCCAGGGCTTAAACCACTTACCGATGGATCAATTCTTATCTTAAGTATTAGCGTAACGATGAGCAAGTGCAAGAAAATGAGAGCAACGAAACGAAAGAGAGAGATTTTCGAGTGTACGCGACGGTTTTAATCCAAATTGTGACATTTCGTCTTTTGACGCTGGAATTACCGAACCGATTTCTGTTTCCTTCTTTCGTTTCGAAATTATAGAAACGTTCGCAATTTTTTTACTAGCTTCTTTACCGATATTATAACAGGTAAACATTATAACAGAAATCGTAGGAAGTTTGAAGAAAATCAATCTTGCCATTGTGATAAAGCAATGTAAGTCAGTCGCGTCGTTCTAGCGTTAAATTGAAATAACAAGCGTTTTATAGTTAAACTTTAGGAGCGCGATCTCTGCGAGAAGTGTTCGAACTTCGTAAACTCGACGCGGTGTTTATGGTAAAATGTGCGAGGAAATTGTCGAGGTGTTACGGATGGCAGAATTTCGAGGACCAGCGAGGAGAAGATTTTATTAATTCGATCGCGTGAAAGTGAATGGAAGAAAGACTTCGGTTGAACTGTGCGCAAGACTTCGCTGGTTCCGAGCTGCAATCGTGTACGCTACAATTTGTTCGGTTAGTTGTATAGTCGGTAATTTTAATTTACAAGTTATGTTTAATCTGCACAGGATAGATGCGAAAACGGTGTCGCTTTTGTAAGAAGAATAGCCGACGCCCGTTCCTGTCTACGTGTATACAGTGGTCCCAAAAAGTATTTTATAACTTCGTAAGAAACAATCGTGCAACAACGAGCCTGGGATCGTTTCGAAGCTTGAACCCTTTGCTATCGCGATCCGTCGTTAATTTCGTCCGAAGAAATTCGAGACTTCCTAGAAATCAGAGGCTCCACGATTCGTATGGTTTTTTTGCGAAAAAATCGCGTCGTCGGTTTCCCGCCTGCTACGCAGTGCAAACGCGGTTGCGAAAAGAATCGTGAACGGATTGCGAAAGCGGAGGCTTCGGGCTTCGAAACGAGCCCGGGCTGGTCGCCGTGGGACACGTTTCGCGAGAATTATAACAGCTTCAATATCGAATTCCCCGAAAATCGACAAAAGCGTTCGAGTACTTTTCGGAGCCGCTGCGTTTCGCGAGCGGAATTTCGCGAGGTTTCGCCCCCCCCCCCTCCCCCGAGCCCCTGTCGTTAAAACTTTAACACCGAACAACTTTTTCTACGGTTTTGTCGGCGGATAAAAGTTGGGGAGAGCAGCGTCCGTCGCATGGTTTTTTTTTCTCTCTCTCTCTCTCTCTTTTTAGCGACGTTTGACTTCGCACGCGAAACGAATTGCCGTCCGGAGCGAGCGGCGCGATGTATGAATCGTTCGATCGTTAATCGATACGCCGCACACGGCGCACTCTAGTATTATTATTTAGAATTTTAATTAAGGGTCGCGGGAGAACGGGAGAGAGCGGGCCGGGTTGTAATCTCAGGATGCGACTGCTCGTTTCCCGGCTCGACACGCGTTGCTCTGATAAGAGGCCGTTCCGCGGACGATAAACCCGAGGTTCGGCTCGGATCGGCTCGGATCGGCCCTGCTCGGCATCACTTGGCTCGGCTTGGCTCGGCTCTGCTCGACTCACTTCGGTCCGACTCGCTCCGGCTCGGCTCGTCCTGACTCAGCTCGCTCTGGCTCGGCTCGGCTCGGCTCAGCTCGGCCCGGCCCGGCTCGCCCTGACTCAGCTCGCTCTGACTCAGTTCGGTCCGACTCGGCTCGCTCCGGCTCAGCTCGGCTCGACTCGGCTCGCCCCGGCTCAGCTCGGTCCGACTCGGCTCGCCTCGGCTCAGTTCGGTCCGGCTCGGTTCGACCCGTCTCGGCCCGGTTCGACTCGCGTTTCCAGAGGAGCAAACCGTATCGGCCGGCCGCGGCCGTTCGAAAATTTCCACCGTGGCCCACTGATAACGTGCTCCACTTATCAGGGACGCGTGTCGCTTCGAATGCATCGATTACCACGCTATCGTCGGGAAGGGTATTAATACTTTTCTAAGAATTTACTTTTACAAATCTTGTTATACATATGTTTGATAGATTTTGAAATCCCTTGAAATCCTAAACATCCTCGTTGTATACTTTTCACCGAAATCTTATCGTCAGTTTTGAAAATATTAAATATTTTTTAAGAAGTGGATTTTTTCGAACTTCGCCGGCTTTCTCCCGCTAGACGTGTAAGTAAAGCTCGATCTGTGAACCGTGTAATAGTGTGTTAACTCTCTGGCTGTAAGGACAAACGCCGCACATTGGGAATATTCGGTATTTCACACAACGGTGAAAAATCTGTAAAGTAATATTTCGTTTTTCTTTAATAAAGTTGAAGTATTCTTCATCGCTTGGACAACATTAGCTACGTTATTCGCATTAATTGATGTTGAATTATCTGGCACCGAGTCCAATTACACAGCAATTAATGTAATTTATTATGAATTAATTAAATATTATAGTTATAAATATACAACAACAATTATAATATATTATAATTAATATATATAATATTATATAATATAATATATATAATATTAATAATATAACAATAATATTAATTAATTATAATTATATAGCTTATTAAAGCTGTCCGAATACATTTCTCCGTCACTGTAAATTCTCTTTGATCTCGCGAACCCGTCAGTGTAATAACGGTTTTACGTTTCGCGATATGAAACGCCGGGTAATTAATAATTATTTTCTTATGAGATATGTAATCATCGAGCAATGAATTTTACGGCGACCAAGAATCCGGATGGAAACGCTGAAAACGTTTCCAGCGTTGTGTACAGCCACGAATTTTCAATTCGGATTGATTAACGTTGAAGGTTCTACAGATCATTGTTATAATTGTTGGCGCGAGCGCGCGAATGAAATTTAATCACAGTCCGGAACGAATTCGAATCGCATTGTCGATGGTTCCAACACACATGTCGGCGACCAAATGTCGTTATATTTCTACGATAATAATTGCGATTCATAATTTTCATCGCATTAATAACATATTAGGTTTCTTTGCAATCGACCGGGCTACCGATAAATGAGTTTCCGCTCGAATAAATACAGGCTCCGTTAACGGGGAGTCCTGTGTTTCAATCGCGATTTGCAAACATCAACCGGTAAAATCTGAATCGAACCGGGTCGCCGTGATACGAGCAAAAAATTTTCTCCGACGAATAAAAATCGGAAATCACGTTAATCGACGACCGACACGGCCGATAACGCCGGCTCAATGAGAAACTGTACGGAAAGTATCGAGCTTCAGTTATCGAAATAGCTGACAACAGGTGCGATAAGGTGTCCATTAAGGAAACTGTTATCGTCCGTCGAAGTTGCTAATTAATTATACAACTTTTGCTAACTCGCGTCGGCTCGATGCGGCGGCGCCCGGAACAACTTGTTTACGGATGATTCTCTCCGGTAAATTAGTCCCGCGGTATTCAGATAGCGCGCGGCGAGATTCAAAAAATCGTGCGAACGTGGATCGATATCTGCGCAATCGGTGTTGCATCATTCGAGACCGGCGATCTCGATGCCGCACGGAAAATCGAGCGAGCGTCGTGCGCTGCGAAAAAATTCTCGAGTCGCGATAGCCGTTGATTACGACGAGTCCTTATCAGGGGCGCGTCAATGGCACAATTCATCCGGAAACGTCGACGTGCACGCCAGGCACCCCGGCTCTGACCCTGGGACCGAGTATCGATCTGAATAAATTAAATAATTTGCTCGAAGTAAGTGGAAACGATCCGGGTTATCTTTGGGTGGATCGCTCAACCGGTCGAATTCTCGGCGGAAGGTTACTTGGTCAGGCGAGAACAGAAATTGCGCACTGTTGAGCGAAACGCTTTTATTTCTTGGACATCGTTGATCGAAATTTTCTACCACGGATTCGCGAAGTCTTTCACCCTTTAGAGACAGAACCCTTTGGATTTCTAAATCTAAAATAGCTTTTCCGAACTTCGGTACAGTAAATCCACCCTAATTGACCCTCAGCTCGTACACGAGAAAGGGCAATTAGGGAAGGGGAGGTATGGTTATTTATTTCTTATTTTATGTATATTATATATTTTATTTTATATTATAATATATTATAATATATATAATATAATTTATATTATATTATTATATATATATATAATATAATTTATATTATATTATTATATTATTTTATATATTACATATTTTATTTTTTTATTATATATATTTCTTTATTTTTACCGATTGTCAACAACTATAAAAACTACACGCAAGACTCGGATATTCGATAATCGATATTTTCGATTCCAAGCCGAGGGTCAATTAGGGAGAATTTAGTGTATCTCTATTTTCTGTGATTTTTAATCTAATAAATGAGTAAATCAATGCATTTTACCCGTTTAGAGAAATATAACAAATCATCGTGATATCGAATCGAGTCCTTTTTCGCCACCCTTGTAAAATGAGATTTATTTGAAAAGCGAAATTACTTTCCGTAGAATCCAATATGATAGGAAACGTTCTGTTGACGGAGCCTGAGATAGAGCGGCACGGGGATCTTATCATTCGATACGAAACGAGAAAAGATTTTAATTCGCGGCAGTAAAACGCGAAAGTGGTGCAAATAGAAACACGAGTGGTACAAGGAAAATTGGTTGAAAAATTACGATAAAGATAGATAGATAGATAGATAGATAGATAAATGTAGAAACTTCGGCCGATAGTTCCCGTCTCGGTGATCATTTCAGCTTGGACTTTTATTTCTTTTTAACAGTCTTTTCGCAACGACTTTCCAATCGACTTTAATTTCGATCACCTTCACAGTTTTCAATCGGAGGAAACTTCGATCCAGTTGGAGTATAAGACCAGACAACGTATATTCAGTTACGATGACACAGTCGCTTCTCGATTCGAAATTGTTAACGATGTTACATTAGCGATGTTACACCGCCAGGTTATTTTTTAATCAACGACCAGAAGAAGACGAAAATATTGTCGGAGTCGCTTTTACACTTTTCTCGGTGTTAAAACCTATGCGCGATAACTACGGACTGCTGGTTTTTCACGCATTCGCAGCAAAAATGGACGAACGAGACGGGAGCCCCCGAAAATAATGTCCGCAATGCTAAACGTCGTCGCCGGCAAACATAAATTCCGTGTTAATCTTCGGGCCGTGCATCCGCGGCAGGAATTCGAAATCAAAGGCCGCGCCGTCGTTTCGCGCCGGCCCGATTCTTTATTAATCAGATAGCCGTTAGGGTCGTCCCGGCGAGCACGGAGGAAGCCCAAAGCTTTGGCTCGAATTAGCGAGCATGCTAAGGAGCGCTCCGCGGCGAATTGGCTACGTGACGGGACTATCATGGCGTCCGATTCGGCCCGGGGGTTGAAAAGAGCCACCGAAGGGGCTGGAGCAACGGAAGAGACAGGGATTAAGTTCCGTCGATACAGCGGGACACGTTATTACCTGGCCGGGAAGGACGGCGCGGCTCGCAAGAAGAATAGGGAATTAGGCTGCCGGATCCTGAATTAATCTGAACGAAGGGAGACCGAGCGCGAGATTTAAATGGGAACGCGAGGGAGGGGGGGGGGCGATTTGTCGTCGGAGGCGACGCCTCCTTAATCGGTATATCGACTGCTCGACCGCGGCCCTGACAAATTGTACATTTTCTCGAACAATTGCGGCGAACAGAGGGTAAATCGAATTACAGTTATTCTTTCGGCGAGCTCGATGCGGTGCGAATTTAATATATACAGTAATGTCCCTCTAATTGACGCTCAGATTGCGCACAAAAATGGACAATTTGGGAAAAGGAGATACGATTATTTATAGCATTTTAATAATTGTTGACCAGCTGGTAACTATAAAAACGAGCTGCAAGGCTCGAATAACCGTATCTACTCTTCTCAAATTGTCCATTTTTGTGCACAATTTGAGCGTCAGTTAGGGAGACATTACTGTACACTGCTCGAGAAGATTATAACGTAGAGAAATTTTCGATAAAAAGATCGGTCAACTTCGACCGACTATAACTCCGCCGAAAATCATCGTAGGACGATGATTCTTTTTCTAAATCGAAGCTTGAAACCTTTACTTTAAGACGCTGTTTCTAGATTCTAAATTCGATACTCCCTCGCCGTTGCAACCCTTCAAATGCGAACTTATGTTTGTCACATTAAAAATCTTGATCTTGCCAAGTTTGACGAAATGCACGAACTTTGTACAATTTTTTCCGGAGATGCCATTTACCGTGGAACGAAGTTCGATCCTTCTCCTTTCATTTGAAACAAGAGAAACTTGGCTGCGATTTTTTTTCGCGAAGTTACAGGACTTTAAAGTAACCCTTGCAGTCTACGATGATTCCTCACGGAGTTTATCTTTATAATATAGTAATGTCTCCCTTACTGACGCCCGGATTGTCCACAAAAATGGACAACTTGGGAAGAGAAGATACGATTATTACAGCCGTCTAGCTCGTTTTTATAGCTGCTGAGAATTGGTAATTATAAAAACAAGCTGCAAAGCTCGAACAATCGTATCTCCTCCTCCAAAATTGTCCATTTATCGTCCGACGATAACTCCGCCGAAAATCATTGTAGGACGATGATTCTTTTTCTAAATCGAAGCTTGAAACCTTTACTTTAAGACGCTGTTTCTGGATTCTAAATTCGATACTCCCTCGCCGTTCAACCCTTCAAATGCGAACTCGTGTTTGTCACATTGAAAATCTTGATCTTGCCAAGTTTGACGAAATGCACGAACTTTGTACAATTTTTTCCGGAGATGCCGTTTACCGTGGAACGAAGTTCGATCCTTCTCCTTTCATTTGAAAAAAGAGAAACTTGGCTGCGATTTTTGTTCGCGAAGTTACAGAACTTTAAAGTAACCCTTGCAGTCTACGATGATTCCTCGCGGAGTTTATCTTTATGACATAGTAATGTCTCCCTAACTGACGCTCGGATTGTCTACAAAAATGGACAACTTGGGAAGAGAAAAATACGATTATTAGAGCCTTCTAGCTCGTTTTTTATAGTCGTTGACACTTCGTAACTATAAAAATGAATCGCGAGACTCGAATAATCGTATCCCCTCTTTCCCAAATTGTCCATTTTTGTGGATAATCCGAGCGTCAATTAGGGAGACATTATTGTATATTTTTCTTCTTCCCAAGATTTCTTTCCCTTTCAATGCGAGACCATGTTTGTCCCATTGAAAATTGCCAAGTTCGACTAAATGCACGAACTTCCTACGATCTCTTTCGAAGATGCCGTTCGCAGCCGAAAGAAGTTCGATTCTTTCTCTTTTCATTTAAAATAATGTAAACGCGGCTGCGATTGCAACCACGATCCCTTTATCTGACGTTTCCGAGGAACGTCAAATATAACCGTGTGCGGCCGATTGCAGAAGCAACGAATGCGACGGGAGATTTCGCGGCTCGAAAGCGGCTCTGTGACAGTTCTTCGGATTTTCGTACGATTTCGTGGACGGAGCAATCGATCGATAATCGCGAGATGGAATCGCGGATGTATCCGACGGGGGGCAGCCAGGACTCGCGTCGTTTCTGATTGACCGTGCACAGCCAAGTGTAATCTCTGCGGATCGCGGCGAAGTCCCGGTGGACCGTGCCAGTTCAAAGTATACGTCGTCCACCTTTGATCGATTACCGATTCCATCGATCCCTTTGTTCCTCGTTCCACCGCGTCCGATACCGTGTCGCTACCGCTTCGGATATGCCATTGGTTCATTTACGGTTCGACCTGGTTCGTTTTTGCTGCGGAAAACGATCACACGACTGGGAAAAGAACGCGTGTGCACCGCTTGTTTAATTTACGATTTCGATCAGCTTTCCATCGACGTTGATATTTCTGTTAGATTTTGCATAGATCGCAATTTTGAATACGAAATTTTATCGTACCCGGAAGTAGCGCTCGATAAATGAGCCGTTTATTTTGAAAGTGGCGTAAGTCACTTTACCGTAATGAAAAGCGGTGATTTTTTAGTGTTTATACTGAGGGCTCAGAAAAACTAAACTGAAAAGTATCGACTGTCCCCTTGACTGACTCGGGTCTCTTATTTATATTACGTCCCCCAAAAAGGCCACGCCTGTTTTGGGGGACTCGCTGTCTTCTTTTACCCCCGTTTAGTTTGGCGGGGGAGACAGCCATCGATGAACCCTCGCTGTAGGGGCGCGCTGGCCGTTCGGCCAGGTAGCGGTACGCGGCCGGCGGCTTTCTCCGCGACCAGGCATGCAGTACATCTGGCAGTGATAAAAAATAAAGAGACAAAGGAATTTCCGGTTCTTGCAAACGTCAAGGACGTTTTCTCTCCGTCGACCCCTTGACATCTGCAAGCGGACAGTTTTATGGTTATTACGGTCGCCGACCGTGTGCCGCTACAATACGAAATGATTTATACTGAGAAAAATATCAGTATGCTGAGATAACGAATACAAGTAAATCTTCTCGAAAGTTAGCATCCATATTTTGAAACGTGTTAAAACGCAAACCCTTAAATATATCGACTTCGAAACAAAGTGACTTATGCCACTTTCAAAATAAACGGCTCAAATCTGTATTTGCAAGGAGAAGGAGTTGTCGGAATTTCGTAAAATTTAGGTTCGTAGATCGATTAATACCGGAACTTCTAACAGAATTACCTTGAAATTATGTGTCGAACAAATGGACAAATATTTATTTTCCTGAAGATGATTCGCCGTTCGAGGAACAAGCGATCGGTAGACCGCGCGGATTTTACGTGTTAACGGCAAAAGTGAGTAGGTCAAATACATTATTACTCGCCCGTTACAATTATTAAAAGGGAAAAAACATTTTCTCGCCTCTTAAAACAAACTTCGACAATTTTTATTTCGCACGAAGATCCGCAGTCCAGCGAACGGAACTTTCGTCGACGATGTTTCGAAGGTGAGAAAGTAGCAGTCGCAAAGGAAATTGTTTGTGTTGGGATTATGGAATGAAAATGAATATGATTCTAATACTTTGCTTAAAAGGACTTTATTTATTCTCTTTAATGAGAGAAGGTATATGAGCGAAACCGATCGAGCGATCAAACTCTACTAACTGTCCGGTAAGAAGAAACGCTTCTTTTATACCCTTTTTGGGTTCGTCGTGTCCACCAATCAGAGACGTTTTATTTGTCGCGTCTTACATTGTATACGTGACGGTTAGGGCACGAAGTACATCAAAAGGTACCGGCGATGATGTATCGCGGCATCTAATATATACAGATTACGTCACCGTCGCTGCCCGCTGACGGAGCCGGCGAAATGTAAAACGATATCTTAACTGAAGATATCTTACTAAGTAAACTATAGATTAATTTTTGTTCGAGGCTAAAATTTCAACAGTTTGTTTGTTTGTTTTTTTATGAAATCGAACAGTTTGACCGGGAGCCTGGTCCGAGCCAATTCCGACGAATTTCCGGCGGCAATAATTAAACTCGAATTGCTAGGCGCCGCCGATCGGCCGGCAACAATCGTCATGTTAAATAACGCGCGGGCCCCCCGAAATGCATTATCTATTATGAACAGTCGTTATTAATAATTCAATATATATCGATAATTCGTGCGAGGACGCCGATTGTTCGACGCCGGTGGAAATAAAACGGTCCGCGGGCGCGACGGCCATTCCGCGTCGCTGACCCCGTTCTAATCACGGCCGCTAATGAATTGCTAAATAATCGCGGCGCATCGAGCATCGCGGCGCTCGCACGTTATTGCGAAATTTCGGGGCACAGGACTTCGCCGACATTTAAATCACTGATACCGGGGGCGTGTTGCTATCTCGATGCAACGACGGACCCCGCTGCGACCGAGCCGACACGAACAGTCGCCAGGTACAGTAACGTCTCCACAATTGTCGCCCAAATTGTGCACTATAATAGACAATTTGGGAAGAGGAGACGCGATTATTCGAGCCTTGCGGTTCGTTTTTTATAATTACCGATTGTCAAGGTTGTGTCAAGGTTATGTCTTTGACATTGACCTTTGACCTTGACATAACCTTGATATAACCTTGACATAACCTTGACATAACTGTAAAAACGAGCTGCAAGGCTCCAATAATATTGGGTTGGCAACTAAGTAATTGCCGATTTCAGTTACAGATGTCTCTCACTCCCATTTTTATGATATCCGTAAATGTTATATTATACAATTATTATTATTATTATTATTATATTATTTTTTATTATCCGTGAATGTTAGCAACTGGACAAATTGAATGCAGCGGTCAAGGAAAAGCGACCAGAATTGGTCGATCGTAAAGGTGTCATTTTCCAGCAGGACAATGCTAGGCCGCACACGTTTTTGTCCACTCGGCAAAAATTCATGGATATTGGTTGGGAATTGATGTTACACCCACCATATAGCTCTGATCTTGCGCCATCGGATTACCATTTATTTCGATCCCTGGACAACTCCCTTCGTGGTAAAACTTTTAACGACGATTACGCGTTGTAAAATCTCATTTAACTCAGTTTTTGGCCGAAAAGGATCAGACTTTCTACGAGCGTGGAATTTTCAAGTTGTCAGAGAGATGGCAAAAGGTCATCGAACGAAATGGAAAATACATTACAGATTGAACTTCGTTCCAAGTAAAAAAAAAATATTTTATTTCATTGAACAAATCGGCAATTACTTAGTTGTCAACCCAATAGTATCTCCTCTTCCCAAATTGTCCATCTTTGTGGACAATCTGAGCGTCGATTAGGGAGACATTGCTTCAGAATATGTTGCGTTAACAATTGTGTTAACACAAACCAGTCAAAGCGACCGGTTTCCGATTTTTGCTTCTATAATTGCTGATACTATGAAAATGATTTTGTTAGCAATTTTTGTACGAACTTCTTCACTGAAGCATTTATTATAATAATAAAAATTGTAGGAAGTTTAAATCAATCCAATCTCGTCATTGTTACGAAACAATATCGGTTCTAGCGTTAAACGCTAAATCCACAAAGTATAGCGTACTCTGGTTACTTTTAGATACAATAATTATCATGTGTTTATTTTGCAGCGAAAAATATGGGCGCGGAATTAAATGTCGGATGAAAAGAAATCTGATGGACGATCAACGATAATTATTAATAATATAATAGTATTACTGTAATTATTAATATATTAATTGTACGATAACGTTAATTTATAATAATTTATAACAAGTGACTTGATTAACGATTAACGATTATAACTCGTCAGTTATAACGAACAGATTATAACTAATTTATAATAATTTATAACAAGTGAATTGATTAACGATTAACGATTACAACTCGTCAGTTGTTATAAATTATTCACAATAAATAACGAGTACCAATAAATCGATGACGCGACGCGATCGTTCTTTTTAAATCCATGCTCGAGAATATTTTCGAAACTTCGTTCGACGAATTTCTACGATTTCGTGTCCTCTCGCTCGCGCTCGCGTTTCTCGTTTATACATATATCCGTAGATCCCGTAATTCCCGTGGCCGCCTTGTTCCACATGCACCGGGGCCAGCTTCGATCAAACTGGATCCCTTAATCTTTCAACTTCGCCGAGCCATTAACGGCCGCACAGTTTCAAACTAGTCCGCGGAATAGACAAATTATCCGCGTTCTTAACGACGCCGGACAGAATGATGGATCGATGATCGGCGTCGCTTGACTACGCGCCGCTTGACTACGTGTCGTAACGATATCAATTTGCCATCAATTTACACGTAATCGATGCAAGGGATGACGGGTAAGGCGCCGCGGTGACGGGAAACGTCCGCCGGAATAGATCTCGCGAAGTTTCCGCGTCGCGTAAAATTGCCCGCGCGAGAAATATGTATGCACGTATGTACGTAATGCATTTCGCTCGTTTATTTCGCGCAAAGTGTGTATATACTCGCCGAATGGATTCGACGATCACCGAGACATCCTCCGCGATCGACAAATCGACAAATCTTCGACAATCTTCTTTTCGCCGGTTCATTTCGGTGACGCTTACTCATTTACAGTCGTCTCGGAAAACACGTTAACGCCTTTTTAACGCATTTTAAGGTGCAAAAACTACCTGCTTTTGCTTGAAATCCGTGGAAAACTGCGATCTTCGCGATCTCTAACAATACACTTGCGGAGCACAAAAAACAGCTGTTTTGTATTAGTTTATAAAACGTTTATAGAAGACGTTTACCCTGATTTTTAGCAAGTGTCATAGCAACATTCGCCGCAAGTAACATGTAAATTGAATAAATAACTCATAAATGTATCTTTGCGATATAAACGATCGTAAATTAAAGAATTAGTAACCCGCCATTTTGTCGGGTACCGTGAATCTAGTGTTAATCGATTACAGCTCGTGCCCAGATCAAGCGATTTCGATCTACAAAGGGCATTCTTTAAATTTTCATTATGGGCTCGGATAAATAAAAGTTTAAAAATTATTTTTTAACACCTGCATCTATGCACCCTACCTCGATATCGGGCGATCCAGCGAATACAGAAATGTCTCCCTTACTGACGCTCAGATTGCGCACAAAAATGGACAATTTGGGAAAAGGAGATACGATTATTTATAGCATTTTAATAATTGTTGACCATCTGGTAACTATAAAAACGAGCTGCAAGCCTCGAATAACCGTATTTACTCTTCTCAAATTGTCCATTTTTGTGCACAATTTGAGCGTCAGTTAGGGAGACATTACTGTATACTGCTCGAGAAGATTATAACGTAGAGAAATTTTAGATAAAAAGATCGGTCAACTTCGACCGACTATAACTCCGCCGAAAATCATCGTAGAACGATGATTCTTTTTCTAAATTAAAGCTTGAAAGCTTTACTTTAAGACGCTGTTTCTGGATTCTAAATTCGATACTCCCTTGCTGTTGCAACCCTTCAAATGCCAACTCATGTTTGTCACATTGAAAATCTTGATCTTGCCAAGTTTGACGAAACGCACGAACTTTGTACAATTTTTTCCGGAGATGCCATTTACCGTGGAACGAAGTTCGATCCTTCTCCTTTCATTTGAAAAAAGAGAAACTTGGCTGCGATTTTTGTTCGCGAAGTTACAGAACTTTAAAGTAACCCTTGCAGTCTACGATGATTCCTCGCGGAGTTTATCTTTATGATATAGTAATGTCTCCCTAACTGACGCTCGGATTGTCAACAAAAATGGACAATTTGGGAAGAGAAAATACGATTATTAGAGCCTTGTTTTTTATAGTTGTTGACACTTCGTAACTATAAAAATGAATCGCGAGACTCGAATAATCGTATCTCCTCTTCCCAAATTGTCCATTTTTGTGGACAATCCGAGCATCAATTAGAGAGACATTCCCGTAGCAGGATATTTTAAAGGCGAATCGCGACGGGGTAAAAGACTTGTCGCGGCGTTTCGAATGACCTATCGCCGGGGATATTCGGCCGTGGCGGGTGGTCGACCTCTCGGGTCGGTCCATTTTGTTAAAATTCTGCGGGTGCCGAGTTCAGAGTTATCGCTAGCGTTATCCCACGGCAGGAAGGACACCGGCCTGAATGCAAGCAAGCCCCGCTCGCGAAACTTGGGAACAACTGTTGTCATTCGCAGATGCGCGCAGCGGCGCGGCGACGACGCCGCCAACGACGACGACGACGATAACGACGACGTTCTTGGAATACACATTTCTGCTTTGGCTTGAACGGGAACGCGAGAAACCAGGCTGCGTGCTGCGTTGGCAGCCAGCTCTGCCTCGAAGCCAGCTGCACGGCTGCACCAGGCTTTTTAACCATGGAACGGTCGCGTGGGGTGTTTCGCGCCCTCAAGATTCTCCGCGAACGAGAGAAGATCTGCGGCAACCTCGAGGATCCTAGGCGCGCAATTCGTCGCCGTTAAAACGAATGCACCTTGAGGAACGATTTGCTCGGGCCTCGTTTGACCCTCGGCAACGTCTGCGCGGCCGATCGATCAATAAGCGTCCTTTGACGGAGCAAACGTCGGGGACGCGAACGTTGATCAAGGGGGCTAATCGAGGGACCATTTATCCCAATAAGGTGGCCGCGGGAGCCGTTCGATCCTGCCGGCGACAGACTTCTTCGGATCGAGCGTTTTCACCGTCCTCGATGATTTCCGATCACCTCCGACGACGTCTCCCCCGTTGTTGCTCCGACGTCGAGAAGTCGTTAAGGGCTCCGTGTCGCGGAGCAGGAGGACACCGTTCCGCCGGACGCGGCCGCTCTATCAACGTTTCTCGAGCACCGTCTCGAAGATATCCCTCTTCATCCGGCCGGGGCAAGTTCGACGGACCCGAGAGGGTTAATCTCCCAAGGGTTGTTCCGCACGGGTCGTTGGCCCGCGCGGAAACGGCGCGGCGAGACGGACTCCGGAATCCCTCGATCCGCCAGTCGAGATCCCGCTCGTCCTCGAGATCCTCGGGACATTGGATTCGCGGACATTGGTTCTCGCGGCGGCCATGCGGCGCGCTCTAATTCGTGGTACACGGGCAACTTTTCGACGCGATCGAATTGATTCGGACGAAACGCCGGAAAACAATGACCGGGCGCGGGACTGGGCTGCGTCATGCGGCGGTTTATCGATTCTTCAGAAATCGTTTCGTGACCGTTCGAAAATCTATGCACGGCTGTGAACGCAGAAATAATCGCGCGATTTGCATGGTATATTTAATAATAATAATTATTATTATTTATGTAGTCGCGTGGGTAAGGGTAGAAAAATCCTTCGTTATGGAAGATCGTACGAGAGTGCGGATAAACAGAAAATACGTCGCCAGATATAATACGATCCAGGCTCTCGACATTCCTGGCTTGAATCTCTCGCGAAAACATAGATATTTCCCGGATCGGTCGGATCTCGCGATCGTTATCTCGGGGCCCGCGACATTTCGCGCGCGGTTCGTCAGCCGGCCGAAAAATGACCTCGGCAATTACGTCCAAGGGGGCGCCGAGGGTGCGCCGAAAATGTTCCGCGCGCAGCCGGGAAACTTCTCCGGCAACGAGGCAAACCCGTATTTCCGTGGAACGAGGCGCGCGGCGCTGGCAAAGTCGAACGGGAATCTACGAGAAGCAAGGGTGGCCGAATAAATTCGGCCGGTTTCAATTTCCGATAGTAATGGCAGCGTCGTCGTTGCCGCTGCCACCCTCCGGCCGGCGGCCGCCCCTAACGCGAGGAGCCCCGAGCCGCGTTTATTCTCGTTTCGTTCCGTATGAATTATTCGTACGGACCAGCGATTTCGCCGCCATAATTTTCGTTCGGTTTCTGGTCGCAGCGCAGCGCCGCGCCGCTCTCGTGCACACACGATTCCGATTCCCGACACCACCCCCGTCGCCTGTTCTCCCTCGCAGAGCCTCGAATTCGATGAAATTACTCTTAATTAAGGCCGGGGCCTCCTCGTTCGCCCAGACCGGTGACGAATTTCCGCTCGGCCGCAAGGAGAATAGGCTCCGATCTACGAAAAACTCCATTTTCTCGACCGGTCGGGATCGATCCTCGTGGACGAATATCGGCATTCCTGGCCATTCAACGGTCCAAATTAACGAGGCCACTTTCGTTTATTTCAACGACGGTCGCGATAATACGACGAAGAATTTTACGCGGCAACATTTTGTTGTAACATTTGGTACACGGGGTGGACCACGTGGCGGGATCGGCTTGATTTATTCTGCGGCTCGATCGGACATTTTTTCAAATAAGATAACGTGGTTTAAAGGAGACGCGGTTTAAATCTTCTTCACGCCACTTTTTTTCCTGAGTCGTCAAGGATTTTTATGGGTAAAGCTACAATTTCGTTTTTAGATTCGGTAAAAACTGTATGTTATGATGCTCGCCGAATTCGTCTCAGCGTCTCCTAAAAGATGGGTACTAAAAAATTGTAGGTAACTTATGAAAGATGACCTTGAAGGTGTCCTTGAAGGTGACCCTGAAGGTGTCCTTGAAGGTGACCCTGAAGGTGAACTTGATAACTCCGGAGGGAAAAAGGATTGGCCAAAAATTTGGCCCAATCGTCTTAAAGCTCTCCTTAAATGTTACTTTAGCTCGACAAATTTCCAATCGAACCACGAAATAAATTAAGCCGATCACGCTTTGTGGTCCACCCTGTACAGTAATGTCTCTCTAATTGACGCTCGGATTGTCGACAAAAATGGACAGAATCAACAACTATAAAAACGAGCCGCAAGGTTCCTCGATTAATCGTATCTCCTCTCCCCAAATTATCCATTTTAGTGGACAATCTGAGCGTCAGTAAGGGAGACATTACTGTATTCACAAAAATGGACAATTTAGGAAGAGGAGATACGATTATTCGATCCTTGCGGTTTATCTTTATAGTTATAAATTGTCCATAATTATAAAAACGAGCCGTAAAGCTCGAATAATCGTATTTCCTCTTTCCCAAATTATCCATTTCAGTGGACAATCTGAGCGTCAGTAAGGGAGACATTACTGTATTCACAAAAATGGACAATTTAGGAAGAGGAGATACGATTATTCGATCCTTGCAGTTCATTTTTATGGTTACGATTTGTCAATAACTATAAAAATGAGCCGCAAAGCTCGAATAATCGTGTCTCCTCTCCCCAAATTATCCATTTTAGTGGACAATCTGAGCGTCGGTAAGGGAGACATTGCTGTAGATCTTTGCACGATGCATCACTAAAATTCAAATATCTTCTAAACGACGAGGTATAATAATCGACTGGTATAATAAAAAAAAACATATGTTTCCATTTGAAAAAAATAACCGCTCAACCAGCGGTTAAGAATCCACGCTGTAAACCAGCAGCTGCAGCAGCAGCCCTGTTTCGTGCCCGGTTCGCTAAGAAACCGGTCGGAGGGAATCCACGTAAACGGTATCGCGTGATTAGGGCACGTCTTCCGGGCTCCCGTCCGACGGAATATCGTGCAGTGTCGTCGGTTTCCGTCGGAATCCGCGGAGAGCAATTGAATCGGGCTGGCCGGGATGGTCGCGTCCGACTGATAGGGGAGGATCGTCTAATTAGATCAATCCCGGGGAATGTGTCTCGAGGTGGCTTCAACGCGTACGCTCGGCTATCCATCACTCCGCTCTTGAATAGATCGCCGAGCCGAGCAGAGCCGAGCCGCGCAGAGCCGCGCAGAGCTCGCCGAGCCGGCCGTCTAATTCAATCCCTCTTTAACGAATCCTGCCTGAACTATAACGATCCATTTTAATCGCCGCCTCCCTTCCGCCTCCTCCCTCACGATTCATCGGATCTCGATCGCATGACTTGGCAAGGCTGCTCGAAAACCGACCGCGTCCCGACGGCTCTCCGACTGCACCGGGTGTCTCCGGGAAACCGGTTCGATCCGCTCGCGGCCAGGCGACGCGACTCGCGTCTAATTTCGACCTGGCGCACCTTGTCAGAATCCGCTCGGATCGGAGCGGACACGTGGACCGTCGACGATCTAGCGACGCGACGCGTCCTCGCAATTTTTCGCTGCGTATCGCAACTCGACGTTGTCCGTCGCTGGCTTCACGATGCCCGAAAACCGTCGAAATGACGGGTTAACTGTTTTATTAGACGTTAATTGTTTTATTAGACCAGTCGCTCTATCGTTTGTACGACACTCGAGTGATCTAGTCCAGTTCGAAGAAAGTTATGGCGCTTTTCTCTGCTAAGAAGGGAGCTTTTGATCGTGGAAATTTCATTGCAACGTCTCGAATGGTTCAAAAGTTAGAACAACGTGTCGCTGAATCTTTCGATCTTGTCCACCGTGCGACTTCCGGCGCACGCGTCGCCTGCCCCCACTCCGCACGCGTGACTTATTTCCCTAAGAACGCTGAGCCAAAGTCGCGCGCCGGAAGCCGCCCAACGCTGCCCAGGATTCGGAAGTCCGCGCGGTGTATCTCTCTAATTAGATCGATCCTCGCAGGTGGATTTGTCCGGCTGTAACCTGCGCAGGGCCGCCTAACGATCCATCATGGGCCCGGTAGGTATTCGCCGTTTAACCCGTGGTTCGACGACGGGGACGGGAGCATCCGAGGGAGCCCCGCTGATCAAGATTAATCGTATGCAAATTACTCGGACGCCCGCGGCAAGATCCCGCGAGATTCGGGCACCTGCGACGAAAGATCGGATACTTCCACGGGTGGCCGACCAGATTTTGGTAATTGAAAGGGGCCCGGGCCACCACTCGGAATCGTTTCGCCGAATCTCCGAACGATTTCCATCGTTCGACGTTCCGTGCGTCGTCGGTTTTCAGGGAAGAACCGCTGATTCGGGGGATAATTGATCGTTGAAGATAATTGGACGCTGTCTTTTCGATGCGTTCCGAAGTTTTGATACGGAATCATATTTGGTAAGAAAGTGTTCTAACGTTGCAGCGCAGATTTTGTTACAGTTTTCTTACTTTCCTTTTCTTTGCTCTTTTTTCCTTTCTTTGTCCTTCTCGACTCTCTTTTTATTATTATTATTATTATTATAATACATTATAATCTTTGTTGTTATTATAATATATTCCTATCTTTTTTATTATTACAATATTTTTTATAGTAATTATTATTATTATTATTATATAATCTTCTAATATATTATATAATAATATATATTAAATACTAATATATTATAATAATATATTAGTAATTAGTATTAATATATTATATAATCTATCTAATATAATCTTTGTTATTATTATAATGAAATATAATATTTATCACTATTACAGTCTACTATAATCTTTATTATTTTTGTAACAATCTACGAGTCGAGATCTCAGTAGGTTAACGCACACGTTTGTGCACACGGCTGACATTTCGCTGCCGCGTTTATCTAATAAGAATATCTCCGAGATAATAAAGAGTTCGTTTATTTATAACGACATCGATTTGCCAGCACCGTAAACTACCATCACGAATATTGCTGCTCCATCTTAACAGGGTAATCTTCGCTAACTTCGTTCGAAGAATATTCGCTGCCGCGGCGAAGTTAATAAGGGAGAAATGGCCTCGGAAATGATCGCTAATACCAGACTGAAAATATAACTTATACGACATCTCCTAGCGTGCAGAGAGCAATCGAACAAGAGATTGTTAAGAAAGCGAGCATAACCGTTCGTCGTGCCGTGGCGATGCAGAGTTTGTCACAGACGAAATAAATTTAACCTTTCATGCGATTCTCGCGAGCTTCTTCTTCGATCCGACCCTTTTCATCCTGGACAAGACAAAATGGGCGCCTAAATGTTTCGTCCTCGTTCGTCGATTGTTCGATTAAATCGACTTCGAGGCTCTTTCCCGTTTCGCTTGGCTCAGCACTGTCCTCCAGAACCTCGTTCTACACGGCGAGGTTCAACGCGATCGACCCTTTCACAGGATATTTCGACTCGTCGGTGCAAAACGACGAAAATCGTGCGTCTCATCCGCCTTGACAAAAAGTGAGCCAACCGTTTCAACCTGTCAGCGACAACGGCGATAAAACGCGGACATATTTGCAGCCAATGTGAGAACATTCGAAAGAAGTTTCCGTGAACCGGTCGTTTCTTTCGCGCGCGGTTTGCGAATAATCCTTCGCTGTCGCGCTGGGTTAGAATGACCCACGTTTTATCGTATACTGAAATAATAATGTGATAATAGTAATATTTATTTGATCAACGGGAGCAAGTCGGTGCGTTACAACGGTGCGACATTAAATCGCGCAGGAAGCGAGTTCAAAGAAATAAAGAAAAAATGAAAGAGCGAGATTAACAATTGATTAAAAATATATAGTAAATTCTGCTTAATTTTCCTTCAGCTTGCAAACAAATCTGGACAATTTGCGAAGAAAAATGAGCCGCGAGGCTCGATTAATCGTATCTCCTCTTACCCCAAATTGTCCATTTTTTTCTTTGTACTTGGAAGCGAGATATCGAGTTCTAATAAAGGAAACGATGCTCTGGAACAGGGGTGTCAAACTCAAAAGCTAACTTGGGCCAAATAAACGATGCTTAACTTTAGGTGGGCCGCAAAAAAAAATCAATGTTCATAGAAACAAATATTTTTATTTTGACTGGTACATTGTAATAAACATATATAAAGTTAAATTATTGTTCACGTCCTGATACTTGACATCAAAAATGTTCATCTCGGGCCGCGAGTTTGACACCCCTGCTCTAGAATGATCAAATTACATTCTCAAATTTTTGGGTCTCAATAGCGTCGCCAGTTTTTCAGCGACAATCTTTTCAAAAATTATGTGACTCGCCTGCTTCGTACAGGAAGTGGTAACAGCGAATGAAAAAAATTGAAACAAAATAAAGACAATAAATTAATAATAATAAATAATAAAAATAATAAATATAATATAAATAATTATATATAATATAATATAAATAATAATAATAAATAATAAACAATAAAAAATAAACAAAATAAATTAAATAGAAAGATTCGATACGTCCTATTCGATAAATACGAATAAATGGAAAAGGCACGGTGGTAATCGACAATCGCTCTCATTAACTGAGAAAAATCAGAAAATTCGCTCGCAACGAGCGGCAATCTGTCATCGTAAAAATGGGCGTTTGCCAGTCCCCTTAAATAAATGAAACTAAACCGAGTAAACCAAAAAACAGAATACGCGATGTTAAACGACCGAAAGTCTCGTATACGTTCGATCAAGAAAAAGTCGGCCGCGCTCGTGTCTCTGCTTGATTATTCTAAATACGTCGTTGATCACCGTCAACGATTACCAACGTACAATAAATTATGTGACGCGAATCATCGTGGATCGACCGAACGGTTCGCGCGCGCGGATCGTATTCGAGCAGCAAAGAGTTCGGATAACCGAGATTCTGGTGCCGCTAGTAACTTACCGGCGGCAGATCGTGCGACAAAAAGCGAGAGAAAAGAAAGACCCGGTAAAAGAAAGAGCGCGCGATCGCGAAGCGCGCGAGATCGGAGCGGCTCGACCGGAAAGGATCAGCGAGCGCGGAAATCGGTTCGCCGGGCGGTTGCCATAAATTCGGGAAGGATGCGGCAGGGCGGCTGGTTCGGGCATTTCGCGAGTTATTTCGAGATAACGATATCGGGCCGGCCGCTAAAAATAATGATCCCGCGCCGCGGCGTGGCCCGCGCGCGCTTAGAAGCGGCGGTCGCGCTTGAATTATTTCGCGAGCGCCGCGCCGGTTCGAGGAAAGCGGTCCGGTCCGTTCGGTCGATTTTATCGGCGGCGAAAGCCGCTTCCGAAAGAAAAGCCCCGGCGTGGCCGGTGATTTAGTAAGTTGAAACTCCGTTCCGAAGGCAATCTGCGGGGAATCGGGTTAAACGCGCGGGACTGGCCCGTGATAAATGAAACACGTATTCCGGACGGAGCGTGCGGGAGGTCTTAACTTTTCACGGGGATGACGCCCGCACCGCGCCGCGGCCCGCCATCCCCCCCGGCTTTGATCAGTTTTCCGTTTCCCGGCGCGGAATTAGCGCTGGAAGCGCCGCGCGCCCCAGGAAATGAGAATCGCGACAGCGCCGCGAGGAAAAGGAACGTTTCAAACGATCCTCGGTGAGCGAGCGCGCGCGCGGTTCTCATTTTTATTCGCCCCGTGAAATCGCGCGACGCGTCTAAACGCCGGGCTATCCGCGCCTTGCCGCGCCAACATTGCGTAACAAGGATGCAACCAGTGTTGCCAGTCTGCCGGCTGAACCGTGACGACATCGACGCTCGGATCACGTGACGAGATAAGGCGCGGCGAGTGGGGGAAGCCCGACTGCTGGCGTCGACTGGCGACAGCGTCGCGGCACTACGTTCCGTTTCGCCGAAGCTGGCGCGCTGTTACAATTACAGCAATGTCTCTCTAATTGATGCTCGGATTGTACACAAAAACGGACAATTTGGGAAGAGGAGATATCATTATTCGAGCCTTGCAGCTCGTTTTTATAGTTGTTGATTTTGTCCATTTTTGTGGACAATCTGAGCGTCAATTAGAGAGACATTACTGTACAGGGTGGACCACAAAAGCGTGATCGGCTTAATTTATTTCGTGGTTCGATTGGAAATTTGTCGAGCTAAAGTAACACGCGATTTAAGGAGAGCTTTAAGACGATTGTGCCAAATTTTTGGCCAATCCTTTTTCCCTCCGGAGTTATCAAGCTCACCTTCGGGGTCACCGCAGAAATAATCGCGCGATTTGCATGGTATATTTAATAATAATAATTATTATTATTTATGTTGTCGTGGGTACGGATAGGAAAATCCTTCGTTAAGGAAGATCGCACGAGTGCGGATAAACAGAAAAAAATATCGAAATAAATCGAAGTATATATATGTATATACAGTAATGTCTCCCTAACTGACGCTCGGATTGTACACAAAAATGGACAATTCGGAAAGAGGAGATGCGATTAATTCGAGCCTGGCGTCTCGTTTTTTTACAGTCACCGACATTCGGTAAGTATAAAATCGAGGTACCAGCCTCGAATAATCGCATCTCCTCTCCCTAAACTGTCTATTTTTTTGTGAACAATCTGAGCGTCAATTAGAAAGACATTACTGTATTTCTAATTGAATTGTCGGAAGCATCGTCAATGTCGCGATCGATCGAATCGATCGCTTAAGATTTACATTTCACATAGCACAAGAAAATTAAACGCCTGCTCTAATTAGTTTCATAATGTTCATATGCAAGCTTATGGCCACTTGAATCGGTTCTAGTGAAGAAATGCAAAATAAAAAGGGACAACCAATACAGCAATGTCTCCCTAACTGACGCTCGGATTGTACACAAAAATGGACAATTCGGAAAGAGGAGATGCAATTAATTCGAGCCTGGCGTCTCGTTTTTTTACAGTCACCGACATTCGGTAACTATAAAAACGAGGTACCAGCCTCGAATAATCGCATCTCCTCTTCCAAAATCGTCCATTTCTGTGGACAATTCGAGCGTCAATTAGAGAGACATTACTGTATCACAAATTACACGATGTTTATAACGATTCTGTGCTCTATTCGACAACTTGTACAAACATATATTTTCCAAGATATATCACCTAGATTTATTAATCTTCTTTCCATTGTTCCCAGAATAACACGCATTATATTTAATTAAATCGTAACCGCGGCCCGATGGTTAACTAACGTTACGGCAACCCGTCCGGACGACATTCGTTACCTCGAAAAAGTCCCATTCCCTTGTATTTTGTCCGCGGATCGAGCGTTTTTGCACGTCGCGCGGCGCGGCGCGGCTCCCTTGTCGACGCCGCTGAATATTTCATCGCGATAACGGCATTTGGATTAACGATTCTCCTTTTTTCCACCTCACCTTCCATTTCTCTTTTTTCCCCACCCCCTCTCGTTTCTCTGCCCGCGGCCGTTTTATTTTGTCGCGCGCGCGCGCGCGTTATCCGCAATCTGGTCGCGCGGGGCCGAAACCGCGCGGCCTTCTTTTTTGCCGGCGTTGTCGCAACGGCGACGCGTACAACGGCCCTCCTGTAACTCGTCCCGGTGTACACGGAGCTTTACATTTAATTACGAACCGTGTCGCGGTGCGCACGGTTGTTCCGCGAGATTCGTGGTTGCTCGCAGTCGCGGCGCTTTTTCAGCGCCGAGGCTCGAACGCCGAGCCGAGCGAAATCGACGCGCGACAGGACGTCGTCTTCCGGGGCACCGCCGTTTTCGACGAAGTCCGTCGCAGCGATCGAATTGCCGGTCTTTACGTAACCACAGATCCACGGAGCTGTGTTCAACGGAATTTTACGTAAGTACATATGCCCCGCAGCGATCCGCGATAATGCGAGATCCACGGCCGCGGAGTCTCGCGACCGCGCGTTCTCCGTACGCCTAATGTCTCTTTTTCTTTTTGTTCTTTCCATCTGGTTCAGCAGGTTTATTCTGTTATTCGCGGTCTTGCCGCGCGAATAACGCGAACCGTAAATGACACAAATATACCAGAAATAACGCAAACCGTAGCGTATTTTATGGCGATTGAAATGACGTTGACCTGACCGAACCCTGACCTATCCGTACCCTAATCCTGACCTAACTCTGATGTAATCTTGAAGAAAGGTTATGTAATAACCTTGACCATGATCTATCCTTGCCAAGCTCAGCTAACTCTGTCGTAGATTTTAGTTTTTAAAAAAAAAGCGGTTCAAAATATCTTGGAATTCCGGATAATAATAATAATAATAATAACCTATCTGTACCCTAATCCTGACCTAACTCTGATGTAATCTTGAAGAAAGGTTATGTAATAACCTTGACCATGATCTATCCTTGCCAAGCTCAGCTAACTCTGTCGTAGATTTTAGTTTTAAAAAAAAAAGCGGTTCAAAATATCTTGGAATTCCGGATAATAATAATAATAATAATAACCTATCTGTACCCTAATCCTGACCTAACTCTGATATAATCTTGAAAAAAGGTTATGCAATAACCTTGACCATGATCTATCCTTGCCAAGCTCAGCTAACTCTGTCGTGGATTTTAGTTTTTTAAAGAAAGCGGCTCAAAATATCCTGGAATTCCGGCATATTCGTCGGATAGTATATTTATACTATCTATCTATATATCTATATACTGTCTATACTATACTATAGTATTTTGATACTATAAAAACTTAACATAAGATCTGATTGTTCAATACGAAATAAACAAGAATCTTTTGCTATGAAATCATACAATTGTTTCATGCAGGCCAACGCGTCTCTGTATTTTCTTTGACAAATTATTAAGGCGTTTTGCTCGATAATTTGTTAGCCTAAAAATTATCTTTTTATGCAACACGCGTTGCAATTTGCATTGTTGAGTAAACAATGTTATCTGGAGCGGCGAACAGCGATTAAAAATTACTATTGTCGTAGGACCAACGATAGAGCTATATTACCGTTGATAACGATAGCGTTAGAAAAGATTTCTTGGTCGCCGAGGATCGTGTATTCGTTCCGTGTAATAACAGGAATTTGTTGGTTACAAAGGGAGCCGGAATAGTCGTGAATAATTGATTCGGCTGGAATAAAGTCGATGCATATTAATACGCGAAAATCTATATTTGCGCTCGAGCGTTCGCGACCGAGTCATTATTTTTTCCTGGTTTCTCTGTTCGTATTTTCGATTACAGTGACCCGCGTGTTTGCGCGTACGCGTCCGCTGTCTACCAACGCATACGTATCACGCACACACACATACGCGCGCGTGCGCGCACACATACGTATCTTCGGCGCGGTGCGCGCCGAATGTTTCAAGTTTTTGCAATAGGAAACACGTGAGATATTCGCCTGTATCGTGCTGTATTTAGTCACGGTAAATGTATCGCTTTCTCGGCACGAGAAACGTTAATATCGCGGCATTGTTGATAACGTTGCACGCGAAAGAAGCCGAAGCGTACGGCCTTGTGCAGCTGGAGAAGTTATTTCGACGGAAAGCATATTTTTACGTAATCGATAGACCGTGTAGATTTCATACGTATCAACGATGAACATGAGCGAGCGAAATTTCAGCCGGTAGAAAGATTAAAACAATTCGAGAAGCTCTGTATATTCCATGACGGCCGAACGCGATCGATGCAGAACATTTTCGTTTTACGGCACGATTATTGTTACCGGACTGCGGACAGTTCGTGCCAAATGAAAAGTTCTTGCGTCGGTCGCATGAAACGGAAACTGCCTGAACATTTAGTCCGCTCTTGAATCATTTCGACGACTCACGAATTGTTCGATTTCGATAAATAGGTTGAATACGGAAATCGATCTAGCGGATAGTTCTTTATTTATCGCTCGATACGATTTAACAGTGAGAAGGCATGTGATAATGCATTTTGTCTTTTCTAATCGTTACTTTTTTTTTACCAAGTTGAATCGTGTCAGTTAACGCAAACATCTCGTAAAGAGGGAGCATATTTTACACCTTCTTTAATGAAATAAAAGTTCTGATCTGAAAGTTGAAACAGTGAAAAGTATCAAAAGTTATTCCCACGACCAAATATAATTCGATACAGATAATATAATCGTATTTAAAAATTTTTCTAACGGTAACACTGTTTCGTTTTTCATCCGCCGAATTTTCTCATAAACGCGCGAAACCGCCGCAACAACAATTTGCAATTTTTATCTTCGTCTACGATCGCAGAAACTTACAGGCGAACGTACGCTTTCGTTCGATTTCTCGGGAACGTTCGCGAGCGTGTACTGTACCTCTCGCACAATTCGCAACAACGTGAAACGTTAACGATTCCGGCAGTGCTATAGAAAAGGACGCCTAATCGTTCGAGGCGATAAGACGGTGCGTTTTGAAAACTGTTGTCGCGATCGATGCGACATTGGTTTCGCGCACGGAACGAGACGTCGTTACGCGCGCACGTACCGAAACGATTACGATCGGACACGCACGAAACGCCGTGACGACGCCGCGTTCCTCGCGACGATTCCTTATAAATCATCGTAATCGCGAGGCCAGAACGAGAATCGGTCGCTTCTCGTTTCTGCTCCCGGCCGGAATGCAATCCGACGACGCCAGCTTGCGTTATACAGGGTGCCCCAAAAATGTCTCGCAATCCGAAAGTGACGGGTTCCTCGGGTCATTCGAAGCAACTTTTTCCTTTACAAAAATTTTCTCCGAGCCACCGTTAACGAGTTATCAACGAAAAACAGCGACCAATGAGTGGCGAGCTCGGCTGGCGCGAGGCGACCGAGCCAATGAGCGGAACTGGGCTTCGCGCGCTGGTTGGCTGGGCCGCCTCGCGTCAGCCGTACTCGATTCTTATTGGTCACTGTTTTTCGTTGATAACTCGTTAACGGTATCTCGGAGAACATTTTTCTAAAGGAAGAAGTTGCTCCAAATGATCCGAGGAACCCGACATTTCCGGATTGCGAGACATTTGTATAATTGCACGCGAATGCAGGCCTGCGAACTGCCGAATTCGCGACTCGCCGATTATCGGACGGCGCCGTTTTTTCTTCTTTTTTTTTCGACAAAACGACGCCTTCTTTCCTGGAACGCCGAGACCGTGGCGATGGTAATAGGCCTCCGAGAATCGATTGCGCCACGCTGGCTCGGCCGCGGCCGCGGCCGCGCGCCTTTATCGGCGACGGATCGCACGATCGGGTCGAATTTATTAGCTCCTCGAACGATTATTTTCTCAGGTATCGGCGCCGCGCTTTTTCCATTCGATCTCGTGCACCCGTCCGCCGCCCGCCGATTCTCTATCCAGATTATGCAATCGCGTAAGTGGATAATTGCACGTGCCGCCCCGATTATCAACCGACTTCGTGCAAACGGTCTCTCTCTCTCTCTCTCTCTCTCTCTCTCTCTCTCCGCTGGCTGCTCCGACAAATTATCTATACACCGAGCTAAACATTTTCTTCTCAAATTGGTACGCTCGATGAAGGCCCAAGATAGCAGTCCGATCGATCGTTCGTGGATTGGCAACATTGGATCCGACCAGCTATTAGCAATTACAACTCGCTCGTCGTTGCTACTAATTTATAATATTATAATTGGATCGAAGGTAGTTTGATCGACGATCAACAATCAGAAGTTTATTACAAGTCAATTTATTATGCATGAGTATTTTCTCTCGAAGTTATTCTTTCTGGCCCATTGTCCGGGAAATAAAGTTATCGGATCTTTTCATTCAAGAGCGTTCAAAGGTCGTTCAAAGGTCGTCGAATTCGTCTTGACAAAAACAAAAAAAATAAAACAAACAACTAGAAAACGATTCGCTCTATGAACCGATAAATTTCGCGCCGCGACCGATCGATACCTGGAATAGAAAATGATCTCGACAGAAGAAGAAAACACGAATCATGATATACAGGTTGTCCCGAAATCATGGCACTTCCGGGAAATTAGAGATTACTGAGGTGATTCGAAGCAACTTTTTCCTTTTCAAAAATGTTCTCCGATGCATCGTGAACGAGTTATCAACGAAAAACACTGACCAATGAGAGGCGAGCTCGACTGACGCGTGGCGGCCCAGCCAACGAGCGCGCGAAGCCCAGTCCCGCTCATTGGCTCGGCCGCCTCTGGCCAGCCGCGCTCGCCTCTCATTGGTCATCGTTTTCCCTCGATAACTCGTAAACGGTGCCTCGGAAAAAATTTTTGTAAAGGAAAAAGTTACTGCAAATCGCCTCAGGAACCCCTCATTCCCCGGAAATACCATAATTTTTAGACAGCCTGTGTATTCTTAACCTCGCTCTTCTAAATCGACAAGATTCGCCGAGGATGAAACGAGCAGCCTGCGCGGAAAACGATTCGCTCTACGAACCGACAAATTTCGCGCAGCGGCCGTTATCCTCCGGAGATCAGTCCCGAGTCCCCGGGGACCCAAGCACCGGACCGCCGGCGTCCTGCCGATCGAACAATTGGCGGCGATCGCGCCGAAGTTCCGGAGAGCCGAGTATCCCGGGAGCATCCTCGCTTTCGAATGCAGTTCTTTGTCGGTCGCGTGCACCGTGCACCGTGCACCGTGCACACACACACACACACACATAGAAGGAGAATCGGGAACCGAGGATCGCGCGCGAGAGCGTTCGTCGGTCGTCGTGGTACCGTCGCGTCGAGCAGACTATAGAGCACAGAGCTCGCACACAGAGGCAGAAGAAGGCGCTTGAACAGGGCCGTCACACCGACAGACACAAGGGAACGAAGCCACGCAACATGGCAACCGTGGCAGGACGTTGACGATGGTTATACGTAGAAGTTCCAGTGGCAGGGGGTCAGTGTAAAACGGCCTTCTGCCCGCAACGTGTCGAACGTCGTCCGGTGTGGAGAGCCGGGAACCGATTTCACGCGGATCCCGCAGCCTTAGGGGCATCGTCGTCGTCGTCGTCGTGCGAGAAACGAGTTTCACGGGGCCCCAGCCAGAAGATCGGTGGTCCCCTGCAGCCCGGATAGATTCGCCGAGCTGCATTATCGCCGCTTACCGTCGCTGATTCATTCTCGGCGAGCCCTCTTCAAGTCGACCAAGGTAAATCGCGCTCAGTCCCCGGGGAACGGGGACCGTGCCGGGGAAAAACGGCGCCAACGCGAGAGAGAGACCTCGAGATTTCGCCGAGGCCCACGCGATCGGTAAACGATATAGACGCCGATTCCTCGCACTTTAGAAATTCCTTCGAGATCCCCTCGGCCCGCCGTCCGTTCCCGGACTGGCTAAGCTCCGCTCCCGAGAGCGATCACTTTCGACGCAGCCGCGAGATAGGCTGCGACCATCTGCAATCCGCATCGGCAGATATCTTCGCGGCCGGTTCGCGGTTCAAGCCGTTTCTGCCGTTTTCTGGAAACGTCCAGAACCTTCGTCTCCCCGCCCGTCGTCGCTGGATAGGTGCTGCAGCACTCGCTTCTCGTTGCCACGCGCTCCGGTCTACGCAGTTATTTCTGGACGGAAACGCTGCGTTTCTTCGGCTGTTGCTGCGTACAGTCGTTCGCGTCCATGCCACGCGCATCTTTGCGGAAAGTTCGGCTATGCTGAACGGTCACCGCCGGGGGAACAAGTTCAATGGAAATGTATTTCCTCTCTCGGTACAGCTTCGGCCGTTCGAATCCTCGGGTCTCCGCGATTTTGTATTCTATGAGGTTCTATTGTCGATGCCCCGGATCCCCGGCTTACGTCCTTTTAAACATCGGGCTCGCTACCTGAAAACCGATTCCTTTGACGATTCTGCGGGAACATCCAGGTGTATGGGATCGCTTCGAATTTTAGTTTCTTCGACGCTGTGTGTTTGCATCAGTTTGTATTGCGTGTGATCGGTCTTTAATTGTTGCGATTTCATAGACGGTAGGCGATTTTTACAGATTTTTATTCAATTTCCACCCTGATCTGCTTCGGAGACATTTAAATTAGAAGACTTAGCTTAATCTACGACTTCAGAAATTTTCAGTAAAAAATTTCACTTCGTTTGAAAAACAGTCTGGACTTGGCAGTGTGTAAACTGGAAATAAATAGTTTTGGTCCCCTAAGGGTTAATTTCCATTTGCGATTTACGTAATTATTTACTACGTCAGCTGCGATGAATGCATAAAATCCGCGGTCCAGTAATTATATTCGCAAAATTCATTCGACGCTCTTTACGTAAAAAGAAAAATTGTGGTACAGTAATGTCTCCCTAATTGACGCTCAGATTGTCCACGGAAATGGACAATTTGAGAAGAGGAAAAACAATTGTTCGAGCCTTGCAGCTCGTTTTTTATAATTGTCGAAAATCAGTAACTGAAAGATCGAGTCGCAAGGCTCGAATTCGCAAGGCTCCTCTTCCCAAATTGTCCATTTTCGTGCACAATCTGAGCGTCAATTAGGGAGACATCACTGTATCATCTTTCTATAAAAGCGCGTCTCCGCAAGCGACTCGAGCGACAATTGTCGAAGAGGGTACGCGACGCGGCTCGCTGCAACCCCCGATTCTTATCTGCTTCCCTGTGCAAAGATTCGCTGCTTTTCAGAACCACGGCGATATTTATCTTCGCGATTTATCTAAACCGATAGCTTGCTTTTCAATGTCGTTGTAATTTCACGGGACCCCAAAATGGATAACTCTGTTCGTACCTTTTACGGTTTACATTATTTACTTTTGACATTTATTTTTACATTATTCAGTTTCCATTATTATTATTATTTACTTTTATCGATATTTATCGATGAACGAATTTCCGCGGGCATCGAGCGCTGACCTCTTCTGGTTGGCGACCCTGGCTTGTGTCACCTTCCTCCACCAACCGGTTCGATCGGCATTCTTCTAAACTCTAAGCGACCAGAGTCGCGAGGATTTCGCGAGTTTTATAGTTCGCCAGGAATCTCCGCGCGTCGTTGCCGATCGATCGGACGATTGTTGACTCTCGTGTCTTCCTCGAAGATTGCAAACAACTCTGGAATTGTTTGCAGATTGTTTTTCATCGTGTGCGGATCGCCGATAGCTTGTCGACGGTTGACGGAGGTGTGTAGCATCGCGTGATTTTTTTTGCTTGAACGTCGGATGAATCGGGATTATGACAACGTTGGTGGTTTAATCTCGATTAGCCGGAGTTGGGCAGGAAGTATAGTAAATTCTCTCCAATTGTCCTTCGACTTGTAAGCAAAAATGGACACTTTGGGATGAGGAGACACGATTAGTCGAGTCTCGCGGCTCGCGTTTTTATATAGTTACCGATTTCTACTTTATTTATGACTTCATTTAGACTTTTATACTTATTACTTATACTTTAGTATTTTTACTTTATTATACTTTATTATACTTTATTATACTTTATTATTTTTACTTTATTATACTTTATTATACTTTATTATACTTTATTATACTTTATTATTTTTACTTTATTATACTTTATTATACTTTATTATTATAGATTTTATAGTTACCGATCGACAACAACAATTGGGGAGAATTTACTGTCATCCGATTAACGATCAACGATTATAACTCGTTAATTATTGTAACTAATTCGTGATAATTTATAATAACAAAGTAATTAGGCAAAATGTAATCTGATTCATGATTTACGATTATAACTCGTTAGTCGTTATAAATTAGTTGCGGATTACTGTTTTTTACCCAATTCTACCCCGAACTTCACTTTCTTTCACCTTTCAACCCTCGAACGGCGGATCTTTTCGACAACGATACGAACCGCGTATACTTATAATTATTTATAATTTCGTTCGTCATATTGTGGCGCGTTAGTTACTCCGCGAACCTAAACGAATCGCGTAAAAATTTAAATCGTTTCTCATAAACCGGACACTCGAAGAACAAGGTTTACGCTCCGGGTCGAAATGGACCCTGCCGTTCGGTGGAAATATAGAAGATTGCTATATCTTCGTCATATATAATCACGAGTGACGTGATTGCACTTTGTCGCCTGTGTGTCCGAAGTCCTCCGAGTTCCACTATTTTTGTTCCGCGGCCGTCGAGTCGACCGATGCGAGCGGGAAGAAAGGAAGTCGTCCCGTGATTTCTGACCCGCTTGTTCCCCGATCGCCGCATTGGCGTCGCTCGCCACAATTTGGCGAGCTCCCGCGGATTTCGGAAAAACCGGCGACAAGTAGCGTTTGGTTCTGCCTGCGGACTGAATCGTGGTTCGGAACAATTTGCAGAGAACTTGTAAATTGAGTGCGGCGTACACGCGAGATGTACGTGTGCCACCCGGACGTTCGATGTTAAGCCGCGTTTCCGCGGCTTAAAGTTATTGGATTAAGGTCTTCCGTATCCTTTGCCGCACTCCAATTAATTCGGCTGCGATCCCGATTCTCCGCGAAGTTGTTATTTCGCGACGGTAACGGGAAGTCGCCGGCTCCCGTGCTCTCGTTGCGTTGTCGTTGCTGCGCGCGCGGTACAGTAACGTTCAAAAACACTTGTACACGATTTAGGAGAGAGAGGAGAAAGCGAGAGACACGGAGCGACGCTTTCGTAATCGTTGTGCGGCATTTCCTCCGTGATCGGAAAGATCGAGCGCAGGTAAAAGCTGACGCGTTTGTTTACACAGTAATGTCTCCCTTACTGACGCTCGGATTGCCCACTAGAATGGATAATTTTGGAAGAGGAGATACGATTATCCGAGCCTCGCGGCTCGTTTTTACAATCGTGGACAATTTATAACTATAAAAATGAACCGCAAGGCTCGAATAATCGTATCTCCTCTTCCTAAATTGTCCATTTTTGTGAATACAGTAATGTCTCCCTTACTGACGCTCGGATTGTCCACTAGAATGGATAATTTGGGAAGAAGAGATACGATTATCCGAGCCTTGCGGCTCGTTTTTATAATCGTGGACAATTTATAACTATAAAAATGAACCGCAAGGCTCGAATAATCGTATCTTCTCTTCCTAAATTGTCCATTTTTGTGAATACAATAATGTCTCCCTTACTGACGCTCGGATTGTCCACTAGAATGTATAATTTTGGAAGAGGAGATACGATTACTCGAGCCTTGCGGCTCGTTTTTATAATCGTGGACAATTTATAACTATAAAAATGAACCGCAAGGCTCGAATAATCGCATCTCCTCCTCCCGAATTGTCCATTTTTCTGGTCAATCTGGTTAATCTTAATATCGCGACGAGTCCACGTTGAAACGTGCCGAATTCCGTGCGGTCCCAAATACGGCTCGCAACAATCCACCGCATTACAAAAGGATAGCCGGTGCATTAAAAGCCGATTAATATTCGATACGAACAACGCTAATAGGTGCGCTGTTTAACGCCTCCGGCGACGTTGCCGCGTTTACGCGCAGCGGTGAACCTGACCCGTTGAAACATTCCGAGGCCCGCAATAACGAGTCACATAAATTATGCTAAACCGCTGGCGATGCGCATAAATCGGCATATTTCTTGGAAAGTGTTTCCATTTCCTCTCGAGTTTTTCTATGCGCGTCGTTATCGAGAAACGATCGACAGTCATTTTCGCGAGAAATTGCATAAGCTATTGTAGAACTTCCGAGGAGCAGCGGCTGTCGGCGCGAAGGTTATGGCATAAGGGTTAATTAGATGCAATGAAATTCCTGAATTTGTCACCGACCCGTGTCCGCCGGCTCAGATGAAGCACGCGGCCGTGTAATTTATCGGGGTCTTGTTTTTGACGCGGGCCTATCGGCTACCAGTGACACACATCGCTCGCGCGCGCGCGCGCGCCCGCGGAAAGTATTAAAACTGGCCGGTATAGCCGCAGTCTGTAACAATGACACATTTGCAAGTGACGCACACTCGTGAATACGATAGCGATTCCCGATAGCGGCTGAGGTTTCCATGCAGGAGCCGCTATCAACGGTTCCGTGAATTCGTTTCCGGGACACTTGTTCTTTTCGCTGGCGAGCCAAACGTTGCGGAAACCTATCCGCGGTATGCTGTTTTTATTAGCGCTGCACATTCGGTCACGATCCGCCTCGATGGAAATGTTGGATCATTTAATTGTGTAATGTACGATTGTTCGGATTGCAAAGTATAATAAAGTATTATATATAGTATAATATATAATATATATAATATATATATTTTATATACAGGGTGTCCCAAAAATGTCTCGCAATCCGGAAATGACGGGTTCCTCGGGTCATTTGAAGTAGCTTCTTCCTTTGCGAAAATGTTCTCCGAGGCACCGTTAACGAGTTATTAACGAAAAACAGTGACCAATAAGAATCGAGTACGGCTGGCGCGCGGCGGCCCAGCCAACCAGCGCGCGAAGCCCAGTTCCGCTCATTGGCTCGGTCGCCTCGCGCCAGCTGAGCTCGCCTCTCATTGGTCACTGTTTTTCGTTAATAACTCGTTAACGGTGCCTCGGAGAAAATTTTTGTAAAGGAAAAAGTTGCTTCAAATGACCCGAGGAACCCGCTACTTTTGGATTGCGAGACATTTTTGGAACACCCTGTGTATATATATATGACTAATAATAAGAAATATAAACGCTAAAAAAGAACTTAAATATAATTTCAGTAATTTCAGTAACCGCGAAAGAAAAAATCAGGAACCAGTAATTTCGACTTGTTTGGTAGTTTTAGTATTAAGATAACAAAAAATAAGATTAGAATAAGAGAAATTGAGGACGAAAAATTGCTAGTCGTCGGAGCGATTGAACCAAAAATCGTCGTGCAATTTTCCATAAAAGCGCGGCAACGAGAAAAAAATGCTGGAAAAAGCGTGTTTCGCCCCAGTGTCCCTTGCCGCGCGACTTTTCCAAGCGGCTCGCCGATGCCGGGGATGGGTGTCGAGGGCGGGAGATTCGAAAAGGAAGCCGTCGGGGGTGGTTTTATCCGCGCGGAAGCAGAAAATCGATATTTCTGGCACGGGCAAACCGGCGTCGCGTGCACCGAGCGATTCTTGGGGCAGAGCCCGCGATTGAAACTCCGCTTGCGACTGGCTGCGTTACCTGACGTTTACCTGCACAGGTAACCTGCGTTGGCAGGTCAAAGCCGACTCGAAAGCGCAACGGAACGAGGAACAGCCGGCGATCGCAGCCGAGTCCGTTTCACCCGCCTCGGCTGGTTTCGGGTTCGTACTCGGCCCGGACCGACCCGGCTTGACCCGGTTCTCCCGAAATTTAAATTCCACGGAAAATTAAATATAATTTTAATATTATATTATTAATATATATATATTATATATTATTATTATATTAATATATATATATATATTATATATTATTATTATATTATTATATATTATTATTATATTATTATTATATATTATTAATTACATATAATTTAAATTATCGGCCCGCGTAAACATCGCGTCGCCGGGAGCGAGACGCGGCCCAAATAGCGGGACTCGGTTCACCCTCGAATCCGATACCGTTTCCGGTCCGCTGATTTCCACCCCCGAGAGATTTTCCCGAGCGAAAGTCCGCGCGCGGCCGCCGCGCGTTGCCCGGAAATCGAAAGAAACCGCAGACGTTTTCACTCGACAGAGGACATTTTCTTCGAGACGTCTTCGCGAGTCAGCGACGCGCGGACTCCTGGAAGCTTCAAGCTCTTTTCACGCCGGATACATTCTCGGGCTCGCCGGTTCCGCGGATTCCTGCGGTTTCGGTTAGGATTATTCCGAGAAAATGGTCCGTTCGGCCGGTCCGAACGATTATGGCGATTTATCCGCGAACGAAGGTGCTGCAGCACTCGGCGGAATGAAACGGGAGCTCGCTGGATCTGCTAACGCGTAACGCGCTGAAAATCGGTTCACCAGTCGCCGGTGAATTATTATTATTATTTTCTCTCACAGTAACAAGTGGTTTATTCAGTCGATATATAAAGTTATTATCATTATTATTATTATTTTTATTATACAAAGTTTTGAGGAAACAGGATAAAAATCGGTTCACCAGTCGCTGGTGAATTATTATTATTATTTTCTCTCACAGTAACAAATGGTTTATCCAGTCGATATATAAAGTTATTATTATTGTTTTTATTATTATTATACGAAGTCTTGAGAAAACAGGATCAAAATCGGTTCACCAGTCGCTGGTGAATTATTATTGTTATTTTCTCTCACAGTAACAAATGGGGTTTATCCAGTCCATATATAAAGTTATTATTATTGTTTTTATTATTATTATACGAAGTCTTCAGGAAACAGGATCATCTCCGACCGTTCCTGCGTCGTATAATTACGAAGCGCGCCCGCGAAAATAGAAAAGGCCCGATCGCGGATTGATTAAATCGCGTCCAATCGAGCGGCGTTCTAAAATCGCATCGCGCGGTTTAACCCCTTAACTTGTACGCTCGAGTTAATTCGAGCGCGCTAAACAAGCTAAACTGTGCACACTCGAGATCATTCGAGCGGCGTTGTATTTTATGCTGCTACAATTTTTCACACTCGAGTATAATCGAGAATTGAAAATAACAATGTGAAAGCGAAGAAGAAAAAATCGTTTTATTGATATTTATCATTTACATGGGATTGTAAGCTGTAACACATATTTATTCGAGAATAAGATATAGCCTTTTTCCATGGAACAAAAGCACAGTATATCAAAATTCTCCAGCAAAAGAAAAGTTGTATCAGGGCCCGTAACGAATGAAAACCTTCGAGGATGTGGATTTGGTTGGATATTGCTTATCTACTTCCAGTCAACGGCTATATCTTCTTCTGTTGTTCCAACAATGTTCTAAATTGTGTTTTTTACATTAAAAAGATTGTTTTTTTTTGGCCGGTTTTTTCCAAAAAAACTATGCGTTAAGGGGTTAATAAAGGCTGCTAAGAAAAGACCCGTTGCAATTTATCGATCCGACCAGCCGGTCCCAAAACGAGGTTCAACGTACCGTGCGCAGCCTCGGAGCATCAATCCAGAAAACTCGGTTTGATTAGACAGTTACGATCAATTTGTACTCGTTCCGATCAATGCCGGGGATCGGTTTCGCAGTCTTAACGACGTCGATCCAATCTTCTTCGTGTGCAGCAGATCGCGGCGCGCACACCGGTTCACCAGAACGAATTATCCTCGCCGTTCAGCTTCAGGTAGGAGAACATCATCGTACCTTTGGCTGCATAACGCTTTCCTCAAGGCCTGGTCGCCGTGGCGCGGCGTGACGTCAGGTCATTAGCCGACTCGACAGCGTTGTTTCTCGATACAGAAATCAGACGCAGGGATGGACGATTCTTCTTTTTAAATTAAATCTTTACCCGCTGTCTGCGAGGTCAGGCATCGTGCTCGCGTAATAGCAAAATAAAGAAAAAAGCATTTTAATCACTGTCCAGCAAACTGGTCCCTCTGTTACTTAAACAAAAATCAAGTCGTTCGGTCCGATTTTAAAGAAGTTCGTTCCGTTGCTTCGTGAAAATTAGATTAGTTTTGCGAGAGCAGATTTTGTTAAGTTTTCGTTACAAAATTTGCTCGAACAGTGGTACAATTTATTCAAGCATTTTCCATGGAAGTGTCTCCGAAGATTGCAGAATTGCAAATTGTTTCGCACGTGATAGGTTTAGCGATAAAAGTGTACGAATACTTTTGCGAGCCACTGTACATATCGAATTTGCGCCTGTCTCTGCGAGTTACCGCTTGCAAAATTTACCAACGAGTATTTTTCTCGAAAAACAGCCTACTCGGAAGAATCAATCGATACAGTAATGTCTCCCTAATTGGCGCTCGTTTTTATAGTTGTTGACAATCGATAACCATAAAAAACGTGCCACGAGGCTCGAACAATCGTATCTCCTCCTTCAAAATTGCCCATTCATCGACCGACGATAACTCCGCCGAAAATCATCGTAGGACGATAATTCTTTTTCTAAATTGAAGCTTGAAACCTTTACTTTAAGACGCTGTTTCTGGATTCTAAATTCGATACTCCCTCGCCGTTGCAACCCTTCGAATGCGAACTCATGTTTGTCACCTTGAAAATCTTGATCTTGCCAAGTTCGACGAAACGCACGAACTTTGTACAATTTTTTCCGGAGATGCCATTTACCGTGGAACGAAGTTCGATCCTTCTCCTTTCATTTGAAAAAAGAGAAACTTGGCTGCGATTTTTGTTCGCGAAGTTACAGAACTTTAAAGTAACCCTTGCGGTCTACGATGATTCCTCGCGGAGTTTATCTTTGTAATATAGTAATGTCTCCCTAACTGACGCTCGGATTGTCCACAAAAATGGACAATTTGGAAAGAGAAAAATACGATTATTAGAGCCTTCTGGGTCGTTTTTATAGTTGCTGAGAATCGGTAATTATAAAAACGAGCTGCAAAGTTGTTGACGATCGATAACTATAAAAAACGAGCCTCAAGGCCCGAACAATCGTGTCTCCTCTTCCAAAATTGACCATTTTCGTGGACAATCCGAGCGTCAATTGGAGAGACATTACTGTACAGGGTTTCTCCGGATGCAAACGCTTGCGCGACGTGAAATCGATTCGATCCGCGACCAGGGGACGGTACGGAAAAATTTCTGCCGAAGCCTCGGCCGCCGAACTGAATGGAGCGTATCCCCGGCTCCTCCACCAAACCTATCTCAATGTCAACAGCCTCCGGCTGACCTGTTCCGAGACCTCCTCCATTTTTAAATATCGTCCCGTGACCTGGAACACTGTTCCCAGCTGCCGCGCGGTAATCACGAGTATATCGTAAACAAAATCAATTTTCCATTAATATAGTTATATTTTCGTACTATTGGCGACTCGGTCGTATTTGTGTGTTCGGCGAATGTAATTTTTAACATAATTTTAGACGTCGACTAATTGATGATGAATTGTAAATAACGGGGAAAACAACAGCGTCGTTGTCGATCGCAACAAACACGAGTCAAATGGAAATTTCTGTCTTTGTTTAATTATTGCATCGAGCCGGAAATAATACACGTTATTATTATTATTATTATTATTATTATTATTATTACAATCTGTTTATATTTTCAAGAAAAGTGTTAAAAGTGTAACCGTAAGTCAGGAAAGCTATTTTGGATTTAGTGTTAAAATGGCGTCGAGCGCCGAGAGTTAATACAGAGAAACAATTGCGGTGAAATCGTCCGTCATAAAAAATTAAGATCAGCAAAACGCGAAAGCTAGCTATCGAAAAGCGAAAAGTAACAAATCGAGATAAAAGTTATCCGAAATAAGTATGCGATAAAGTATCGAGCACGCGAACGTTTGAACGAATAAAAATCCGCTATCACGGAGGAAATAATCGTTTCGTCGAATTCGATTTCTATTTCATCGGCCACTCCGTTCCACCGCCGTTTCGAAAAAGACACGCTTGTAAGTTATAAATGCCGAAGATCCGCACTCTACTAACAATAATGGAGCGTATCCGGTCTGAAGGAAGTTCCGCCCTCGATACCACCGTCCCTTTTCCCTATAAAATTTACATGACGCCGTATTTACGATCGATAGACTGCGGATTTACTACATTTACGACAAAACTGACTCTATAAAACAGGCGACGGCAACGCTTTGCCATCGCTTTCGATGCGTTCGAAAGACAAACAATGTAAACAATTTTATAAGCGAGCTTCGCTAGTTGCAATTACATTACAAAATCTTGACATAACCTTGACTAATAATATAAACAATTTTATAAGCGCGAGCTTCGTTAGTTGCAATTACATTACAAAATCGATACACTTCGCTTAGAAATCTCTTCCACGGTCCATACAATGACATAATTCTTTCTTTAATTTTAACACTTCGAAATTGAATTCTTTTTTCCACGTATTGCTGATAGTACAAATATTACTCGAAATGAGATCAATCACGATGCAATTGAATAAATATTGGAAGAATCTCGCCGATACGTTGAACAAATTTTCACGTATAAAACATTAGAAATGAAAAAGTTAAGTCGCCGTTTTTATTCTAGCATTGCAATGCATTCATAGTAATCTATACCGGCATGATGGCCGCTGCCTTTCCAGGTAGTTTCTCTCTCTCTCTCTTTCTCTCTCTCTCTCTCTCTCTCTCTCTCACTCTCACTCTCGCTCTCACGAGATGTCAGCAACTATAAAGACAATCCCCGAGGCTCGAAGAATCGTGCCTCGCTATTCTCAGATCCGCGCGTTTCGATTCCAGCCTCCGAGCATTTCCGAGAGAAATTTCTGTAGTCAGCGGTTGAACGATCCGGCAACACCGTAAATCGGCAAAAATTCCAAGTTATACGGTTCCGAACGTCATCTCGGCCGAGAAGGATTCGTAACAAAGAATTACTGTCGTACGGGAACAAGGCTGCCGTAGTCAGCGGACGCGCGAGGAGCATTGGGGAAGTTATGGCAGGGAAACGCAGCCGTCCTCGGCACGCAGGTAAACGAATCCGATCACCCTTTCCTCGCGGCTGCGGCGCGGCGCGGCGCGGCGGCCGGGACACGTGGACGTCATTTATCTGTTCATTGTCATTCCCGGCGGATGAATGGCCGCATATTTTCCTCGCGAACCCGTTCCCATCCATCCCGCGGTACGTACCGAGGAAAACGTGTATCGCATGGGAACACGGTTTCCATGTATCATACATAGTACATGCCGGCATAGTTCGAGGGGGCTTCGGGGATCGGCTGGTTGTTCGACGGCATTGTATGAGTTGTTTCACGCGCTCGCGGAACGTTTTTGATCGACCGAAAGCAACTGTCTCTCTCACTCCTCTCTCTCTTTCTCTCTGTTTCTCTCTCTATTTCTCTCTGTTGCTCTCTCTATTTCTCTCTTTTGCTCTCTCTCTCTTTCTCTATGTTTCTCTCTCTTTCTCTCTGTTTCTCTCTCTGTTTCTCTCTCTCTATTTCTCTCTGTTTCTCTCTCTATTTCTCTATTTCTCTGTTCCTCTCTTTCTCTCTATATCTTTTTCTCTTTTTACTTTCTCTCTATGTCTTTCTCTCTATTTCTTTCTCTCTCTCCTCCCTATTTCTCTCTCTCTCTCCTTCTCCCCCTCTCTTTCAGTCTCTCTTTTTCTCTTTCTCTCCCTCTCAGTCTCTCTTTTCCTCTTTCCCTCCCTTTATGTCTCCCTTTTTCTCTTTCGCTCTCTCCCTCTTTTTCTTTCGCTCTTTCTATCTCTCTTTTTCCCTTTCTCCCTCTCCCTCTTTCCATCTCTTTTTCTGTCTCTCTGTCTCTCTCTTTCTCTCTCTCTTTCTCTGTGTGCCTCGGCCTGGGCGGCGCGGTGCGCAAAAACCGGAGGACGGAGAGACGGTACAAGGGGGGGGGGGGCAGAGTGCGACAGAGATTGAGATAGAGATAGAGAGGGAGAGGGAGAGAGAGAGAGAGAGAGAGAGAGAGACGCGTTCGTTCAGACCTTGTTCACGTGTCGGGGCCATCGGAAAGTTCCGAGATCTCGTTCCCGAGGCGTTTCATTTGAATGCGGATCGTGGCACGTCGAAAACTGCTCGACTCTTCGGAACTCTCCGATGATTGATACATTGAAAGCAGAAACGCCCGTCGGGGACCGACACCTTGTCGAGACTTTCGGGCAATCGGTGTGTCCCCGACGATAATGGAAACGGTTTTACGCGCATTTTTACTATTATTCTTATTCATTGATAAACGTGCTGCAATTCGCGTTTAAAAGATCGTTGGGATCGGTAGAAAGATCGACGACGTTGCGATCTATAGTAAATCGACTCGTTTTTTCATAGTTGTTGATAATCGGCGACTATAAGAACGAGGTGCAACGCTCGACTAATCGTATCTCCTATTCCCGAATTGTCGATCTTTGTGTACTAGCTGAGAGTCAATTAGGGAGAATTTACTGCATGTCGTACAATTTTCGAACAATTGTTACTCAAAAGCTAGCAACACTATTGAGACCCAAAAATCTTGAGAATATAATTTGAACGTTCCAAAACACCCTTTCCTTTATTAGAACTCGATATCTCGCTTCCAAGTATATTGAATTAATCGTTAATTTCACTTTTCCGAAAAATTGAATGTTGGTCGTTTCGACGTTGGTCGTAGCGTGACAGCGGAGGGTTGAATTTAGACAATAAATCGAACAGACCGAATGTAGACGATAAATATAAATCTTCTTAGTCTTCCCGAAAGAAATTATTACGATCGAGAACGTTCTAATTGTTGCAACCGCGATGATGCCGGTGCGCGGCAGGGCGAAGGAGGTGCATTGGCAATTTTTCATTTCGCATAACCGGTTCCGCAGAATTTCGTGCGCCGGTGGATAAATTGTCTAATTGGCAGTGGTCTCCCGTAACGTTTACTGCACGGCGGTAACGAAACCCGTTCCGCTTAATTGAAGAACATGGGACCCATCTCCATTTTAGCTTGCCGGTCACGAGAACGCGATGGCGGTAACAAAACTTGGAGAACGAGCCAGTTTAGCGTGTCCCATTATCGTCGATGGTTCTTTCTACGGGGGGCCCCCTTTACAACGACCCCGTGAAATAAGCAAATCATCCTTCGTTGGAGTCGCTTTGAACAGGTTCGCGTTTAGTTCGCGAAACTAAATCGGTTTATCTTGCTACAAATGATGAAGGCGGAACGATTCTATCGGTGTTCTTCGTGGCAAAGCAAAGGATTTGCTTCAATTCGACTCGGAGATATTAAAAAACAAAATACGTAATTTGGAGATGTTCTACGCTATTTCGTAGGAAACTGTATTATTTGCATAATGCAATATTGATATTCATCTTCAAATGTATAATATTGAGATTCTATAATATCTATTGTATTTATATAGATTTATTTTTTATATATATTTATATTTATATTTGTTTTGTTCTATTATACTATATAATATTTTATAATATATATTATAATAATTTTTGGACACCCTGTGTAATATAATATAATAACATTAACACAATAATATTATATAATATATATTATACACAATATTATTGTGTTAATGTTATATTATATTACACACAGGATATCCAAAAATTATTATAATATATATTATAAAATACTATATAATATAATAGAATAAAACAAATATAAATATATATAAAAAATAAATCTGTATAAATGTAGATATTATAGTATCTCAATATTATATAATAACATTAACACAATAATATTGTGTATAATATATATAATATTATTGTGTTAATGCTATTATATTATATTGCACAGGGTGTCAAAAAAAAAATTATTACAATATATATTATAAAATAATATCTCATTATTTCCGAAAACCAAATAATTATCGGGAAGATGAAACTTTAAACGTCATCATTTAGACGTATCTCGGTGTCGCGTTGGAGCAGCTGTTTATTTAAGCGACTGTTTACGCGGGCCGACGCGGGTTCCGCGGAAAACGAATGTGTGTCAGGAGCATTTCCAATGCATACGTACGTCCCTCGGATGCTGATCGACCGTTTCCTGTTGCATTATGTAAAAAAAATTCTCTTTGTCGCTACTTCCCGGTATTTGTAGCGTGTACAGATGTAATACACGATAGGCGTATAGTAGACACACGCTCTTGATTGAACCGGTTGTACGCGCGGACCGCAGAGGCGCGCGATTAACCGGTTAGCAACCGATTGTTCAGTTAGCACTCGGCCGGCCGCAGGTAACATTGTTACGGTTAACCGAATGCCCACGCACTACCGTTAACCGGATAATGCTATTTAACGAGTTACACTGGTTTTTCGTCGGGCTCTTCTGCCAAGTATAATTGGATCTTCGGCACGTAAATCTGCTCGCGTACAAATTGCGTGCAAACGCTCTCGGAGCAGCACGCCTTTCTGCGGTTTCGACGGTTCGTCGTCAAAATCCGATTTCTTTTCTCCGCGCAAACGGCTCGCGTATCATTGTTGCAATCGATTGCGCCTACAAGCCGAAATCCAATTATGCTGTTTTCTGGATAACGCGCGCCATTGTCTTCGCGGATTTCAATAAGTGAAACTTCCTCGTTGGCGATCGTTTCTTGCGCGAAGAAGAACGTTTATTCGCGACTGGAAATCTCCAGTTGAATGAAAATTGGATGCAATGATGGGACGAAACGCGAAATATATCAACCAAAATCGATCGAAAATCTAAAATAATAGATTACCCAAGCGGAAAGAAAAGATAAATGAATAGGACGCGAACAAAGTTGGGTGAAATAAATAGTTTGAGAAAGTGAATCATAAAAGATAATAGTAGCGAATATGAGGAAGAATTTATTGTACTAATTAATTAATAATTATTTCTAGAAATCCTGGCCCTTGTCAAATTCCTTTCGTTGAAATTTGCGACCAATTGACAACCCACAAGAGCGAACTGGTTTCTATTGTTTAAGAAAGAGGAAAACCTTGAAAAATTGTTATCACCAGCGTGCCGCCGTCGGAAAATGAGAAAGCCTGCTTATCATAAGCGACTCGCCGCATGAATAAGCGATGTTGGACCGATCAAAGCTTGCTCGGCAAGCAGCAACAGCTTTAGAAGTTCTTCGCCGTTCGAATATTAAACCGAGTTACCGTGTTTCGCGTCCGGTAAATAGGAGATAATCGAAATGTTCTCTCCAGCGCGATCCTCTCTCTCTCTCTCTCTCTCTCTCTCTAATCTCCTTAACATGTTTAATTGGTTAGCACTGCTACGCGAATTTTCGGACTTCCTATTTGCTTGCATCGGCCGTGTTAAGCTTGTTCGCCGCGTAGCCGCGAAATCGTTCGGTTTATTGGAACGATGAGCAACGCCTTATCGCGAGATCGTTGATAAAATTCTACCAAAGAGGCTTTGCAGAGATTTTCGTTCGCGATTGTACAATACAATTTATTAAACAGACAATTCGGCGAAGCTGTTTGCACGCGCGTGTTTGAAAAAGCGGCGACCGATTAAAACGCGCGAGCAATAAGAGCATAATAATGTCTCCGTAACTGACGCTCGGATCGCGCACAAAAATAGACAATTTGGGAAGAGCAGATACGATTATTCGAGCCTTGCAGCTCGTTTTCATATTTCTTAACAATTCGTAACTATGAAAACGAACCGCAGGGCTCGAATGATCGCATCTCCTCTTCCCAAATTGTTCATTTTTGTGAATACAGTAATGTCTCCGTAACTGACGCTCGGATCGCGCACAAACATGGACAATTTGGGAAGAGGAGATACGATTGTCCGAGCGCTGCATCTAGTTTTTATAATTGTTGACAATTGGCAATGTTGGCAAGAGCACTCGAATAATCGTGTCTCCTCTTCCCAAATTGTCCAATTTTGTGGACAATCCGAGCGTCAATTAGAGAGACATTACCGTACATTCGGATACAGCGGGTGTGTATTTATTTTGGTGGCGAGGGGGAGGGGGATATTAGAGCGATTAGCGTTACCAAGGAATTTCTAAAAAATTATTTTCAAAAATATATGATTTGTCGACACGACGGAAGAATTGAAAAATGATGGTTTTTTTCAATTTTTTTCATCCGAGCCTGTAATGAAAATTGTAGAAATGCGTTTCGCAGATCTCGGTAACTGCGAGCAATCGAAGATCGCGAGAATCGCAGTTTCACGGTTCTAGAAAAGTCCGTTCCGTCTTAAAAGTTGTACGAATACTTTCCACGCCACACAAAAAACACCGCTCAGTGTTTCTCGCTGATAACTCGTAAACGGAAGCCGCCGATTGCATTTTCGCCAAGGGAAAAGTTACCGCGAATAACCTCGTTAATCACCCCTTTCCGGGTGTTAACATAATTATAGGGCACTCTGTATGTATAAGGTTGCAAAGTAAAGCTACGCTCGCTCTGTATTAACGTAATAAAACGAACATGTTTGAACGTATACGTAATTGTGCGCTTCGCGCGGAACGCGTTGCAACGAACCGCCTGCTGATAAGAAAAAGAAACCAGAAAGATTACGCAAACCACGCTGTTCCATCATAGAAATCCAACGAGAACCTATCATTATTTCGGGCCAATGTACGAGCGTGTTAGCGATTGAACTCCTCGAGCGCCGATTAAAAAGCAGCACATTTTTCTTTCAGACAACGCGAGAACGCTCGACGGAAGTTCGCTTGTAAAGCGAAGGAAAATCCGAGCGATTCGAGATCGTTTCGCGGTTTTTCAGCGGCTCGATCGTCCGCGATATCTTGTTGTTGAAACGTGTTTCTCGAGACGTCTAAATTGGCGAAATTATCGTGGAGTTCGCGGCGGACCGTTGCCGGTCAATAAAATTCCAGTGGTCTCGCGCGCGCATTATCGGCGCGGCGATTATGTATTGTTACGGCGACTTGCCCGAATCAAGTCGCTGTAATGTGAAACTGCCCTGTTGCGAACATCTCCTTAAAGAATAATAGAAGACAGGGGTTGCCACGGAAGTGTGTTACCAACGGACAATCGAAGTGTCGAGATCGGACCGTCGAACGATCAACATCCCACTTCTGAAAGATCTGAATTGTAATTGTATCGAGTTGTGTTATAGTTAATATTCTTGATTGTAAATAAAATGCCGCGACGCGAGAGAAATGGAGTAATTCGCAACGGTATGTATATTTCGGATCGGGCCCGCGCTTCCGCCGCAATATTTCGCGCAACAACGAAAACTCGTTCGCGGGCCGGCCGCGATAGACCGGGTCCGGCACTCGTTCGCCAGCAAATTTATGTATATCCCGTGTTTCGACGGCGATGCATCATCTCGGCTCCGTGACAAGTAATTAAGCGACCGTTTCGCTGGAAAATAACGCGGGCGTCGCGCGGCCCGCGCTTTGATCGCGGCAGCGGCCGCGCCCGCGCGCGCGCTCGCGCGTTTAATTTGATTTTTCAAACGGCCGCTGCGAAAGGAATATATTAATGGCGACGCGATTACCTGCCTCCGACCCGCCGTAATCGATTCCCGGGTACAATTCACCCGTGGCGATCCCAGGAACCTCCGGGAAAATTGCGGGCACGCTATACGGCAGCCTGCGGAATCAATTCTCTCGTGTCGAGCCGCCGGCGGCGGCGCATTTTTACAGGGAATTTGGAAACGAGGACCGATCGCCGGTCTTAGATGGATTTACGACAGGGTCTCGGGTAATCCCCGAGGCCTATAAAGAATGAACCAGCGAGACTAAACGGACCTGGCGACAGCTGCCGGCCACGTTGGGTCTTCCTTCCGGCTATCGGGTGTCAAAAGGCTGTTTATCGAAAGAGAGTACAGTAATGCCTCTCTAATCGACGCTCAGACTGTCCACAAAAATTTGGACGATTTGGGAACAGGAGATACGATTAATTTGGGTCTTGCGCCTCGTTTTTGTAATTACCGATTCTCAACAACTATAAAAACGAGGGCGCAAGACTCGAATAATCGTGTCTTCTCTTCCCAAATTGTCCATTTTTGTGCGCAATCTGAGCGTCAGTTAGGGAGACATTACTGTATGTTCGGGGCAGTGTCGGGCATTTTTTCGAATATTCTCGATGAAATATTTGTCCAAAATAATTATCCGAATGAATTCTTTCTGGTCCAAGATTTTATTCGAAACACAATTATTCGTTATTCGTAAGATATTATTCTATCCATTTATTCGAATAATTCTTCATTTTTTATTGGAATAATTTCTTCTTTGTATTCGAACAATTCTTCATTTTTTATTCGAACTATTCTTCATTTTTTATCCGAACAATTCTTCATTTTTTATTCGAACAATTCTTCATTTTTTATTGGAATAATTCTTAATTTATTATTCGAACAATTCTACATTTTTTATTGGAATAATTTTTCTTTGTATTGGAATAATTGTCAATTTTTTATCCGAACAATTCATTTTTTATTCGAACAATTCTTCATATTTTATTCGAACAATTCTTCATTTTTTACTGGAACAATCCTTATCCGTATTTTTAAACATCTTTAACCCGTCCCGATCGTTCAGCGCTCCTCGCACGTTCGCTGTTAATTTCTTTGCTCGTTCGCAGATGGCTTGCATGTTGTTCTTGAATATACATATGCATGTGCATTCTGGCTCCGACTTTTACACTTTTCTAGACCGGAGTAAAGGTCGTGAATATGCAAGCGATGCCGTTGCGTAACGCGTCGAAACGTCATCCATTAACAGACGTTTTTGTTTGCCGCGATGAGACTCGAGCCTCTCGCGTGTATTTACACGAATTATCGTAATCTTGAGGTTAGATTTCTGACGATAGGGAACTGCGATTAAACGACTGCAGCTTCGCACGGAGAATTCTACGATTCGTTTTTACGTCGCGTGTCGCGAAACGCGCGTTCTGGAATCAAATTAATTATACTTTTAATTCTCGATCGTTCGGAGTGGATCGGTCTTTAATTCTTGCGATTTCATAGCCAGTAGGCAATTTTTACAGATTTTTATTCAATTTTTTTCGCCCTGATCTGCTTCGAATATATTTAAATTAGGAGACTTAGCTTAATCTTCGACTTCAGAAATTTCTCGCGTTTTAGCTAGGAAAAATTGTGCAAATATTTCATCCGGCAAGCTTGTTATTGGGTTGGCAACTAAGTAATTGCCGATTTCAGTTATAGATGTCTCTCGCTCCCATTTTTATGATATCCGTAAATGTTATATATTATAAAATTATTGTTATTATTATTATTATTATGTTATTTTTTATTATCCGTGAATGTTAGCAACCGGACAAAGTGAATGCAGCGGTCAAGGAAAAGCGACCAGAATCGGTCGATCGTAAAGGTGTCATTTTCCAGCAGGACAATGCTAGGCCGCACGCGTCTTTGTCCACTCGGCAAAAATTCATGGATATTGATTGGGAATCGATGTTACACCCACCATATAGCTCTGATCTCGCGCCATCGGATTACCACTTATTTCGATCCCTGGACAACTCCCTTCGTGGTAAAACTTTTAACGACGATAACGCTGTAAAATCTCACTTAACTCAGTTTTTGGCCGAAAAGGATCAGACTTTCTACGAGCGTGGAATTTTCAAGTTGTCAGAGAGACGGCAAAAGGTCATCGAACAAAATGGAAAATACATTACAGATTGAACTTCGTTCCAAGTAAAAAAAAACTTTTTATTTCATTGAACAAATCGGCAATTACTTACTTCGCGCACGAGAGTAATTTCAATATTTATTTTGAAATTGCTACTTCGTCGCTCGTTTATTATACGTAGTCCTTGGTATTCGCCGGTCACGGGGACACGTGACTTTTGTATAACCGTTTAAAAATCTCGGAAGAATGGAAGGTTAAATAAATTCACGAGCCTCCTCGTTAAGCTTTTTCCACGGAAGGAATGTCGGCGAACGGTAAATTGACTTTATCGAGGTCAGTTGCGAAAGAAGTCGCGGAACGGCATGTTAGACCAATGGTAAAAAAAAGCGCGACCGTCGCGCGTCATCCGAAAATTCGCTAATCCCGCGATCGAGCACTTGGCACGCGGTCCGCGTGCGAGCGTAATTCGACGTGCCCTAAACTAAACGGGCGCGATACATTTTCGGCTACGGCGGCGAAAGACGACGACGACGACGACGACGACGGGAGGACTTCGTTATCTCGACGGGGAACGGAGCGGGACCGTCGTTTAGCGGTAATTGGAACTTACGAGGCGTTGGTCGTAAATTAAAAGGCTCGCGACGAAGAACAAACTGCTTGTCATTTTCGCGACGAGCAATAAAGGCCGTTACCATTTAAGGAGAACGCGAGGATGCGACGCGAATCTTTCCAAGAGCCGAGCCGACCCGCCTCGAATTCTTCGGCTGCTCTCGACGCGATATCGTCGACCAGTTTTAGCTGCGTTCGACGAGTATACTCGTCGCGGAGGAGCGATAAAACTTGTTCAATTGGATCCTGAGAAACAGAAGTTTATTAGAAAAATGTTTCTACCGATGATCATTTTTCTAAATCGACGAGATTGGCGTGATGCTGTTAAATTCTTGTAGTATCTTTACAGTATGAAAATACGTCTCGTCAATTTTAGGCAGAATAAAAATTGCCTGCCTCAATTATAAGAAATGGTCGATGGAAATAAATGTTGTTCTTAAATGCTTGTAATATCTTTACAGTATGAAAATACGTCTCGTCAATTTTAGGCAGAATAAAAATTGCCTGTCTCAATTATAAGAAATGGTCGATGGAAATAAATGTTGTTCTTAAATGCTTGTAATATCTTTACAGTATGAAAATACGTCTCGTCAATTTTAGGCAGAATAAAAATTGCCTGTCTCAATTATAAGAAATGGTCGATGGAAATAAATGTTGTTCTTAAATGCTTGTAATATCTTTACAGTATGAAAATACGTCTCGTCAATTTTACACAGAATAAAAATTGCCTGCCCCAATTGTAAGAAACGGTCGACGGAAATAAATGTTATTCTTAAATTCTTGTAATATCTTTACAGTATGAAAATACGTCTCGTCAATTTTAGGCAGAATAAAAATTGCCTGCCTCAATTATAAGAAATGGTCGATGGAAATAAATGTTGTTCTTAAATGCTTGTAATATCTTTACAGTATGAAAATACGTCTCGTCAATTTTAGGCAGAATAAAAATTGCCTGCCTCAATTATAAAAAACGGACGACAGAAATAAATGTTATTCTTAAATTCTTGTAATATCTTTACAGTATGAAAATACGTCTCGTCAATTTTAGGCAGAATAAAAATTGCCTGTCTCAATTATAAGAAATGGTCGATGGAAATAAATGTTGTTCTTAAATGCTTGTAATATCTTTACAGTATGAAAATACGTCTCGTCAATTTTAGGCAGAATAAAAATTGCCTGCCTCAATTATAAGAAATGGTCGATGGAAATAAATGTTGTTCTTAAATGCTTGTAATATCTTTACAGTATGAAAATACGTCCCGTCAATTTTACGCAGAATAAAAATTTCCTGCCTCAATTATAAAAAACGGACGACAGAAATAAATGTTATTCTTAAATTCTTGTAATATCTTTACAGTATGAAAATACGTCTCGTCAATTTTACGCAGAATAAAAATTGCCTGCCTCAATTATAAGAAATGGTCGATGGAAATAAATGTTGTTCTTAAATGCTTGTAATATCTTTACAGTATGAAAATACGTCTCGTCAATTTTAGGCAGAATAAAAATTGCCTGCCTCAATTATAAAAAACGGACGACAGAAATAAATGTTATTCTTAAATTCTTGTAATATCTTTACAGTATGAAAATACGTCTCGTCAATTTTACACAGAATAAAAAATGGCCTGCCCCAATTGTAAGAAACGGTCGATGGAAATAAATGTTGTTCTTCCTTTAATAATCTCGAGATCGGTAGAAAATAGTACGACGATATTCTTAAATTCATGTAATCTTTCCACAGTTTGGAATTTGACTTGCTCATTTTTGCCGTAAACGCGTAAAATCCGCAGTCTAGTAATAACACGGCCGAGAAACGACGAGGGACCGGATCGTGTTGGGGTGCTTCAAGGTTCCCCTTCCTCCGGTCGCGTCGTTCGCATGCAAAAAAGAACAGGAGAAACAGGGATCGACTGGGCGATCCTCGAGCGAAACGACCGCCTTTGCCTTGGATCAACCACGATCGACCAAGAGTCTTGCTGCATCCGAAACAATTCCGTTCGGATAGTCATTTTAGCGAACTCGTCGTGGAGGAACGATGATGATAATAATAATAATAATTGTGGGACGAGGGATCTTAGCCAGTCGGTCACTGCTCTTCAGCATCCGAGGAACAGGGTCGTCCCGAACGACGGTTGTTTTATACGCGATTCCGTTTCTTATTCGAGTAATTTTGTAATTTTTCGAAATTGCAATTTTCTTCTAATTATTTTAGCCCTTTACATTCGAGTGGCGACTCTGGGGCGCCACTAAAAATTGCTATACTATATACTATACTATATATATACTATACTAAATAATAATATATAAAAAATAATATATAATAATAATAATATAATACTATAATAGTAATAGCATCGGATTCGTTTATATCTAAAAGACTTGTTAAAACTGCAAGTTTTGTACTTGCCAATAAGCTTTCATATGCATAAGTCGCAATAAATCATATAAGAAAGATTGTAGATCAGAAAATATGTTTAAAATATAATTAAAATAGCTTCCAGTGCAAAGGCTTAAAATTGCGATTTTCTTCGAAAAAATGTTTTTCTTCCTCCAATTTTCTTCTTCCAATTCTTCAAAATTGTAATTTTCTCCCAGTTCTTCAAAATTGTAATTTTCTTCCAATTGAACATCCCACTAATTTTCTCAGAAGCTTCGATCCCACGTTAACAATGTTTATTCGCCTACCGCGGTGATCTCTTTGTTACACAATACGATAAACGAGAGAAACGTTGCGACAAATGATTGCGGATACGATGTGACATAATAAAGTAAAGAGACGGAAATCCAGGTGTCTGGAGATAAGCGTTATTCAAGGGTATTAAAGGCGTAACGCGACGGAAAGAGAAAACGCCGCTTTGAAAACCGTGCTATAAAAATTAATAGAACCGGTCTAAATAATTTACGAAATATGAATCGAATTTGATTCGATTCGAAGGTGGGATCTCCTCCGATGTACATACATATACGGCGGACTAATTTTCGGGTTTGATTCTCTCCCGTTTAATTCCATCCCCCGTAAATTAGTTTGCGTTCGCGCCGGCGACACGCAATCTGGTTATTAATCACGATTCGGCGAACGACTCGCGGATTCTAAATTGAAAGTTGGACGTAGATAGCCGGCTGATAGCCGGTCATTTTCGTTTTACACATTGAAAGCCTCCGCGCGTTGCCCGCGGAGAACCGAATCGCGCCGGCCGTTTTATCGCCGCGAAGATTTTACAATCTGCTCGGTGTCACGCTTCCAACTCGCCGCGTTCTAGGCGACATGAGTCAAGGATGACCCATACGGTCACCGAGCGCGGTGTAACGTTTCGATTAACTGGAAACGATGACTCGCGATTCCATTTCGGACGAACGCGACGCTCTGTTCCAGTCGTTTCCCGCGATACAATATCGCGAGCGTATAATTTAGAGCGTCGATGCCGATAGAAACTTTATTATAGAACGATCGAATCAATATTAAATTACGAGGACTCCGCGGCACGTCGTTTCATAAACTGAAGCTAAAATCAGCCCGCGGTTGTAATCAGGTTATCCCATTAGAAAACGTACACGGCTGTCTGTCCTCCAATTTAATTAGAGATAGATTAATCCACCGTTTACCCGAATTGGGCGCGAATGTTAACACTAAAGCTACCACGGTCGATATGACCGATTTTTTATTTTATGATACTGCAAACTTTGGAGACTTCTTCGTGGAACATTATTGAATAGATTATATTATTGAAACAAGCCTCGTAATTAAAACTTTACAAAATCCGAGTGAATTCTATCTTTTCACTCTTGTGGGTCAATGCACGCTGATCATCGTTACAGATCGGTTGGTTTAGCGTTAAAGAAACTAAATTGTCTACGCAATTGTACCGTCTCCCTAACTGACGCTCAGATTGTCCACAAAAATGGACAATTTGGGAGGAGGAGATGCGATTAATTTGAATCTGAAAAGAGACATTACCGTATTTCTAATTGGTCGGAAGCATCGTCGTTGTCGCGATCGATCGAATCGATCGCTTAAGATTTACATTTCATAATGTTCATATGCAAGCTTATGGTCGCTTGAATCGGTTCTAGTGAAAAAATGCAAAATAAAAAGGGACAACCAATACAGTAATGTCTCCCTAATTGACGCTCAGATTGTCCACAAAAATGGACAATTTGGGAGGAGGAGACACGATTGTTCGAGCCTTGCGGTTCGTTTTTATAGTTGCTGATAATCGGTAATTATAAAAACGAGGCGCAAGACTCAAATTAATCGTACTTCCTCTTTCCGAATTGTCCATTTCTGTGGACAATCTGAGCGTCAGTTAGGGAGACATTGTTGTATTATCTATGAATCGTGCAGGCTCCAATAGAAACGTTTCGCTCCGAGTGAATTTGTCCCGAACATAAATTTCCGCTGCCGCTTTCGCTCTTAATTGCCCACTAGAAGACGTATAAATTCGTTCGATACCGCCGGTTCATTGCTACACCATGATCAGCGGCTGTACCCTCTAATCGACTGTCAAATTCGGGCAAGTGTGACTCGCAAAACATTAATCTCCGAATTGCTCGAACAGTTAAAGCCACCGTTAAAGAAATTAAATCCACCCGAATTAACCATCAATTGTCCGAGCGTTAATGGCGAACATTAGCGGCCGTTTCTGGCCGGCTTAACTATCGCAAGAATTACTGGACCGCTTCAGCGCTCGTTAACTAATTTCGTTTAACTAAACGAACGATTTATTTTCACAAAATATTGAGCTTCGTTCGTTCGGTATTTTCTTCAGCTTTTCAATAAGCTTCGCGAAGAAAATTACGCGAATTCGAATATAAAAAGAATCGAAAGAATCTTTGTGGTATTTCAAGAACTTCCGTCTCTTATGTGTTTAATCTTATAAACGATCGATTGAACTGAAATAAAAATTAATTAGGTGCATCTTGTAGGGATAAATAAAGGCACAGTAATCGGTCATTCCAACTGGGTCCACTACCCTAGGCGAGGCGTCAACCTGCAGAAACGTTTAACGATCCCTCGGATCGTGACAGCGATCGATCGATCGATCGTCGAAACGTCGCGCGAACACGCCGAGCCGCAGCTCGAGAAAAATGCAGAGCGCATCCGTCGGCTGCAGATTGCACCGCGTGCCGCGGCGCGGGTGCGTTCCGCGACGAGCTCGCCGGTGATTTCCGCCCCGAGGAATCGTATCGATTCAACAAGCCCTCCGCTACCCTCGAGAGAACTCTATCGATTTCCCGTTGCCGGTTACCTAAAATGCCGGCGCGGCGTCGCCGACGTTTCGATAAGCGCCTTCCCTGAAAGGCTCCCATCAATTTCTGCGGATTAAGCGGCGTTAAAATGAAACCTGTCACCCATCGTCCGGTTTTGCGTCGTTCCGACGTGTCCTCGTGACGGGCCGGCCCGCGGACTAATTGCTCGCGTCTCTTTCCGCGCGATTTTTTAGCACCGTTACGCTCGAATCGCGTGCCTCTGGCAAACAGTTTCGTCGAAACTGTCCAAAACCGAGCACGGCGACGATTTATTTCACACGGAATTTCCCTTGGCCCCTGTAACGAAGCGTTTTAACAGCCCCGAGGAATCCTGATGATATGTGTTCCTGTTTTAAAAAAATTATTCCATCGTCGCTGGATCCCTCTTGCCGGATCACGGTTTTCGTTTAACCCATTGACTGCCACGCGAATTTAGCGCGTCTTGCTCTGGGTGCCGCGGTTTTATTTTAAAGATATATATATATATATATATATATATATATATATATATATAAAAGATATATATATATATATATATATATATATATATATAAAAGATATATATATATATATATATATATAAAAGATATATATATATATATATATATATATATATAACATGAAGTTTTACAAAATATAATAATATTAAGTTACCGATACAATATTGCAATGGCATTTACAGTATTTTTTTTTATTGATAAGCAATATGTTCTCTATACTGTATTCATTTTTCATTCAACCTTTCTAGTAGTTTCTAACTCAAATAGCCATTTGTAGCCAATCTAAACTTGCAGCACCCACTACGAGATATCTCGTAGCTGGCAGTTTTGGTACAGACGCTTGTTTTTATATTTCTTGACAATTCGTAACTATGAAAACGAACCGCAATGATCGAATAATCGCATCTCCTCTTCCCAAATTGTTCATTTTTGTGGACAATCCGAGCGTCAGTTAGGGAGACATTACTATATTATAAAGATAAACTCCGCGAGGAATCATCGTAGACTGCAAGGGTTACTTTAAAGTTCTGTAACTTCGCGAACAAAAATCGCAGCCAAGTTTCTCTTTTTTCAAATGAAAGGAGAAGGATCGAACCTCGTTCCACGGTAAATGGCAGCTCCGGAAAAAATTGTACAAAGTTCGTGCGTTTCGTCAAACTTGGCAAGATCAAGATTTTCAAGGTGACAAACATGAGTTCGCATTCGAAGGGTTGCAACGGCGAGGGAGTATCGAATTTAGAATCCAGAAACAGCGTCTTAAAGTAAAGGTTTCAAGCTTTAATTTAGAAAAAGAATCATCGTCCTACGATGATTTTCGGCGGAGTCATCGTCGGTCGAAGTTGGCCGACCTTTTTATCAAAAATTTCTCTACGTTATAATCTTCTCGAGCAGTGTACAGTAATGTCTCCCTAACTGACGCTCAAATTGTGCACAAAAATGGACAATTCGGGAAGAGTAGATACGATTATTCGAGCCTTGCGGCTCGTTTTTAAATTTCTTGACAATTCGTAACTATGAAAATGAACCGCAAGGCTCGAATAATCGCATTTCCTCTGGGAAGACGAGAATGTCAATTTTTGTGGACAATCCGAGCGTCAGTTAGAGAGACATTACCGTATACTCGTCGTCGCTTGGTTCTCGCTACACACATAGCTGCGCGCTCTGGAAAGGAGGTGCCACAGCCAACTGGTTAAAGCTAAACCCGCCACGACCCCGTTTTACAATTATAAAAATTATAACGATCGATTTCGCCCGCGACGGACGTCACGACGCCGCTCCGCGCGCTCTGCTGCTTTCGTTCTAAACGTTTCTTTTTTGGTCGAATCGCTGCGAACGGATGAAAGATCGCGTTGGAGGCAGCAACATCCTGCGCACACAGTTCCTCGACGAGCCATCCATCTCGAAGATTATTCAGCCGAAGTGACTTGCCGCCGGGAGAATGTTCTCTCCAGTTCGATTCAACCGTAGTTATCCTGGATTCCGGAGAACTCGGTTTCCACGAAGGTCGTATTAAGTGGATTTATAGCAGCCAGATGGGAGCAATTAGATAAAACAATCTCATCGCGTTCGACGTACAAGGTCGCGCTCGACTGCGGCAGATGGAGATCGGCTGGAAAGCTGGTTCGCCGGTCGACGGGTACCAGATAACGGTTAGCCGAAAAATAAACAGAGTCAAGAGTATTCTAGACGCCTGGTACATTCGAAACCGTCGCTGAAACGAAATGTATGTAATCCCGGTGCCTTCGACGAGTACCTACCGTTTTCATCATCCCTTTTTAGCTATCTTATTTACCGTGGACGGATCGTCCAAGCACAAACAGGCTGCCTGAATTAAACGACACAATCTTGGATGGTAATCGAGCGATTTATTCTCCGATAAACATATTTACTAGACGATAGTAAATTCCCCATTTCCTGCAAACAGCTTCAACGCAAGCGTCCGCGTTATCGCGAGGCAACAACGTTTCGCTCTAGAACCGTCGTTCGGCAACGGAATAATTTATCGTCGAATAATGATTTGATAATTTATTAACTAGTCTTGAATGCGGACCGTTCGACGAGGATGAGCCTTGAATATCGATGAACGACCTTGGGCGATCTTCGATGATCAATTGTACTGTGACAAATGAACTCGCTGCGAAATTGTCTTTACAGCTTGTTGAAAAAGAAACTCTAGCCGCGGACAAAAATTAATCCATAGCTTACTTACTGTAAACTGAACTGTAAACTAGAAACTGTATACTAAACTGTATATTATAGATACCGCGATACATCATGGCTGGTGTCGTTAGAGCACATCGTGTTCCGACCGTTAGTGATCCCAGTTGGGTTCCTTAGGTCATTTGTAGCAACTTCTTCCTTTGCAAAAATGTTCTCCGAGGCACCGTTAACGAGTTATTAACGAAAAACAGAGACCAATGAGAGGCGAGCTCGGTAGGCTGGGCCGCCTCGCGTCAGCCGTACTCGATTCTTATTGGTCACTTGGTTTTTCGTTAATAACTCGTTAACGGTGCCTCGGAGAACATTTTTGTAAAGGAAGAAGTTACTTCAAATGATCCGAGGAACCCGTCATTTCCGGATTGCGAGACATTTTTACAATATAATGTAAAACGCGATGAATGATCGTCTTGGATTGGTGGAGAAGACCACACCAAAAAGACCACACCAGCAGGCGATTTTCAGTCGCCGGTCTCTTGTTGAATTTCGTCGCTCAGTCATTTCGTATATACACCTTCTCTCGAATAAAAGTAAAAATAACACTTTTCAGCAAAAGAATTAATATCTCATATTCATTTAAGAAATAATCCAAGCCATAATCCCAATACAGCTAAACCAGAAATCTTCTTTGACCATCTGGCTGAGACACTTGCGGTCTTCCAAGCAAAATAAACACTTCCCGGCTGTAAGAATCACAGTTCAAACGCGTGGACCGTTTTAATATGGAACACCCTGTCGTATATAGTTCAACGACAGCTTTAAATCGAGGAATTTTTCTGAAATCGAATTTCGACACCCATCGCGGATTTTTGGCGCATCGATCCTCGAGTGCTCGCCGTGTACTAATCGCGTCGGTCTGGTGCACGCGGAAGGGCAGCCCGTCCTTATTAGCATGGCGTTGCATGTGTGTGTGTGTGCGTGTGTACGGCGACGACCAGAAAACAGCCGGTGAAAGTCATCGGGCAGCGTAGTCGCGCCGGTGCTTCCGAACGAATCGTTTCTTGCCTGAAATCCTCGCGGCCTATCGATCCCCTTCAGGATTCGGCTTCCTCGGCCATCGAGCGGCCGACAGTTTCGTGCTCATCGAGGTGTGTTTCTCTTGTTTCGAACTTTCCGTCGTTCACAACGGTTGCCCTCTGTTTTTCCTATTTTCCTTCTCTTCGATTCCGTTTTTGTTGTTGGAACACGTTTACGTTAGCGCTGCGGCAAAAGCTACGAGTGCATTACACAGAGCCGACGACGGAGATGCGGTAATAACACAGTTTCGATCGTTTCTCATTTCCATCGTTTCAATTATTCCGGTTTCTCGGAGATCGAACATTCTGGAGAAGAATAGTTGTTAACGTCGAGCTTTAGATAGATAATATGGCATGTGGAAAGTGCGTTGCTGTGCTCGCTGCGGCAACGTTAACGCTGCCGTATAATCGCGGAATAATCGCAATATTTAGACGCCTGTTTAAAATATAATAACTTTTTCAAGATTGGAGGATTTATGTTTAAGCCGGAAACAATTAAAGATAGCGAAAATCGCGGTATTGCTGATACAGCTAGAAATTTTCGTTGGAAGCTAAGACAAGAAAGTTCAAAGATATTATTCTTTTATAGTCTTTGACATTTTCCAATCGATTGTTATTTTTGCAAACATTGTTGAATCACAACTGGTCAGTCTAAAATGTGAAAAAGAAACTCTAGTCTTTTTTCTTCAATTTAGAAGAACTTGTTGGGCGTTGAAAGTGGTTCGAATATTATTGTTATTCACTGTAAAACAATAGAATGTGCTCTCGTCGTTGCTCCTATCGTTTATTGCAGCTGCGACACAAGCGTACCCTAACGTATCAGGCGTCTAACCCCTGAAATTGCTTACGGATAATTAACCTAGTCAAAATAAGATCAGTATGCTTCGGTGTAGATTGTGTTTTCCTTGCTTGTAGTATTTCGTATCTTGCTACACAATTAAGTTCTCGAATGAAAATATTATATATGGTTTATATATGGTTATTATATAATATTATTATAATATAATTATAATGATATATATTATTATAATATTATTATAATAATATAAAATATTATTATAATATTATTATAATAATATATAATATTATTATAATATTATTATAATAATATATAATATTATTATAATATTATTATAATAATATATAATATTATTATAATATTATTATAATATTATTATAATAATCCCTGTATATTTCAAGAGTTCATTAAACATTATGGTCAGCTTAGAAATAATATAAGCGGTAGAATAATATTACCGTAGAACGTTGCTACGATTGCTTAATATTATACACAATGGAATTGTTGAAGACTGTACATCAACTTCGGCTGGTTTCTTGAAAATTCGAATCTCAATCACGGGGCAACGGTGCATCTGCTCGTAGAACCGACGATGCTCCCTTCCTCTGACAACTTGTGTTCGCGTCCCCGTCGGTAGCTGTCCTCTTCGTGTCACACTTAATGCAAACATAACACTGGGAACGTCTAAATCACCGTGGTTCACTCGAGCAACTTTGACATTTCAATTACACGATAATTAACGCATTTCCATTGTCTAATCGAGGAGCACTCGATGAAATCACCTTCTCCAGTGCTGGCACGGCCATTTCTAAATCTCCGATCACGTGACGTAAATATCGATAGATCGACAGCTTCCGCTCTCGGAGTTTTCCCGGCAAAATTGTTGTGTCACGTGTCCGGTAGACCAAAATGGCGGAGTGTTAGCGAGAAGGGTGTCTCGTGCTGCTCGATTAAATGATCAAAGCATTATTTGCATCGCGTTAAAGAAGTGTCGAAGCAGTTTCTCTAAACGGGTTAAGCGTTTGGAACAAGTGGAAGTGGTGTTTGTGAAAGCTGGATCGATATCGTCTTGCCGTCGGCTAACTTGCCAACCGTGTTGTTTGTTCTCTTTGCGGATTACGAAGGAACAGAGTTACAACAAGAATGCGCATTTTACGCAGTTGTCGCAATTAAGACGAACGCGAAATATTAAATACCGTGTGGAAGGAAGAAGATATATTTGACTCTACTTTTTAAGGTAATCGTGGTTGAATTCTTTTCATGGAAATTTTGTTTCGTTGTTTAAAAGATACAATTTTGGTACAAATGTTAAATGATTATGTTTAAATATCTGCATATTGTAGAATCTTCGTTGATGCTCGAACAATGTAATTATTTAATTATAAGACTGGAATAAATCCTCCTCTCTCTGTCTCCTTCTCTCTCTCTCTCCTTCTTTCTCTTCTCACTCCTTCTCTCTCGTTGTTTCTCTCTCTCTCTCTAACTTCTCTCTCGTTTTCTCTGCCTCTCTCTCTCTCTGCCTCTCTATTTCTCTCTCTCTCCTTCTCACGAGGTGTTGGCAACCATAAAGGCGAGCTCCTCTCTCTCTCTCTCTTTCTATTTCTCTTTCTATTTCTCTCTCTATTTCTCTCTTGTTCTCTCTCTCTCTCTCTCTCTCTATTTCTCTCTCGTTCTCTCTGCCTCTCTTTCTCTCTCTCTCTCTCTCTCTCTCTCTCTCTCCCTCTCTCCCTCCCTCCCTCTCTCTCTCTCTCTCTATTTCTCTCTCTAATTCTCTCGTTCTCTCTGCCTCTCTTTCTCTGTCTCTATTTCTCTCTCTCTCTCTCTCTCTATTTCTCTCGTTCTCTCTGCCTCTCTCTCTCTCTCCCTCTCTCTATTTCTCTCTCGTTCTCCCCGCCTCTCTACATTTCTCTGTTTATGCACGGGTAAATTGCTTCGGCGCGAACGATAATATTCGCTCGAGGGACTCGAGCGTTCGCGAGCCTTCGCCTCGAGTTTCGTCGCGTCATAGGTTTTCGGCAGGCGGGACGCAGCGATCCGCAATGTTTACGAAACGTCAGCAGTAGCTGATGCTATCCGAGAGACTGGTTCGCAGCGAATCTGAAAATTCGGTTCGCTCGGGAGCGCCCGAAATCGAGGACGAAAGTGTAGGCAGTATGTATCGCGGACGCGATTTCCGCGTGCCTCGCCAGTTAGAATAGCGCTACCGTCGCGTCGCGTCGGCGCTTCTCGTCTATCGAACGGTGACACACGCTCCTCTTCGTCCCCTTTTTCATTAAGTTTTTATGGTTAGCTCGCGTTCGAATCGACGCCGTAGGTTTCGCTCGTCGAACGTATTTTTCCCCCTTTAATATTCAAATCTCGCGCGAGATTTATTAATACGTTGCACGTCGCAAGTTTACAAAATATTACGGAGTATCGAACGCACCAAAAACACAGCGATCGATTGCATACATATATAGGGTGTCCCAGAAATGTTCCTCAGATCATTTGAAGCAACTTCTTCCTTTACAAAAATGTTCTCCGAGGCACCGTTAACGAGTTATCAACGGAAAACAGTGACCAATAAGAATCGAGTACGGCCGACGCGAGGCGGCCCAGCCAACCAGCGCACTAAGCCCAGTTCCGCTCATTGGCTCGGTCGCCTCGCGCCAGCCGAGCTAGCCTCTCATTGGCCACTGTTTTTCGTTAATAACTCGTTAACGGTGCCTCGAAGAAAATTGTTGTAAAGGAAAAAGTTGCTTCGAATGACCCGAGGAACCCGCCACTTTCGGATTGCGAGACATTTTTGGGACACCCTGTATACGTATTAAAGGATAGACAGTAGGATACAAAGGAACGTTGCGCTCCTATTATATTCGTCAATTTCAATTATTGAAGCTATAAATATCGAGCGAGCTGATTCCGTCGCGGATTTCATTCGATCGAATCGTTGCTGGGAAATTAACGAGAGCTCGCCGCAATGTTCCCTAGTCACCGTGTGTTTTGTAAAGCGAATAATTGTAGCGTCTGCACGATGGGGATCGTTCGATTCGATTGTCCCGTTTCAATTGGGAATTTATGTAGCCCGTGGAAGCTATTGAAAAATTGTAAAAGGCGAGTGCTGATAGCGAGTTTAGCGAGTCGGTGTAACACTGACGCAGAGCGGGTAGATACACGCGTCGTCCACCAAAAAGAGCTTTCTCGTCACCGCCTGAAAATGCGAACGCGGTTTATTCCGGCATGACAATGGAGAGAAACGCAAAATTTATTTCTTGGCGAAATGCGAGGCCGGCTGAGCGACAGCACAAAGGTGCTAGTTGGTTAAGCTAACGGGCAATGGAAAAAAAAGAGCAAAAAAAAAAAGAAAAAGCGGAGACATGAATTCTGGGCGGTATGGACAGGGGGGGAGAAGGACGAGCTGACGGACCAAGAACAATAGACCGCATCAGCAATACGCGAAAAAGGAAAAGAACATGTTTCGCGCGCGTCGCGTATATACAGTGTGGCCCGTGAAACACGCAGAATCTTTCCCGACTCGAAATCCCACCGACGATCCACCGGGAAAGCGAAAGAATTGCGCGTCAAATGTGTTCGATCCGCGAGTCGTTTTGTTTTATCGATTCACCTCGTGTGTTCGGTGTTCTTCTTCGCGGCGATGGAATTTCAATTTACAAGTATATACATATATGTGTATATTCAAATGAACCGCTCGGCCGTCTTCGAGTGCTCTTGGACTTCGCCGCGTTTAATGCCGTTCGCGTATCCGTCGACCGAACACGGTCGTTTCGCGATGCAATTCTCGAATGACTGTTACCTCTTTTTTTCCTCGCTTGCAGACCTTCGAGTCATAACCGGTAAACGATAGTGAATGAATCGTCACGCGAACGTTTTGTCGCCGGTCCGCGCGTACCGTCGCCTTGGACAATCGAATGCGATTTATCTTCTCGCGGAACGGCCGCATTCGCTCGTAATTAGTATTATTGTAATAATAATTATGATAATATAATATAATATATATAATATTATATTAATAAAATAATATTAAAATAATATATATAATAATAATATATAATATATTATATATATAATATATATAATATATTGTATATATTTAAAATATTAATATAATATTATTATTATATAATATTATAGCCTGTGTGCTCGGCATAAGGCACGATGACAATAATAATTCGCTATTTTCGAAAAGCAAATTATTATTGGGAAAATAAAACTTCGAATTTCCTTTTTCTTTAAACTTCGTTATTTATGGAAACTGGACTAGGTGACTCGAATCTTTTGATAGGGTTTCTTTAAATTTTTGTTATAGGCTCAGATAACAAAGTTAAGAAACGGGAGCTTTTTATTTTCCTTTTGTCATCCTAAATAATAGCAAAAAATTAAAATAAGACACTTTAGTCATTGTCTAAGACCACTAATTAGACCACTAATTTTTTTAGTGCTCTAATCCCGCTAAAAAATTCAAGCCACTTCAGTCAGTTTAGTTATAAAAAAGTTATAGCATTTTAACCCTCGATTTTGCGAGTATCTGTATCTCGGTATTGAATTAGAGCAGCGAATTGTATCGATACGTCGTCCGCGGGTTAATCAACGCGGCAGACGCTTCTCGGCTCAGGAATCGAAGTTGCTCCGATTTTTCCAAGAACCGCAGAGGTTGTCCGACAAGGTCACCGAGTAGGAACGAGGCCTAAGGTCCGCGAGTCGGGCATTTCGCTATGGTCGCGGATCGATCGGCCGGCGACGCGGGATCGGTGTGCGTGCACCTTTAAGCACACAGCAGGGAGATAGAAGATCGATCGTGGGCCGAGGTCGACGTACTCGCGTTAACTCGAACTTTCATGGAATTTATTGTCCTGTTCGTGGAGGGAACGATCCGCTCGCGCCGCTCGGATACTCGGCTACTCGAATACTCGGATACTCGGATACTTTGATACTCGGATCGGACGCGAGCGAGCGAGCGAAGCGGTCGCCGCGGCTCCGCTCGATTCCGTTCGGTTGATTGAACGGCCGGGGAAGGTCAATTAGCGGTAAAGTTCATTATGAAATGAGATAAAGCCGGGCTGGTGCCGGGTTCGCGCCGCTCTGTCCATAATTCCGTGCCGCGCGACCCACGAACCCCTATCTTTCCTGCGAATCCCGCAGCCGCGACTCAAATCGACCGATTCTTGTTTCATCGCAGGCCTCGCCGTCGTCGTAGCGTCGCCAGAAAGAGAAATCCTGCTTCGTTGCGATCCTATTAAACGTCGACGTTTCGTTGTTCAGAGGTCGAAGGTCCGGTTCAACAAGACGACGTTTTCTTTTGGTTGTCAAAAAGCCAATATTTAACCCTTAACCTTTAACTTAATGCCGCCGATACACGCGGCAGAAATCAATAAAACCGTAGAATCTGGCAGAGGAAACATTGGAAGAATAGGCACGATTGTTTCGATGAAAATGTATCAACGAAGTTTTATTTAAAAAATGAACATCTCTTCTCTATATTTGATACAAAAATTTTCAGTAAAAAGTTTCTCCTCGTCTGAAAAACAGTCTGGACTTGAACTGGAAATAAATAGTTTTGATGCCCTAAGAGTTAAAATATTGAAATAAATATTTATTCATAATATAATATACATATAATAATAATAATAATAATAATAATAATAATAGTAATAATAATAATAATAATAATAATAATAATAATAATAATAATAATAATAATAATAATAATAATGATAATAATAATGATAGTAATAATAATAATAATAATGATAGTAATAATAATAATAATAATAATAATAATATATACAATTTTTATTTTGTACGAAGGTCCCTACTTCACCGATTAAAAGCGACGGACAGCGGACTCCGTTTCTACGAAAGTTTCGGCGCGATCTCAAAATAATAAAATATGACATTTCGATCGGCTCGGTTCGCTGTTTTGAGAAATTTGGCGAACGAGAGTGGTATATTATAGTCGAGATATCGAGCTTATCGCGCACGTTGGCAGAGATACACGGTTCGGCAAAGGGGACCGTTCGCCGCGTTCGGTTTTGCGGCCGGAATTCGCCGTCCGAAATCGGCGACGTGGCTGCGTATACCGTTTCCCTTGAAAACCAGATATTATTCGACGGCCGCGGATTACGTTACACACGGAATTCCACGTATCCGGATACCTAGAGCGTGTTATTTTTATCGGGAATTGCCGGCGTCCCGATCGCGCGCTTTATCTCCGAGCCGATATACAGGCCGGCTTTCCGATAAGATCAAGGTTCCCGGGGCTCGCGATCGATTCGCCTCACGAAAACGTGCATGCGGCATGATTTTACAATGATTCCGGCTGCCCTACACCGTTTGCCGCGTGGCCGAATGACGCATACCGGGGAATGATCGATGCCAGTGTCGGCGAATCCTGGATATTAACCCTTCGCGGTCGAGCGGCGACTCTGAGACACCGTTCGAAATTGTTGCACCGTGTTTAAAAATAGTCGTTGAACCATTTTCAAATTTTTAAAAAATTGTTTAAATACTGTTGAAAGCGTAATTGTTGCACCAGTCACAACATTCAATTTCATATGCACAAAATGCATCAGGTTATGCAGGGCGTACATCCTAAAGGTCGCACCGATTTTTTAGGCATTTGAACTAATCCGACAAAAGAAAATGTTTGGAATAAAAGTGAACGAGCACTTCGAGGAGAACGAAGCGCGATGATAAAAATGTCGAGAAAACTTTTCATTCAAAGTTTATGCAAAATAGAAATTGTCTGCACGAATTGCAAGAAATAGAGACTGTAACAGCAGGTTCATTCTTTCATTAATCCTTTCAATGAATTGCTGATAAAAGATTGGCATTTTTCAATTCCTTCGATCTTTACAATAACGACGCAATTATTGACACAATCGTAACTACCAACAGGTTATCTGTATTTAGTAAATTACGTTAAGTCTTCGTAACGAGTTTGTCGCGTAACGCGATAGAGAAAGGGGTTAACTGTAATGGATCCGAGGGAACTTTTGCGCTGTGTCCAGAACGGAAGGACGTTCCGTTTTCAGGCTGGAAAGAACGCTCGCGACTTTCGCACTGTTAAATGCGGGGAACAAAAAGAGTGGCATTATAAAAGAAGAAGAAGAAGAAGGCCGGGGCAAAACGTTGAGACTAAGAGGAAAAGAAGTTGAAACATCGGGGCGCCTTCTTGGGCGCAGCGGTCGCCGATGAATTCATTAAAAAGTTCCGCAGGAGTTTTGTATCGGTGTCCGCAACTTTTGTAAAATCCTCGAGCACTAATGTTCTCGCCGTGGAAAGAGAGAAAGAAAGAGGGAGAGAGCGAGAGAGAGACAGAGAGAATGAGAGAGAAATAGAGAGAGAGAGAGAGAGAGACAGAGAGAACGAGAGAGAAATAGGGAGAGAGAGAGAAATAGGGAGAGAGAGAGAGAAATAGAGAGAGAGAGAGGCAGAGAGAACGAGAGAGAAATAGAGAGAGAGAGGCAGAGAGAGAGAGAGGCAGAGAGAACGAGAGAGAAATAGAGAGAGAGAGAGAGAGAGAGAGAAGAGGGAGAGAGAGAGAGAGAGACAGAGAGAACGAGAGAAAAGAAATGAGTGAGAGAGAGAATGGGCGAGGAGCGATCGAGGTCAACGATCCAAGAGAAAACAAGCGGTGGGCGTATCGCGTAACTCAATCGCGGAGAGACACTCGAACGAGGAAATCGCGAGCTTTTTCTTTTCGCTCGGTCTTCTTTTCTTGTTCAGTCTGGCGTCCGTCGGCCAGCCACTTTCTCCCGGTGCGACTTCGTGCCGGCGACGCGCACAATTTTCGAGCGATCGCCGGTACGATCGGCGGCGGCCGGCGCGAGAGGATCGCGACATAGCCGAAGCAATTAAAAGGATAACGCGCGCCGGGATATCGACAGGGGCGGTATTCGGGATTCTGTCTCATTAACCGGACCCGTAAGTGTTGCCGCGAAAATTCGGTTCCACGGACTCGGCGAAAGGAGAAGCGATCCTGCCCGACAATTCCGCGACGTTCTTCTCGTGTTATCGTTAAACTGCGGAGTTCTGTGCTAAAATAATACCTGCACGCGTTAGTTGCCGAAATTTTGATTCTTCTCTCTGCAATTCCACGGATTTATTCGTGCAACGAGATTCTAGTCTTTTCACTGTTTTATGGTGTCTTTGTTCGATTTTGACGCAACTACAGAATCTATATATTTATTCGTTAATAATGATTAACGAATGCAGAATCTATTTATTCATTATTAATTATCATTGTTTGGAATTATTGGAATTATTTATCATAATTTGGAATCTAGTTATCGTTTAAGACTAGATAATTTCTAGTAGATTTCTGGTATAAATTTTCTTTACAGTGGATTTTTAATATAAATTTTCATTGCAATTGATTTCTAATGTGAATATTCATTGCAATGGATTTTTAATGTAAAGTTTGAGTTCAATTGGATTTAAGTAGGGGTAAGTTTAATTATAACGGCTTCCGGCGGGAGTTTAAATTGCAACAGATTTTTAACATTTCAGATTGCAATAGGTTTTAATAGATATTTTAACCACCGTGTATTATTCAACGTAAATTCAGGACGTGATACATCCTTTATACAGTTCCATGCAATCTTTTCGAGGTAATTGCAGAAACGTTGCTGTTTCTCAAGATACGTGCATCAGTGACGTAAGGTCGATGCTATTAAACAATAACTTCGCGAGTGTAAGAGAAAGCGTACTCTACGTGCGAGAATGCTGCAATTTGGATCCCAGCAGATATTCCTCGTCTCGATTAGATTTCGACGACTTTCCTCGTCCCATCGAGAGAGCGAGTCGCGTTTCAAACAACCCGATCATATTTCCGCGATCGAAAAGAAGCCGATACAAAATCCGCTAATTATGGCCGCGAGAAAATTGATTTTTCGGGTAAAATATCAGCCTATATTACAATATATTAAAATATCATTCTACAATCCCCGGATCACGGCGCGTCTCCGAAAGACTCTCGACGTCCACAGGGTGTCGCAAAAATGTCTCGCAATCCGAAAGCGGCGCGTTCCTCGGGTCATTCGAAGCAACTTTTTCCTTTACAAAAATGTTCTCCGAGGCACCGTTAACGAGTTATTAACGAAAAACCGTGACCAATGAGAGGCGAGCTCAGCTGGCGCGAGGCGACCGAGCCAATGAGCGGAACTGGGCTTCGTGCGCTGGTTGGCTGGACCGCCTCGCGTCGGCCGCACTCGATTCTTATTGGTCACTGTTTTTCGTTGATAACTCGTTAACGGTGCCTCGGAGAATATTTTTGTAATGGAAGAAGTTGCTCCAAATGATCCGAGGAACCCGCCATTTCCGGATTGCGAGACATTTTCGGGACACCCGGTAGAAAATGCTGCCTCGCGAATTTCGGAAGGCCCGGGGCGCTGGTGTTCCTCGCTCGAAGCGAAACTCCGTTCCCTTTTTTCCTGCAGTCAACGTCATCGTCGCCGCGCGTCTTCATCGTCGCCGTCTTCGTCTTCGTCGTCGTCGTAGCCGTCGGGGAAGGGAAAGTTTCGAAACGCCGCCGCCACCGCCGCCTCCAGGTGATAGGGAACTGGATCCGAGTGATTGATAACGACGATCCTCTTCGTATCGCGGTGCCCGACGTGAAATATGAGCCGGCTCGAATAAAATTCCCGCCTGTTACCATGGGAAGGCCTCGTTCGCCTACGACTTCAACGCCCCGAAACTGCCTAACGAACTTTAAAGGTCTTCCGCGACCGCTGCCACTGGTGAAACCCCGTTCAACATTTCCTGTTCGTTCAAGACACGACGAACAACTTGATTGGCTCCGGGCACGTTTCGCCGCGGGATTTTTCCAGCGGAGGACCGTGGACTGGAAAAGAACCGGGCAGCGCGTGCGTTAGAGGATGATCTCTGAAGCACATTTTTTTTTTGTTTTGATTTGTTTCGTGTCGCGTTTGCATAAGCAGCAATTAGGGGACCACTTGTGGCATTACGAGCTGTAGGGTTACACGTGGCTGTAATGTATACGGTGGATTGTATATTATGTTATGTACGGTGAACGCTCTCTGGCTTCAATGTTATCGTCTTAATCTCGGTTCCTTGTGTTACTGTAATTGAATGTAATATAATTGAATGTAATATAATATAATTAAAATTAATTCGATTTAATTTAATCTAATTCGATTTCATTCAATTTAATTTCATCTTATTTAATTTAAGTTAAATTAATTTCGTTAAGCAATTTGCATTTAAGCATATTCTTCTGATATAATGAATGTCCTGAATAGGACGCAACTTTTGCTCGTGTTTGTAAGCTGTCTAAGGATTCTTTCACGGTATTGGACATTTTTACATTTTTTTCTGATATTGTTCTGCCACAGATAATCTATTAGAAGGTGCTTAATCGTAAGCTCAAGTAATTACAAGTAATTACAAAATGGTTCATCAGTTTTCAAGAGCAAATACTGCTGATTTATTTTAACATATCCTATCCTTTTTAAATTCTAGTCACAGTCTCAGATAAGAAAGCTAAAAAAAATTCTAGTTTCTTAATTTCACATCGTCGTTCCAAGGAATAGAAAAATTTAAAAAGAAGTATTTCAGTCATTGTCTAGTAGACTCACCCCTCTGTCACTAATATGTCTCTGTCTAATAACAATTCAAGTCATCTGGTCCAGGTTGATAAAAGTTACTATAATTATTCAATATTAATTGCACGTTAGTTAATAATATCCTTGTACCATGTCCATTTCCCATTGCACGTATTTTACGCGATTACCTTTGCCTTACAACATATTATGTTGTATATTATGTTATGTATATATTATTATATTATTATATATTATATTGTTATATTATTATATATTATATTATTATATATTATATATTATATATTATATATTATATTATTATATTATTATATTATTATATATTATATTATTATATTATTATATTATTATATTATTATATTATTATGTATATTATGTTATGTATTGCCTTACAACATTAAAATGACGCCCCACTTCGACACGAACACGAAGCGTCATCCGAGTGCAAAGGGTTGATAATAATACTAATTCCACCATACGCCAATGCATAACCTCGACCGTGTTCGTACGAATGCAACGGCAGAGTGCGAGAGCCTGCCTCGATAGGTCCCCTACGGTCCCCCGGGGGACCGACGGCGCTTAATTGTTCTTAAACACGGTCTGCTCGTGGAATTCGTGCCCCGGCGAGAAACGCGGGGGATAGAAAAGAGTTAATTAGACGGTGATCTCGGAATCGAGTATAAAGCCACGTTGACGGGAACGCGGGGACACAGTCGTGGCCGCAACGTTGCACGCGACGCACGTGCGTCGATTCGACGACTTCGCGATCGACCGAGCTTTTATTCATTGTCTCCCGCCGTTGCTGTTCGCCAAAAAATAAAAACAACCACGAACAAAAGTAAACACGGATTCGGTGCGCGTCCCGTTCCCGCCACCCTCCTCCCTCATCCGGCAGCGGATTTATTGACACCGGTATTTTTCTGTTTGTATAGACCGCCGTGCTCGTTAATGGCTGCCAGGGTCACCGGCTAGAGGCTGTTTAGCGAAGTTTCGTGCTGCTGGTGCGATAACACAGCCCGTAACCGATGAGTGTAAGTACAACTCGTTTGCGGTAATTTTTAACGCGGCCTCGGCCCGCCCGAGCGAGCTGTTTGTCTCTCCGTTCAGGATTATTCGACGATGCTCTCCGGGATGCCAGCCGCCCGGATTCGCGAGCTCGTCGCGTTCCGCTTCGAACAGTGCCGTAGATTACAGCACAGATTATCTCATCTGTGCACGCTCCGACAATTCGCCGTTTCTGGCGATCGGGCTGCCGAGACCTTTTTACGCGAATTCGAGCAACTCGGAGATTACTCGCGGGACCTCGTCTCGGGACGTTCGAGGCTTCTCTCGCGGATCGAATCGAGTATTTAACCAGTTAGCTGTGTCTTCCTTTTTTAGGATCCAGTTAAATTTTATAAAGTTTCATTTTGCACAAAAATCCGCTAGTTATTACAGTTAACCGCAGTTAGCCGGGGCGAGTTCTTTTAAAAACACGGCCTCGAATTTAAATCGTCGCAGGGGCGAGGATGCGCAGGAGTTGAAATCCAATAATGCTGTTTTAAAGCAGAGATTTCAAGGTTCAATTTGAAAGAAAAGTCATCGTCCTACGATGATTTTTCGCCGAGTTATCGACGGTCAAAGTTGACCGATTATATCGAAAACTTTGTCCACGATGTATACAGAAATTTCTCCCTAATTCGCGCCGTGATCGCGCACCGAAATGGACGATTTGGGGAGAGGAGATTCGTTTGTTCGAGCCTTGCGGTTCGTTTTTATAGTTGAAGATCGTCACCAACTATAAAAATGAGACTTAGGGAAAAATTACTGTGTACATCGTGGACAAAGTTTTCGATAATAATTGGTCAACTTTGACCGACGATAACTCGGCGAAAAATCGTCGTAGGACGACGATTTTTCTTTCAAATTAAAGCTTGGAATCTCTGCTTTAAGACAGTATTATTGGATTTTAAGTTTTACGCACCCTCGCCACTGTGACGATTTAAATTTGAGGCCGTGTTTTTAGTATATTTCGTCTCTTCCCAAATTGTCGATTTTTTTGCGCAATCTGTGAGCGCGAATTAGAGAAAAATTACTGTACTCTCGCGAAGGTCTCCGAACGCATGTAATTAATCCTCTGTCGATTTCCTCGGAAATTGTTAATATTTCGAGAATCTCGATGAGAAATTGATTTCTAAAGGCTTTCGTCGCGTTTTTTACGGTCGTCCGTGACATTTCCGCGGGACGAGTCGCGGTTAACTGGCTTAACATCGTCGGGAAATCGGTCACCGTGTGTGTGCGTGACGCGGAAAACCGAGGGACGACCGATCGGTTCGGTCAACGAGGCTGGCGCGTTTCCCGCGGTCGGACGCGTGTTTTTCCGTGATCGACGGAAACGCGTTCGGGAAACCCGGGCTCTCGTGTCTTTTCTCGCGAGCCGAGTTACCCCGGATCGAATTAAACCGAGCCGTCGAATTAAGTCCAATAAAACCGACCGTCGCGTCGACTCGGTTCTGCGTCCGTGGCACGCTCATTTGGACGCCGCTGTTAAACGATCGGATTCGGCAGGGAAATTAATTAGAGCTCTCGAGCGGGGTTCCGCGTCGGATCGGACACCGCCACGCGGCATCTTTCGACGATCCGGGCGAACACGGATTCGAGATTCTCGGTAAATAGAGATTCTAAACATTCCTTCTCGAGCCTCTTGTCAAGCATCTGCAAATGATTTTAGTTCTTTGGATTTTTATGGCGATGTAAAATGGCTGTGTCAAGAGGGGTTTTTTTTATCTGGGGATAATTCAATGTATTTATTAATATAATTCAATATTATTATTAATTATTATTATTAGTTATTATTATTATTATATATTATAATATATTATTATATATTATTATATATTATTATATATTATATTTTATTATTATTATTAGTATTAATATTCACGTAATAGAACGGTTGCCGAATTAAAGTGCTAGATTACATTTTTATTGAGACCCACGGTAAATCATTTTGCATACGGTTTACTTCGGACTGGGTCGATTAAACGCGAAACCTATTCGGACAACGGAGAATTCTAATATTGGAGGCATTTTACATTCGTAGATATTGTGTCGCTGCCATTTGCATACATATTGTATCGCAGCCGTTTACGTGGAGCGGCAAATTTGTGTTGAAAAAATTTGTTTAATGGACCTTCGTAACGAGGAAGCGATAAAATTATTTACTCAAATTATTAGAGTCGTTTGCACGGAACTGCAACATTCTGTCACGATGCTTCCTGCGGTGTACACAATTTTACAACGAAAACGAGAGAAACGTGTACGCTTTGCGGTTAAATTGTTACAGCCGTGTTCGCACGGAGCTGCAGCTTTGCATTCGAGAACAATTTTTGTATCGAGGATACGGAAAATAGCGAGCGACGAAGTTATTACGCAGCCGTTCGTATAATAAGTTCGCGAGTTTTCCTCGAGGCGATCGATTTTGAACCAAATCGATTTTTATACTATTCGCTGAATGCACATTTCGCAACATTACCCGTTACAAGGCCGGAAGATACACTTTTACTCGCTTCGACTTGAATAATTTGATAAACCGCAGATACAAGAAGCACGCTTCCTCGAGATGCATTCGCGTGGAACAATTGAAAGGCAAGGCGGAAGTTTTTCCGCGTATCTGATATAATTACCAGCGATTTATTCTAAACCGTCGCCGCGATAAGAATATTCAACGAAATATGCGTCATCCTTATCGACGGCCTTGCGGCATTTTTAGTAACGTTAACCGGTGCTTATTTTCGGCCGAATTGGGATCGAAGCGTTTCAAGAATTTAGTGGAAGGAGAACGACGTCGATTCCGGTTTAAATCGTTAATTTCGTCGAAAGATCGTTCCGTTATTCGCAGATACGCTAATTTCACCGTTAAATAACGCTGCGACAACGCGTTTTTATTAGGGTTGTCAAGTATGAAACGGAGCAAAAACGAGAGCTTCTCCGACGGTGGCGAACTTGCAAAAATAAGTCGCGGCGCGGAATGGAAGAAAATTTATTTCGTCGGAGACCTTTCGCTCCCGGAAAAAGTCTCGAGACTCGCGAAGTAAAAGTAGAAGTAGAAGCGGTAAGCCATGGACAGAGAGGAGTTCCGATTGCTACTCGATAGCTCGCAATTTAAACTCTCCTTTCTGCAAAACGAACTACATTTACCCCGTTCTTGTCCAATTTAGTTTTTCCAAGCGCGGCCAATCGGCGGACCGCGAGCCAACGCGGAGAAATAGAAACTCGTGGCGCGACGATTCGATGTCGGCACAGCCGTACGTTTCGATATTAAAATATGTTGCTAGATCGCAAATTTCCACGCCTTTGTGTTGAACGCGAGAAGCGCGTTTATTTAAAGTGCTTACACGATTGGCCGACAGTTGCGTCGTTTTCATTCGCAAATATTAAAATGTTGCGATCATCCGCGCGTGCAGTAGGGTAATTTAAGAGTAACAAGCAGACACTGAACGTCGTTCGTCGTTCATTTCGTTCGATGAGAACGCGAACGTGCGACGAACGAGAGACGCGATCCGACGAAATCGATGCAATTCTAGTTTCAATATTAACTCCTTTGATCTTTATGAAAAGTTTCATGTGCTATGATTTTTATGTTATTTACGATACGAAATGTTGCACAATATCAGATATTTTTCCACGTTCTCGGTTCGCTGCTTAAGATATTGAAATCGTAAAGTCTTTCGTTCGAATTTCTCTGCAAACTATCCAGAAAAATTCACAGTTCGATGATTATTTAAAGCGGGGCTCGGAATTAATGGCACGCGGCGCATGAATCGCCGAGAGCCGCGCCTCTTTGGCTGGTGTTTTCAGGAGAATAAGTCACGCGAGGAGTGGAGGCAAGCGATATTATGTCAAGGTTACTAACTATAATTACTGAACTAAAATTCTAATTAATATTAATACTTAATAATAGTAATACTCTTAATAATATTAATACTATAATATACTACTACTATATAATATATACTACTACTATACTACTATAATATTAATTAATACTAATTAATATTAATACTTAACTATAATCCTATAATTCTACGATCGCGACGCGACTGCGATCGCCACGCCGCTGTGAGCGAGACTCCCGGCGCATGCGTCGCTTATCCCCACTCCTCGCGCAACATATTTCGGAGCACATTAACTCGGAGCACCTCGGCCGCGTACCGCGGTCAAACTATACGATCACTTAGGCGACCGCGGAGAGCGAGACGCGGGACGGGAGCCAGAAGGCGTGGCCGGAGCGACTCGAATGCGGGGTGCCGGGTAATTCCGAGGCCCGACTCGGAGCGACACCGAAGCGACCGTCAGAGATCTCGTGGCGGTCGATACGTAATCGGGGACGCGCGTAAAAAAGGCGCGCGAGAAAGAATCGATAGGGAAGAGGTTGGATAACGGCGGCCGGTGTGCTGCAGTTATCACTTTTATTTACGATGATCGCGACGATAATCGGGCCAGTCTTAACCGGACGCTTATCTTCGGACAGGTTAGATCGACGGCCGGCCACATGGTGAAGCAGAGGAGGTTCATCGGCAACACTAACAACAAGATGATCAACATACGAGAATATTTATAGGCGGTTTTAGGCGTGCGACAAAGTAAACACGCTCTGAACGGGATCGATAGCGATCTGCATGTCGTTGGACATCACGGAGAAGGAAGATCGAGGAACCGAGGAAACCGCCACCGCGGCCACGTACATCGATAATATCGTTCGAAGTGAATCGGTTCGAATCGTCGACGTCGTGTGGTGAATTTGGTGGATTCGACGATCCAGGAGGATCCAGGAGGATCGAGCGGCGCGTGTCACGCGGCCGTACAGCTATGGTCAGACCGTCACCTGGTTTCCTGTTTTACGTAACAAGCCGGGAACGCTTGATTTTCTCGCGCAGGTGAGTGCCTGGAACGTCGTCGATCGATCGATCGATCGATCACGTCGAAAATCACTCGTTTCCTCTCGAATCGTTGCGCCACGATCGAGCGAAGTTCTTTTTATTCGCGACGATCTCTCGGAACTTGCGAACGTGGCGGCGCGAAAAAACGTGGTTTCGCGAGCTTCGTGTTTTCGTCGATTCGTCGTTCGGGGCACGGGGTTCAATTCGCGACAGTGGATCACCGGAAACAATTCACGATGTTATTCGGGCGACTTCGAGAATTTTTGCCGGGATAATCTTGTCAACGAGTTGATGGAGGACCGGTATAGGTCGGCTCCGCCGACTGATCCGCCGTTTCTCTGTCAAACCCGATCTGTTTTCGCAGCTCGTCGACGACCCACGCGCTATCTTTATATAGCGGGGCTTGAAAAATACCAGGTCATCGCGCGCAAATATCGCGTCGCCTTTGCCCGGGAAAGCACTAGAGAAAATTCGCGTTGTTCGCGGCGCGGTCGTTTCCTGGCTTCGGCGTTGCAGCAGCGGGCAGCCGGTGTTCGTCGAGCCTAACGGCTATTAATATTGTTCGCAATTCGGCGGGAACACATGCAAACGGTAATATCACGCTCTGGAATGCCAGATACGATGGCTTTTGTACTTGAAATTCGACGTTTGGGAATTATCTCGTCGATCTTATCGAAGTTAAATAGAGCCGACTTGCAACAGATTATGTGTGTGTGGCAGGCTATTTTAGACAAGTAGATTTACCTGTTGGCACATTCGATAGATGTTACGAGTTTGTTCGCAAGAAAAGTTTCCGTGAAAAGCACGCGATCCTTCGGTCTTTCTGTAAAATTTAATTTAATTTGTTTACAGTAATGTCTCTCTAATTGACGCTCGGATTGTCCAGAAAAACAGACAATTTTGGAAGAGGAGATACGATTGTTGCAGCATTGTGGCTCGTTTTTTATGATGATCGATTGTCAACGACTATAAAAACGAGCCGCGAGGCTCGAATAATCGTATCCCCTCTTCCCAAATTGTCCATTTTTCTGCGCAATCCGAGCGTCAATTAGGGAGACATTACTGTAATATGAACGGGACAAATGTCCTTTCGATTTCGCGACAAAAATTCAACGTAATAACAATTACGAGAATAATAGAATAATATGAAAAATGAGAATGTATATGAAAACAATATGAATAAAATATTCTTCCGATAACAGTACGTAGTTGATTTTTATATTGATTAAAATCATCAATGAAGAAGTCAATGTGCAAGTGTTAGTCAATATTCTTCCGATAACAGTACATAGTTGATTTTTATATTGATTAAAATCATCAATGAAGAAGTCAATGTGCAAGTGTTAGTCAAATCGAGAATCCTATTTTCACAGATCATTGTAGAGAAAAACGAGAGACATTCAAACTCTGTGGATCCTCGTGAAAGATCGCGGATCGATAAATTAGTCAACTTGGTAAAATGACATTTTTATTAGGAGGACGTAAAATAGATCATGGTTTCTGGATCATGTTTTTTTTAAAGAAGGTTCACATTTTTCTAGCACAAAGAAGTACATCAAATTTAAACAAGAATAAAAAGATGAAACTTTATTTAAGAACATCAACGTACCATTTTCTACCGATTAAGATGATCAAAGGAGGAATATAAAATTCATTTTCATCGTCTCTTTTTTAGAACTGAGACGGACAATTGTCTTATTCCGCCCAAGCATCCTCTGTGTCCGGTCGTAAAAAGGTGACACGATGCTCGTAAAATTCCGCGATTTCAAGTACAGTTGCACAATTGTTTCGGCGAACACTTGTTACCGTGTCGCGCCGCTTTCGAAACTTTCGATCGTCACGATTTCTTCGATGTAACAGAAACTTCTCACGAATTGCCTCGCACTCGTGCGTCGTTCAGCGACGAGTTTACCAACCGGGTTCATAAGTGCGAAGCGCGCGTTGTCCACGGGGAACAACAGCGAGTGATTTTCGACGGTGGAATAAATGTTGCTCCGACCAGCGATTCTAACGATCGATCCTTTCAGATCCAATTTATCAGGAGGTCGCACAAGGACCGGGTTTAAACGGCCGTCGGCGGAAGCGTGTTGAAGCGACAGGAGGAAAAGACAACGCTCTCTCTCTCTCGCTGCCCGGTGCGGGAGATATGAACCGCCGGCATTAAGCGCGCCGTTTCATTGGGATCGATGCAGCGCAATCGTTCACGCATCGGCCGTGTCAGTGAGCGATCGTACACCATCCGACAGGTACATCTGCCCGTCCGGCGAACGAAAGGACACTTTCTAAAACGAGGGATTAGGATTTTTCGCGAACCCGAACGGAGACGTCTCTCGCTTGCTCGTTGCTCGCCGTCGATTCCAGCGAAAGTGGTCGCGCTTCGAACGCGAATTACGCGATCGTTGTCGTACATTACGGTAATTTCTCTCAGAAGTGCTCGGAGGTCGGAATTGAAGCCGGCAAATCCGAGAATACTAAGTCGCGAGGCCCGAAGAATCGCGACTTAGTATTCTCGGATCTGCCGATATATTGTTTTTAAATTCAGTCGGCAAAAAATTATTGTACAATAATCTATACCGTCTAGATCAATTTGAGAAAGTCTCCACTATAATCTCCCTGAATCATTTCCAATGAAAAATATTTTTCAATTGGCAAAAGTGAATCTTCCACCTTCGGTTTCGAAGGTGGAAAATCTCTGCATTCGAACGTCTCTCCAGGGTCTGAAAAATTTTTCCCACGATTCCGATTACCACGATCTTCTAGATCAGAGTCTCCTCTTTCGAACGACGTCAAAATTTTCGATCTACGATTTTGTATTCCTTCTTTATCGCGGTCCGAAGCGACCAAGGTCGACGCTGCGGAAAATGAATTTTGACAAACTTTCGATTTTAATTGCAATCCTTGTTAGCTGACTTTTTTATTTCTAATTTTTTGCCAAGATTCGAAGGCAACTCGGAGGCCACATGTCACGGTTCCCAGCAGTAAATTACATAGGCGTAGGACTAGCACAGAGAAATTTGCAGCCACCCGAAATTTGGCATTTCCGGGAGAAATTATTGTATTTTCTTGGCGCTGTCCCGCCGAAAGTTTCTCTTTCGTCGAGAAGAAAGATCGAACAGAGTCGAACGATTTCACGAGTTTTTCGGGAACTTCGTTGCACCGGGTAATTTATAACACGTGCCCGGATACTCCGGAGATGAATATATATTTATGGAAATGCTCGTCGTCGACGTTAAAGCGCTCTCGACTCCTTAAGAAACTTTCTTCGGGAGAGTATTTATGACGCGATTTCGATCTTCCCGTTAAGCCGCCCGTGAATTATGCTCGCTTTCTGCCGAACGTTCTTGACGGGCCTGCCGCGATACAGGGGAGAACCGACACCCTGGATTTCCTGGCTGTTGCGCAACTTTTTTTTGCGCGCGTGTCGAGTTTTATTTATTCTTTTAACACTCGACGGGCGTAAACCTTTGTGCATATACAATGATCGTGAACGTACAGGAGTACAGTAAAAATTGTCTGCAATTGTCCCTCGGCTTGTAAATAAAAACGGACGATTTGGTTCGTTTTTATAGCCGTTGACAATCGGCGACTATAGAACGAGCCGCGAGGCTCGAATATATACTAAATTGTCCATTTTTGTTTGCAAGCTGGAGGACAATTGAGGAGAATTTACTGTACATGCAGCAAACGAACGAGAACGTTACCGAATACAGTGGGATAAAAAGGATAAAAAGGATAAAAAATGTAGCATAAAAGAGGAGAAAGTACAAATAAAGGAGAAAAAAAGATACATACAGGAACAGGGAAATTGTTGTAGGTAGACATTAAGAACTTAAGTAAGTCTGTTTTAAACGATGCCGTGTTGCCAGTGAGGAAGCCAATTTTCATAGATCGTTTGATAGCTAAACCAGCCGCTCTGTTAATTGACAAGACACTTTAAGTGGCAATGGACACTCGGAGCGTCTAGATGGAATGTTATAAAGTTGATCAAGGCTGTTAGTCTAGGAACATTCTTCTTGCACGATTTTATGTAGAAAGCTAAGGTGTAAAAGCTACGCTGTGATTCATGATCAGTGGAAGATACAGTAATGTCTCTCTAATTGACGCTCGGATTGTCCACAAAAATGGACAATTCGGGAAGAGGAGATACGATTATTCGAGCCTTGCAGCTCGTAATCGGTAATTATAAAAACGAGACGCAACACTTATTGTATTGGTTGTCCCTTTTTATTTCGCATTTTTTCACTAGAACCGATTCAAGCGGCCGCATAAGCTTGCATATGGACATTATGAAACTAGTTAGAGCAGGCGTTTAATTTTCTTGCGCCATCTGAACTGTAAATCTTAAGCGATCGATTCGATCGATCGCGACAACGACGATGCTTCCGACAATTCAATTAAAAATACTGTAATGTCTCTAATTGACGCTCGGATTGTTCATATAAATGGACAATTTAGGAAGAGAAGATACGATTATTCGAGCTTTGCGATTCATTTTTATAGTTATAAATTGTCCACAATTATAAAAACGAGGCTCGAATAATCGTATCTCCTCTTCCCAAATTATCCATTTCAGTGGACAATCTCAGCGTCAGTAAGGGAGACATCACTGTATTCACAAAAATGGACAATTTAGGAAGAGGAGATACGATTATTCGAGCTTTGCGGTTTATTTTTATAGTTATAAATTGTCCACAATTATAAAAACGAGGCTCGAATGATCGTATCTCTTCTTCCCAAATTATCCATTTCGGTGGACAATCTGAGCGTCAGTAAGGGAGACATCACTGTATTCTCCAGAATGGACAATTTAGGAAGAGGAGATACGATTATTCGAGCCTTGCGGTTTATTTTTATAGTTATAAATTGTCCACAATTAGAAAAACGAGGCTCGAATAATCGTATCTCCTCTTCCCAAATTATCCGTTTCAGTGGACAATCTGAGCGTCAGTAAGGGAGACATCACTGTATTCACAAAAATGGACAATTTAGGAAGAGGAGATACGATTATTCGAGCCTTGCGGTTTATTTTTATAGTTATAAATTGTCCACAATTATAAAAACGAGGCTCGAATAATCGTATCTCCTCTTCCCAAATTATCCATTTCAGTAGACAATCTGAGCGTCAGTAAGGGAGACATTACTGTACAATGAAACCTCGTCTAGTTCGCTTTCTCGTCGCAATATCGACTCGATGTTCGAGGAGCGCAGTCCTTGGAACTGTAAACTGCGTACCGTTTGCTTAGGAGACACTGCTAGAACTTTATAAACGATGCTACGGATGATTCTGTCTTCAAGATAAACTCGTTGGAAACGGACGAACAACGAAATGCCGATTCACGCAACACAGATTAGATATTCAACTTCGGGGGCACACAGGCGCCGCATCGTTGGAAAAGTTTCGAACGTTTCTCGCCGCTCGCGAGCAACGTCGAGGAGGCTCGAAACTTCTACCAACAATCCGGCAATAATATCAGGTCATTCGATAAGTAATGTCGCGACTCCTCTTGCTTGAAATCATCGATGAGGCAACTGTTTGTCGAAGATACAGGCGTAGGAACGATCAATGGAAAGAGCACAACGATGGAAAAACGCGATTACGATCGCGCGTCGCTCGTCGAAAGTCTCCGCAGAATGAATTATGTTCGCGCGAGGAAACAAAATTAATAACGCGCGTCGTCGGTTTGCGCAACGTTTCCCGGAGACTTCGGAGCGATTGAAATTAAATTGTTTTCCTCTCTCGACGATGCTTCCGACCAATTAGGAATACAATGAGCAGTAATAGCAGCTGTTTTATGTCGGTTTCGATGACATTTTCCGCGTGCACGGTCGATCGTCGTGGTCTACGAAACGCGTAGTTTAAATTTCCGTTTAAAACAATTGAGTAAATGCGAGTCTTTTATATATTTTTTTTTGGCATTCCAAGTGATCGCAAAATTATTTAAAAAATGTATCTTAATCGTTGTGCGGTGAAACAGTTCTTCTGACATCTTCGAAAGCTTCGAGTGATTCGGTTTGAGAAAAGTTATTGCGGTTCTACGGTACTTTCAAATACGTTTTCCAATACGTTCAATACCTTTTTTGTACCTTCTTTTGTACTTCAATACCTTTTTTACGCACTGTATGTACACGATCTTTCGACAATACGTTGCGATTAATTGAAGAGAGATCGTCGGCCGTGTTCCGTGAATTCGAATTTCAGCGAGCGTGCGAGCACAGCGAGCGCAGAGAAGCCAGGGATTTTCCCTGAAAAATGGAAACTGCGAAAAGGAATACGCCCGTCGGTATTTCACTCGCGCGCGCGTTCCATTCGCGCGAAGCAATATGTGCGTGGCGGCGAATGGCGGGGCGGCGGCAGGCCTTCTCCTCTAAATATTGGTTAACGTCGAGTGTATTCGAGAGTGCTTTGTCATCATTTAGCGACAAGTAGATTTGAACCGGCGAGCGTCATTCCGCGCCGTCCTCGTTCTACCGTTCCACGGGCGACCGGCTCGCGGATATTCCGCGCGGATCAATCGATAATCAGCTTTAAAAGGAAATTCGACTCCTCTGTTTACGAACCCCTCCGACGCCTCCACTTGTCAGCGGATCGGACGGTTTTTCCCGTCAACATCGAATTTTCCGTGTTTGAACTGCGAGAAAAGATCGCGATCCGAAATGTTCGAACCCGAGGCGCGAACCGAGCCGGTTAAATCCCCTCTTCGCGAGTTCGCGAAACCCTGAATCCTCTCGTTAAATAATTCTGGCTTTCTTGTCGGCTTCTCCTTCGCAACCGTTCGAATAATTTATTATTTGGAGCAAATATTCGAGGCTCGATCTTGGAAATGTACGCCGACAAATTTCAACCCTTCGCTGTCACGCTGGGACGAGGTTAATTTAACAATTAATTGAGTACACTTGGAAGTGAGATGTCGAGTTCTAACGACGGAAACTATGTTCTAGAATGTTCAAATTTTTGGATCTCTAGTTTTTTTAGCGAGAATAGCTTGAAAATTGCACGACACAAGTGCTGCGCGTAGAAAGCGTGACAGCGGAGGGTTGACGATCGAAGAAATAATTTTCCCAGATCGTTTCTGGCCCGATAATGAATCCGTTTCGCAACGGTTCCCGTGCTCCCGCAGGAAATTATTCGAAACGTTTGAATAGCAGAGCTAACCGGCGGGGGAACTTCTGTTGCAGGTTCTTTTTTTCTAGGTTTTCAGCGTTTGTGGTATTTGCGGAAGAGACGTGGGTCAAGCCAAAGTAAACCAGTGATATTTTTATGCAGTATTTTTCTTCCATAATTGAAGAGAATAAGAAAAGAGAGACGAAGGGATATAGAGGAAATCGTTTGATCGAGTCGTACCGAGAGCGCCGACAAACGGGGGGATAAAGGAAAAGAGGAGGAATATTTTATTGAAACGAATAGCTTACGTCGCATAAAAGAGAACCCCTGATTTGTTTTTACGACTCGAGCGCCGACATCGGCAGGTTTTCTTCAACATGGTAAGTACGAAACCACCGAGATACACGTAATTAGTTGTTTAAGGAGCTGTTCGAATTATTAGACTCCGTTTAAGAAGTAAACGACACACTTGATTTTTCAGAGATAATACCCCAGGGAGGGTTCTTTATCGTCATTTCCCTGCTTCGAGCATCGAATTTTGCTAAAATACTTTAAAAGCGAGGTACATAAATGGGAACGCTTAAATATTTCCACTAATTATGGAAAAAATGAAGGTAAAGTTGCGCTATTCCGAGTGCCACATGCAGTGTGACAAGAGTTTTATCTCTAGGTCTTGTCTCTGCGAGATTCAGAGGTAATTCGTACGTTTTAAAAGGAACTTTATGCTTCCCTTTTTGACGTTCCTGTGAAGTATAACAAGTCTAACCATTTTATCTCTCGAGATACTTTGTGTCCGAAGCGGAAGTATTTCACATTTTCAGATATAAAAATCTGGAAATTAAATGATCAGAGTAGATCAGGGGTGTCAAACTGAAAAGCTAACTTGGGCCAAATAAACAATGCTTAACTTTAGGTGGGCCGCAAAAAAAAAAGAATCAATGTTCATAGAAACAAATATTTCTATTTTGACTAGTACATTGTAATAAACATATATATAAAGTTAAATTATTGTTTACGTCCTGATACTTGACATCTCTTTTCCGATACTATCTTCCCTATTTGGGGAGAAATTTGATTGGCCGAGACTATTTTCAAAATTTCTAATCCACATTTCTATTTTATTTTTACTTCGCGTCGGATACATCGACTGGGCCGCAAAAATGTTCATCTCGGGCCGCGAGTTTGACACCCCTGGAGTAGATAGTCTTTTTATACTCTACAAGGACATCCGGGAAAGGACAAAAGGTTTCATTAAAAACAGAAGACCTTGAGAAAAGACTTCTTTATCACCGTCACCGAGTGTGCCCCTCGAAACAGTGCAACTGTAACAATTAATTTTTCCATACAACCAAGAGCAATAGAACTATTTAAACGTTTCTCCACTTTTATGCCGCGGCGATCAGCTTGTTCGGCTCTTTCAGCCACCTCGATGTCGATCGAACGCTCGCTATTGTGGATTATCGTTGAACGGCCTTTTGCCCAGCGATCACAGAGTCTAATAATTTGCGCACCTCGGTCGAGAACCGTCGAGAGCGCGGATCGCTCGAGAATCGTGGAAGATTTCGCCGGGGTTCCAGGCCAGCGGTCGCTTGCGACGTTCGCGTAAACGCCATCGCTGGAAGATGAAGCGGGCTTTAATTACGCGGAAAAGTCACGGGGCTCTCATCGGAGCGTTCAATTTATATCAGCGCGGACAGCGTCGCCGGTTGCGCAATCGTTTCGCCGCGGATCGCATCGACGCCGGCTCCGGTCCATCGCGTTTAATTATAATTAACGGACTCGATGGCGCAGATTGATCCTCGCGCATCGTTCCCCGACGATCGTCCGCTCATTCTGTTACATTTAACAATCGTAATTGGCGTCCGCGCTCGGCCTGGAATAAGTTCTCCCAGCGTCAGGTTCGCCGATCCCCGTTCTCGTCGATGCTCCCTCCTCTATTTTTCGCCGAGACAATTAATCATTTCGCGAACGATACGATTATCAGCGAAACAATTACGGCGATTTATTTGCACGTGTAATGAGGCGATTATGCCGATCGAACGGTTATCTAAGGAAATTGCACGATTAGAGGCACGGCTCTCGTTGTGTTCTTCATCGAATCCGACGAATTCGGATTTTGACATTAATTTGGAAAATTAATTTGGAAAATTAATTTAGATGTGTGACAAGTGCAGATGAAATTTCGATGGTCGCGAAGCTGCGGCGACAAACGACAATCAGGGAGGGATGATTATTTATATATGATTATATATGATATATATATGATTAACATTTTTTTTGCCCCATTCTGTGATCGACTCTCAATGATTTTATAGCATCAGGAATTGTAACGATAAAAAGATCAGACACCAGTCATTTCTACCGGTTTGATAATTCTAGTGTTAACTAGGTTTTAAGAAATTCATAATTTAAATGCCCAAGCGCAAAACAGCGAAACAGGATCGCGCTAATTCTGTTTTATGTCGTAATTCAATTTCGCGATTTAATTAAATGGTGTTTCAATTAAATAGTAATTTAACCACGTTGCACATAATACAGTGACGTAATTCGAACCTTTCGGTTCATTCGGTTGTTAATTATTTTTAATCACGAACGCGATTAAAGTACAATATAATTGAAACACAGTTCTTCGAAATTACAGTCCAGGTCTTCGATGAAGCGAGATACATTTTTATGTTTTTCACTCCTCCGCGTAATTCTCTTCTCTTATCGCCTATTAATTTCTTATCTTTTTACTTCGCGATTCTAATTCACTTACACCGTAATTCGTCGATCAGTGTAATTTAATTACTTAGCATTTCGTAAATCCACTCCTATCGCAATCGCGAATTACAATCGTAATTTAAATAAACGAAGATCCGTCTTACGACTCGATCGAATTATAATTAATTGAACTATTTCGTAATTACAATTCCTCGCGTAATTCAAGCGAGAGATTCCGCGGATCTGCGCGGCGATTCAAAGCGATGCAAAGAATTTCAAACTGCTGCTTGTAGTTTCGCTGAAAAATCCGCGGCCCGGCAAAAAAATTGCCGAGTTTCCCGCGAAACGAGCAGCTCTAGTCCCAGCTCGAGTCCCTAATCGCGGGCATCATGGCTTGGGCTCCTGTTTAAGACAACCACGCGAGCATCGGAAAGATATCCGCGTAGATCGTTCGCACCTCGCGACTTCGAAATTCCGACGACGGAAGATGGCGTCGGTTGCGGTTTCCGAATGGTTCCCGCTCGTCGCGATGCTCTCGCTGTCGCGGAAATGCTCGCGTGTACAGCGTGTTCACGATCCGCCGGCGCTTCCGGCTGATTCATTGGTTAATTTGAGCGGCCGCGGAATTCCGGCGCGAATTCCTCCTCGCCTTCTCCCCTCGCACCCCTCGCTCCGCGCTTCCGCCGGTCCAACGTCTTACCTTAGCCCGCCACCAAGAAAGTTACAGTTATTAGAATAGCCGTAGGGGCGTCGGATAATTGAGTTTCGTTGTTGTTGTTGTTGTTGGCAATCGACCGGCAGGAAGTTCGATACTTCTCGAGAGGCCACGCTTTGTTGTTCCGTTCGAGGGAAACCCCATCGCCTGCCTGTGATTCGCCTTTGAAGCTCCACCTGAACGATTGATATCGTTACGGGCTCCTAACTATCCGACGTATCCCCCCTCCCGCCCCCTCGTTCCGTCGGATATCTCGACGTGTCTCGCGACCGATCGACGTTTTAGCTGGACACAAACGTTCGTTCGACGATCGTCCCGAGTTTTTCCAGCTGCGGTAAATTCTCTCTAATTTTCTCCTTCGGCTTATAAATAAAGAGATCGGCAATTTGCGAAGAGGAGATACGATTGTTCGAGCTCATTTTTATAGTGGCCGATTGTCGACGATTATAAAAACCAGGTACAAGGCTCGAATAATCGCATCTTCTCTTCCCAAATTGTCCATTTTTGTTTACAGAATAGAGAAGAGAATTAATATAAATAAAAATAGTAATTATAATATATATAAATAATAATAAGTAATTATAATATATATAAATAATATATATAAATAAAAATATAATTATCAGCGAGAAATTAGGGAGATAATTAGCGATTAGCAGGGATAATTAGTATCATCTAGCAGAATTCAGCTTTTAAGCGTTTTCGATTTATTAACGAGGAACGCCGACCAATAACAGACGATCTCAGCTGGCGCAAGGCGCTCATTGGCTAGGCCGTCTCGCGTCAGCTGATCTCGTCTCTCATTGGTCACTGTTTTTCCGTTAATAACTCGTAAACAAAGCCGCGGATTGCATTTTCGCCGAGGAAAAAGTGACTTCGAACGACCTCAACAACCCCTCGTTTCCCGGAAGTACCATAATTTCAGGACGCCCTGTACAATGACCGATGCGATCGACCAGGATCTCACGTTGCTTTTATCGCAAGCACAGTCCGTAGCGTGTTATTCGACCAGCAGAATCGTGTTACGTCATCATTCTACTTCCGATGAATGCGTATCGTTCAGCCAGATCGTCGATTCGTCAGGCGGTGCGGTACGAGACGTTTCCGGCTCGCCGTTCCAACAGCCATTGTTGCAACAGCCCCGACCTGGAAGGGGCGGATTCGCGGGAACTCATCGGAAGTTTGCGTTCCTTTGTCTGTTTTCTCGGCGAAATCGTATCGGCCGCGGAACTTTTTCCTCGAAATTAACGGGTTCGAGTTGCTGGCAGGCGCGCGCGGCGCGGCGTGCACGCAGCATCCGGTGCACCGGGAGAGCGGATCTGACGTGCGAAAACAAAGCAAGAATGTTGCATGTTCGTTCGTTCGTTCGTTCGTTCGTACGTTCGTTCGTTCACAGCTACGGCTGCGGTAAAATCGAGTCCCAGAACGCGGCGCGGGGGCTTTCTCTTTGAGCAGCGCCGCGCTGGTTGCAGCCTCCTGCGTCTCTGCTGCACCGCTCGCTCGTTCTACCTGCGCCGCGTTTTCATTGCATTCTAACGGTCGTTTTCTATTGCCTTTGCGTTCTTCTTTTCCGAGATTGTAATCCCGGGATCCCGGCGTAACTGACAGCGGTGTAATTTCATCGACGTTTATAAGCGTTCTTTGGACCGCTTTCCTTTTTTTTTTTTTTATTGCGAACCTGTTGTCGCGTCAAGTTCTCCGCATCTTTCAGCGTTTAATCGATTCGCGTTGACATTTTCGATTTACTTTATTTACCCGGAAACCTGTCGATAGAGAGATTTAACCACTTAGCCGAGGCGCCTCCTTTTCAAAGCGCGCACCTGTGTGTGTGTCGCGAGAATCAAGCGACGACGAGTATAAAATATTGGATCGAAAAGACGATTTTATTTGATGAAATTAACCATTTTATTACCGATACTTATTTATTCACTTAATATCAATGTGTACTGAAAATACATGACAAACGAAAAACGCAGGAGAAGACAACTTCTCCGTTTTCTCTTCTAATCTTATTTTTATAACAATGTAAACTCCTTCGCGGAGAATCGGCCTCGAAGTATCTTTACGCACGACGAGTATACTCGTCGAACACAGCTGTCTGGTTAACAGCTGAACTCTGTCCAACAGAAGCTCCATAATTTTCTTTTAGAATAATTTCTATCAAATAATGCGACGTTTCGCGTATTAAATTATTGAAAATTCTTGACCGTCGATCGATTCGAGTGCGAAAGCACTGTCGACAGTCGTCGCAAAATGCGAGCAACAACGAGTCCGCTCAACAACTCCGTAAGAGCGAGAATCAGAGGCTCTTCTAATTAGCTTCTCGGGCGAGCTAATGCACCGCGTTTCCGTTGACCAATTAAACGGAACACGGTCGATGAACCGAGCGACGACGCGACCATATTATTAAGAAACACCTTGAAAACACTGGTCGCCGGCGCACAGGAGAGAACCGTCTCTCTCATTAGCATAACTTCGGAACGATATCCAATGGGAACGCGGTTCGGTCGCTCGGGGCGACGGATTTGCTGTTGCGCTCGAGATAAAATATCTAATTAACATTACGTCTGGTCCTCGCGAAACGAGACGGACACGCCGGCTCGCCACTGTTTCAGGAAACGACGCGGCGCGACGCGACGAGGACGCGACGAGGACGCGATTCGTCGAGAGTCCGCCGGCAATTCTTGTTACGGAAGATAAATCGAGCCTCTCCCGGCCCCGATGTTAGGTCTCTTAATTGCGTGTCCCCGGCTACTTATTGCAACGCGGCGGAAGAGAGAGAGCATCGCGCGCGGGCTGTCTCGCAATTAATCGCGTTTCGGTGGCCCGTAATTTCGAGACGACGTCTGAGAAACTCGAAACGGGAGGTCTTCATTGTTACGACGGCTCCTGGAAAGCCCCCCGCCTCTCCTCTAAAAATATCTGCCATCCGTCTAACGATATTAAAAGTTAGCGGTGTTACAGCTGTTGCGACTGTCGTGGCTGTGGGACGCGTTAAAGCGCGCCGCGATTTTGTAATTCGACCGCGACTATTAAAAATACTACCACCACCGACGAAAAGTATTTTAAACCGCGATCACGCTTTCGAAACTGGACCGAACAACAATTGGATCCTTTTCGAGACGTTAGAGAGACCCGCGAAGACGTCGCATCTCCGGGAAGGACACGAAAAACTATTGAAAACGCTCTCGCTTTGTAACATTTTTATCCGAACCTGCAAAAATTTTAACGGACGCGTTTCGTCCAGACGTTTTCGTCCGTGAAATTATTAATTATACGCGGTATTATTAATCGTGCTCGTCCATGAAATTATTAATTACACAGATTCCGGAAATACTTTATCCGTCGGGAGCGCGTTAACAATTTTATCAGCGGCGGAAAAAGATGTGATTTCGAAAACGCGCATTCTGTTCGAACTGCAACCGCGCGGTTCAACCCTTTGCACTCGAGAGTGGTGACCCTGAGGCACCGCTAGAATTGTTATACCACGTTCTAAGATCATTTTTATATCATCGAAGCTTAAATTTGAGACATTATTAAAAGTGTAACCGTTGTACGAATCACGAGACTCAATTTCGTACGCATAAAATGCACTTTGTCCTGCAAACTGGAAATACTGTAAGTCGGAAAAATTATTTTAGATTTACAGTTAAAACGGCGTTGAGTGCAAAGGGTTAAACGTCGTTCCCGCAGTTTCGTTTGAACGATCCACCGATTCGAACGTACAAAAACCGTTCCGCGCGGAATCAGGGGGTGGACTTGGTGCACGAGTCGTCCCGAAAAATGACATTGCCGGTGCATTTCTCTCTCGGTCGCGCGCGCGCGGCGTCATAATGAAGCGGCGCGAATCGCGCGAGCCGCGTGTTCCGTGTTTATTATTTCTGGTTCTGTTGCCGCGGGTATATACGCCATTGAAGCGGCGACGAGAGCGAGCAAGCGAGAGAGAGAGCGAGAGCGAGAGAGAAGCGCGCGACAATAAATGCGCCGGAAATGAGGCCGACCCCGATCCGAAACGCAAATGAACCCGAGCGAGCGAGGCAGCGTGTCGGGGCGCGACCACGTGGAAAACTCGCGTGCGTCGACGGTTTTCCATATCTCGGCCGCCCCCGCGTTTTCCGGGCTGTGCGCGCGATTAACTCCGGCCTGGCCCGGCCCGGCCCGGCGCGGCCCGAGTCGAGCCGCGACGAAGAATAATTAGCGGCGATGCTGGTCCACGGGACCGGTATTAATCGGTTCGGAAGTAATAGATGTAGCCACGGCGATTTACCAGCCCGGAAAAAAAGATCGAGCAGCCGTGACGCCTTGATAACGCCGTTTAATTACTCACACGAACACGCGCGCACACCGTCGAGCTGGACCCAGGCCGGTGCTTCGGCGAAAAAATGAGATCGCCGCGATTGCTTCGGGAAAGAAGTTTCTGATATTGTCGGCCACTGTTCCTTTATTAGCGCGTTGTCTATTGCCTGGACTTTTCCGGGTCTGTAATCCGATTACGTATTATTCGCAGGCGGCGGATTGTCGATATTTACGATGCCATGTTCCGGGCTCGTTTCAGAGCTTGGAACCTTCCACCTTTGTCAGCCGTGCTGCGTTTTTTGCTGTCGCGTTTTCACGTGGCACGGTCGCGGAACGAGTTACGTTGATATTTAAGCATAATTAACTTTATTAGCTTTGTTATATTTGTTCATCGTATAGGAGAGACGTATTAAATTCTTTCATTTAAATTGAAGTAATCTATTTGTTCGTATCAAACGTTGTAAAAGACGGACGGTTCTCGAAGCACCGCAAAAATGATTTGAATCTTTTGATGCCGACGTGTAAGCGGCGAATAATTATCAAAGTTACCGTATTTTCGTAAAGCCGGAGAGGTGCCCGAGATTTCCCGCTAAAATTCCGGACCCTATTTCCGTCGTAAAATTCTCCCGCAACCCGAAGCCACCGTGTGGACGCTAAAATTCCCCTTAAAATTTTTGTGGACCTTGAAATTTCCATGGATCCGACGGTTTCTGTCCGCCACAAAATTCTTGGTAGGTCTTAAAACCGATCGTAGAGGCGCCGGAAATTGGCTCGAATTTATCTTAATCGTAGGACGACTAAAATGGTTTAGCGGTCCAAACATTATGCATCGAAATTTTCGTTAGATTTGAACTCGTTGGGTTTCGTGTCTTCGGTAACTTCTTTTCAACGAAGAAGCAAAATGAAAATTGTCTGCATTAATTGCCGGACGTAGCAGTCGAGCACGATATTCTTTTTTCCTTTGATAATTTTTCATTTTAATAATTTTGATCATTTTACTCGTTTTACTCATTTTACTCATTTCGCTTTTTAATAATATGTTCAAATTAATACATCGACCCATGTACTTAGTTTCTATCATCCTCTTCGTCGTTTTAACCCTTATGGGACCAAAACTGTTTCCAGTTCACACACCGCCAAGTCTAGACCGTTTTTCAGAGGAAGAGAAATTTTCTACTGACAATTTTTGTATCAAATATAGAGAAGAGATATTCGTTTTTTAAAAAATAAAACTTCGTTGATATATTTTCATCGAAACAATCGTGCCTATTCTTCCGATGTTTCCTGCCAGATTTTACGGTTTTATTGATTTCTGCCGCGTGTATGGCGGCATCGGACCGTTAAGGGTTAAATCGCGCCTACTCATTTCTGCCATAAGCGCATCAAATCCGCGGTCCACCGATAATTCCTCGAGAGTGAACAGCAAACAAACAATTCGAGTGAAAACAAGCCCGGTTTAATCGGTTCGCGGTTCAAACGGAGCCTCGCTCCGTTTCAAATCAACGTCCCAGTTTTCGCGGACGATCGGGACTTCGAGTCGTCGAATCGGCTTCTCGGATAGCGTCGCCGATAAGTTGGCACGCGGGTCGAAACAAGCAATCGGGAGAAAGATCTTCGGCACCGATAGGGTGCGAGACGCATCGCCGGTCGAGGAAGTTCGACGAGACAGAGCCTGCGAGGACAGAGAGAAGTCGAGGCTCTGCGGCCGCGGATCTTGATTCTCGCTGTTCGACCGCCCCCCGCGCCGCCCGCCACTTAGAAAACTTGGCGCTGATGCTGAAAAACACATCTTCGAAATATCAAACTTCCGGCTTAACCAGCTTTCTGGATATTAAATGCTAAACTTTGAAGCCAGTTCGCGAAAGACTTTTCGACGGCGGCGGCGGCCGAGGTCGGGGCCAGAAGTTCCCGAAGATCTCTTCTAACTTTTCGAACCTAACCCGTCCCGTGTCCGCCGGATTTCCACTGAAAAATATTTTCGGTGCCCGAGGCGTTTCGTCTATAACCTCCGACCAATTAAAATGGAATCTATTCCGCGTCCTATTAGGCTATCACGGGCTGGACGAGATTAGGCTACTCGTTCCTTATCGGCGCTTCATCCGTTTCTCTATCGCACGCTTGTACAGTAATTTCACCGGGATTTGCCGAACTTCGGCATTCTGGGATTTACGCGACCGATATTGCTACGTAATTTGCCCTGTAATTTATCGACTTCTTTTTCTTTTAATTTTAACATTTTAAAAGTGATTCTTTTTCTGACATATCGTCGATAGTTCTCTGATTAAAATGAGACCAAACATGATATTGTTCGGACAAATATTTCTGATTACTGGAAATTAGATCAATCGCGATGCAATTGAATGAATATGGAGTAAAGCGTGTTGCGTTTGGTCTCATTTTAATTGGAGGAACCTCGGTGATATGTTAACAAAATTAGAAATAGAAAAGTTAAGTCATCGTTTTTATTCTAGCATTACAATATATTTATAGTAATGTACACTGGCATGCTGGCCGCTGCCTTTCTAGGTAGTTTCGTTCTCTCTCTCTCTCTCTCTCTCTCTCTCTCTTCCTCTCTCTTCCTCATTCACTCACGAGGTGTCGACATTATAAAGGCAAGCCGCGAGATTCGAAGAATCATGGCCTTACTATTCTCAGATCTGCGTGTTTCGATTCCGACCTCCGACATTTCTGGTAGAAATTACTGTATTTTATTCTCTGCACCTTCTAACGGTTAGTAATCGCTTAAAAATCGAAAAGATCGGCAGCTGACAATCTCATAAGAAACTGTTCAAATGCGACGATAAAGATTAATTCTATTAATCAATCTAACAAGTTATTCGAATCAACGTGATTGTAACATGTTCTTCCAGAATAATTATTCAAAGTGAAATTGTCGAGCTTCGTTTGCGAATAGTTTTCTAGTAGATAAAGCATTGAGGCTTGATGCGAGCGGTCTCAAAAAATTCCTCGGAACTCGTTTTTTTGTTTGTTTGTTGATCGGCTCGCGGTCTGCTCTTGTGTCCCGTCCATTTCATTATCGTATCAGGAACACCGGCCAGTGGGAAAATTACAGGGCCGCGATAATTCGGCCGATAAATTTTTCGGGGTCAACCACGAGACCGCGCGATACACGGCCGAGAGCGGATCTCGGTTCGGGCTATTTCTGAATTACTCGACACGGTTTACGAAATCCTCGCTGAAAACGTACTCCGCTGTATTTTGGGAGCCACACCGGGGTTTATTCGACGCCGAGGAAACGCTGGCGTTCGCCGCGCCGCGTGGCGAAGACGATGTTCGAAAATGTTCTCGTTCCCTCGCCACGTTTAACGACGTCCAGACGTTTCTCTTCGCGGACTGTTCCGCAACCGATCGCCCTCCTGCTGAAATATTGGGAGAACGAGCCACCCAACAAGAGAGCTCTCTCGCTCGATTGTTTCACAATCGAATTAATCATTTTGGACCGGCGATGCTGCAGTTGTATGCTTTATTTGCTTTACGTACACGGATAAAAAATACGTTTTTAAAATAAAGGACAAACATCGATATTAAAACGGACAGAGAATCAGCGTGTCAGCAGTCGAGCAAACAGTTTCCGCAAATTCGTTTTGAAGCTCTCTCTCTCTCTCTCTCTCTCTCTCTCTCTCTCTCTCTCTTGCTATATCGGCTGCAAATACGGCTACTTTTTTATATTTCGGTGATGTTACTAACAATGTGTACAATATTTAGCATTATTTGCTCGCGAGATTGAACGCCGGCGGTGCAAAGAACGGTCTCAATTAAATCATTTTTGAGATACTCGAGGATCGTTTATGCTTGTCGGAGGTCACGATTCAACGTTGATAAATTGAGATAAAGTTACAGAAAAGTAACATGATAGGTGCATCAAAATTAAATTAAAGTCAAACGTTAAAATGAATGCATAATAATGCTAGAATAAAAACAATGGCTTAACTTTTTTATTTCTAACTTCTTGCCACGGTTCGGAGGCGATTCGGAGGCCACGTGACACGATTCGAAGGCAATTCGGAGGCCACGTGACACGATTCGAAGGCAATTCGGAGGCCACGTGACACGATTCGAAGGCAATTCGGAGGCCACGTGACACGATTCGAAGGCAATTCGGAGGCCACGTGACACGATTCGAAGGCAATTCGGAGGCCACATGCCACGATTCGAAGGCAATTCGGAGGCCACGTGACACGATTCGACGGTCACGTCGCTCGCAGCTCCGCGATTTCTCTTACCTGACCGAACCCTTGTCGTCGACGCAGCAACAAGTTACATAGGCGTAGGACCAGCACAGGGAAATTCACAGAGACCCGAAATTGAGCATTTCCGGGAGAAATTGCTGTTCTCCGAAAGACACCGATCGCGTCCGTCCGACATCGTTGACAAGGCCAAAATCACGGTGTCGCGATAGACAGACGACAATGTGCACGACGGACGGCGAGAGCGTCACCGGTTTCAATTAACCGGCTCATAAAGAGCGTTTATGGCGAACCGTTTCCATCGCGCTGCGAGCCACCGATTACACCCATGCCGCGTCTCGCATGGCTATTTCGAGACCGGCGTAGGATCAACGCGTGGATTCTTCCGACGGCGAGGCGTCGTTAAACGATGTCAATGGAGCCCGACCCGCGACGGATCCCTCGCGATCCGTCGATCCCGTCGATCCGCACCGGAAGCGCCCCGTCGCGCGTCGCCGTCTCGGACGGTTCGCGTCAGGGTCCGAGCTCGTCTGGAAGACGCTGCCGAAGATCGCTGATCGAACTGTCGTCGAGTTCGAGGTCCCGAGGTCGATCCTCGACGGCTCGATCGCTCGGGATTGGCCGGGGGACGGCCGTCGGGACGCGTTCGACCTTCTATTTCCGTCGACGATCGCGTTCCCTTCGACGCGCGTTCGATTCTCTCGAACGATGGAACGAGATATTCGGGCTGACGCGACCAGGATGTTCGGTTTCTTGACGTTTGCGAAGCATTCTGGGAAGATCGGGAGGTAGATACTTCTCTGTCGTCGTTACCGAAACACATTTCTCCCAGTGTTTCATTCATAAAATCTGACTGGGACTCGTAAGTCCCAATTTTCGAAATCGTCGCACGGCTTCCAAAATCGACGCGCAATTGTCCCCAGCTTGACGATGTCGATTTCCAGTGGAAAGGTAACTGAAACGTCGATAGAAAAAACTCGAGTTGCAAGGGTTAAATACGATGCCGATACTCGGAGAAGTTTCGTCCAGGTTTTCGAGGCTGCGAGAAGCCTTCGCAGCGGTGTTCTCCGGGGACACGGTCTGCCAAACGGTTGAAGACCGCTGAGATTTCGCGGAAGATGGCTGGAGATGATTAAAAGGGAGCGGAGGTGGCTGCGAAGGTGCAGGCGGACGGTTTGGACGAGTGCAGGGAGATGAAGGCGGCCGAAGAAGCTGAAGAGAGTTGGAGAAAGTTCTGGGTAGGCGAAGACTACGTCGGAGATGATCAGAGATATTACGGCTCGCTTGAGAAACTCCGAGAAGGTTGGACGTGGAAGGGGATTAGAGATTGCCGAAGATGAAGACAGTCGAAGTAGGCCGCGGGTTTGAAGACAGGCGTATCTAGGAAGAATCTGAGAGGAAGCTGCGAAGTTACGGCAGGCAGGACATCGAAAGCAATCGAAGAGAGTCGAAGAGAGTCGAAGAACGGTGTATAGGACGCGGAGCAGAATCCAGCAGGAACGAGATAAGATATTGCAGATAACCCAACGTTCACGGAAAGAAGGTGAGAAAGCAGCATAGGACATATGGAGGTCATCGAAGGTCATCAGGGCGAAAGAAAGAGGTCATCTAAGAGGAAGCTGCGAAGTTATGGCAGGCAGGACGTCGAAAGCAATCGAGGAGAGTCGAAGAGAGTCGAAGAACGGTGTACAAGACGCGAAGAAAAATCCAACAGGAACGAGATAATATATTGCAGATAACCCAACGTTCACGGAAAGAAGGTGAGAAAGCAGCATAGGACATATGGAGGTCATCGAAGGTCATCAGGGCGAAAGAAAGAGGTCATCTAAGAGGAAGCTGCGAAGTTATGGCAGGCAGGACGTCGAAAGCAATCGAGGAGAGTCGAAGAGAGTCGAAGAACGGTGTACAAGACGCGAAGAAGAATCCAACAGGAACGAGATAAGATATTGCAGATAACCCAACGTCCACGGAAAGAAGGTGAGAAAAAAGCGTAGGACGTATGCAGGTCATCGAAGGTCACCTGGGCGAAAAAAAGAGGTCAGCCGATGGGGATTCGAGGAGGTTCGGAGGCTGTTCCTTGCTGAAGAGGCTCCAAGAAGGCCAGAAGCGTCCGAGGAGGTTCGAAGTAGGCTAAACAAGAATTCAAGGTAGTCGGAGAACGTTAGGGGCAGGCGAAGACGAGCAGGGTACTGTTTCAAAGGATCTTTCGAAAGTTCCTGAAATGTCTAGCTCGACAGAAACCGACCGATCCTTCCGTCCACGCGATTCTATTTGTCTTCCTCGAAAAGCGAAAACAAAAAGTGCACGCCGCGCCGCTCGTTTAACTCGCGTTCCGCGGACTTCACTGTTCGACCGTCTTTGCGGACCTGGACACCTTAAAGAGATCTCGATTACTCGCTGGAAAATCCACGAATCTCCGGATCCGCGAACTCGCGATTCCGGAAAAGAACGAAGGAACCGTCGATTTCGCTTTCAAATTCGTCGAATCGGAGATTGAATTTTCGTGGGCAGTTTATGCTTTTCGCTAGCCCTGTTCGATCTGACGTGTTTTTAGATTGTAATTAGACCGCGGATCTTCATGAAAGATACGAATTTCTTGCGTTAATTTCAAGAAATCGGAGCCAGACGGATATTTCATTCTTTCTTTCGTAGTTTCAAGTGGCTGAAACAAGTGTATTGATATTTTTCAATCGTTTCAATTCTCTCGCCGTTTCAAGTTGCATTTCTTTATTTCTTATATACTTTATTTCTTATTATTATACACATTAATTTCATTTCTCGCATAATCATCGAATAACAAATGTGCAACTGGTCAAAATGGCCGCCACGGTAGGTTCGCTGTGAACGACGAATAAGCGCTGATCAGCGAAGCCGTGGAAGAAGAAATCGCGGATCAAAGCGGTAACGAACGATTATGTACACTTTTTAAATGATCTCCGCACGTTCCGACAGGGAGTATTTTCCCGCGAGAAAGCATTTTCCTCGATAATAGAAACAATTTCGCACCGCACAGCGCGCGCGCGCGCGAGAGAGAGAGAGAGCTAGAACTTCCGCAGATATTCGCAGAAATTGCGCCCCGGGCAGACGCGTTTCCCGCGACGCAGAGCAGACACCGGCGAGAGGTTCGTGCTCGCTGAAACTTTCGAGAGTGCATCCGTCGATGGCGATCGCCCGCTTTTCGACTTTTCCCGGATTTTCCTGGCCGCGTCGCGCGAGAACGAAACAAAACGAGCGGTCTTTCAGCGACGCGAAAATTGTTCGGGGCGCCGTTTTCACAGCCGCGCGGCTTCCACTTCGCACCTTTTCCAGTGTTCTCGACCGGATTCCGCGGGTTCCCCGCCGTTTTGTTTGCCGTCCTTTGCCCGGAGGGCGAGCCCTTTCCCTCTCCCCGCGCCCCGCCGCGCCGCCTTTTAAATCGCGTTAAGCGGCCGCCTCGCGATTTATTCGCGAGCTCTGCGCGTTGCTCGAGTGGAAACGAAAACTGGAAGCGGCAAACAGAGAGAGAGAGAGAGAGAAAGAGAGAAAGAAAGAGAGACAGAGAGAGAGAGAGAGAGAGAGGCTTGCCAGTCGGTCGAGAGGAACGGCAACGAAATCGAACTCGAAACAATAGCGCCGCGCCGCCACGAGGCTCGTTCAATCCGCGAACCACCTGCACTCTTTGTTCAACAACACTTTTACCTGCGGCGAAAGTGGTCTTCAAACGTGGAAACACTTTTACCTTCGAGATAACACCGACCGTTCGCGCATTATTACGAATTATTGTTCCACGGTCTGCGCCTTCGATGGTCGATACATTTTCAATCTTTCGAAAACTTTGTTCGCCATTGTTCGACTTTGTTCGGCATTGACTCGAGCCTCGGACAATTCCGAGCTTTATTCGACAATCTTCCAAAAACACATTCTTCAAGATGTTACTCGCAGACTTATTAGCCTTTCTATGTCGCTGTTCCCAATGTAACGGCAATTTAGTTTATTTAAGTATCTTTAATATTTTTTAAATATCATATCTAAACAGTTTGCGAGGGTTAACTCTACGAGGGTTAACACTACGAAAACTGTTTCGAAGAAATCTGTTCCAGACGCCGATATTTCTGTCTCTTTTCAAGAAATAAATAGAAAGAATTTTTATTATTATATTATATTATAATTTTTATTATATATATATAATATTATATAATTATATAATAATTATAATTATAATTATATAAAATTAATATATAATTATATAATATTATATATATATAATAAAAATTATAGATAATATTATATATATAATATTATATAATAAATAATTCAGGTCGATATAAGAGCATTTTTTATCATGCCATATATAGTGCAGATCTTTTTGCTCGTGCGCTAAGACGCGTTTATTTAAACTAGTCGGTAAAAACACGAGACGAATGAAACACTTCTGTCAACCCATTTAATATCTAATAACGAAACTTTCAGTCGCCTCGCGGTTTCAGCTTGCCCGGAAAAGTTTGACCTAATCCTCGTGCGTTTATCTGGCTTAAGTTTCGTCCATTTTGTCGCCGCCAAGTACACATGTACTCCGAAACGTTTCAGTTTTTTTTTCTTGCTCGCGGTGTCAGATGAATCTTCAAATAATCGCGTGCGAAACAGGGAAACGAGCGACACATTATCTCGGGACGATTCGCGCAATTGTTTTCCCGGTCGTGTACGAAATGAAAGCGTCCATTGAAACCCCAACGGACGCGCACTCGCGCGCGCGCGGGCGCTTAAAGTTTCGACTACAGGTTGGGTGCACGACCGACAAACTTTTCATAATTCCACGCGGAAGTGTTTAACCGAAATTTCGTTTACGCGCGAAGCGCACGGCCGCGACAATGGAAGCGGCGAGAAGTCACTTACGCGCCACAAAAGCTCGAATCCATTTTTTCGCGGGCGCGCGGCGTATCAAATTTAGGCGAGTAATTCGGCCAACGTTTTGACACGCAATTTCACCCCGGCGAAACTACGCGGCCGTTAGAAACCGTAGAATTCCACAGGAAGCGATCGCGTTTCCCGCTCGCTGCTCGCACGGCGAAATTTCCTTTCGTTGCGATCTAATTACGATCACAAAAGCGGCGGCGTTACCCCGAATTTCGGAAGCGAGATTCGCGAGAACGCGTTTGCCACGCGTCCACGATTTCGCGTTTCTCGATGTTCACGCGCGATCTTTAACCCCTTGCCCCACGATTTCGGTTTCAATAACGCGCGCCGCGAACAACAAGGTCGGTCACGCGTCGAGTCTTTTCACGGTTGCGCGGAACGTCTGAAGTTCTGCCAATCGCATACGTCTTACGGAATGCAGATACGTGTCTGAGGTGCAACTCGTTTCATTTTGCAAGCTGTTCGATTAATAATTAAATAATAATAATAATAATAATAATAATAATAATAATAATAATAATAATAATAATAATAAGTAATTTCGAACGGATTATTGGTGAACAGGAAAGGTTTATTAGTTTGTGTTAGTTTTAATAGTTTTAATAGTTTTTACAGTTTTAACAGTTCTAACAATTTTGAGAGTTCTAACAGTTTAAAAATTGTATAAGCTGTAATAGGTATTAATTGCAATTTATAATAATATATTCTAAATTTTCATTAGTTTTGGAAACCAAATTATTATTGGGAAAATACAACTTTATATACCTTTCTCTTTAAATGATATTGTTTAGGTATATAATGTATAATATAAAATGTCTATAATGTATAATATAAAATATAAAAGAAATGTCTATACGCATATTATACGTATACAGTAATGTCTCTCCAACTGACGCTAAGATTGTGCACAAAAATGGACAATTCGGGAACAGGAGATACGATTAATTTGAGTGTTGCGCCTCGTTTTTATAATTACCGATTCTCAGCAACTATAAAAACAAGCTGCGAGGCTCGAATAATCGTATCTCCCCTTCCTAAATTGTCCATTTTTCTGCACAATCTGAGCATCACTTAGGGAGACATTACTGTATTAACTGAGCCGTCCATTCGCCAAATCGATTAATTCCGTAACTCTTATTTCCAAAAAGAAAAGTTAAAGTTTCGACTCTTTTTAGTCGTCCGAACGGTAATGCGTTACGAAAACTAGCGAGAAGAAAGGATTACAGTAATGTCTCCCTAATTGACGCATAGATTGTGTACAAAAATGGACAATTTGGAAAGAGAGGAGATACGATTATCCGAGCCTTGTAGCTCGTTTTTTATAGTTGTTGACAATTCGTAACTATAAAAACGAATTTTAGCGGTTTAAGCGGTTTATTTTTATAGTTATAAATTGTCCACAATTATAAAAACGAACCGGAAGGCTCGAATAATCGTATCTCCTCTTCCCAAATTATCCATTTTAGTGGACAATCTGAGCGTCAGTTGGGGAGACATTGCTGTATTCAGAAAAATGGACAATTTAGGAAGAGGAGATATGATTATCCGAGCCTTGTAGCTCGTTTTTTATAGTTGTTGACAATTCGTAACTATAAAAACGAATTTTAGCGGTTTAAGCGGTTTATTTTTATAGTTATAAATTGTCCACAATTATAAAAACGAGCCGCAAGGCTCGAATAATCGTATCTCCTCTTCCCAAATTATCCATTTTAGTAGACAATCTGAGCGTCAGTAAAGGAGACTACTGTATTCAGAAAAATGGACAATTTAGGAAGAGGAGATACGATTATTCGAGCCTTGCGGTTTATTTTTATAGTTATAAATTGTCCACAATTATAAAAACGAGCCGCAAGGCTCGAATAATCGTATCTCCTCTTCCCAAATTGTCCATTTTTGTGGACAACCTGAGCGTCAATTAGGGAGACATTACTGTATTAAATTTATTCGATTAATCGCAGCTATCTCGGCAGCTATAATGTTTCTCCTTCTTAATTCTCTTTCCCTTCTGTCATTTTTCTCCTGTTTTCTCATAACACGACCACTTGTTAAAGATTCAATGAAGCTGCGGCAGAAAATGCCGGCAATCGGCCGACGGAGTCCGCGAAAATAGGTGTTTCGTTCCATTGTGCGGCGCGCCTCGGTCCCGCGTTAACAACCTTGCCGCGGCAGCGAGTTCCGAACGAGCTTCAGCCTGATAATTGAAAAGTATTCGTTACATACAGTTCGCCGTTTCGAATCGGTTTGTCGGCGGGCCGGGTTCGTAATCCACTTTGGCCCCGGGAACTTTTAATACACGGCCGGCACTCGCCATTAAGCCGCGTAAGTAGGAAGTCTGGGCCGCGGGCCATTCGGGTCTCAGATTCAAATTCTGAAACACTGGAACCGGCGTAACGAGGCCGCGGCTTTTAAAAAATAATAACCGCCCGCCGGTGGTTTAACTTCCACGGAACTTTTTTCCATCCTCCGCGACGGAGAGAAAGAGAGGAGGGAACCTTACTTAAGGCTGCTCCTTTTCTCGCCGTTGAACGCCGCCGCCGCCTCGCGACATGGAAACGGACACAATTATAAATAATGGCGCACCGTCGCGCGTTTCTTCTAATCGTTGGTCAGCCTTGCCTTCGCGAGCTTCGTCGGGTTATCGTCGAATTTATTTGTCGCGACGGCGAAAGCTGGAATTCGTTTGTTCGCTAAAAAATGATTCACGTATGGGTGCCGCGCTCTGAAAACGAGGCGCCACGGCTAAAACCGGTTGAATAGAATTTTATCTGTATCGATAGCGTTTCGATTATATACTGGAAATACGTGTAATTAAAATTAAATTATTTAGTATTAGTATTAAATTAATTAGTATTAAATTAAATGCGTGTAATTTGATTTTTACTTGTACGATATCGAAGGAAAATTGAATAGGAATGTATACCTGTGTTGTATAATATTTTGACATCGTTAACAATCGCATGAACACTTCCGGTATACTTTAACGAACTCATTCGATTATTATCGAAGCTATCGTAAAGCAGGCTGGGTGCTGGAATTGGTCTGTTCGTCGTGTTAAAAATCATATGGATATTCTCTTCGTTTGCAGTGCAGCCTCTATTTGCATATTGTGAACGGAGAATTACATCGAAATTTATCTGCATCGATAACCCCTCAATTGAAAATCAATTCAACCGTAACGGAATTTTTATTTGCACGAGAGAACATCGAATAGAAATTCGTCTGCGTCGACAGCGTTTCGTCGTTGTAAACAATCGTACGAATATTCGACTTTCGCGAAACGATCGAAATATGTAATGCGATAATTTTCTTAGATCTCGACGCATTTTCTCGATTCTACTTCGACCGAAACACGATCCACCGGCCGAGCAGAATTACGCCTTCTTCGTCGCCGTCTCGAAATTAATTAGTGAAAAATAAAGCGAGAGCTCTATCAAGCTCAACGTTTTACCTTGTGTACCGCACCAGCAATTTCCGGCGTGGGAGCAAGCGGAAAGCTAAAAAGGCAGGACGGCCAGATCAAATTCTCAGCAGCAGCTGCGCCCTAATATCTGCCAAACAGAAAATTACGGCAAGCATTTTTCCCGAAGCTGCAAAGTCGAGTCGATTAAACATCGTGCCGCGCAAAGCGTCTCTTGCCCCGGGCACGCTGCATGAATTATGCAAATAGAGACGCTCCGGGTCTCTTCACTCGAACGGGAAAGATAAGTGAAACGAACCTTTTAATCTATTATGCGTTCCGAACAATTTTACGGAATTGACGCTTCTCGATACGACACTGCGATTCTGTGTTTCCTAGAAATTATATTTATTTGTTTATTTATTTATTTTATATGTAGCATTTTCAACAAACGCCATCTCTTTTTTTACAAAAACCGATATTAATGCAGTCAGAGAATCAGCGAGTCGGCAGTTAGGTAAACAATTTATATAAATTCGCTCTGAATCTTGTAATATCGTAGAATCTTGTGTAATATCTGAAAAATTTGTCTAGTTTTTGTCGTCATTAACAATATTTGCAATATAAATCTGTCTATTTTGTCTTTGTTGTCATTAACAATATTTGCAATATCTAACGATATTCACACGCGAGATTGAATATATCGGCGACTCGAAGAACTATCTTAATTAAAACATTTAAAAAATATTCAAGAATTGTTTATGCTCGTCTAAAGTCAGGCTTCAACGATGATAATTAAGATAATGTTACAGAAAAGTGACACGGAAGGTGTACAAATATTTCAAAGATGTTTGAAAAATAAAAAATGCTTCTTTCGATCCGTTCAAAAATCATGTAAAAATAATATCTGCAAAATGTTTATCAAACTGTAATCTCTAATTTTCAAGAAAATCAGAGATCAACGTGTCGCGAGCAAAGATAAATGTTCAAGTAAATCGATTGAAACACGGTGAACGATAAATTCGTCGATCAACGATTAAAAATGGCGGCAGTTCTGCAGCGGGTTCGCGTGGAATTCGTCGTCGATGGCCGTCGAATTACGAGCTCTCAGGAATCGTCGCGTCTCGCGCTCATAAATCGCGTAGCAGAAACATTTATCGCGCGATCGATCGTCAATCGGTGGACACAAAGGCATAATCCGTCGGATTGGTTGGTAAACAGGTCGCGTAAGTTCGGAACGCGCGGACGAACAATCGGCGGACCGGACCGATCAGCGTCGGCCTAATCGGTGGCCGGTTTACAAAGGACCGGTCCCCGTTTCACCGCGATCAATCCTTCGTTAGACTTCTCTGTCGGTGATTTACGAGTTCGAGCCTCTCTCTGATCTCCGCTCGGTCGGGTCTGACGGGCCTTTCCGACCCGAAATCCAGCGACCCTCGCGTCCCGTCGCCTCGAGGAACTCGCCAACGGTACTACTCGCACAACAGAAATTGATTTGTCCTCGTGGACTTTGCTGTCCGACCGCGCGGTCACCGACGATAACCAGAATCCCCGTTGGAACCGCATTGCTCGTGCGATCTTCCCGATTATCCCGTAATTCAGCCTTTGGCACATCATCGACCGTCTAATTAGCAGAAACACTGGTCCGGATAATACGAAGTCTCGTCGTTCTTATTTAACTTGTCGGTGCGCCGCGGATTTCATCGGAGTTCATCGAAGAATTCGGTGCGATTCGAGAACGGTAAAACGATTGAAAGAACAGTGGCCCGTAAAACCGAGATTTTTGCGATCTTTAATTTGCTGTAACACGTAGCAACGTGAACCGATTTCGATGAAATTTTCAACGTGCGTACAAGTTACCGAGATCTACGAAATACGTTCTTTAAATCTTCGTTACAGGCTTGGATAGAGCAGTTAAGAAACGAGAGATTTTTATTTGTTTTGTCATTCGAAGGAAAATTTGAGAAAAAAAGCATTTCAGTCGTCGTCCAATAGACTAGTTTCTTTATTATCTAAAGAAAACAGTTTTAAAATAATTATATTGCGTTTTAAAAGGTGTTCGAACACTTTTTTGTGTTCACTATACATCAATCGTGCGATTATTCCCGGCGAGAGCTTACATTTTCCGCATTCCAAGCAAAATTTAAGAAAAAGGAAAGCATTTCAGTCGTCGTCCAATAGACTAGTTCCTCTATTACCTATAAAAACAGTTTTAAAATAATTATATTACATTTTAAAAGGTGTTCGAACATTTTCTTGTGTTCACTATACATTAGTCGTGCGATTATTCCCGGCGAGAGCTTACGTTTTCCGCGTTCTAAGCAAAATGTAAGAAAAAGAAAAGCATTTCAGTCATCGTCCAATGGACTAATTCCTCTATTACCTAAAAAAAACAGTTCCAAAATAATTATATTGCGATTTAAAAGGTGTACGAACACTTTCTTGTGTTCACTATACATCAGTCGTGCGATTATTCCCGGCGAGAGCTTACGTTTTCCGCATTCTAAGCAAAATGTAAGAAAAAGAAAAGCATTTCAGTCATCGTCCAATGGACTAGTTCCTCTATTACCTATAAAAACAGTTTTAAAATAATTATATTACATTTTAAAAGGTGTGCGAACACTTTCTTGTGTTCACTATACATCAATCGTGCGATTATTCCAGGCGAGAGCTTACGTTTTCCGCGTTACATCGCTTTTTCCCCCCTCGCTCTCCCCGTTCTCCGCGTTCACCGCGGTTTCTCAGGTTCAAGCGCGAGCGATCGGAGATTAAGCAGACGTCGACGATCCCTCCAAGAATACCGTGGCTCGTCGAAAAGAATCGGCGAGCGGAACGTCGCTCCGGCCCCGTCGTCGCGTTAATAATCAATGAAGCGAGTGATCGTCCGGCGCGCGGCCGCCCCGCGGCTAATTAATATCCTCGTAAATAACCGAGTGTCCCACGGTGAACCGCGTTTATTTATGGTTCACCGACGCCCTATAAATTACAGACGTTCCGTTAATCGCGGCACGCACCGTTCACGCAATCTTGTTAAGTGATTACAAATTGGCCGAGGGGAGGCGCCGGCGTAAAACTAGCGCCCCTCGCTCGCCGCGATCCGACGGAGAAAGCGGAGCGAAATGGAAGGAGAAAGCGGGATCGGGTGGCTATATAGTAAATCTCCCCCTCTCCCCCCTGCCACGAAGGAGAATCGTTCGAGGAGGCGCGATCTTTATCGGCCGATGTTCAACCGGCACAAACGGCCGGGATATTAAAATCGTAATTTCCGCGATGTTCCTCTCGCACCTCCCCCGCCTTTCTTCGGCGCGCCCTTTATCGCCGCGTCTCGTCGCTTTAAATAAGATACCGTCGGCTTTCCACTCTGCTCTTGCGAAAACGAAATTAAACGGTTCGCGATCGCCGCGCCGAGTTTACGAGCGACACGAGTCGACCGCTCGATTGCTTAATTCGCTCTTTTGTCGCGCGTCGATTAACGTTCCAGCTGGCAGTGCTCTCGCGTTCGAGAGAATCCCGTGCACAGATTTGAAATTCGTTTCTCGTGCTGAATTTATTCGGCTGAATTATAGACCGATCGAATGAACCGTACATTAGAAATTATACGGAAATTAAGCAGTCTATAAACTGCATCAAATTTTTTGATATGCGACAAATTTTTGATAATACTCGGGCCACTTCGATCGGCGATATTTGCGCGATAAATCGTCGTAGGGTGATGACTTTTTTCTTAAATTGAAGCTCGAAATCTCTACTTTGAGACAGCGTTTCTGGATTTTAAGATCGATGCGCCGTCGCTGCTGTAACTCTTTAAATGCGAGGCCATGTTCGTCGTATTGAAAATTGCCGAGTCCAAAAATTTGTCTGTGCTTCGGTAAATATTGCACAAATTAGCATGTGCGGATAAATTTACGTCGATACAAACTTGACTAATCAATGAAGGATCGCACGAATTTTCAAAGAATTAATTCGGCTCAGAGTTAAACATCGATCGATCAACACTGAATTTCCGTCGATCCTCTGAAACGATCGTAAACGTTGACAGAGTCTTCTCGTTTCGAGAAAGTCAATTTACGTTTGTCGTTCGTCGCGAACTCTGCGCCGTATAAATGAGAACTGTCCAGCGATCGACGAGACCACGCGGAAGACAAATCGCCGGAGAATTCTCGAAAGATTCCTGCAATACTTCCCACGCGACGCGTTGAGAAATTTCTTAATAAAACTCGAGCAGAATTTCTTGGCGAACTTTTATGCGGCTCCCCTAGAATCTTCGCCTAGAATCTCCCAGAATCCGCTGGAATTGTTCGCCGTATAATTGTGCCTCGTGGAATCACGTTCCCCCGCGACCACGTGCGCATGGAAATTTCTCGCGGCCGCAGAACTCCGAGGTTGCAGTTCGCCGCGGCTCTGATAACGGTGACGCGTCGCAACTAGGAATGCCGGCTATTCTTTTTTTTTTATAAGCGATTACGTAACCTTAACCCTTTGCCGTACGATTTAAGTTTCAAGAACGTGCGCCACGGACGACAACGAAGCGAAGTTGAAGTTCTCAGACACGATAATCGTTTCTGGCCCGATTATCCGACCGCGTCTCTCAGACGTTGTTGCAGGACAAAGAATTGCGTCCTTCAGTCGAGATTGAAACATTGTCGGTTGATCCGAATATTTTCGCATTCTCACATATTTTGTCTTCTCTCGAAAGATGTAATCTCGAGGTTTAGTGCTTGCAATACTTTTTAAGTTATATACAGGGTGTACCATAAGTTACTCAAAATCGGGAAACGAGCCGAATCGGAGAAAAATATGCAACCCGACGCGACGCAAACCCGAAATATCGGATACCCGTCCACCTCTAATTGCAACCTGCGTAAAAACCTCGATCTAACCGCGAACTCAAAGAAAACCATCGGAAGGAGCAAACTTTTCCACGAAAAGGCGTAATTTTCCGTCCCGTGGGATCCTCGCGGAAGACCGCGGGCGGCCATATTGTCGGGGATTCCGAGTCCCCGTTCCAGAATGCTGGTGCACAGAGGCAGCATTTTGGTCGGCGGCGGTGCGCGGCCAATTTTAGGGTGATTCGGGGTCCATTGCTCGGCCCGCAATCTTCCCGAATGGATTCCAATTAAAACGGCCGTGTCCGAGGGGGGGTACGTACGGCTTCGGCCGCGGCCCGCGGCTTCGGTTCAAAGAGAGAGTCCCTCGGAGATCGCCGGATCCCCTCGTATCGCGGCACGGCGCTTTCATAACTGTTAATAGGAAACAATTGCCGTCTCTCGATTAAATTCCGCTGAACTATTACAGGCCTCCGCGTCGCGCGGACTCTCGTCCTCCGGTCCCTGAGACGACTGACCTCTCCGTCGCGCGACCCTCGGCATTTCCCAGCTTCTCGCGGACTCCCCCGCATTACCGTAATAATCAACCGGCCTCCTTCCGAGGCGATTTCGTGGCCCCCGGGCTCTCGTGATTTGTCGTGCCGGCGACAGGAATTTCGCGATTCGAACTTCCGCTCGCCGAATCGGCCGGCGAATGTCCTAGGGGGTTGAAGGGGGTGTACTCTAGGTATCCTTGCAATGGCGAGTCAAATTTTTCCGCAGATGGCTTCGTTCCTGGCTGAAGCAGGGGCGGAAGTTCGTCGATCACCGAAGCAGAGTTTAGTATAGTTGGTGGATGAAGTATTCGCACCCCCTTTTAAAATGGAATTACTTTTTCATAATTGGGAGAAGTGGTCTGTACTTTTTTGGGTGTTAGAGGCAGAATTGGGCAGCGTTCGAATAAAATTTGATTCGGATAATATATAGAATATATTCTTAACATAAAATTTTATTCGAATAATATTTCGAATAGATTCTTCGAATAAAATTTTATTTCAAGAATATATTCGATATATTCCTAAAATAAAATTTTATTCGGATAATATGTAGATTGAATTCTTCGAGCAATATTTTAATTGAAGAATACATCGAATATATTGCTGAAATAAAATTTTATTCGAACAAGATATGCGTAGATAAAAGCATAATTATATATTTATACATTTATATAGTTATATATTCTATAAGTATATAGAAGTACGAGTATATTAATTTTCAGTCTAATATATTTATATATTTACATAGTTATATATTCCATAAATATATAGAAGTACGAGTATATTAATTTTCAGTCTAATATATTTATATATTTACATAGTAATGTATTCTATAAGTATATAGAAGTACGAGTATATTAATTTTCAGTCTAATACATTTATATATTTACATAATTATATATTCCATAAATATATAGAAGTACGAGTATATTAATTTTCAGTCTGAACGTTCCAAGCACGCTCGAAAACGCTCATAATAGTTATAAATTGCACGAAGCAGACGCTAGACGAGGAAGCATTCGAAAAGAGGGCTCCAGGCCAAAAAGAATTAGGAAACATTCGAGTTCTATCTCGGTCGGCGCACGTTCCGCGCTACTTCGAGTGCCGATTGCCGCAAGTGGAGAGGAGAATACGCTCATTAGTTCTGCGGATGATCGATCCCGGTATCGGCATTCGAAGCGACAGTTTTCTGAACGCGCCATTGACGAGCACACCGACGAGCACGCACACGGCCGTGCCCGTTGCATTTGGGAGCATCGCCAAGGACCGCTGTCGAAAGGCGCTGCTTTATTTCCGGTGCTCGCTCGTCTTAATTATTCGAATACTTATAATTAGAATTTTTCGGTCGGTTCGACGACGCCGCAATTTCTTCCCCCGCGCGACGGTACGTGACATTTAAACCCGTAGAAACTTGGCATACGCTTGTTACGCGAGCGCTGATACATTCGCGCGAGTTCAGTTATTCGGAGAAATCGATGCTGCGTTATACAGGATGTACCAAAAATGTCTCGCAATCCGGAAATGGAAGGTCCCCGAGGTCGATCGAAGCAACTTTTTCCTTTACAAAAATTCAATCCGCGGCTTCGTTTGCGAGTTATCAACGAAACAACGCCGACCAATGAGAGGCGAGCTCGGCTGCCGCGAGACGGGCCAGTCAACGAGCGCAGGAAGCCCGGTTCCGCCGATTGGCTCGACCGCCACGCGTCAGCTGCTCTCGCGCCTCTCATTGGTCACTGTTTTTCCTTAATAACTCGTTAACGGTGCCTCGGAGAAAATTTTTGTAAAGGAAAAAGTTGCTTCGAATGACCCGCGGAACCCGCCACTTTCGGATTGCGAGACATTTTTGGGACACCTTGTATATTTCTTGCTGCTCTCGCGCCTCTCATTGGTCACCGTTTTTCGCTAATAACTCGTAAACGAAGCCGCGCATCGCATTTTCGCCGAGGAAAAAGTTACTTCGAATGACCTCAGGGACTTTCGTTTCCGTCTGTTCCGCCGCGATACTTGAACTTGCGGCCGCGGGAACGGATCTGACGCGGAGCGATCGTTGCGACGACAAAATCTTGCTAGCTCCTGCTTCCCAGATCATCGACAGATTACTCTCGTTGCGCATTCATCCGGCTTGTTTACCCGCCGGTGGTTAATTGCTGTTGGTCCAGGGTCTTGTTCGCGTGTTGATTATCCGTGTTGGTCAGTGTCCGTAGGTTTGTTGGTCGACGTTATCCGCACCGGCGGCAGAGTAATGTCTTTACAACGTCGTGATCGATGTGCAACCACCTGGGACCGATGAAATTGTCCCCTCGACTGTCGTCTTTACGCGTGCTTCTCCAAATCGTATTACACCGGTTCACTGTTTTCTGGAAATGGGAACTTGTTACAGGACCGATCTCGATTGCATTCGACTGCGAAGTCAGTCTCCGGGAAATGGGATCTCCCTACCGAACTCGTAGCTTTACCGACTCGTCCGTTCGGTAGAAATTACCGTTTCTTAGTCGTTGCTGCACCTTTCTTGTTATTTACTGTTCTTGCTATTCTTGTTCAATTTCAATTAGCTCCAGGCGACAGTAGACGTAGCCTAAATTGCTCATAATCGAAGTTACTTGTCTTCCTTAATTAGTGAAAAATAGTCAATTAGTTTATAATAATATAAATTATCAAAAATTAAAAATTGCTTAATAATTGAAGAAATTCTGTAAATTTTATTTATGTAATAAAGCTTTATCTTATTGGTACATATGTTCTTATAATTGTTTGTTATTTAAGTACCTTGAGATGTAAAGTATAATACTGAGAATATTATGGTAATCTTTAATTTTTTAATATTTATAAATATTAAGTATGTCAATTTTATATTGAAAATATAATGCACTTATAAACTATATGAAAAGAAATATTAATGATTAATTCGCTTAGAATGAGAATCAAAAGTTCCTTTCTATATTTCTTTAACTGGAATATAAAAGCAATATAATTATTAACAATAATGTATCTCTAATTTGGTTTCAATTGAAATAAGATATAAGTCTTAATTTAACTTTGAAATGCAATTCTAATATAATTATATTAGAATTATTACATTAGAATTATTATATTAGAGATATTTATTAGAGATATATTATTATATTATATATTATTATATTAGAATTATTATTAATTATTATATTATTATACAACCTATAATAATAATTGTATATAATACGTATTTATTACCACGTTATAGCGCAAGGGTCAAAGGTCAATTTCGCAACCCCTGTTTTCCAAGTTCTCGCGCATATTTCCATCGTTTCATATAATTCGCGCATTCTGCGAACGATCCGAGGGTGCGCGGGCCAGTCATCGCCGGTTGCGAGATCATCGACGGTATCTCGTCGACGGCCGTTATCACGATCGCGCGAAATTTCTGCAGTTCGGCGAAGCGTCCGCAGCTGTCGCGGAACATCCGCGTGGACGCGTGACAGGCGTGACTGCGCGAGGATCGCGAAACATCGCGCGTCGGCACACGGGTTTTCCGTGAAGCAAGCCGAGCCGAGCCGGGTCGGCGTCGCGTTTGGAGCGTTCTTGGAAAATTCCTCTGGCGTCGGAAATGGGTCAGTGTGTCCGCCGCGAGGCTGAGGTCGAGTTCTCGTTGCGGCCGAGCGCCGTGCATCTGCATTCTGCAGTGGCCGAAATCGCGACGCGCCGACTGCGGGCCGGTGCAATCGATGCAGGGCCGCAACAAGCACGGTGGGCCAAACCGGCGGGCAGCCACCTGCAAAAAGTTGCGGAAACCTTCGAATCGTGGCAGTTGCCTGTCGCGGCGCTCTCCGTCTTCCGTTCGTCCGCGGCCTCGAATCTCGACGAATCTCCGAACGAAATGCCACGCGCGCGAAACGATTCTTTCTTTCATCGTGTATCGTCCAAACTTTTTTGCACAAGCATAGACAAAAATTTGTGCAACGCGAAATCCGCGAACATTAATCACCGACTGGACGAATTTAAGGAGATCGATTTTTCTGCGACGCGCGAAACAGAAGTCTTCGAATTTCGAAGCGGAGAACAACCGAACGAGATCGTTTTGCAACGTCGTCGAATGAAAATGAAAGTCGTTTAAAAAATGTGATGTATAATAGCTTTGTGTGCGAGTTCGAAGCTATACGCCCGAGCTAATTTCATTCAGAAGCCCGAAGGTTCTTTCGAAATGCGGTGGAATGGCAGACTTATAAATTGGAGGACGGTCAATACAACAGTGCAAATTGGCCTCATAAAATGACATGAGTTATAGGACGATCTAATAGAACGGTTGGCAAACACGTGCACTTTATTATTACAGGAGCGAGAGAGCAGTTTTAGCGATTGCTAAAAGAAATTGCTAGAATAGATGGAATCGAGCGAGAAGATAAAATGAAATAAACTAAAATAGGATAGGATAAAATGACCGAAAATAAAGTAAACTAAAATAGAATAGAGCGAAGTACAATAAATTAAGCTCAAATAAAACACAATAATTTATACGCAACGAATTTGAAACGATACTATTATTAATACTATTAATAAATACTATTAATGCTATTAATAAATACTATTAATGCTATTAATAAATACTATTAATGCTATTAATAAATACTATTAATGCTATTAATAAATACTATTAATACTATTAATAAATACTATTAATACTGTTAATAAATACTATTAATGCTATTAATAAATACTAGTAATGCTATTAATAAATACTATTAATACTATTAATAAATACTATTAATACTGTTAATATATAAATACTATTAACACTATTAATACTATTATTAAATTATTAAACTATTATCAGCTATTAACCCCTTGCCATACGTTGACGTGTCTGAAACGTGACAGAGATTTCTAGGAAGAGCCAATAAATATAAATTGTCTTTTTTCTTAAAAATTATTACAATCGAGCTTTAAGATCCGAGATTTAGGAACAGTGCGAACCGGAAATTAAGTAACAAGAAAACCTAAAAGTCTCGATACGTTCGGTCCGTCGTGTTTGGCCAACTGTGTACACCATGTTTATGCAGGACGCTGACGCTGACGCTGACGCTGACGCTGACGTCGCTTCCCACGGCAGAAAACTCGGAACCGATATCGATACATTTATCGCGGATCGTTCTTCGCAAGTAAGCCGATCTGGCCGACGCGACGCGTCGCTTCCGACTCGTATCGCGTGGGAGAGACTCCCGAGGTTAAAGGCCATTCCTGATACAATGACCGTAATTTTGTTTGTTGATGCTACGGGGAACCGTGACGGTCCTCGGGTTAAGCCCTCTCCCCGCGAGGGAGCTGTAAACACCGGGTCTTGCTTCCGTGGAATATCTTGCCAGACACGGGAAAATAGTAGAAAATAGTCGCCCCCTCCCCCCGAAAGCAGGCGCGCGGTCGTGTCGGCGGCCGTCGTTTTCTATTAGTCCCGAGCTCTGTTTTTACTTTTATTACAGCACGGTTGCATCGGATTTGTCTCCGAATCTCGCCGCGTATTTTCTTTTCGGAAGCCCGGTGGCGCACTTCGTTTTCGGAATTCATTTTCTTAGCTTTCGCCGCACCGCTGATATTGCGTGTATTTATTTAAAATGGTTATCCGAAAATAATAATAGACAGAATAATAATTCTGTCGGGTTCCTCGGATCATTTGGAGCAACTTCTTTCTTTACAAAAATGTTCTCCGAGGCACCGTTAACGAGTTATCAACGAAAAACCGCGACCAATAAGAATCGAGTACGGCCGACGCGAGGCGACCCAGCCAACCAGCGCGCGAAGCCCAGTTCCGCTCATTGGCTCGGTTGATAACTCGTTAACGGTGCCTCGGAGGAAATTGTTGTAAAGGAAAAAGTTGCTTCGAATGAACCGAGGAATTGTATAAACATTTTTCTTAAATTATTCTATCTGCAATAAATTCTCCTTCATCCTTTCTTCAGCTTGCAAACGCAAGTGGGCGATTTGGGATCTCTTTTATAATTGTTGACAATCGGAAACTGTAAAAATAAGCCGCGAGACTCGAATAATCGCATCTCCCTTGTCCAGATGGTTCATTTTTGTTCGCAAGCCGAAGGAAAAATTAGGGAGAATTTCGAAATCGAGCCTTTTATTCTTTAGAATTCTCTAGAATTCACGATTCGCGCCGGGCCGCGGTGTTCCGTGAAATTTCTGACCCTGCGAGTCAGCAGATCGAGCTCGGTAGGGGCGCGCGGAGGGTCGCTGAGGGCCGGCGAAGCGATCCTTCACCGGGCTGCTGCCCGGAAAATATTTCATAGCGGACTTATTGCGAGCAGAGCGGACCCGCAACCGGCGGCGGATGAATATTAAGAGCCCGGCCGGGAAGTCTGCGGTATCTCGGATTTCGAAGGCGAGAGTCGGCGAGACCGCTCTCCCGATAGAGGGCCGATTTAATCCGGCCGGAAACCGGTGTCTGACAAATCGGCCGGATTATATCCATTCATCAGCGAGCAGGCCGCAGTCTGTTTGCGCGCGTTGCGCTCCAGCAACCCACATTTATCTCGTGCCAAGCCTGCGCTTTCGTATTTACGGCGCGCAGTGTACGGCTCGCCGCGCCGCGGACCTCGGTCGCTCGCCGGACGTTTCTCTCTCCCTGCTTTCGTTTTTTTTCCGGCCGCGTCGCGATCGATCGATCGAACCTCGAGCCTGCCTCGGCCGAGATCGCGATCGATTCCATATCCGAGCGAATTATTCCGTATCCCCTGTCGATCGATCGCTCGTCGGCGAGCTGGCTGACATGTGCGAGCGAACTTAGGTTGCTGGGCCGGCTTTATCGGATCGGCGGACGTCATCGATTGCTATTTTTGCGTCGAGTTCTCGGCACACGTGTCTCGCGGAGATTCGCGGATCCTATCGTTCGGCGATCTATTGCTGGCACAGCGTTATCGAGTTTAGGTTTTAGGCAGTTTCCCGTTGGATCCGCGGAGCCTAGTTTTCTCCCCGCATTTTGCACGAAGATGATGCTTGCATCGGGATCGGATATGTCCCTTTCCGGCTTCTTCTAGACATTCGATCATAGTACACTTGGTTAAAAGTGTTCGACCACCTTTTGAAACGCGGTAAGTTTTTTCAAACTGGTCCAATTGACTTCAAGCTTTCTTTGGCATTAACTCTTTCAGGCACATTTCTAGATCAAGATTTCTAGAACATTTCGATCCTCGAAATATTGCGGTATTTTAGTCCCACCCTGTAACAACAGATCGAATTGAATTATTATTATTTTATGTTTTTATACCATGCGATTCCTTTGTTAATAAAAATATACCATTTCTTTCTTTTTTAATTTAAAACGCGATAAAATTTCTGTGCAACGTGGGCCTATTTTATTTTCTGAAATCCCGTGCCTTAAAGAGTTAATTCGTAGCGACTATACTGTATAAATATAATGTATAATTTCATTTGTTATTTGAAAATTCTGGTGTGCAAAGATTACATTTCAAGACGCGAGTCAAAATCTTCGAAAATGGGACTTCGATACGAATCAAATGCAATTTCAACCCCTTCATTGGCAACAGTTATCATACATTGTTATCATATAATTATCGTATAATTATCATACAATTATACAACATGGGACTATTTTATTCTCTGAAATCCCGTGGCCCAAAGAATCAAAGGAACTGGTTTGTTCCGACCTATCGATCAACAGTGTCCATAATTTCGAGTTCGATCGACCTACGAGTCGTCGAACGCGCCTCTTCCAGGCAGAGAACGATCCACCCTCTCCTATCAACGTACCCCGAACATCCCCAGGAACACCGGATTCCGGCGAAAAGGAATATCCGCAGCGTTGACAGCAGTACCCATCGATCGCGGGCCGATCGTCGGCAGGGGATCGGACGAACTCTCTCCGGGCAGCTCGAATCCGAAGCGGTGTCCGCGTATTCAACAGCGTCACCGAAAAGAAAAGTGTTTGGCAAGCGGAAACGGGGACGTCGATCGTGGAAACAGGCTTGACGCCTTGTCGTCGGACGGCGGAGCGGCGTCGTCAGTCGCGAGTGTCTCGCCGCGCGTCACCGCGGCTCGGGCTCGGCTCGGGCTCGGGCTCGAGCACCGTCGAGCCGTTCGTCGGACGTCACCGTTCCGAGCCTCAGGGGCGTCGCGACGCCGCGGCGCGCCAGGCGGATCGGGAAATCGCGAGAGAGAGAGAGAGAGAGAGAGAGAGAGCGAGAGAGAGAGAGAGAGAGAGAGAGAGAGAGAGAGCCGCAGTCGCGTCGGCGGTCGGCGGCAGCCTCGTTCCCAGAATTTCGACGATATCCGGCTCGCGCCGGTTCCCGCTGGCTCGCTTCCGATCTCTCGGCTCTGCTCTCGAGGCGTCGCTCGGCGAAACGGCGTCGTCGACGTCGACGTCGACGTGTCGCGTCCCTTTTCGACGAGTCGCGTCCGCTTGGATCCGAGGGGATGAAAAAGAGGGGACACGGCGTCGTTGCGTAAGCGTCTGGACGCCGAGCCGCCGTTGCGTCAGTCGTTCGAAAGCTACTAAGCATCGCGGTCCACGAAAACTCGAAGCCCGACACACACCGAGAGACAGAGAGAAAGAGAGAAAGAGAGAACCGGCGGCCGCTGCGAACGCGTGAGTCTCGCCGATCCGGGCCGATCCGGGCCGGCTCGATCGGAACCACGGGCCACGAGAGGGGGATCCACCGTTCCACGTGCTCACGGGGTTCCTGCGCCCTCACGGCTGCTGGCTGGGTCTCCTCGGCCGGTTCAAGGTCGCCGCGTCCGACCTGCTCCCCCGTGTCCCGGACCTTGGCGCCGCGGGATCTCAAGGTCAATGCCACGGCGTCGCCTCGCAACGGCAACGGGCCGCCCAGCCGTCTCCTCAGCCTCCTCCGGAGATATCGGGATGGTTTTATGGTGACACGCGTCTTTAAAGGGACCGCGTCGAATCTCGCGTCCTCTCGATCCGTCGATCCGTCGATCCGTCGATCCCCGACGCGTCCACGCTACGCTTATCCGACCACCGCGCGGTTACGTAAGACGCGCGCTCGTTGCTCCTCGACACCGAAGATGATCCGCTAGTTCTCGAACTTGGGTTTTTCGGCGGATTTTCGTCGGCGCGATTGCTAGCCGAGATCTACGGCCAGATTAGATCCGAGATGGATAGGTAGAACACGTGTCGTCGACGGCCGGATCGTCGATACCGCGTCGTCGTCGTCGTCGTCGTCGTCGTCCCCGCTTTCACGATCATGTCGGCCACTCTTCTACAGTGTTCCACGAGTTCGGTGTTCGGCTACCCGGAGATTCGAGGTGTTAGTTTTCCACGTATATGTGAATCGATGGCCAGTTGCTGGAACCCGCCGTTTCAGGCGCTGCAGGAGAACAACGTTTCGGAAGTGGTGGTAGTGGGTGCAAGGTCGTTCACATAAGGGTTGATATTCCCGTCCCCACTCTCTTTCCTGGAGCCGCTCGGAATTTTCTCTTTGCTTCTTCCCTCCACGCGGTACGCTCGTCGACCATGCTTTCGCCGCGGACGAAAATTTTGAATCGATTAAAGATGACAGTCGGGTTAATTTTGTAGCTAAAAAAACGTAAATTCCTGTGCGAATGCATCTAATATCGATACGATTAATGTCTTTTTTTTATCGATTAAAAAATCTGGTTTATGCGAAATAGAAACAATCTGCTTCGTCTCGGAAGAACTTTATTAAATTGGTCGAAAAATTGATAAATAATGCTTGAGATGTTTCGATGCTTGTCACTGATAAACTGAATTTTATGCATTAATTATAGCAGCGATTTGTGCTACGCTTACTTTATATATTATTATATATATTTATTTATGTTATTATATATATTATTATATATATTATTATTCAATTTATTTCAATTACGCTTTATGCGATTGCGAACAAAAATTAGTCGACTTAAAATTTTCGACTCGAATCGATAATATTTGTGTAAAGCTTGATAGTTTAACGAACGCCTGTCTTGTTAAATTGAAAGCACGTATTACGGTGAAGCATGTAAAACGTTGTTTATAGTAAAATTAACCCTTTGCACTCGGAACAGATTTTGCAAACATCGTGATATTTCGTTGCACAGAGAGTCGAGTTGAAAGAAAAATCATTATGCTCGAAAATTGTACAGTAACTGACAAATAAAATATTTTATGTTGTTATTTATGCATTTCACGTTATGATCGCATTACAGTACAGTGTCGCTATATCGGCGACATCCGAGTGCAAAGAGTTAACATTTTTGTGCACACTATGCAACGATAATTCATTCTTCAAAATGTGATAACTTTTTTTGGAGAACTATTTATTTAGACTGAATATTTTTAAATAATAGAGCGAGACCAATCTGCTAGGCCATAGCTAGAATGCTTTCTTTAAGGGTTGCTACTGCTTAGAATGCCAAAAAATAAAAATAAAAAACTCTTGTTTTTTAACTCATCTATCTGAGCCTGCAACGAAAACTTGAACAAATTCTTTTGTAGATCTCGATAAGTTCTATGCACGTTAAAAATTTCACTCTCATTTCTCGAGCACGATTTCTCGATTTTTCGACCACGTCTCTCAGACGTGATTGTAGGACAAAGGGTGTGAGCGTCGATTGAAAGTAAAAAATCCACGAACAGAGATTTCAGTAAATCCTAATAAATTAAAGGGGAACGAAGTATCAAGGTATCGGTTCTGCACGCTGCGGCGTCGGATGCAGCGGTCCGCTTTAAGGTGGCGCGTCACTTTCCAACCTCGAATTTTTCCCCGACCCGGTACCCTCGTTAAACGTTAGTGGCCGAGTTCGTCGCAATGACGCAGGTTCGCCGGGTGCTCCGAATGTTTCCGTCGACGGATCGGCGCGGCGCATCGACGTTTCTGCGGGCTTATCGACCGAGACTCCTCGATAAAACCGGCCGCGGCCGATCGTGCCGATTCGCGAGCCTCGTCGCGGACACCGCGGTTCCGCGAACGTCGACGGAACAACCGAGATTCCGTTGTCTCAGAAATTGCATCTTTTTTCCCCTGGATCTCGCGACGTCTCGCGGCAGTGCCGTTCGATCGAAGGAAGACGGATTCTCGTCGAAGTTTCGAAGAACTCCGCCTCGGAGCCGATTCTCCATTGTGTTCTCCTCGCACGTGGCCGATGTTCGTCGATATCGTGCGAGCAAATAATAATAATATCCGGAAGACGTCGACGATTTTTTTGACATTTTCCCAGCGCTTCTGTGCTCTACGGATCGTAGAATTTTTCGTCAGTTTACAGTGTCACGTGTCCGAAGTCTGTAATTAGATGCACGTACCGGGGGACCAGTTCTCTCTGGAAATATTCGGATGACGCTATGTTTAGCCCGATAATTGGTTTCTTTTCGTGCCTAGAATGTCGATAGACCGGACCTCCTCCGGTTTACGAGGCAATCTCGTTGATTCGGTCGGGTAATAACAGCGTAGGGCGAACGCTAACTGAATTTTCACGTTTCGATCACCGCCAGCCGGCTCCTAACTTTCGTCGTTTCTTATTCTGTGATCGTAAAAGCTGCGCGGATGATTCTTACGCGAAAGTGTTCTTTAAACTCTTCCGAACGCGACGATGTACACTTTTCCAACATTATAAACATCTGAATATCTTTAAATAATTTAAGAAGAGACGCGTGTCCGAGGAGATTGGAGCGTCGGAAGCGTCTCGCACTCTCTCTTTAAAAATTATTTACGCGCGTTTAAATATTTACAATCTAACCGATATGTACAGCGTTGTATTCGGGAGAGTTCGCAGAATCGTTTCACGTAAAAATCGTTCGTATATCGTTCGTTATCGAGACAGGAAAACATATTTAAAATCGAGAAACGTCGAGCACTCGGTTTCCGTCGGACGGAAAGATTATGCGAACGATAGCGGATTAGGCGATTTCGACGGTACCAGAAACGATCGTGGATTGCGAAGTACTATCGGGTAGTATCGGGTCTAATTTTAGAGGCCGGGTCCTGTGTGAATCGTCCGGTATTGTGGCGCGCACGATAACGAAACACTCGAGTTGGCGCTGCGTTAACTGTTTTGATCGGTGTGGTAGTACTCGAAACGAACGCGACGATTGCGTATGATTTTCTTGTCTCCGACAAGCGTGGACGACAATTAGAATTTTGGGCGTTATTCAGGACACAATTGTTGGACCACGGTTAAATCTGGTGACCATTTAACGCGATCAGCGTCGAGCCAAGTTTCTTCTCTTCCCATTCATTGTTGCGCGCATCGTGTTTGTAAACAGAACCTCGGCGACGTCTTGCGACGCTTACGAGACCAAAGGGGTAATCGAACCGAGAGGAACATTTTGATTTAACCGGTTAGCTGTGGCGCCTCGTTTTCGAGCGACGACGAGTATGCTCGTCGAACGCGGAGCAAGCGCCGCGGTTAAAATATTGGATCGAAAAGACGGTTTTATTTGATAAAATTCACAATTTTATCACCGATATTTACTCATTCACTTGACATTAATATATACTGCATACGTAATGAACGAAAACCGCAGGAGAAATCAAATACTTGCGAAAGTTACAAATTCAGATTTCGCGATTCTTTTCTAATCTTATTTTTATAACAGTGTAAACACCTTCGTGCAGGCCTCGAAGTATTCGAAAAATCTTGAAATTCGAGAATATGTTTTTATTTTCACTGAAATTACAATTTAAATGGCCAATGATCGCTGCTTTTTACGCGCGACGAGTATACTCGTCGCGACAGAAAATACTGTCATTTCTTCGTGACGAGTATACTCGTCGAGCACAGCTAACTGGTTAATTCGAGCACGACGAGGTATTAGAAAATTGAACCGCTCGTGAAACAAGATAGTTGAGAGTACTCGAGTTTAATTTGTTCTCCATAGACTCGTCCGATGAAATTCACAGCCTTTACGCGAACTCGATGGAAACTTTGTCGAAGCGTAGGATGTGTAATAAGGATTATCTGAATACAATTGTATCGAGCCATCGGGTCGATCACGATTGGATAGACCGCGTTTCTTCGAAGCGGTCGCCGAAGAGTCCAATTTTGTTGACCAATAAGTCCCCCGCGGCACTCGACGCGTTCCGTATTATCGATAAATCTACGGCGATTGTCTCGGTGTGTACGCTTTCTCGCGCCATAGATAATCGGGCTTAAGCCGGAATATATGCAGTATCATAGACGATAACTCGATAAGACGTCACGATATATAATGAGTAGCGAAATGAGAACGGCGGCAATCTATCATGTAAAACCATTATTTCGTACAGATTGCATTACTTGCAAACCCGTCGGAATTCCCGTTGTTGTTTAGCCGCGAAATCTGTACGCGATATCAAAGCTATCCGGGATTATATAGATAACAAATGTAAATTTTCCCCGAGTTGGTAGCGTTAGGCGGGTTTCGACTCTCGTTTGACAGTGCTTGTTTTAACATCCGGGTATCTGCGCTAATATTTACTTTCCCGACGTTTACACACAATGATGCAAGTTCCCAAAATACTTGCGCAAATCGGATCTTCCACGTCCGATCGTTCTTGATTAACCCTTGCTCCCCTACCCTTGACCTGACCCTTCTTTTCTCGTTCTCATAATTTCAGTGCCTATTTTGATCGTTTCAACGACCTCGTATCATATCGTTCTGTTTTATTTTCCTAATTTCTATTTTATATTTAAATATATTGATCGCTCACTTTATCTTCAATTGTATCTTCTCTTTACTCGTATCATCTCTTTTCCTTTTTCTTTACTTATTCTTTGATATGCTAGTTGTACGGCATATTCTCATATTATAACACTGAGACTGTTTCCCTTTGATCAAATAAATATTATTTTTATCATTATTATAATCTTGAAATAACCTTGACCGCTCACGTTATCTTCAATTGTATCTTCTCTTTACTCGTATCATCTCTTTTCCTTTTTCTTTACTTATTCTTTGATATGCTAGTTGTACGGCATATTCTCATATTATGACACAGAGACTGTCTCCCTTTGATCAAATAAATATTATTTTTATCATTATTATAATCTTGAAATAACCTTGATCGTTCACTTTATCTTCAATTGTATCTTCTTTTTATCCGTGTATCATATTTTTTCCTTTTTTTTTGCTACTTGAACGACATGTTCTCATATTATAACACAGAGACTTTCTCCCTTCGATCAAATAAATATTATCGTTATAATAAACTATTCTTGGACAGTCCAAAAAGACCGTCCAAGTTGCAAAAGACCGTCCAGAAGACTCGACGGAAATCCAACGAACTCCAGTAGAAAACAAGCCGCGGCAAACCCAAAACAAACCATCGAAATTTATCGCAAAAGTAGATAAAGATCGTCCGAAAGAGCGTCGATTATCAATCGCGACGCGACTTTCCAAAGCGAACGAACGCCCTGAAACCGCAACAAGCCCGAGAGAATCGCCGAAGAACGATCGCGGAAGCGATATCGATGACGGCACACCTCCGCCGTGCTCTAAAATCGATCGTAAACCCGCCCCGATTTCAGGATCGTTCGAAAACATTGAATGAAATCACCGTAAAGCACGCCGAACCGTAGCAAAAGCTCCCCACCACCCGTATCTCCGAAAAGCATCGTCGAAATCTCCGTTGCTGACCCGAGGAACCGACTCTATCTCGTTCCGAAATCGATCGTAAAAACGATCCACGTTCCACGGTTTTTTCCGAAACGTTAAATCGAACCGAAATGCGGCCGAACTCTAGCGGGCCGCAATAAACCGCGGCGAAATTCCGAAAATAATCGTAGAAAACAGGACAGGCGCGCTCGCGCGGCACCCCGAGGAGAAGTCCGTCCTAGCTTCGGCATCGATCGTAAAAGAATTTACGTCTCGCGACTCGCCGAAACGTTCGATCAAACCCGCGCACGAGGCTCTAGCGGATCGTCGTAAAGCGTGGCGAAACTCCGAAAACAATCGGGAAGATCGGCGTCGGCGGTCCCGACGGATCGCCGCGATCACCGCCGCGATCTCGCTCCGGGATCGATCGCGGTGCACCGCCGCTGTCCGGCAGGAGGGCGCGAATCGACCGGGTCACTCGGCGGGCTCCGATGAATAATTTATAAATCACCGAGGCGACGATCATCGGGCCTAGGATTCGGTGTCACGGGGGGGCCGGTGGGCCGCGGCGACGGCCGCCACGACCGGCTACGAGGAAGCCCGGCCGCGAGTGAATTCCGGGAGCCAGCCTTATCTCGTTGATGTCACCTCGAGCGTATAAAAGACAGGCTCTTTCGACAGGTGGCTTCAGTAATTCGTACTCCCGCGAGGAAGCCCGTGCCGGGACCGATTCTGTCGGCCGCGTGTGTGCCATCCCCAGCTCGTCGTCCTCGTCGTCAGCGTAGTCGTCAACGTAGTCGTCGGCGTAGTCGACAACGTGATTTACCGGTGATCAACGTCGATCGCGTACGCATCCATCGTCATCCCCCTAAACGACCGCAGCCCGAAGCAAGCCCGAGTCCGGTCGGTCCTCGTCGTCCATCGTCGTCGCCCCTGGCGAGTCCTTCCGCTCGAAAGGTAGACAGCCTGTGCTCCCGTGCACACGACCTTCGGAGACTCCGCGCACTGTCATAGTGACCCGCATAGTGACGCCCGGTGAGGTCGCGAGGGACACTTATGAAGGGGTCCGTCAACGCACCGAGGCCCATCGTTGATCAGAACAGATATATTTGGGATAACGACTGGAAGCAGTAGACGCTGACAAGGTACGTGTCGTTGAGACCCCCCGGTGCCGTGTTCCTAATTAGTGACAGATCGTTCATTGTAACCGAGGCGACAATGACCGTTCGACTCGCAGTCGAGATCGACCGATGTTTCCGCTGCTTCTCTGTTTCTTTTTTCGTTTTCTCTGCCTTCTCGCGATCTCCTGTTTTCGGAGAAAACGTGCGAAAAGCGTGGACACTTTGTTGCTTGATTCTACTTTTGTGTCGTCGATTTCCTTGCGCTGTCGAACCGAGGAACGTTATTATTTATTAATCGAACGGGCGATAAATTGTTACTAGACTGCGGATCTTTGTGCAAAATAATATTTGTCCGTATCAATTGCAAAACGTAGGAGGATCTTGTTTTTATTGTAAATAATTTTTATAAGTTGTAATTAACATGTCTTTGGTTTATTTTAATTTTATCATAATTCTATGTTTCGTTTATACATTTTCCCCTTGAATGAATAAAATTCGCAGTTTCTTTAGACTGCATATTATCATTATAACCCTGTATACAGTGATTCAGTTCGAAATTCAATTAGAAATTCAATTTGATATTGAATTCGAAATTCAGTTCGCGAAATTCAGTTCGCGAAATTCAGTTCGCGAAATTCAGTTCGAAATTCAATTTGATATTGAATTCGGAATTCAATTCGAAATTCAGTTCGAAATACAATTCGGAATTCAATTCGGAATTCAGTTCGAAATTCAATTCGGAATTCAATTCGAAATTCAGTTCGAAATTCAATTCGGAATTCAGTTTGAAATTCAATTTGATATAGAATTCGATGTTGAATTCGAAATTCAGTTCGAACACAGCATCACCGAGATTACATCTACGAATTCAATGGTTCCATTTGAACCCCGGCAATTTCATCGTTCAGTTAGTCGAACGTCGTAATACTATAAATGTTTGGAACACGTCAAATAGTAATATCTTAGCCCTTTCGTTACGGTACCGAATCCTGCTGTAGTACAACGTGTACCTGCCGTATAATATTGTAACCCCTTAACTACTCTCGGATAGCGGGCAAAGGTATGAATCGCGAACAGAGGCGCAAGGTTCGAAGTTAGTTCGAAGCCGGCAACGCGAACGATGAATCAGGGGCAAACCAGAAAATAGACTTCATCACGGGGATGAGTTTCGGAGAGCTCTGGTCGGCTATCGTTGTTGCGTTACACTCGGAGAGAAGATAGGAGGCGAGCGTGTCTACGCCGATTCACTCTTGACGGTTGTTGCTCTCGGATACGAGAGGTAGAACTCGCGGGGAGATACACACTTCGAAGTTTGCCCTGTGTCAACAAGTTGCGTTTAGATCGAGATCCGCGGTTTAAGGCGGAACTCGAGTCATTGTTAGCCGAACGATCAACGACAGCGTCTACGTAATCGCTTTCGGCCGGAGTTCGGTGATTTATTAATTTATGGGGAGAACCGACCGAAGAACTTCGTTCCGTTGTTGTCTTTCGCGGCTTTTAGGTTCACCGCTTCTACCGTTTACCGTAAACACCGGCGTTAGAGCGACTGTCGGCATTCTACGGAACGCTTTGTCGCCATTGTCTGACACGCGCGAGAATCCGACTTCGCGTCCGACTTCCCGTTCCGACGAGTCTATGCGGATAAACTCGAAAAGACGATCGAAGAGAGCGATGTTAAAAATAACGGCGTCGGGGACGAACAAGCGTTAATTGTTAGATACAGCGAGTTCGATGTTCAACGAGCTTCCTATTGCCGTTGCGAATAGTCGACGACATTTGAGCCGTTTATTTTGAAAGTGGCATAGGTCACTTCTTTTTTTTTATTTAAATGAAAAGATACCGTTCAATTGTAATTAGTGTTACCATTTTGTCGCAGGGGTTACTGCGACGGTTTATATAAAATAATTCGAGAGAGTTTTTTTGGTTTTTATATAACGAGAACTTTAATATAACTTGTAACAAAAGGCGATGAGGTACAGTGTGTAGAAGGTAAAGGTAAACGAGTGACGGAAATATGGACACGTTGAGAGTCGGAGGAAAACTTGCTAACTGACTTCTCTCGGTCGAGAGGTCCTCGTATTTATTGGTAAGGGAAAGTCCTTGAAATTGGTAAGGGAAAGTCCTTGGGAAGGGCGAAGGCCTTTCCCGAAGATTTTCCGACCGGGGTGATCCGGGACCTATGGTCCGAAGCTGTGTCCCAACGTTTTTATTGTTTTATTGCGGGGTGTACGCCTTGCGTCGGGAAAACCCGAAAAAGGCATATGCACACCCCGCTTTTGAAGGACGTGTCTTTTTATGTCTGGTCCGCCACACCATTAACTCGATCTTTTTGAAAAAGTGACTTATGCCACTTTCAAAATAAACGGCTCATTTGTCCTCGACGCGACTTTTATCCGTCGATCTAGATTGCCTCCGTGATCGATCGTTGTTCATTTCTTTATTTAGAAGGTCTATTAATAGCCGCTAATTCCAGGCGATCGATGCATTATTCTCGATACGCTCTCTTCGGTTTCGCGGCAGGTCGTTTTCGTCCGATCTCGCTGGTCCCGCAACGTGTATCGTTCGCAACCATTGGTTCGTTGATCCCTGGCGAACGCATCGCTTGTTAAGAACACTGTGCCGGCTAGCGTGATCGACGGAAAACGTCAAAAGCACGTGCTGCACCGAATGCAACAGGGAAGCCGGATTTCTGCGTCGGTCCGACCTGTCGTCCACGATTCGCTCTCTCGGATTAACTTTGCCCTTTTGCTTGCAAGCTTGATCCGGACATCGTGATTATGTTTATCCTGATATGTCTGCAATTTATTAAAATTTCGTAGATTTATAATTTACTACAATTTCTTCGATTTATAATTTATTAAAAATTCATAGATCTTTGATTCGCTAAAATGTCTTAGATTTATAATTTATTAAAATATCTTAGATCTATGATTGATTAAAATTTCTTAGATTCATAGTTTATTAAAATTTCTTAGCTCGTGGAATGTTCATAGAAACAAATATAATTTCGAGTCGAGAATTTAACTTTTTAAAAGCTCACGGTCGAAAATGTTTTATACGGTCTGGATTTGTGTGCCAAATAAATTTATGATATTATTAAAGAATGGACGAAACGTCTATGACTACTATTAAATTTATTTGGCATACAACTTTATGATATTATTAAAGAATCGACGAAGCGTCTATGACTACTATTAAAGTTAAAAATATTTACGTCGATTCTCTAAATAAAATGAAAATAGTAATACCGATAGAAATTCCGTCCACTCTGTAATAATAATATAAAGTTTGAAATATTTCGTTGACACCTGAAATTCGTTTAATCTTTCCGCGATTGTATGACACACCTCCTCGTGTTTGCTATATAAAATCTGCCGTCTCACGACGCTAGTTCCAATCTTTTAGGGTTAGAGCATCGATAGTGGACGCACTTCTTCGGAGCCTCTGCGCCGAGAATAATATTTACCCACGGTCTCTACGGAGCGAGAGACCAACTACGGAGTTGTCATTGCGAGAGGAAAAGCGAACCGCGCGACAACGCTCGCCGCTCTCGCTATTTTAATTTCGCTCCGAAATTTGCCCGCCTCTGCCTTCCCCGGCTGCTATTTGCCACCGTGCCGGAGGCGTGCGCCGGATGAACACAGTGTTTGCACGCTCCGATCATTTACAATAATAAATACACCGAATGTAGTCGAGGTTCGCATCGCGCTGTACACCGAAACACGAATGGCCGGCGATTTTTTTTTGTTTTTCAAACAAAAATTCCGCCCGGCCTCGAAGCTTTTTTGCAGTTACTCGAAAGATATTTATTGCAACACGCGAAACGAGACTGTTTCCCCGTGAAACAATTTTTGCAAATAATTCTTCCAACAACAAAAAAAAAAAAAGTGATTCGTATTTGTCCTTTGCCAACCATTGGATCGTTGTTGCGAAAGTAATTCCGGTATTTTTGTAAGCTGTCTATTTGCAGAACCGAGATCACTTTTGCAACGTTACTTTCGATATTCTCGATGTTTCGTCGATTGGATCTGCGACGCTTCGCTCGGAAATCTCTTCGGAAAATTTGTCATTAGCAGACTTGCGGATTTTTGTGCGAACTTTTACGATTTGAAAATCCGTTTTGTACAAATTTAAGCAAGAAAAAGATTTTTTACAGCAACTGGAAAATAATTAATGAATAGAATAGAAGAATAATGCGCTTAGTTCTCGTTTTAATATATACGTTTAATTGCATTTTAAAAACTTGCATATACACCATAAATGCATAAACAAGCGTAGCGTAGTCATTCGAGAGCATTTTGTATATTTATACTGAAACGGTCGAAGCACCGAACCGCATCGCAGGAACACGTGCGATTTTATAATCACTGATAAGATTCGCTTAGAGAGAGAGAGCGACAGAGAGAAAGAGAGAGAGAGAGAGAGAGAGAGAGAGAGAGAGAGGGGAGGGAGAGAGCCGCGAGCAGCGCATCGCAAGCAAATCTTCGGAAACTAATTTCGCCGCCGTGCCAAAAAATCGTACGCCGCCGCTGTTAAGAGCGCTGGGCAATTCGATTAGCCTCGTCGTTTCGGAAAGCACTCTCCAATCATCTGTCCATCGCGCAAGAAAATTCCGTCGCGTCCGCAGGCGGACGGCACGCATGAAGCTCGGCGGAATCCGATCGATTCTCCACTCCGCCGTTAATTTTGGTCGGGAAGTTTGAATTCAATCACGCCCAGCTAGATTGCTAAAAAAAGGGGGAGCACGGTCCGCTAATCAACGAAGTTTTCGTATGCATCGAAGCCTCGGAATTAAAATTCAAAGGCACGGATCGGCTCGGCTCGTCGCGGGTCGGAGCGGGACGGAGCGGAGCCGACGCGCTAGGAAAGCTCTTGGGGCCGTGCTCCCAAAATAATCATCGTCCGTGTATAATGTTTATTAAGCGGGGCTGCAAACTGGCACAAGGTTCGGCCAGAGGATAGCCGTGTTCGTTGACCCAGATGGGCCGGGACCGGCCGGGACCGACGGATTTTTCGCGACGGGCCGCGCAAATCCGCGCGACCATTTTAATATCGGCGAAATGAAGTCCGATCCCGGGTCCCCGCACGCCGCGACAGCCCCCCGTTAATATCGTTCGAAATAAAGCCCCGTTGATCTCTGTCGGCGACGCGGCCGCAGATTTGTGTCGCGCCAAAATTTCGAGCGGACGGAAACGCTCCGCGCGGCTGGAGAACGCGCCGCGCCACGCCGCGTCTCGCGAGCTGTCCGCGCCGGAAAAATGTAATCGGGCGAAAAGTAATCGTAAAATAATAATGAACGATTATAATTCGTTAAATTGTTTCAGCTAATTTATAATATTTTATAACAACCAGCGAATTGTAATCCCGCACTGACGCTCGGATTGTCCACAAAAATGGACAATTTGGGAACAGAAGACACGATTATTCGAGTCTTGCACCCTCGTTTTTATAGTTATTGAGAATCGGTAATTATAAAAACGAGGCGCAAGACTCAAATTAATCGTATCTCCTTTTCTCAAATTGTCCATTTCTGTGGACAATCTGAGCGTCAACTAGAGAGACATTACTGTACTTATTTATTTAGAAAGAAGAAACGACGTCCAGAACAGATCTCTACAAAATTGTGTTAATACTTGTTCGACGTTTCTTGAACATCAGAGTTCCAGTAATTTCACAATTTTCTCTGATAAATAATCAGGACATCTTAACACTTCCACGACCGCGCTAGAAACCTCAAAAGTTTCATAAAATTGAAGTATTTCACTCAATTAAATAAAAATTATAAAGCGTACATATATTGCATCAATTACTTCTTCAACGTTCGTACATCTTGCAAATCTTAATAAAATTAAGCAGTCATTTTTAATCAGACGTGGAAGATTTCCCCAATCGGTCATCGATCGACTGAGTTTAAAACGGCGAGATCTCCCCATTCGGTTGGCTAAGTATTAAATAGTCCGATTGCGAATAACGAAGTGTTCGACTTCGTGTCTCGAACGACAAGTTAACTAGACTGTCCTTGTGCACCTGCAGCACCTGCAAACACGGAAACACGGGAAATTATGTCTACAAAAGTGCAATCCATGACTGCGAATAAACTAAGTTTGGACATTTGCAGCAGCCTAGTGGCTGCTTCGAAAGGCTTCCAAGAGAAAATTGCCGACTTATTCCGACTTCGGTCTGCATTACTATCATCGTTGTACTTAGGCTATCGGCGCATGAAGCATACAGGCTAATTAATAAGGTTGCCAGCGAAGCTTCTTATTCGAAAGTGCACGGCTGTTCGTTGACAGGCAGGCTTAACGTTAATAGAGCCCGACTGCTCCCAAAGCGGGAACCGAAGAACTTGCCGTATTGTGCCGGGTTATTAAACTTGACACGGAACTTCTGGTTATTAGACTGCCGGTGTTTACTCATTTATGGCGCCTCGCGAGATCTAATCAAAGTTCGCCGATGTTTCGCATCGACCAACGGAATAAAAGTTCTCCGCCGCGTGTTCGCGTCTGAATAAACCAGCAGCAGCGTTTAGAATTGTGGGAACAAGAACTAACTTTCCGATATGCTCCCGCGGTTTATCGACCGGCGCGGACCCGCGCGAGTGAATTAAAAAACGCGGGATTCGCCCGCGGAGCAGGGGCAGCGGATCTTTACGCGTTTACGGCACGCGCCAATTTAAAAGAGAAAAGAGGAAACAAGCGCGATTGAAAATCTTTTAGTCGACGAAAGAAATTTTCCACTTGCTCGATTCTTCGCGAATTTTACGGATGGAAATGCAGAACGAAGATCGGCGACCTACCGCAAACGTAAGAAGCCGGAACAATGTTTTTATACTTTATTTCCGCCGCGAGAAATCGACCGTTCGATTGCGCGTTCCGCGTTTCAACAAATTCGAGACCAACCGGCTCGAACGACTCCTACAATTGCCGGGATGAAAATGTTTCTGCCGGAAATATTTGGGTTAATTTTTTTGGCCAAGCATAAGATAATATAATATAATATAATAATATATTATAATAATATATAATATATAATATATAATATAATAATAATAATAATAATAATATATAAGAATATATAATATATAATACAATATAATATAACATAACATATGCAGCAATATTAACAACAATATGATGTAACATGTGTAACGATAAAACAATATAAACGTATAAATGAACGTATAAATAAATATCGCCGAAATGCTGGCGATGTCGGTCACGGAATTTCAGATTGAAACGAGCGTCGCTATCGCGTATCGGAGCAGTGGGACAAATAGAAAAGTGATCCTGCAAACACGCGAGGAGGCCTCCGTTTTTTACAAAAGTGGAACAATGCCCCGAGATAACGAAATCTGATGACCAAGCTATTTGAAACGACGCCTCGCGGTGCGCAAGTTGCGCCGCCGAGCACAGAATTTTCAATCGCTGTTCGCGATTCCGATCGGTTCGAAACCGAAAATGGCTGATCCGAAAACTGCGCCGCCGCTTTTTTTTTTGTTATTTCCCCTCCGCGACAACGGCAGCGTTCAAGTTTTCATTGCGGTTGTTATCGATGGCACAGCGCATCGAGACGACACCCGGGTCTATCCGGCGCAACGTTGTCCACGTTATTTCGACGATCCCCTGTGCATCCCCGTTTCTTCTTTTTTTTCCTCCCGCTTTTAAACGCCGCGCCGATTCTTCTCTGTTGTTCGTCCAATTGACACCGACCGCTCTCTGTCATCTATCCTAAAAAGTTGATCCGCCACGTGGACTCGTCTCCGCTCTCCGCATTGCTCCCCGCCCGTTCTTCTCGTTCATGCAACGATGCAACTTTTCCAATGGACGATGCAACTTCTCCAGCGGACGATGCAACTTCGCCAGCGGATAACGCAACTTTCTTTGGTCGATTTCAAATTTTGCTTTTCGACGCCGCGACGACAGATGCTCCTTTTCTGTTTGCTATTTTTCTTCTTATCTTTTAGCATTTCTTCGCCGTTCTCTTTTCACTTTGCTGAAACAAGTTCCGTTACGTCGAATGTAAAGATTCTTTTCCTTTCTCTTTCTCTGGTTTTTATCTTTCTTAGCTTCAAGTTTTTCCGTTTCATCCGTCCTTATGCGATTGATACCTTATTATTATTCTCTCTCTCTCTCTTTTCTCTGTCTCTAAAAAAGGGTTCATCCCGTTAATAAATAAAATTATTACTATTATTATTAACCGTTTGACTGCTGAGGAGCGCTATCGCGCTCTTCTTATTATGAAAAAATACGTCGGTAGCCGAATGGTTAATGTCTTCTTACATTCTGCATCAGAGTTTCATTCGATTAATTTTCTAATCTCAGAGCGATTTCTTGCTAGTCACAGCTCCGCGGAATTGCAATTGCATTCTTAACGCTTTATCGATCGGAAGTCTATTGATAGAATTTGTAATTACTGTGACGCATTGTAAGAAATCCAATGAATCTTTTCCCTTGCGACAAATCCAAACGAAATGATTAGATAACGTCGCTGGAAACAACTTGTTTGCGACACACGATAGGAATAGTTAATTAAGCATTTTTAACTGTAAACGATAGACTTCCTGCAATTATAACATTATCGCCGGTAGATAACGCGTTAAAATGCGAATCCGAGTCTGCGCCGTCGACGCAAACATACTTTTGCGTCACTTGATGCCTGGATCGCTGATTATTTATGCAAAAATAAAAATTGTCCGCGTCGATTGCTAGAAAACAAAGCGTCGTGCGTGCCTTTCATTCTGTCCTTAACGATTTCAACGAGCGGAAAATAGCACATCGATGTTCTATATTTAAATAAATGATAATTTCAATTTACTAATTTGAATTCGTTTCGAATTGTTTCCTTTCGCTTTTGCCAAAAAAATGCATAAAATTCGCAGTGTTGCCATAACCGTTCCGTGTTTTATCGGTCAATCGAACTCGTGCACCGTGTTTAACAGCAATGATTCGATTAGGCAAAGGTGTCATCGGACGCAGCAGCCCCTATCTCTAGAACAAGGACGATATAACCGATTACGAGATCGTAGATCGCTAATTAGCGTCGTCTGTGCCCGTCCTTATCCCTTCGAAACATCTTACCTGCTCGGTTGTCTAGCCAACGCGCGACGTCGACTGGTTTGACAAATAGTTGCTTATCGTACCTGTCCGATTAACACGGCCACACACGTATCTATCCTCGTGTTCGGCTCTTCTTCTTTCTCTGTCGGATATTTTAATGGGCATTTAAACTGCTCGGCTCCGAGTGACCAAAGTTCGGTCGACCAACGATCTGTGATTATCGTGGCGTAGATTTCGGCGGTAACACGGAGGCAGTGAACTTCGATAAAACTAGAAGATTCGAGAATCATTGGGAAAAAGAGAATTATTAAATTCTCTTAAAATTTTCACAAAAGTCTACGAGCCATTGAAAACCGCTCAGCCTTGATCCATTCGATCTTCTTCATTGGCGCGAGTAGTTAAAAATGGAATATTTAAATTTTCCTGAACTGTTTAAAATAACCTAATTTACTGATCCGCTGATCTCCCGTCGGGGGGATAACTATATAACTATATAACTATATAACTATATAACTATATAATTATATAACGATATAACTATATAACTATAATATAACTATTATATATATATATATATATATATATATATATATATATATATATATATATTGTATAACTATATATATATATATATTGTATAACTATATAACTATGGTATGTTTTTGTAAAATTAAATATAATAATCGTTTTCTAAAATTAGATATTGCAATTTGATCTTCCACCGCAAGCATGATAAACGAGACGACATAAATCGCGCGATATTTTGATTAGAATCTCTGCGAGCTAACAAAGTTTCCGAACTATCGATGTATTGTTTGTAAATAAACAGAAAGAACGAAACACAGCGCGGCAAACGCGGCCAGAGCAAACAATTGGCTCGATCAGAGAAAATAAATCTTCCGTCGACCTAGATTCTTGTGAAATCGCGACCGGGAGGAATCTGTGTAAACATTCGCGACCTCTAACGATTACGAACCGTGCCGCAGGCCGAGATCGCGTCACGAGCCGAATCCAAAAAAGTTTCCGTGTTTGCCAATCGGACGGATCAGCCGCGAAATCTCGCGAGTGGCACGTCGACGGGAATCGGCAGACCTCCTGCCGTCCTCTTTTCGCGTTCGACGAGCTCGATATTATATTACAGTTGTCTTCCAGACAATTTGGGAAGAGGAGGTACGCGATTATTCCAGTCAATTCTCCCTAGAAGTCCCGGAACTCGGAATTGAAAACGGTAATCGGCGGATACGGACACGATTATTCGAGCCTGCCGTCCTCTTTTCGCGTTCGACGAGCTCAATATTATATTACAGCTGTCTTCCAGACAATTTGGGAAGAGGAGATACGCGATTATTCCAGTCAATTCTCCCTAGAAGGCCCAGAACTCGGAATTGAAAACGGTAATCAGCGGACACTCGGACACGATTATTCGAGCCTCGCGGCTCGCTTTTATGGTTGTGTCAAGGTTATGTCAAGGTTATGTATGTCAAGGTTATGTCAAGGTTACGTCAAAGTTATGGCACGATAATTCGAGTCTCGCGGCTCGCTTTTATGGTTGCCGATTGTCAACGAAACTTGTCAACATAAAAACGAGCCGGCAGACTAGAATAATCGTATCTCCTCTTCCGAAATTGCCCATTTTTGTGCGCAATCTGAGCACGAATTAGTATCGAATTAGTATAATAGTATCGGCGCGGATTTACCGAGGTATCGCCAAGGCCGCCCGATAATTTTCGGCCGTCTCATCCGATGCCCACTCGGTTCAACAAACACGAGAACGGACCGTTGCGTAATTAAACCCCACCAGCTTCTGTTGCGCACAAACGTTTGAAATTTGCATAATAGCGGGAACATCGAACCGATCAGCGGCTTCGAATGCCACGCGTAAACAGTGAACTTTAGTGTACCGTTCATCTGAATTGTTCGATTCGGAACTGTTGACATTTAAACTGGTCTTGACTCCAGCTGGTCTTCTGATCGACACAGAATTTACGTAATTCGATCTTCTCGAAGCAGGAGCTTTTTGATACGGAGTCAATTTGACTTCAAGTCATCCTTTAAGTGATACGGGGTCAATTTGACTTAAATTTACCCATAATTAATACGGAGTCAATTTGACTTCAAGTTATCCTTAATCGATGCAAAATCAATTTGACTTCAAGTCATCTGTAAGTAATACAGAGTCAATTTGACTTGAAGTCACCCATAATTGACACAGAGTCAATTTGACTTCAAGTCACCCATAATTGATACAGAGTCAATTTGACTTCAAGTCACCCATAATTGATACAGAGTCAATTTGACTTCAAGTCACCCATAATTGACACAGAGTCAATTTGACTTCAAGTCACCCATAATCGATGCAGAGTCAATTTGACTTCAAGACACCCATAATCGATGCAGAGTCAATTTGACTGCAAGTCACCCATAATCGATGCAGAATCAATTTGACTTTAAGTCACTATGATTGATACAGAGTCAATTCGACTTCGAGTCACCATTATCGATAAGTAATTATCTCCGGCACCAAGAATACGACTTCCTGTAATTGTTGTAATACCGTTCGCCACTGTGCTCACATATTTATCCTTTTATCAAGTCACCCATAATTGATACAGAGTCAATTTGACTTCAAATTCCTCGCGGATTCCTCTGGTTCCGAAGCAATTGTTTTGAAGTACCGATTACTTGTTCGGTAGACTTCGCGAGGACTGATCGATGACCTCAGCTACCACGATTGCTTCTCCGTTGTACTACCGATTACTATCGATTATTTTGGCGCCTAAGCTCGAGCCTCTTGTTCGGGGATCAAGCGATAATCTAAACCACTCAGCGACAACGATCTTCGATTTTCTTTGTCTCGAAAACGATACGAACGATATTGCGTTGCTCAAGAAATTGCAATGCGAATTTGCAGCCCGTATGGTCATTTAAACGAACGAATGGTGTCATTATCATTGGGTTCACGGAATCGTAAACACACATTACCGGAGAATTAATTCAACTTAAATAAGCGAAAGCTTTGGAAACAATGAAACGTGAAACGAACATACTGAAATGATGAAACAACAGAAAAGTTCGATCGCGTTGCATCGCGTCGCGAGGAGAACTTTTCGAAGTCAAATAAACTCGAAGATGATTTTCGTCGCTCCGATGCTCTTCGTCGTAGCATCAGAGGCCGATACAAAATCCCCGAATGAAACAGGACATCCCGATCATCGTTAATCGCGATCCAAAGACGTCCCTGTCGTTGTTTCTTTCCGCTGTTTTACAAGATGGTTCGCGTTCGTGCCGCTCGAGGCGTAAAAATTCGACGGCGATCGACGAGGCAGCGCCTCGGATTTTTCGAAAGTCGTAAACCGCGATTGGAAATCGTGCGGGATCGTTCGCCGCGGGGGCGAGACCGGCTTCGGGAACGACTGGGAACTTCGTATCTTCGCAGATTTCCCTCCGGCCGCTTTATTTTCCATCCCGGCAACGATTACTCCAGCAGATCTTATGCGGTTCCGCGAAAAGGAATCTGTCCTCCGATAATTCTTTCCGATTCGCGCTTATTAATTCCCCCCAAAATAACGTCGCCCGATCATCCGACCGCGTCGCTCGGACGCGATCGCAGGGCAAAGGGTCAAAACCCGCGATCAAATTTCGCACGAGTTTGGCCCACCGGAGGAGATCGTGGATATTCCGGTGCAACGAAGTCGACCGGCGGAAATGAGCGCGATTAAATAACAAAGCTGCTAACCAGACGTCGCGCAATTGGCAATTCACCGATCATCGATCGCTCCGCCGTCGCCTCGAGCGTCTTCCGACGGAGACTCGGTCAGCTTGCTGATCGAAAATCCCCGGACGTTATCTCCGTCGAAGAAATCAGTCTCCTTCGGGTATCCAGGATTCCGCGTTATCTGTCGGAACACCGTCGAACAGGACGACACTCGGTGAAGATGATCGGACCGAGCGACTCGCGAACAGCCTCGCGTCGCGTCGCGTCGCCTAGATCGGATTACCAGGAGGAGCCAGCTATCCAGCCAGCTACTCCGTCGATCGGAATCAAATTTTCTTTTATTTTTCCACGGTCGAAGATCGAAGTTCCCGGGGACAGAGCCCGTGGAGCCGGAGAGAGAGCCGCTCGTCTCTCTGGTTCCCGAAGTCCATCGAAGTTATCGTCCCGCGGGACGGCGGCTTCCCCGGGTGACGGAATTAATGTTTAGAAGGGGATTAAGTCGGTTCCGGCGAGACATCGAGAAGATACTGGGTGTCGCGCGGCGAAATCTTTCCATTTGTCACGAATCGGATTACCTTTCCGCGCGCGGAACCGAGTTTCTCATCCGACTCCCTCGGCTTCCGCCTCGACGCCCCAGCACCCTCGGGTCTCTGTTTCCCCATGAAAATGCGACGCCGGTCTCTCGTACGTTGTCGCTCGTGTACGAGGAACACACGCACACGCGTATATGTATTATACTTCGTTTCAGGATCGAAGATGTCGGGCTGCAGATCGATCGACTTATCGCGCGGTCGATCGGTGCCTCATCGATCTGGCGTTATCGCGCGGCAATATCGCCGCGATTTCGAGCACGCGGATGGAATTTCCAACCGCGCGAGCCCACTTCGCGATTATTTTTGGATCGACGCGACGGGCCACGGATCTACGCGCCGCGTCGCGCCGCTTTTCGAATCCGACGCTGCTATTTCGATCTCCGCCGAGAGGCGATCGGCGAAAATCGGCGACACGCGCGCCGGCCTTCGGCGACTTTATCGACGAACTCGCCGAGATTTAACCCTTTGCACAGCCAGAAGCCACTTCAACTGTGAATCTAGAACAATTTTTCTGCCTCGCAGTATTTCCATTTTATATAACAAAGCGCATTTTATGTATATGAAATTGAGCCTCGCGATCCATAGAGGAGTTACGCTTTTAATGATTTTCAAGAGATCTTGAACTTTGACAATATAAACATGATCTTGGAACGTGATACGACAATCTCAGTGGTGCCTCGGAGTCGCCACTCGAGTGCAAAGGGTTAATCCTGCCTGCGACATCGAACGTTGCAGTTTTGCTTTCTTTCTTTAACTTTATTCCAACGAATTATAGTCGCTTCCTCGAGGAACGACGATCGAACAGCAAGATCGAGCGAGTTGTCGGAAGCGTTTTTTATTCTTTTTTCGAACCGCGTTCGATGTATTGTTGCCTCGAACTGCGTTTAAATTTCTGTCTAATTTGCCTGAGATTGCGCACAAAAATGCACAATTTCGGAACAGGAGACACGAGATTATTCGAGCTTCGCGGTTCATTTTTCTATTCGCCGATCGTCGACAGCGATAAAAACGAACCGCGAGGTTCCAGTAATCGCATCTCTTCTTCCCAAATAGCCGATTTTTGCTTAAAAGCCGAGCTGTTTAAATTGCAGCGAATTTACTGTGTTCACCATTTGCCATAAACGCGTTGTAAATTCTCTGGACTAACCGCGAGTCGAAAACTCTACAATAAGACATTTATTCCCTTCGTTAACACATTGACAACCGCGTCTATGACATCTCAAAAAATTTCATAGACTTAAAGTACTTTAATCGATTAAAAATTGAGCATGCAAATCAAAGTTACATGACGCATCGATTACTATTTCAACATTCTTACCTCCCGCGAATCTGAATAAAATCAAGAAATTTCTATGGATTACCACGAAAATAAAATTGTAAATAATTTCGACATCCGCGTACCGGTCAAAGCGTTGCAGTAATGTCTCCCTAACTCACGCTGAGATTCTGCAGAAAAATGAACAATTTGGGAAGAGGAGATACGATTATTCGAGCCTTGCGGTTTATTGTGACAATTATAAATTGTCCACAATTATAAAAATGAGCCGAACAATCGTATCTCCTCTTCCCAAATTATCCATTTTTACTGGACGATCTGAGCGTCGGTAAGGAAAACATTACCGTAATCGTTTCAACGTGTTACAAACGATAGCACAACCGTTTCTGCTCCTCGTCGAATCGTGGCGTTTCGATCGGGCCGCAGGAAGGAGGCGTAAAAATTCGATGGGGCCTTGAACGAGCATTAAGCCCGGTTTATTTGCGGTTTCGCGTACGGCGCACGTGATCGATATACCCGGTGGCAGTGTTTCTCGAAAGATTCTCGCGGCGGTAGCGGTATCACGATTGATCAGCGTCGACTGGGTGCCAAGGCGCGGCGAGGGGCGGCGGGCCGAGGGAAAGATACGCTGGTTGACGGGGGATAATTCGGATCCGGCGCCGAATCACCTCGCGATAACGACGCCGCCGCGCCGTCGTATCGGCCCGATCCTCAATTATTTCTCGTATCATCGATTAATCTCGGGACCCGGCCGCTCGTGTACCCGGACCGCTTCTCATCGGTCAATCTGTCCGCAATTACCGGCTCGCCGCTTCGGGACCGTTCGGGATACGTTCGCGTTCCTCTTCCATTCGCGAGCGATTCTCTTGGCAGAGCACCGGAAGGGAGCGCGCCTCTTCTATTCGGCCCTAACGAGATTATGCTCCCTGATTCCGTTCGTTGCGATGATTTCCCGTTCGCGACTCCGAGCTCTCGATAGGAAATGCGGGGAACGAGGGGGCGGGGAAATCGGCTTCTTAGGAGATATATTATTCAACGAATGACCAACGAATATGGCATCCGGTGTGCGTCTTATAGTCTATACACTTTTATAGAATGCTTTGAAGATCCACGTGAAACATTTTCAACGAAAATTGCGACTACGGTAATGTCTCCCTAACTGACGCTCGGATTGTGCAGAAAAATGGACAATTTGGGAAGCGAAGATACGATTATTCGAGCCTCGCAGATCGGTTTTCATAGTTCTTGACAATTCGTAAGTATAAGAATGAACCGCAAGGCTCGAACGATCGTATCTTCTCTTCCCAGATGATCCATTTTTATGAACGATCTATGCGTCAATTAGAGAGACATTACTATAATCCTTTCTTCTCGCTAGTTTTCGTAACGCGTTACCGTTCGGATGACTAGAAAGAGTGGAAACTTTAACTTTTCTTTTTGAAAGTAAGAACTCCTCTCTTTTTAAGAACCTCTACGCGCAGAACGGTTCGCAGAAACAGCCAGGATCGTATTTGCGTCAACTTCGACCACTTTCGCTTCAGCGTGAAACATTTTATTATATCCGAAAGTGGGACGGCAGCGACGAACACCGTCTTTCAAAGAGCGAATTATCCGCGTAATCGCAAGCCGCTATGACCCTCTTGCAACTCCGATCACGCGCCGAAAGTATCAAACGGCCTAAAAATACTTCAAGTTCGTTCTCCCTCTTCCGATCCAAGAACGCCGGTCGCACAGACGTTGACATTAAACTTCCCGTCGACGACCACGAAAAACCGCCTGTATAGGACTTCGCGTTAATTGAACGCGATCTGCACTATTCATCATTCGAATCGTTCCGAATTGTATCGAGTAAGAGACAGCACTCGTTTCCTCGTATCCCAGATGTTTTTCCTGGCAGAGTCGCGGAAGCTGTCGCCGCTCTAAGAGGAGAGAGGGAGAGAGAGAATCTGCTCCTGCGGCGTTGTTCTTGGCACACGCGGCTGGCCCGCTGTTCCTGATCAACGCTCGGAAAGCGGATGATTCCGATCGTCGCGCGGCGACAGCATTTGATCCCGTTCGGGCGCTTGTTCGTGCATTTTTTTCGAATATATTTTCGACGTTGCGTTGTCTAGATCGCTCCCCGAATAATTCATTCATCGATTCCTATAAAAATTCGGTACAACTTTGCGCAGCAAAATCACAATTGCCGTAAAATTTGTTCCTAATCGCCGGTGTCGGAAAAATCTTTTGATCGCCAAGGTGAATGCAATTCATGGAAAATTTGTCTGTCCGATGCTCGAGTCTAACCTTCGGAGAAATGATTTTCCCGAAGGGAAAAGGGTGCGCGGCGTGCGTCGGTATTTCGGGTGGCGCGTTCGCGAAGAAAAGGAAAGCAGGGAGGAAGAGGAAAGAGGAAGACGGAGACGCGAAGGCTCGGGACAGGGTGCCCACACGCTTTCTGCCAACGTCGGAGATGCTTCCGCGGGATTGACTTGGCAGAAAAGTGGGCGTCGCTGGCCAGACTCGCCCAAGGTTGCAGACGATCTCGTCTGTCAGGGGCCGCCGCGAATTTAGCCGGCGCGGTCTCGCGAGTACATCGAAATAAAATCCAAAGAGAAAACCGCGCGTTCTGGCCGCCTCGGGACTCGGCACTCGGCACTCGAGAAACCTGTGGTTCATCGTCTGCTGAATAATACCGGCGCGGCTGCCGCGGCGCGATTTCACGATGCTCTTTCGACACGCTGGCTGTCTGCCTCGTTCCTTATTTCTCTCTCTCTCTTTCTCATATCCTCTCGCTCTCTCTTTCTCATATTCACTCGCTCTTATTCTTTCTCTCATATTCTCTCACCCTCATTCTTTCATATTCTCTCTCTCTCTCTCTCTCTCTCTCTCGTATTCTCCTCTTCTCATATTCCTTCTCTCATATTCTCCCCCTCTCGCTCATATTCTCCCCCTCTCATATTCTCTCTCTCTCTCATATTCTTCCCCTCTCGATCATATTCTCCCCCTCTCATATTCTCCCCCTCTCATATTCTCCCCCTCTCATATTCTCTCTCATATTCTTTCTCTCTCATATTCTCTCATATTCTCACTCTCTCGTATTCTCCCCCTCTCATATTCTCTCTCTCTCTCTCATATTCTCCTCTTCTCATATTCTTTCCCTCTCATATTCTCTCTCTCTCTCATGCACCGTCTTTCTTTCTCTCCTTTCCACACTCTCGTCGTCTCTCGCACGAGCGATTAGTCGCCGTTGGTCGCGGTTCCGCTCGCCAAAACGGGAATGGAAAGATTTATCTAGACGTGATCTCGCATTCTGGTGCCAGCGTCGGAAGTTAGCGGTCATCGGATAGACGGTAGCTATTCGCAATATCGTAGGATCATTCACTGGCTGCATGCACAACACCGCCTGTCCTCCCGGATCGCTCTTCGTTAATCCCCCATTAATCCTTTTATCGTCGCCCCGACCGTCGCGCGATCTCTCTCGTCTCTGTCGTTCGTCTTTCGGCCGGCATTGAAATCGGTCGAGAATCGCCGGCGATCGACGCTTTTATCATTGCATCGGAGAACCGTCTGGGATTAGGATGAGTTCGCCGGTTCTGCCGGTGATCGATGCATCGAGAAATTTCCGCGGCGATCGAGATATCGATCGTTAATCTCGCGATTGATTCGTCGAGCCGTGAAATCTCGCGCGTCGTTTGCGTCATTATTCGACCGCGATTTTTATGGACCCGTAGCTTTCCAGTATTTTCGTGGATCGACCTCGATCGAACGGAGATCCGATCGTAAATTCGTCCGAGATTTCTTTTTTATTCCTTGCTCGCGTTATGTTTGCACGGCCTTCGGACGTCGTTCAGAGCGTCTTCGGACGCAACGGGCGCGGTGTACGAAAACGTTCGACGATTTAGGAGCTCGATAGGATGCACAATTGGCAACGCGCACCGCCACGTCGGCTGTCGGACGAGGAAGAGCGACGCGTGTACGACAGGACCTTTCGTGGCCCGTAACAAAATGAACGATTCACTCGGGCCGGAACAGTCGTCGCGAATAGCACCGCCGCGATAAATCAGCTCCGCCTAGCTGTGAATGAAGCTAGGTGTCCACGCTCGCTTCGATTTTTCTTATCGCGGCCACTGCCGTCGCGGCGGCCGTTTTCTTCGTGCCCGCTGGCGTTCAAGGCTTCCCGGCGAGCATCGTTGAATCGGCATGCACGACCGCGCCGACTATTTCGATCCGCTTAACAACAAGGAAGCCCCTAAACAGCGCCGGTCATTAAGCAGTCTCGTCGCTCGTAAATCAAGCGGACGGTGGGCGACGGTGTCTCCGCACGCGATTTCTAGGACGGATAAAATTAGACGGACGATCATAATCCGGCGAGTCCGAGCCGCTAGACGCTGCGTGTCGCAACCGAGAGATCGCCGTCGCGCGATCCCCGCGATCGACGATCCAACCGCGCGATCGGTTTCAACGATCGAGACGCTCGCTCTTCGCGACGCAACGGGGTTAATCGATTTGGCGAATGGACGGCTCAGTTAACACATTCAGGACCGCGCTAGAAACCTCAAAAATGTTCATAAAATTAAAATATTTCATTCACTTAAACAAAAATTACGAAGCAAACTTATATGGCATAAATTACTTCTTCAGCGTTCGTACCTCTTGCAAATCTTAATAAAATTAAGCAATCGTTTTTAATTTTTCATTCATCAGCCATTCTATCATCAGTCGACTGAATTTGAAACGCGGATATATCCCCATTCGGTTGGCTAAGTGTTAATACAGTAATGTCTCCCTAACTGACGCTCCAGATTCTGCACAAAAATGGACAATTTAGGAAGAGGAGATACGATTATTCGACCCTTGACATAACCTTGACAATTCGTAACTATGAAAACGAACCACAAGGCTCGAAGTAATCGTGTCCCCTCTTCCTAAATTGTCCATTTTTGTGAACAATCTGAGCGTTATTTAGGGAGACATTAATGTACATTTTATTCGCAACGGTATACAGTAATGTCTCTCTAACTGACGCACCAGATTCTGCACAAAAGTGGACGAATTTGGGAAGAGAAGATACGATTAATTTAACCTTGCAGCTCGCTTCTATAGTTCCCGACAATTCGTAACTATAAAAACGAACCGCAGGTCTCGAATAATCGTATTTCCTTTTCCCATACTGTCCACTTGGACAGTTTACTATCTGAGCGTCAATTAGAGAGACATTACTATAATGCGAAAGCAATATTTCTACGAAAAAAATCTACGCTTTAATCTCGTAAAAATCTACGCGTGTTTTAGATCGCGCTGCGAGAGGATTGCCAACGCTTGGCTCATAGATTTTTTTTTGTCGCGACAATCGGATGTCTCGCATCTTTGCGGAGCACTGTTTTCACGACTCCTGAGGAAAATTATATCGTTCAAGCCGCTTCAACGTGCACGTTTCCGTAAACGAGACACTCTGACACTTTTGTGGAAACAGGCACAGAGAAAAAAATTGCTATTGACGCAAGATGTTTTACGAACTTATCGAGATACCGGCTCCGCCGGTAGAGAGCGTTAACCACGCTCGAGTGTCGGCCCAGGTATATTGAATTCGACGGGACCCACGTGTCTCGACGAAGACGTTCTAAAATATACAGTATGAGGGAGAAAAGTGCTCGTTCCCTGTTTACTTTCGGTTTCGAGTGTTGATACTGTTCCTAGAGTAACGCCTAGCGTAAGATCTACAGCGCGAGGAAGGAGAGCGCGCAACCATAACCGCCCTAGCGAAGTGGTTTTATCAAGTTTTTAAATGTACGTTACTTTAAGTCTGTCCGCGGGAGAACGCCGAACAATCCTCGAAATGGCAATTTCATGTTCGATTCAACGTTTACTTATTTGTTTCGAGTACTTGGAAAAGTCGAATCAAATGCTTGTAAAAGTTAACAAGAAATTGCTTAAAAATTGCTGCTGTAGAGTGGTATTCGGCGAAGTAAGGGACGATTATTTATATTAGTATTCATAGTTTTTATTCGTTTGTTTTATTCTGGCCTGGCCTCAAAATATTCGAATCTTGAAATTTGGGAATATGTTCTTGTTCTCGCTAAAATTACAATTTAAACAGCCGATGGTCGTTATATTTTACGCACGACGAGTATACTCGTCATGGCAGAAAGTAGTGCCACTTCTCCAGGACGAGTATACTCGTCGTGACAGAAGATACTGTCACTCCTCCACGACGAGTATACTCGTCGCTACATAAAATACTGCCACTCCTCCACGACTAGTATACTCGTCATGACAGAAAGTAGTGCCACTCCTCCACGACGAGTATACTCGTCAAACACAAAATACTGCCACTCCTCCGCGACGAATATACTCGCCGAACCTAGCTAACCGGTTAAGATGCGACACCCAGAGCAGAAGGACAATCGATTCGCAGAGCCTGGGACAGCCGAGGAGACAGCGATCGAGGTGTCCCCGGGTGCACAGGAGTACAATCAATCGAGCAAACATCGTCCTCGAAAGTTTCCACGTGGAATCACTTAGCCCGGCGCCTAGCCTAAACAGCGATCGATAACTCATCGGAAAGAGGACACTCGAGCAGATTCGGGCTCGCGAAAACAAACGTCAGCGATTCAGGGGGACAAGATGGCGTGTTCCACCCCGGACCGACGTCTTCGTTTCCGTCGGCCGACGGATCGTTCGAACGTGAAACACGTTCCGGTGCCAGTTGCCAGTTTCGTGGGACGATTCGAGTGTAATAACTTCGCCGGGGATCATTTAAAAAAAGAAAAAAAGGGAGGGATCAACTGGTGGCGACGGTGGCGGCGGATGAAAGGTGGTTTTGGGATCGGAGGACGAAAGTTTGGTCGGTCCTCTGTTCCGGTCTGCGAGCCCGTTCGAGCATTTATCATTCGCGGATGGGACGAGCAGGAGACTCGAAGCTCGTTCGAGCTGGTTCTCCGAGCGGGACAGAGGACCCGGAAGCGTAACCGAGAGTCGTGTCTGCCTGTCGGCCGTTTTCAGATACCATGGAAATTAATTCGCCGGGCTTAACGAACCTCCGGCGGGGCACAAAGCGGTCCCGCGCGATCTCTTTAATTACGAGTCGCGCGCTGCGCGGACCGCGATTCGACCCCGCAAAAAGATTCTCCCGGCGCTGCCCTTTCGGTATCACCGACGCCGGCATTTTTTGCGGTCTCGGCGTTCTGTTTCTAATTAACGCGCCGCGTGTTCCGGCAAACCGCGCGCCGATTCGCGGGACCTCGGACGCGCGCGCGCGCGTTCTCCGTCGGAAATCGCGCCGCTAACGAGGGATTCGTAAACATTTTGCACGCGACGTTCGTTGTCTAATTTCGAGAGCGTTTCGACCGCGACTCGCGAGTCGGCGATGGATCGATTCGCGTTTCATTTCTCTTAGCGCCGCGGTCGTCGAGCTTGCGAGTGTTTCTTTCAAGACGACGTTTCCTCGATCGTGGCTGTAACTTTGAACCGGTTGACCCTTTGTTATTCTGTATTTTAAAATTGGAAGGAAATTCTAATCGCTTGTCGACGATATTTAAACATTCGAGTGAATTTCGACACACGATGAACATCGATTTTCTTTCCGTTCTAAGAAATTATTGCAATTGAAACGTTTCTAATCGCAGCAACTGCGAAGAAAGTGGTACGTTAAAGGGTTAATCGCGACTGAAATCTTTTGGAATCTTAAAAAGCGTTGGGACACAAATTGTACGCAAATTGTATATAAATTGTACGCAAATCGTACGCAAATCGTACACAAATTGAAACATTTCTTTGAGCACTTAGCGTCGGATCTGTCGATCCCTTCTGAACCAAATTTCGCGCACATTTTGTCTACGGATTCGCGAAGACACAATTAAGCGACCGAAATCGGAAATTAGTTCCGTCTACCAGAAACAATTTACGAATGCGATCCGATTTCATTCCAGCGCTCACTTTCCGCGAGAAAGTCCGCTTGTTCGCAACGCTCGCGTTCGTTCGATTCGCCGTGAAATCATAATCAGGCTGCCGTGACGCGGTTGTAAATCAAAGGGTTATGGGGAATTAGCATATTCGAAGTGAATCCGATGATCGTGAGACAGCGCAGGTGAGCATCGGAGTTGATTAATTCGTGGCAGACGCAGGAGAATGGGACTGGCTGCCGTTAGACGCTTACAGGGAGGATCGTGCAAGGAGAATTGGACCGTATGTAGTCAGACGTGACTTACATTCGCAGTCGCGCGGGGATCCCTGTTCGCCGTTCGTCTCCTCGAGCATCGTGTGGCAGCCGAGGCGGATCCGGTCGGACGCGGTTTCGAGCGGAAAATAATCGTGAGAGCGTTCGTGATTTTTTGGTGCACGGGGCGTCGGCGGCGTCATTAATAACATTTGCAATTAGGCGGTTCGAAGGACCTCGTCGTTCGAAAATCCTTTCCGCTTCATTTTTCTTCCGCTTCTTCTACCGCGGGAAGAGTTTGACATATCGCATAAATTTCAGCCGTGAGAAACGCTCCCGAAGTTCATGAGCGAACGATTAATCTCTTCTCGGACGCTTCCGAACGCCGCCACGGCCGTGCACGACGCGAAACAAAATCTTCCGGCTGTGCTCGTACGTCTCCCTCGTTGCGTGTGCAACGGAGATAAGCGCGTTTCTCAAAATTGTAAACAGTTCGCGGAAGATCGGGAACAAGCCGCGCCGATAATAATAAGCTCGTATCGCGGAGAAACATTTGACTTGTGCAATTGTAATCGTGAGTCATTTGTTTGACCGATACCGGCGCGTTGGCTGTCGTCGCCATCGAAACGATGCGAGAGCGTCGTTCCGTCGTTTCGCACCGACGATCGTCCCCCAGCAACGCGTCCCAGCGACGATAAATTCTCCCGAAGAAAAGAAACAAGCGGGGCCGCGACACCGGCACGGAATTCCCATCTGCCGGCAACTTTTGCGGACAAACTTCTCAAAATATCTAAATCTTCCGTGTTTCCTCGACTCGCAGACGTTGATGAAACCTCTGACAGTCAAGATTCCATTCTTTCGTTCCATCCTCCGAACGTTTAATTTAACTTTTTAATCAAATTTCACGCACAGCTGCGTATTTCTTTCCTTTATCATTTCAATCAAGTTGACAATTAATCGAGATAATAATATTAATGTTAGCTTGCGTTCTCTCTCTCGATCTACCCATTTTTATCGTAACTCTGTATAAGATGATTAACGACCGTAATTATCCCGAAAGTGGAGCTTCAGAAACGAAACGATTCGACGAGCAACGATTTAACGCGGTAATAACAAGTAGAAACGGTCGACGATGATCAGACCTCGTTCGGACACGATTACTTCAAACTGTGGATTTCTTTAAACAAATCAGAAAGTAGTTTCGCATCGATTGAATCGCCTCTATGTATATTTAACTCTTTGATCTTGCCGATCCAGCGGCCTCGGAAATTCTGCAGAATCGAAGCGATTTATTTAACGACGCGAGAATTCAACCGCGAACCGAACAGTTTCTCGATCCTTCTGCAATTTGCAGTGCCAAATCTTGCGCCGTTGTTATGTTAACGTAAAAATTGATTTCGAAACCTTGACAAATAATTTTGCCTTTCGTATTGCAGATGTTTTGTCTGAGCACAGTGAACTATCCCGGAAACGGTTATGTCAAGGTTATGTCAAGGTTATGTCAAGGTCATGTCAAGGTCATGTCAAGGTTATGTGAAAAAAATTGCAAAAAGAAATGTTAAGTGTGAAAAGGGCAAGGTTATGTCAAGGTCATGTCAAGGTTATGTGAAAAAAATTACAAAAAGAAATGTTAAGTATGAAAAGGGCAAGGTTATGTCAAGGTTATGTCAAGGTTATGTGAAAAAAATTACAAAAGAAATGTTAAGTGTAAAAAGGGCAAGGTTATGTCAAGGTTATCTCAAGGTTATGTGAAAAAAATTACAAAAAAAATGTTAAGTGTAAAAAAGGCATGCATCTTTTTATCGGTATTGCGACTGCACTCGATCGGACGAAACATCCGCGTTGGATAAGCAGCTTCGCGAAAATGCTGTTCGCAAGCGTCGTCGCAACAACTCGACGATGCCTCCGTCAAGCATGGAAATCGGAGACCGCTTCGATTGGTCATTTTCGCGTAGAATTCGGCGACCACTTCGAAAATTAGCGCAGGCCGGAGATAATCGAATCGCGGTCGACGCGCCGACCGATTCCGCTCAAAGTTCCAGGGATCGTCCCCGCGCGGCATCGAAATTTATGCGACCCTCAAAAGGATTATGCAACGTCGGTGCGCTGGCGCGCGCGCGTGCACTCGCACTCGCGACGCGCCGGCAACTCCGTTGGAAATTAGTTTCCGAGCTTAATGGAGTTCCGCGACTGCGAAAGGTGCCGCGGCAAACGACGAAAGTCGCCGGAACTTTCCGTGTAACTTTAGCAATTTTTCCCATTAGCCGCGATTTTTCAGCGGCGGGACGCGCGCCCCTGACGAAGTTACCACCGAGAATAGGGACGGGGGTGGGGAAGGGGGTTGGCGAGAAGGGCTCGGCGAATGGAGCCGGGAGCCAGGATGGATACCCGCGACAACCGCGCGAATACATTAGCGGCGCAAACTTCGCGCGGATTGTTTTCCGCGCCGAAATTCGTTCGCGAACGATGTTAACTGAATTTCGAAAAGATTGCCGCCGCAAACTTTCGAAGATTGCGTCCGCGGACGTGGATTAAATGGAAACCGCGGGCTTTCCCCGGGCTCTCGTTCCCGGCCCGATTGCTTCGCCGGATTCGCCGCCGCTCCCGCTTTTCAATTCGATGTCGCGAATTTTCCGCGCGATCGAACGCAACACCACGTTATCGTTCGGTATCGAAGCGTTATTGTGTCCGATGAACAGATTTTGGTAATTACGAAATAATTGATTTTACGACATTATATCGTTTCGCTAACAGTTCGCGAACTTTTCGGCAAATTTAGAAATTGTTCGCGTTAATGACAAGATACAGGAGCCACGTAGACATTAATTTCTTTGCCGAATGATTTTAATAGATCGATGGCAATGCTACAGTATTTTGACTCTTCGAATGTCTTCCACAGTTTTCCATTTCGGTTTCTAATTTTTCTCTTAAATGCAAGAAATACGCGATCTGGAAATAACGTGTTTGAAAAAAAAAAAGATATAATATATAATATAATATGACATATACAGGATGTCCCGAAAATGTCTCGTAATTCGGAAATGGGAGGTTCCTGGGGTCATTTGAAGCAACTTCTTCCTTTGCGAAAATTTTCTCCGAGGCTACGTTTACGAGTTATCAACGAAAAACACTGACCAATAAGAGGCGAGCTCGGCTGGCGCGCGGCGGCCCAGCCAACGAGTGCACGGAGCCCAGTTCCGCTCACTGGCTCGGCCGTCTCGCGCCGAATGATCTCGCCTCTCATTGGTCACTGTTTTTCGTTAATAACTCGTAAACGAAGCCGCGGATTGCATTTTCGCTAAGGAAAAAGTTGCTTCGAATGACCTCAGGAATCCCCTACTTTCTGATTGCGAGACTTTTTGGGACACCCCGTATAATTTAATATATAAAATAATCCTCCTAAATAAATACAACTAAGCACCAGTTCTGTTATTCGAACGTTCATATCGCCGCGCATAGTTCGTATAATCGAAGTTCCGTCGTATACGGCACATTCGTCAGAGAAAACGAGGACCGAATTACCTATTAAACGAAGCAGACTGCGGAGATCCGGTAGTCGAGGGGAAACTTTCGCGCGATAATAGTTTCTCCGGAAAGCAAGCTAATTCTACAGTCAATTCAACGGAGCTAATTTCGGTGGCCACGAATGCATAAAGATCCGCGATCTAATCATGACGACTTTACTCCGCGCAAAGATCCGCATTAAGAAGTGCTTAAGTAAGATCTCTTCGCAAATTGGTTGCGCTGCCGTTCGCAAAGATTCGCTCGCCATTCCCTTATCTCGAACATAGGCTGATACTTTGAGCTTCATTATCGGGGCAATGATTCATTGTTACGCAGCAGCATGTTGTTTTGATTTGCATGGGCGATTAGGACACGAGCGCAGCTTGCGTCGAGCCTTCGTTATGCAAGATCGTGTTACAATTGCAGTATCAATCGACTGGACGCGTTCGAAATTGATTTTATTGAATTTTTTAATCTTCCGCGGAAGCAACTGTACAATAATAATTTCGAGGCTGCTGATTTGCCGACGAAGATCGCTATGATCCTTTTAATTTATTATACAGTGTCTCTCCTTATTCTACATCGTAAAACCTGCAATTAAAATTCAAAATTGGCGCACGCTCGTTCGAGTTGCATTTTTCTGCTAATTAGGCTAGATGTACCGGTTATGATCAGCGCATCTGTTTTGGTTATCGGTATTATTATTATTATTATTGATATTTTTTTTATTTGAAGTTGGCTACGATTCCCAGCGATCAACGGACCTTCAAATTCCAAACTATTAAATATTAAATATGTAGTTTCCAGTGCGTATGTGCAATTAACGAGAAAGAAAATACAGTGCAAATGAAATTAACACAAAAAAGTACAAACCAAGAGAAAGCAGAAGGAATGAAGAAGAACAAATAAAAATTTCAAGAATATATTTCCGTCGAAATTCCTATAAATCCTTACCACGGTCACAAAAGGCACATCTACCCTACTCGCGGAACGAACCCTTAAATTCTTCCCCGTGAAAATACCGGAGCAAACGTCTCCATTATTTTCTCGCGACTGGAACGCGCGAATCGAAGAGTCGGACGATCCTCGTGGACTCCGTGGAACGCGAAAGCGATCAAGGCCGCGACGAAATGGGGGGAAAAAACCACCCTCGCAGGCGCCGCCGATAAATTAAGCCGGGGCTGACGTTTCGATTGTCCGGCCGGCCTATATTTGTTGCGGTCAATATTTGCTCGTGCGATCCGTTGTCGGCGTTCGATTCACTGCCAGACACCTATTTCGTTGATCCGTGGAGGATTCTGGCGGGGCAGGGGGCGAGAGTGTCGCCGGCGAGGACTCGCGCTCGTGCAAACTGCAATTAGCAACGATAATACACGGACAACAAACTGTATTTGCTTCGATCGTTATCCGGTATATCATACGTTGACAATGCAGGATATCCAATCTAAGCGGTGATTAGACACTATCGTAATCCGCGTTAATTAATCGATCGACCAGCCGAAGGCCTACGCACGCGGAAAAACGAGGCAATTTTTAGGAATATTTTTTTTCTCGAAAAATCGTACTTGGTGTTTTTTTTTTACTTTAGGATACAATTTTTTCGTGTTTTTGGAAGCTGCGAACATTTTTCTTTTTTCGAAAATTCGTGATACAATTTTTAGGAAAATGGCGAGAATACTGAGTCGCGATTCTTCGGGCATCGCGGCTCGTTTTTATAGAAATTCGGGGCAGTCGGCGAAAGAAAGACAGCGACTAGCATGTCGGTGTACATTAATATGAATGAACAGTAATGCTAAAATAAAAACGATGGCTTAACTTTTTTATTTTTAATTTTTTGCCACGATTCGAAGGCAATTCCGAGGCCATGTGACACGATTCGAAGGCAATTCGGAGGCCACTTGAGACGATTCGAAGGCAATTCGGAGGCCATGTGCCACGATTCGAAGGCAATTCGGAGGCCACGTGTCACGATTCGAAGGCAATTCCGAGGCCACGTGCCACGATTCTACGGTCGACCCTATGAAATAGGATTAAGTAGAGACCCTATTAAATTCCACAGGCGTAGGACCAGCACAGGAAAATTCACAGCAACTCGAAATTCGGCATTCTAAGGAGAAATTACCGTAGCTGCCGATGAAATTGAACGCTTCCGCAGGTTCGAAGGCGGCGCGGAGCCCCGTATTATGTATAATCACTTTCCAACCGACCTTTCACATCCAATTAACGCGCTAATTGCCGAATGAAAGGAATAATGAGAACGGCGAATGGATATCACGGCGACACGACAAGCTGACTTTATAGCGTGGTTGTTCGTTAACCGATGGAGCACCTCTCCTCTTTCCTCTGTCTTCGCCGGCTTCTGCGACAGCGGACAATTATCATCGTTAACAGAGGGAACACGGCTTTCTCATTGGTCGCCATCCGAGATTAATCTCTCGAAAATTCGTAAAACGCGTCCGAAGTTTCGCGAGCCGTTCCAGCAAAGATAAAATGCGAGATCCAATTATTAGCGGAAGCTTTTAGAAGATTCTCGCCGAGCTTCGTTTCGTTCGGGGAAACGAGATTTCGATTAGACTTCGGACTTCTTTAGCGGCTCGTTAGCAGTTCCACTGCCCCATGACAATCGTCTAAAAAAATTCGTAAAATTAAAGTATTCTATTTAATCGAATTGAGATTGATACGTGTTACGTTGCCCGTAATTAAATTTAAAATTGCGCGACATCGAATTCTTATGTTTTACGGATTTTTGCACGATTAGAAAGATACAATGGATCAATGTAAAAATTATTTCTCAAATCTGAGCGAATTATTCGATCTGGACATGTTGACCGAAGGTTCAAATACCTGGTATACGTAAAAATAGACGTAAAAATATTGAATCCTTAACTGGACCATCGAAACTGGCCATTGGAACGGAAATATTCCAATAATCTTAGCGTATTACACATCGAACGAGATCCACGCAAGTAGAAATAAAAGCCGACTGTCCTAGATAAACTCGTTAGCTTAGAATCTGCAATAAAATTCGGCCATTTTCGTGCAAGAAATTCCCCAAATTGAGGGCCGCATTTTCCGAATCGGCCAGGAAAGGATCGCCGAGGATCTAATTAACCGAATCACGCGCAATCTCTTAAAATAACGGCCAGTCGATTTCCCATCCTTTTTTTCTCGAACGACGACAGAAGGCTCGGAATCCTTAATGAAGATCGAAAGCACTCTAAACGAGACTCCGTCGAGTAAATGAGAGAAAGCCAATAAAAAGCACCCGCCCTTTTTATCCCAGGTCCCGTATCTTTCATTACTTTTGCGCTTTGATCAGCCGTTCCTTTGTTATGGCGTCTCGTCTTTCATCAGGGAACCGGGTTGAGGAGAACAGAGGGAGAGGGAGAGAGAGTGGGAGAGAAAGAGAGAGAGGAATGGGGAAGCAGAAAAAACGTTACCGCACCTTAAGTAACTAGAAGTAACGACGCCACGCGTCTGCGTGCCGATGTCTCCGGGCTCTTATTTCCCTTCGATCGTCCTTTAAAAAGAAGCTTCATCGGAGGACGGAGCGCTGCATCGGAGAAATTCCTGTCTCCGAATAACGAAAGCGAGCTTCATTAACGAAAGCGATTTCTCTCGTGTAATTTGTTGTCCGAGGATCTTCTGCTTGCTATAGAATGTTTACGTTTCGGCTCGGATCGATTCGACATTGATTTTCGCGGATTCTCTAACTCCGACGACAGCTCCGCGAAAAATCATCGTAGGATGACCATTTGTTTAAATTAAAGCTTGAAACCTCTACTTTAAGACGATGTTTCTAGGTTTCAAGTTTGACGCACCCTCGCAACTGTAACAATGTAAATGCGAGACCATGGTTGTCATATTGAAAATTTCGATGTTCGTTAAGTTTGACGAAACGCAGGGTCTTTGTAAAATTTTTGTCGGGGATGCCGTTCGCAGCTGAATAAAGCTTCACTCTCCGCCTTTAATTTAAAAAAAAAGAATCGTGGCTGCGATTTTTTCTCGCAAAGTTACAGCGCTTTAAAGCAACCCTTGCACCTTTGCCGGTGACAAAAGTTTTAGGACAAACATGATCTCGCGTTTAAATTGTTACAGTTGCGAGGATGCGGCGATCTTGAAATCCAGAAACACTGTCTGAAAGTAGAGATTTCGAGCTTTAATTAAAAAAAAAATTCGTCATCCTACGATGATTTCTCGCGGAATCGTCGTCCGTCGAAGTTGGCCAATTTTTATTGAAAAATTTTCGAGGTCGCAGACATTAGCAAATTTCCGGAAATTTCGAGACTCGAGAATGCAAGGAAAAACTTCGACAACAACCCCTGGAAGAGACAATGGCGTTTGAATTTTAACCCCGAGGGACCGTAGGAAGGCTAAATGTCGTTACGAGGCAGTTATTGTTGAAGTTTCCAAGAAGCATAAACGGCGCGCCATGCTAGAACCGGCACGCCGACTCGCCCTGTTTCCAAGGGGTTAATCAATCACTCGGCGTTTCCAGCGGGGCAAATATTTATGAAAACATTTGCCTCGATTCCTCAAAGGCGGCCGAGCCCGACGGGAGGAGCGTAAATAATGAAACGGTAAATAGAAGGGAGGCGACGCGACGGGGTCCTTTCGCGAAGGACCACCCTGCGCTCCTCGGAACGGAATTGCCGTGCGACCGGGGGCCGAGAGAGGGGTCGCAGGACGACGTCCTCCAGTCAATTTCGAATTATCCTATTTCACGAGCGAGCTCTGCACGATTTCATTTGTCTCCTTTCCAATAACCCGCCGTTGCACGCCGAGCCAATTTCTCCTTCATTGGCCTCCCGGCGAGCAGTTTATAAAATTTCCCGTTCGCTGCGATCGATGCAACAATAAATTGTCTCCGCGGAGCCGCGCGGGGGTGGCTCCCCGGTGGCCGTGGGACACCCTTCGCTCTCTCCCGCACGCGGATCGTAAATCATCGGGATCGCGGGACCGGAAATCGCGCCGAAGTAGTTGCCAACTCGACCATGAGAACGCTCTCTTTCGCTACTTGCCAGACATTTTTTTTCCTCCGAGCGAGCGCCGTATCCTGCGAAGCTAACACTTTATGCTTTCAATCGTCGACGTTCGGAGTATCTGCTCGTAAATCAATTTTGTTGTATTACGATCTTTAGGACGAGCAAGCGGAAACTTAAGAAACGCGGAGAGCGTCGGTACAAAGTGTCGGTTCGAGAAGCGTCGTTTAATTTATGATTTGGCAGTTCTAATGGATTCTTAGCGCGGACGAGATTCGAACGGTCTTAGAACTTAGGACACGCTCTTCTACGATTGGCATTATTTATTATTAGACTGCGGAGGTTTGCGCAAATGTACAGTACTGCGAAGGGTACTTGAAGGAACCGACGAAGAGTCTGTTCTCTACTCTAAGGACAATTTTGACCGATCGGCTGGGCCCTTTACGAAATTAATTATTCATCGCTCCATCTTATTCGATCACTGCCATTGCGCCAACTCGATGTCAAAGGACAGATTACACGCTTCGGATACGCGGGACAGATTAGGATTAAAAATGGGAAAATACAAATTTCAACGAAACGATACAGTTTCGGTATCATTTTTATGCTCGCCGATGGCGCAGAAAATTCGTCTCGGTCCTCGTGAAATTGTTTTGCCGGAACGGAAATCTGCAAAACATGTAATTACGTGGAAACACAGATGCAAACATGCGAAGTGAAGCGGAACATTTTAATGAAACATTAAACAGTTCGCATCCTGTTTTTCATTCGCTGTCCACCACCGGATAAAATTATACGGTGCAATTGTGCAGCCGAAGTACAATATGTATACCGTTTTCAATGCCTAATTATAACACACAATTATTCTCGCCGCGTATCGCCGGACTTCGGTTTCTTTTCGCGGTTGAGCGAGCAGAATCGAGAAAGCCGAATGTACAATAGCCGGTAAGACAGGGGTTGTGTTCGCTCGGTTCCCGCATCCTCTATATAACCGATATATATATATATAAAATCTGTATTTTGCACGATGCGCGTTCTATTAGGTCTACCGGAAAGTTCTGTCCGATAATGTCATTGCAAATTTCGATAGATATGCACATATTCATTTGAGACGCTCACGAATTGCCATCACGCTGGCAAGAGGTCATAAGTAATGACGGAAATTATATTGTACTAAATATATATAATAATATAAATAAATATAATATATATAATAATACAATAATATAAATATAATGTATAATATAATAATATATAATATATAATATATAATATATAATATATAATATATAATATATAACATATAATATATATTATATAATAATATAAATATAATATAAATATTACTAAATTTATGAAAAATCTATTATTTCCTTTCATTTCTCAAACGGACAGAACTTTCCGGTAGACCTGATATAGTGCATCGCCGCTGTTATTTAACCGCGACGAAACGCACTCGTCTCAAATTGTAATTGATCTTCTTCTGATTGCAGAGTTGTTAATTAAGAATGCGCGATGACACGGCGAATTTATCAGTGGACCGGAAACCCGCGCGAGAAGGCGCAGGGTATGGAAATGGAACCCCCCAAAACAAATTCTCATCGACAGGAAAAAATATTCTTGAAGTGTAAGTAGACGAATCGATCTCCCCCCTTCCCCCTCCGTCTCGTCCCAGCGATCGAACCGGCGCGATCGATTCCGGTCGCGCCGCAACTTCGTTAACTTCCGCGTGTTTAACGCGGCCGGGCTGGCCGCGTTTATCGGAAAATTTCGGCGGATTAATCCGACGCGAGCTTATATCGACGGTCCACCCGCTTTTCGAGCAACGATCGCGTTTAAAAGCCGGCCTTCGGGTGGTTCGCGCGGCAAAAGCTTGCCCGTCGCCGATCGATGACTGCAACGCTAATGATCGATGGCCCGCAAAATCGCAACTCTTTCTCTTTGTTGTATTTTTTTTTTGCTCGGCCCGCCCGGGCCCGGCACTCGATCACCGGGTGATAGATCGGGAACTAACGGCGATCGAGAACTCGCGAAGAGACGCTGGAAACCCGCGCCCCGCCGGTTTCCCGCCGGATCGTTAAATCGTGTAAGCAGCCTGGATCGCGTTGTTTAACGGAGGGTGATCGAACGATCGACCGATACAATGACGGATCGCCGAGATTCCTGCGAATTAGCGGACACGGGCTGCAACATGCCGAACAAATTAAACGACCGGGCAGGGACGATCCGGCTTCGTTCGGAATTATTCTCGGCGGAGAATAAATATTTGCGGGAACGGTTGCATTTCGAGGATAGAACAGCATGTTCAATGATTTGATCTTCGATGATCTCTATTCTCGGTGCTAGACAATTTTCGAAAATTTGTTTCTAATATTAACAGAGTTCTCCGACTTCTAGAGTCGCGCGTGAAAGGCTCAACTTTCTTCGAAATGCTCGACGAAGTTCCTTGTTTTAGACGATCAGAATTATTGTAATAATAATCTTTGTTTAACCCTTAACGGTCCAATGCCGCCATACGCGCGGCAGAAATCAATAAAGCCGTAAAATCTGGCAGGAAACGTTGGAAGAATCGGCACGGAGTTTTATTAAAAAAACGAATATCTCTTCTCTATATTTGATAGAAAAATTTTCAGTAAAAAGTTTCTCTTCGTCCGAAAAACAGTCTGGACTTGGCAGTGTGTAAACTGGAAATAAATAGTTTTTGTCCCCTAAGGGTTAAAAACTGAGAATTAGGGAGAATTTACTGTGAAACCGTCTCGATCGTCCAAAACACAGAATCTCGTCGCGCGTCTCCGAGCGAGTTGCGAAACGGCTCGTCGACGCGATCCCGTCTCGACGTTGAATTATCTGTTCGAAGATGCTCGCAGTGTTTTCACCGGTGTGTTTGTTCCGCCTGAAGATGTGTCGCGGCCGAATGATGCAATGACGGATCGGCGACGGTGACACGGCGGAAAAAGAGTTCGATCGCCGCGTCGATTCGGAGCGCAGCGTCGCCGCGACGGAGCTCGCGCGCGTGGGAGGACGGGAAAAAGGGTGGCCGGTGCTAAATTTACAGCCGTGCGTCGTCGTCGTCGTGGTCGCGCGGCCGTATTATAATTAGTGACGCAAATGAGACGGAAGCGTTCTCGGAAAGTTTTCAATACGCCGGCTGACTCAGGGGAAATACGGTCTTATAGAGTTATTTCGGAGAACGAAATTGGATTAGAGGTGGTGGGCGATCCTCGGCGAATACGCGCGCGAACTATTTTCGCCCGGCCGTCTGTGCATCGTTTTACCGTTCAAAACGGAAATAACGCGCGGGCCAAAGCTTCGATAAATAACTTTCGAGCGGTCTGTCGCGTCGCGCGTCTAGATTGTTCTCGAGAGCGTTCTCTCAAAAATCGAGCAACGCGCGTTTTACCCTCGTAAGAACGACGAGACCGAATTTATCTCGAGCTTCCGCTATTTTCGCTAACGACTCGAACGCGACGATTTCGGAAGAAGAAATCGTCGAAATCTGTCGTTACGAGCGGCGGCGCGCCGGTAGATTCGGCGTTGATCGCGTGGATTTCATCGGGAAAGAATTACGCTGTTCGTCGACCACGCAGAAATTAGACGAACGTTGATCACGCTCTGCACCGTTTCCACCGACGCGTCGCAATTGTTGCGCGATCAACGATCAGCGTGACCCTTCATTCGCTTGCTTACGTTGCGCAATTTGCATGACCGATAAAGAATTGCTCGTTGATTACGTTCTCATTGGCGGAATCGATCGAGGATCGATTAACTAATCTATCCCGGCGATATCTCGTAAATAACATTTTTTACGAAGAACTGCAATAACGCGGGCTAATTGCAGTTGTGATCGGTTGTCATTCTTAATCGACGTGTTCACAACGGTTCCGTTCCATCGCGGCGGTAAACGAATGATAACGCGAAGAAACAATCTTGCCGTGATAATCGAGTGCTCGATATATCCGAGAACAATCGTTGCATCGATTAATAATTGCGCAACAGCGATGAGCCTGCATTAGTTGCACGATCGACAAGATAAACTGGCGAAAGCAATTAGCCGGCTCGACGTAATTATTTCCCATCGAGGTGTACACGTCAAGTTCCGTTAATTCTTCGCTCCGATTGTCGCGAACGCGTACGCGAGCATTCTCCGCTCGAAGAATCACTTTTTCTAGACTCTTTCGTTAATTGATAAGTAACCGGAAATGGTCTTCTTTAACTCCTTGCGGTATAACAACGAGTCTCGTACTAAATATCAAGATCATTCGTTCCGTCAAAATCGAAGCAGAATTTGATTATTCTGCTATCAAAATCTTGGACCGAAAGCCGTAAAAAGCCATAAAACAAATCGTAGCGCAAAGTGTGATCGCTAGAATAATAATTGCTAGAGATATCAGCAATAGGTAAATTAGAGAGATATTATATTATATAGATATATATTATATTATTATATATTATATTATTATATATTATATATTATAGATATTATTATTATAATTGCTAGAGATATCAAACTACAGTAAATTCTCCCTAATTGTCCTTCAGCTGCTAACCCTTTGCACTCGAAGCCATTTTAATTATAAATCTAAATTCATTCTTCTGACTTATGGTATTTCTATTTATATATTATATATATTCTATTTATATATTTCTATTATATTATGGTATTTCTATTTATCAATGTGCATTTTATGCATATCAAATTCAATTTTGTGACTCGTACAACAATTAGACTTTTAACAATTTTTTTATATCTAAGCTTTTATAATATAAAAATTATCTTGGAACGTGATGCAACAATTTTACTGGTGCCTCGGGGTCACCACTCGAGTGCAAAGGGTTGAACAAAGAGGGACAATTTGGGAAGATTATTCGACCGCCCTCGCGGTTTATTTTGATTATTTTGATTATTTATTTTAATATCGTAGTTGTCGATCGTTGATAATTGTAAAAACGAGCCGCAAGATAATCGTATCTCCTCTTCCCGGATTGCCCATTTTCGTGCACAATCTGAGCGCGAATCGGGGAGAATTAAATGCATTTCGTATCGCTTCGGGGGTCGCGTCGCGTCGCGCCGCGTTTCCGATCAATCCGGCGGAACGTTTTTCGGACAATCGAACCGTTTCAATCGAACTGTCGCGGGGCCGCGGAACTTTCGGCTGGTTCGAAGTTGAAATTGAACACTTCGCGCCTCTTCCGCGAGGTGTTAGGTGGCCGCGGGGGCGTGAGCGCGCCGATCGAATTAATTCGCGAACGTGTAATCCGTGCAGCTGGCAGCCCCGCATAAAACGTCGATCGTAGATTTGTCGCAGGAGTTCCGAACAGCAATTACGAGGCTAATGGAGCCCCAGCCGGCTTCCGGCACAGTCCATCGGGGTCCCGGCTCTTCGCAACTTCCTTTATCGTTCACGCGCCGACGACTACGTCGACGTCGACAGGGACGAGAACGACGACGACGACGACGACGACGACGACGACGCCGTCGGCGACGATCATCACGGTTCGCGAGCTCCCGTCGATCCGCGATCCAACGATTTACCGAGTGCTCCGCGGTGATTTATGACACGGCGACGCCTCGATCGTTTATTACCTCGCGGGATAATGGGCATCGATTAGTCGAAGGAGATCGACGATCGGAAATTTCGACCGGAAACGAGCCTCGAGCGCCGCCTCGTCTGAATTTTCGCCGGAATTTTTGTCCTACGAATCTTGCCGGGACTCGATTTAAAGAAATCCTCGAACTTAGATTAATATAACAATATTATTATATATATGGTTATAATATGGTTATAGTTATAATTATAATATGGTGGTTATAATAATTATTATAATATGGTAATAATAATAATATAATGTTACAATTAATATTATTAATATGATAATATTAATATATATAATAATAATATAATATTATAATTAATATTATTTTTTAATATAACAATATTATTATATATATGCAATGGTTCAATTTATTGAATCGATCGAGAAGTTGGTGTCGCTTTTATACAATAACGTTTTTAGATTATTTATTTTTATTATTATTATTATTATTTTTATTATTATTTTTATAACGAAAATGGTGTTAATTTCCCGATTAAACGGAAACTCGATTTAAAGAAATCATCGAACGAGTTTCCGTTTAATCGGGAAATTAAGACAATTTTTGTTATAAGAAAACGTAAAACGTACCGCAACGTTATTGTATAAAAGCGACACCAACTTCACGATCGATTCAATAAATTGAACCATTGCATATATATAATAATATTGTTATATTAAAAAATAATATTAATTATAATATAATATTGTTATATATATTAATATTATCATATTAATAATATTAATTGTATCATTATATTATTATTATTATATATTAACATTATTATATTAATAATACTAATAGTATTAGCGGCAGCATGAACTAATTACGCCCTATAAATCGAGCCCGTCCCCCGGTGCCGCTCCGAATCCAATTACTTTATTTCTCCGCTTTCCGCGGTGCAGAATCCGTCGCGAATCCGCAGTTTCGCTGCGAGCAACAGAAATTACGTTTCGCCGGATCGTAACACCGTTATGCAACACGTCAACAACGATTATGTATTTATCAACAGAGAAAAATTGACGGAATTATTATTTATCTGCACGCTTGTCTGATTATTTTTTAATTATCTGATATGCAATTTGTGAATTCCCGGAGTTTATCGAGCAGAAATGTTTCTTTAATTAACGCGAACGAGATAAGGCGATTTAGGTGTCTGACGTATGGAATTTCGAGAGATAATTGGTAGTACACGCTTCGCGAAATATTTTTAGCGACCCGCGTATGCGTATTTTTCGACGATCGCGATCGCTTCGGTGCCGGCGCGTCGGCTCGGGGTTCCTTGATCGATGGGCGAAGGAATTTCGGCGTTTAGCATTCTCGCGAAAATGCTAACGGCGAATGACAGGTGCCACGCGCAAAAATAGTACGGGAACGCGTAGGTACGCACAGCCGCACCCTGTCTGGCACGCGCTCAATCTGGCACACTCGAATCCGGTCACACCATTCAAAGGGTTAATCGAACCAGCCTGCGTCGATATTTGCGCGTTCTATTTCTGGCGTCGTTCTCGGTCGGCGTTGGTATCGTTGTTATGTTTCTCTCCGTCGTCTGCCGCGAGCATAAATGCCGTGTGTTCCAAAAATGTCTCGTAAACCGGAAATGGGGGGTTCCCGAGGTCATTCTAAGTAACTTTTTCCTCGGCGAAAATGCAATCCGTGGCTTCGTTTACGAGTTATTAGCGAAAAACGGCGACCAATGAGAGGCGAGCTCGGCGGGCCAGCCAACGAGCGCGCGGAGGCCAGTTCCGCTGATTGGCCGCTCGGCCGTCTCGCGCCAGCCCCTCGCCTCTCATTGGTCACTGGTTTTCCGTTAATAACTCGCAAACGAAGCCGCGGATTGCATTTTCGCCGAGGAAAAAGTTGCTTCGAATCGCCTCAGGAACCTCTCGCTTCCCGGACGTACCATAATTTTCGGACACACTGTATTATTACTTGTTGTACCAGATCATCGTTTTCTATAGAAACGGCGCAAGATAAGAGTCGAAATTCGAGTATCGAGAGATGCTCCGAAACAATACATTTTTGAAACAATAAGCGCATGTAATCAGCCGGTATCTGCTCGCGACTCATGTACGTGTTCTTCTCACGCACACTCTCGCCGGATTGTTTCGATTACCTAAATCGATACGGAGCAGACAAGATTCCGCGAATCGTTTCTAAACCCGCATCTAATTTTAATCTCTTATCAAATTGTGCTCCGCGATCGCGATACGCAATCATCATTCCCAGTTGGTTCCACGAAATCGTCGGCGTCACGATGCAACGAACGATCACGCGGTCGCATCCTCGGTGTTCCGACGGTTTCGCGGAATCGTCGACGAATTTCGTAAGACCGGCGGGATCGTTATCGACGCCGCGCGAGGAGCACACGCGTTTGTTTAAGAAAACGATCGCGAGCCTTCGTTAAACCGGCGAGTCACAACTCCGTTTCCCAGGCATGATTTTAACGATCCAGCGACACGTGTCGAGAACCGAAATCGTCGGCGCGCAGTTGCGATTCCGGCCGATTTCGAGTAATTCCTGAGCGACGATGCGACGTCGATCGTCCACATTCACGATATAATTGATCGAGGACGCCGCTCCGACGAGAACGGAACATTAATTTCTATCTCCGATCCGTCGCGGTTCGAATGTTTTCGGTCGTCCGTTCCAAAACTTGCGTCGACGTCGATCGATACGTTATCGATTGATTCTATTTTCATGAGATATTACGGTAAATTCTCTCCGATTTTTCCCTCAGCTGGTAGAGGAAAATGGACAATTCGGGGAGGATTTATTCGATTAGATTATTCGAGCCTTGCACCTTCTTCTGAAATTGTCCATTTTTGTCCACAAGCTGAAAACTGCGGATTTGATGCGTCTGCGATAAAAATGAAGGGAGTGAAATGAAAAATTTTGGGCACGTTATATATAAACTATATATATATAAACTATATTTTCACTTCGTTTCTATTTCTGACAAGTCACTCTGATAAATTTGGTTCTTTGCATGAAGTCCGCAGTTTAAACGTGAATCTGTGACACGCGTTGCAACGAGTAGATCGTGCATCTTCAACAGAATGTGAAAGTCATGAATCTAAATGGAAATCATTTGCGACCCGACTTGATCCATTAAATGTTGCATTTTGTAATGGCTTTTGTACTGCGATCCTTGATCGATTAAATATTGCAGTTCTCGATAGATTAAATATTACAATTCTTAATGGATTATATATTGCAACTCTTGATGACTTGAATATTGCAGTTCTCGATAGATTAAATATTACAATTCTTAATGGATTATATATTGCAATTCTTGATGACTTAAATATTGCAGTTCTCGATGGATTAAATATTACAATTCTTAATGGATTATATATTGCAATTCTTGATGGAACAAGTATTGCAATTCTCAATGGTTAAATATTGCAATTCTCAATAACTTGAATATTACAATTCTTAATGGATTATATATTGCAATTCTCAATGGCTTAAATACTGCAATTCTTGATGACTTAAATATTGCAGTTTTCGATAGATTAAATATTACAATTCTTAATGGATTATGTAATGCAATTCTCAATGGCTTAAATACTGCAATTCTTGATGGATCAAGTATTGCAATTCTCAATGGCTTAAATATTGCAATTCTCAATAACTTAAATATTACAATTCTTAATGGATTATATATTGCAATTCTCAATGGCTTAAATACTGCAATTCTTGATGGATCAAGTATTGCAATTCTCAATGGTTAAATATTGCAATTCTCAATGGTTAAATATTGCAATTCTCAATGGCTTAAATATTGCAATTCTCAATGATTTAAATATTACAATTCTTAATGGATTATATATTGCAATTCTCAATGGCTTAAATACTGTAATTCTCAATGGGGCTTAAATGCTGCAATTTCAAATTCTGAGGAAGCTACAACAATTCTATTCGACTGCGACACGTATGTTTCGATGCGCTTGGTTAACAAGCGCATGGCTGATGAATACGTGAAGATGCACCGTCTAGTCTAGTGACAAGAACATAATCGAACGTCGAGCCAGGCTCGGCATGGGACCGGGAAAGGTTAACGGTGCGCCCGACGCGGCGCACGCAAAACAATTGTCTGCAGGATGTTCTGTGTTACGGTACCATCTATATTTCATTTCAGACACGCTCCAAGACGCGGAGAAGGATAAAGAGGAAACTGAGTATATGCTACAAGAGAATGGCAAACCGATGTACGAATAAGATTCCTTACAGACGAATGTTTAAATAATAATTGAGAAATAGAAGCGCAAAAGTCCCAGTACCGAATCAGGATTCTCGTTAAAAATATGTGGGAATTGTTGAGCGAATCCTCGTCCTAGAGACTGGAACCAATCGTATCAACTTATAAACACTTTCTTTTATCCTATTCACACAATTGTACAGTTGCTGGAGCACTTCCGGAATGCCGATAGCTTTCGATTCGATTAATTATTCTTCGAATTCGTTGTTCGATCTAGAAACGGGTTTAGAATGTTATTTCTTGCGCGAATTTTTTATCCGACGTGAAAAACGTGATTTCGGCGTCTCCTCGGAATCTTTGCACGTTTCAAAGCAGAAAAGAAAATGTCGCGAGGCGTACCGACTTCGTTTCTTAATGTCGATTTATTCTTTTCATCCGCCATGTTTAACTCTTTATGGCAATAATTCATCAATGCTCAAGAATTCCGAGCGAATTTCGTATTTCGATCCGACGAAATATTTCGGTAACGAGGTCGCCGATGCGCCGGAAGTGCTCTTCGACGGAGATCTCTGTATCCACTCAGAGAGCAAATGCTCCATTCGCACGATTTTCTTGCCGCGCAAGGATGTTAATTGGTGCGAAGGGCGATCTTAATCGAGCGTACGAAATGATCTCTGTCCACAGTGAGTTCGTGCCACCGCAAACGAAGGAGGACGACAAACCGGTCGCGCCGGAACCTACGCTGCCGCCAGTGCCTTACTTCAAACTCGTAAGTTTTTTTCGCGGGGGCACCCACGGATCCCTTTGTCTCCGACCACGACGAACACGGTCGGCCGTCGATCGATCGGGGAGCCTGTTTTTGTTTCGAACCGTACGAGCCGCTCGTTAATCATCGAGGCCGGACCGACATTAATTTCCCCGGTCAAATCTCCCGGAAAAACGGAAGCTCGCCGCATTGAATCATCGGAGAATATGTTTCTGAAATTTTCGACCGGCACGCGACAAATTGCCGAGGCGAACGTCTCTCGGACCGCGGTATCGATAGGGCGACCCTCGTTAAGGCCCACGCGCCCGGTTAACAATCTCGGGAACACCTCGATCCGAACGTTGAAAAATCGTGCTTCTTTTCGAACGACTATTACTGCACGAGACTTTGACTCTATAAAAAGCCGTTTCTTCGCTTGCCGGAGTCAAAAACCATTGTATACTGCTAAAAAGAAATTATGACAATTTTTGGACAGAAATTGACCAACTTTGAGCGACGATAACTCCGCGAGATATCATCGTAGGACGTTCACCCTTATTTTAAATTATAGCTCGAAACCTCTACTTTAAGACCATGTTTTTGCATTTTAAATTCGACGTATCCTCGCCACTGTAACAATTTAAACGCGAGGGCCACGGTCGTCGTATCGAACATTTCGATGTTCGCCAAGTTTGGCGAAATGCACGGCCTTTGACAAATTTTTCTCGGGAATGCCGTTCGCAGCCGAATAAAGTTTCGCTCTTCCCCTTTAATTGAAAAAAAAACGAAACGTTGCTGCGATTTTTTTTCGCGAAGTTACGGCGCTTCGAAGCGACCCTCGCGGTGTAATCCGTGAAACGCGAACCGACGAATTTGCGAAATTGTGAAAAACGCGAAATGGTGATCGAGCGATTCTCACGCGAAACGCGCGATTGAAATTCGCAGTTTCGATTTGCAACATGCGGGGAGCTGATGCTGGTCTTCGGTGGCCTGATCATGGGAACCCTGACAGGCCTCTGCATCCCCATCTCAACGATCCAGTACGGTGAATTCACCACGCTGTTGGTGGATCGTAACATGGAGAATATCACTAGTACACCGACCCTCATCATGGAGTGGTTCGGGGGAGGGAAGGTCCTGTAAGTATGCGCGCATATGCTACCATTATGTTTCATACTTTTCAAAGATGTATGTAGTCTGCAACTCTTTGGAACGTTCGCCTGTACCAAGGAGAAGAATTCGATTATTAATAGGAATCTTGACATTTCTCTTCACCGAAATCTTGCAACTTTCGATTAGAATCACAGTAATTTCTCCCTAATCGAGGAGACACGATTATTAGAAAGATTTATAGTATTATAGTATTATAATATATTATTATAATATTATAATATTATAATTATATATATATATATATATATATATATATATATATATATATATATAATATAATTATATAATAGTATATTATAATATTATATTATTATAATGTTATAATAATATATTTATTAATAATCGAGGAGACACGATTATTCGAGAGATTTGTAGCATTATATAATATTATAGTATTATAATATATTATTTTAATATTATAATAACATATATATATTTATTAATAATCGAGGAGACACGATTATTCGTGAGATTTATAGTATAATAATATATTTATTGATAATCGTGGAGACACGATTATTCGAGAGATTTATAGTATTATAGTATTACAGTATTATAATATATTATAATATATATATTATTATTACAATATTATATTATATTATAATATTATTATTACAATATTGTATTATTATAATATTATTATTATAATGTTATTATAATATTATTATTATAATGTTATTATAATATTATAATATTTTTTATAAATTCAATTATTTTTGCGATATCATTATATGACAGAATATTATAAACGATTCGCGGCATTTTCGGTTGCAGGGGACCTAACGCGACGCAAAAGGAACGATTGGCCGCGCTCTACGATGATTCGGTAGCTTTCGGCGTGTCCTCGGCGGCACTGTCCTGCCTTCAGTTCGTCTTCGCCGTGTTCACCGTGGACTTCCTGAATGTCGCGGCTTCCCGTCAAATTGTGAGGGTGCGGCAAATGTTCCTGCGAGCCGTCCTCAGACAGGACATGACGTGGTACGACATCAACACGTCCACTAACTTCGCTAGCAGGATTACCGAGTGAGTATCATTCGCCGAACGGAACTCGCCTGTTCCCGAGACCTCGACGAAATTGGTTTATTTAAATTATATAAATACTAAATTTTATATATATATAATATAATATATTAAATTATATCCGGGATCCACGTTTTCCCGGAGCGAAAACGTGGATCGACACTTTTTCAGCGAAACAAATGCTTGTTCCGTGGTAAGACACGTTTCCCTGATCTTCGCCCCGAGATAATTCACGCAATCGCGGTAATCGCAACACGTTAACGGCGATTCTTAGTCCGTTTCAAGGTTCAGAGAGGCAAAGTTTAGCGAACCGAGGACGACTCGTCACCGGCGTCGACGAAAGCTAGTTAAGTAGCCGTATTTTCGCAGGATCCGGTGATCCGGCTTCGAAGCCACCCTCGAGGGTGGTATATCGTGTGTTCGATCACGAGGTCTGCGCGGGTGTAAACGCGGGGCTGGCAGGCTGGGGGAGGCTGAAGAGAAGCGGTGGCGGGCAAACTTCAGTGAACGGGATCGCGATCAACAGGTGGTCGTTCTCCGCGAGCCTCTCCTCTCCTCGCCCGATACAATCTCTCTCTCTCTCTCTCTCTCTCTCTCTTTCTCGCTCTCTCCCGCTCTCTCCCTTCGTCTCTTTCCACCTTTCTCTCTTATCCGGCTGCTCGTGGTCGCGCCGACCCGCGTAATTATCGAAAAGTCAAGAAGGCGGGATTCATAACCGGCTAATTAAGACGCGGCTGGGGACGTCCCACTTACGCAACCCCGTTTATTCCGAGACCATCCGGCCCTGCTACAATGAACCGGGTTGCACAAGCGTTAATAAATCGTAATTGCGAAATCGAATCAGAAGCTTGGGGATTGACTAACCAACCGGCCGGCTGAAAACACCGGTTTTCATGGTACAACGAGATACAACGGAGCTTCCGCGCGAGTTGTCGCGCGTGCTTTGCACACCGGGTGACGGAAACGTACCCGCGGTTCGTTGGAACCGTTGGTCAGCTTCGTTTCTATCGACCCTTTGGTACGGCTTTTGTCGATTTCTCAATTTATTCTTCGGACGGCGGACATTTTTGAGAATTTATGGCAGCCACGGCTAGACGAGATCCGTTCGAATCGATTCATTTTCATTTGTATATCATCATGACTTCTTCGGTGACACCAAAGTGTCAATTATTTTAAGTATTATTATTTATTAAAGTTAATATTGTTTTATATTAATTAATACTTAATACTTAAAATTATTTATATATATAATTTATATATATAATATAAATATATATATATATATATATATATATATATATATATAATTTTAAGTATTAAGTATTAATTAATATAAAATAATATTATATATACATATTATAATTAATACTTAATATTAAGTATTGCTATTTATATTCGATATTAATAATTAATAATTACATATGACTGCCGCATAATTAGAATTCGAATGGACCGTTCGTAACTCTGGGTTAATTACTGCGTGTAATTAGCTGTATTACATACATCGTGCAGTAAATTCTCCCTAATTTATAGAAATTATTATTCGAGTCCCGCGGCTCATTTTTATGGTTGCCGGTCGCCAGCAATTATAAAAAAAAAAAACGAGATGCAAGACTCGAATTCCCAAATTGTCCTATGTAGGAAAATTCGGGAGAATTTACTGTAACGACGTCCGACGGTGTTCACAAGCAGTCTGGACGTCTGAAACGTTCGCGTCCGTCGCGACGGTGAATCCGTCGGCCGTCGTTTTCCCATGCCGGAACCAAAGCGTGCAGAGGCGGCGCGACTCGCGTCACCTTCGATCACCTGGTAGAAAGAGACAATAAAAGGCGGCCGTAAATAGCATCGCGGAATATGTATATCAGGCTGCTAGCGGATCGTCTGGCATTAGAAACGTTTTGGCTCGCAACCGGCGACCCGCGTGCATTTATAATGGCAATTACGTAAATTTTATTTGCGCCACTGCGGCCCGCGCGGCAAAGTTTTATGAACCTGACACCGCGCCGCGCGAATTAAAGGTTCGCACGACCCATTGATGAACGTAGCCGTGAAAATGCTGACTGTGATCCCCTTTCTCCTCCCCTCTCCCCTCTCCTCCCGTCATGATTTCTTAATGCAATCTCGATCGTCGCGCAGGATCGTTGGCCGCCGCGTCAGAATGCCGTCTTTCACCGCGACGACGTCTTTATTGGAAGTCAATGAGAGACGCGGAGTTCAATAATTCAATTGATCGCTCGATCAAATCACTCTTAACAGGGCCAAAGGTCGATCCTACCGTTCGGTTACGAACTTTTCTATGAACGGCGGCGACCATCGCATCGCGTTTCGAGCGCCGCTATTATCCTTTCGGCTCGCTATTCGTTCGCTACGATCAGGCATCCGCGGAGATTTCGACAATTTCGACTGCTTGAAATTAGCTGTAATTATTTCTACGTAAAATAAAAATTGCCCGAGTCAACCGCGAGATTCGAGAACACTGTGACAGCATGTTGAAATGCTCGAAATGATTCTGTTGTCTTGCATTCGATCTGCGAAGAATTCGGTCTGGTAAGAATTAAGAGGAGTGTAATTGGAACACGTGTTTTTTAACTCTTCGCTTTGGTATTTCACGTGGTGATGATTTTAACGAAGCGTTCAAATACGCAACGAATGAATGACACAGAAAATTCACCCGATTTTCGTGGAGTAAAAAATGATTCAAGTACGGAAAGATCACTGTCGAGGATATAATACTACGGTTAACACTGGAACCAAGCCCTAAATGCAACTTTAAATGCAACTAAAGTTCATCCCAAAATTCTTCGCAGGAACATTTTCATAGCATCGGGAATTGTTATAGAAAAAAAAATCGGAAACCAGTCATTTCGACTGGTTCGATCGAGTTCTTGGAAATCCGTTTCGATCGAACGGTTCAAGGGATGTTCGCAGATCGAAGAGCAGAAACCTTTTACAAAATCGAATCGTTCGACGGACGAACAGGGCTCGCGAGACGCTCCCGCCTTGACATTCGCATAATCAGCGCGGATAAGTGGGACCCGTTTGTCGGAACGAAAACAGCGAACGCCGCGTTCCGGTTCCGTTCCGCGTTATGCGACGGTTAAATCGCCGGAAGACTTTGGCTCCGCGATATCGAAACCGAATCGACGCGAGCGTCGTCGGACGAATCTTCAGGTTCGTAATCGAACGCGGGGTTTCTAATTCGAGGAGCGTGGCGTGATGTCAAGGTGACCCGAGCACGGCCCAGAAGATAACGCGAACGTTAATTAATCCGCTGAATGGCTGCCCTCGGCCCGCGTTATTTTCGGCCGCGGCAACTTTCGATAGAACTGGCAGGAAGTTGTAGGAATAGCTTCTAATTGCGTCCGTGGACGTGCAGAAAATGCCAGAAGGCCTCGGCGTGATCCCGACGTGTGTGTGCTCTAACGCTCTAACGCGGGAAAAAGTGAGATCGTACGATCGGTCCACGCGGTCGTAGAATGCGACGCGAGAAACGAGCATTTCGTAGCAAAGCACAGTAATGTCTCCTTAACTGACGCTCGGATTGTCCACGAAAATGGACAATTTGGGAAGAGGAACCTTGGGAATTCGAGCCTTGCGACTCGTTTTTAAAGTTACCGATTTTCAACAATTACGAAAACGAGCTGCAGATCTCGAATAATCGTGTCTCCTCTTCCAAAAATTGTCCAATTTTGTGGACAATAATCCGAGCGTCAATTAGCGAGACATTACCGTATATGTTTCGTTTATATATATTTCAATAGATCAACGTTGGCCGAGCTCTCGCCTCATTTGGCGAAGCGTCTTTTAAAAGTGATTGTTAGGATACAGCTTGATACGAACAGTTCTGAAAAGTTCCGAGAGCAAACATCAGCATATTATCTACTGAAGTCGTACGATCGATCCACGCAATCGTTCGCGGTCGTAGAATGCGACGCGAGAAACGAGCATTTCGTAGCAAAGCACAGTAATGTCTCCCTAATCGACGCTCGGATTGTCTACAAAAATACCCAAGACAATTTGGGAAGAGGAGCCTTGGGAATTCGAGCCTTGCGACTCGTTTTTATAGTTACCGATTTTCAACAATGACGAAAACGAGCCGCAAATCTCGAATAATCGTATCTCCTCTTCCAAAAATTGTCCAATTTTGTGGACAATCCGAGCGTCAATTAGAGAGACATTGCCGTATATGCTTCGTTTGGATATTTATATTTAAATAGATCAACGTTGGCCGAGTTCTCGTCTCATTTGGCGAAGCGTCTTTTAAAAGTGATTGTTAGGATGCAGCTTGATACGAACAGTTCCGAAAAGTTCCGAGAGCAAATATCAGCAAATTATCTACTTTTTATAGTTTCTATTATCTTCCATAATTGCTCGGGTATTTTTAGACGAATGGGGTATGAAACGATGGTAGAAGAAGCATAAAATAGCAATGCAATGACGTTCAAGTTTGCCGAGAGTTCGTCCTTTAATCTGAGACTCCAGTTTCATCGACTCCAAAGATAATAATGAAATTCATCTGCTGATTCAAGATTATATACTAAAAATGATGAAAAGGTTTATTCTAAGAAAAATTTAACCGTTAAGTATTATAGACCGTAAGACCACTTTTCATTCATCCCCGTTTCAATCTCGTTAATACCTGATAAAACGTTCTTCAACAAAGTAGCAACTTGAAACTCTTAATCATTAATAGAGAAGGGAAGAACGATGGAGTTTGAACCTGATTCGACGGTCTATAAGTCATTCAAGATTTGCTCTAAAAATCATCTCCGCGACTATAACAATTTAACCCTTAAGTATCGTAGACTGTAAGACCGCTTTTCGTTCATCCCCGCTTCGATCGCGATAAAACGAGTTAAAGCAAGATAAAGAGTTAAAAGTAGCGACTCGGAGCTCTTAATTATTAACGGAAAAGTTAAGAGCGATCTCGTTCGATTCGATCTACAGTACCCGAAGATTGACGAATCGACGAGGACCACCCGAAACATGCTAAAAATCCTGTTCGCTTTGATTTCGCAGGGACTTGGACAAGATGAAGGACGGTATCGGCGAGAAGCTCGGCGTGTTCACGTACCTAATGGTGTCCTTCATCTCCTCCATCGTTATATCGTTCATTTACGGGTGGAAATTGACGCTGGTGGTGCTGAGTTGCGCGCCAATTATCGTGATAGCCACCGCGATCGTCGCGAAGGTGCAGAGCTCCCTGACCGCGCTCGAGCTGAGCGCGTACGGCCAGGCCGGTACTGTCGCCGAAGAAGTGTTGGGCGCCATCAGGACCGTGATCGCCTTCAACGGCGAGCAGAAGGAGGTCGACAGATACGCGGAGAAGCTGGTGCCTGCCGAGAGCACCGGCATACGGCGTGGAATGTGGTCTGGAGTTGGCGGCGGCGTTATGTGGTTTATCATCTACATCAGCTACGCCGTGGCCTTCTGGTACGAAATCCATCCACCATGCTCGATCTTCGACCCTGTTGTTCGAAGCCAATTTTCACCTTAACGCTTATATGGTTATGTCGAGGCTGTTTAGGGACATACGAGCCGTTTATTTTGAAAGTGGCATAAGTCACTTTTTCAAAAAAATCGAGTTAATGGTAACGCTAATTACAATTGAACGGTATCTTTTCATTTTAAAAAAAAAGTGACTTATGCCACTTTCAAAATAAACGGCTCATATGTATCAAGAATGTATTGGGTTGGAGAATAAGTTCGCAGCGTTTTTATCAAGCAATTCGAAGGCGATTTTCTTTGTTGTTTTCGTTAAGCTCGCGAGGCACCCAGGCTCCCAATTTTTCGGCAAATCCCATTGAACGAAGACGATCGAGAATCGTTTTACGATCGCAGTTCATTATTTCGGCCAATTCCACGACTCGTTTGGTGACCGTCCTCCTTCGAAAGTGCTTCGAGACGCTCTTCGTCGACTTCAGAAGGTCTTCCGTCGCGGGGCGTGTCGTCGACGTCAAAATCGCCGTTTTTGTACTTCGCAAATCATTTCCGTGCTGTTGACTCGCCTATGACACCTTCTCTTTATATGTTGCAAATGTCCCGGGCTGCTTCGGCAGCTTTTTGGCCTCGATGAAAAGCGAAGAAGAGAAGGTGTTTCGAAAATGTTGCTTTTTACCTCCTGGATATTCCATTTCTAAGCCTCGAAAGTAATAGAAAATTAAATTACTCAGAAAGACGATTAGCACAGTTTTGTAGAGCAAAAAATAGCTGTGTCGAAACTTTGTCGAACAGCAAAAAATCTCGTTGTAAAATAAAAGAAAATATAAAAACGCTACGAACTTATTCCCCAACCTAATATAAATATAAATGTAGAAATTGCTTGAACAGTGCGCAAGGATCGACCTCGAGTCGTCGAGAAGTTAAAAAGCAGAAGGACCGAAAGCAGAATTGATCTTTAAATGGCGGAGCTGTTGGATCAATTTTGATCGCGAACGTTCCACCTGTCTAATTTCCTAGAAACCTAAACTGTAAAGAAGCTAGATAAAAAGTATTAGATATTGTAAAAAATAGATCGAAAGATGCCGGGTCCACTAAGAGCATCAGCGTCGATTTCAATTGATTTTGTACCCTCTAAAATCTAGAAATATTTACAGTTAAATATATGAGCCGTTTATTTTGAAAGTGGCATAAGTCACTTTACCGTAATGGAAAGTGGTGATTTTTTAATGTTTATACGAAATTATTTATACTGAGAAAAATATCAGTATTCCGAGATAACAAATACAAGTAAATCTTCTCGAAAGTTAGCATCCATATTTTGAAACGTGTTCAAACGCAAACCCTTAGATATATCGACTTAAAAACAAACTGACTTATGCCACTTTCAAAATAAACGGCTCATATGCAACCAGGAAACAGAGAGGGTTTTTATTAACCACCCCTAACTCCGGCGCGATATCTACGTATACAATGACCGAGGAATTAATAGTTCAGTCCGCATTTCAAAGAGAACTTTTCCGAGCACACAGCACCCCCGAGATCCAATCTTTTTCAGCTCTCGTTCAGCTCTCGTACTCATCGGGGATTAGACGTGTAACTCTTGATAAATTCACCGAAGTTACAACTATATTTTTAAAGTAGACGCCCTTGAGAGGCGGAGACAAGTCTCGAGGGTGGTTGCATCGGGTTAGTTGAGCAACTTGCGCAGTGTCTAGGGATAATTTCTTTGCAAACTTGTTTAGCTTCCGCCTGTTTAGCTAAATACTCCTCCTCATCTGCAGCGGAACTTCGACTATTCGGGCTAAACGGTGTTACTCGAATGTTCGGGTAATTGTTGCTTAGTTACCGTGTCAGATTTCATCTGGATTGATTTCTATAGTAAATCGTTCAACGATTCTCCCCGATTTTCCATCAGCTTGTAAGCAAAATTGGACAATTTGGGAAGACGAGATACTATAAGCTCATTTTTATAGCCTTTTGTTTACATATTAAAGGAAAATTAGGGAGAATTCACTGTAACTTGTCCGTTTGTCTGCGCGCATTCGACTAACCTCGGCTCTCATAAATTCACCGGGTATCTAACGCGCCCCTTTCCTTTTCGATATCAGGTACGGCGTGCAGCTGATCCTAGATGACAGACCCAAGGACGAGAAGGAGTATACACCCGCTGTGTTGGTGATCGTGTTCTTCGGCGTGTTGGCCGGTGCTCAGAACATGGGTCTGACGTCGCCTCATATGGAGGCGTTCGCGGTCGCCAGGGGCTCGGCCGCGGCCATTTTTCAAGTGCTCGATCGGCAGCCGGCGATCGACAGCCTCAGCAAAGAGGGCCAGAGGCTGCCGAAGGTCACCGGGGAGATAGAGTTCAAGGGCGTGCATTTCCAGTACCCCGCCAGGAAGGACGTGAAGGTGCTGCAGGGCTTGAATCTGAAGATCAATCATGGCGAAACAGTGGCGCTCGTGGGCGGTTCCGGTTGCGGAAAATCGACCTGTCTGCAGCTCATTCAACGCCTCTACGATCCCATGAAAGGACAGGTGAGTGGAGGAAGAAACCGTCTGCAGCGCGTTTCTTCTAAGATGATCCAAGTACGGTAAATTCTCTCTAGTAAATTCGCTTGGATCGCGCACGAAAAAAAGGACAATTCTGGGAGGTGGAGATACGATTATGCGAGCCTTGCGGCTTATTATTCGTGATTATTAACAACTGTAAAAACGAGCCGCACAAAAGTGGACAATCTAAGCGCGTATTAGAGAAGAATTGCTGTACAATCTGAGCGTCGATTAGGGAGAATTCAGTGTAGATCGATGGTTTCGGCCATCGTGCCGGTTGTAGAAAAGTTAGGTAGACTCTAGCTAGGAGTCTCTTTGACCTCTCATTTCGGTAAACCGGCTATTAATATGCGAACTGAAAAAGTGGACAATCTAAGCGCATATTAGAGAGGAATCGCTGTACATTCTGAGCGTCAATTAGAGAGAATTCAGTGCAGATCGATGGCCTCGGCCATCGTGCCGGTTGTAGAAGTTAGGCAGACTCTAGCTAGGAGTCTCTTTGACCTCTCATTTCGGTAAACCGGCTATTAATATGCGAACTGATCTACGAGGAATGCGCACAGTATCTTGTTTGGCGCAAGAAAATTGTTTCCGCAATTTACAGTGCTTTTGAATGTTTCAGAGAACACACGAAATATTTCAAGGTAGTATTATGTACTAGCCTCCCCGGAACTAGAGAAACGACAGAATTATGTGGGTACATGTTTCTAAAGGTACTCCTTCTAGACACGTTGCAGAGGGAGACTGTCTACAGAATTTAACCCCTTAACCCCGTACCATTTCCTTCATAGTTACAATGATCAGAAGTTTGTCGACTGTAATAATTTTTAAGAAGAAAAACGACAACTTATATTGTCTACATTTACTCAACGACGACAAGACTTACCGATGACAAGGAATCAGAATATTATTCGGACTAAAAGGAACGAAATAATATTCAGAATTGAGCCGTTTATTTTGAAAGTGGCATAAGTCACTTTGTTTTTAAGTCGATATATTTAAAGGTCTGCGTTTCAACACGTTTCAAAATATGGATGCTAACTTTCGAGAAGATTTACTTGTATTCGTTATCTCAGGATACTGAGATATTCTTCTCGGTATAAATAATTTCGTATAAACATTTAAAAATCACCACTTTTCATCACGGTAAAGTGACTTATGCCACTTTAAAAATAAACGACTCAAATACAGAATGCGCTTGTTCGCGTGAAATCTGCCCCGTTCGGAACACGCTATAAAAATGTAAGAACATCCCCAGAGAAGAAGTCTCGGCTCGAAGGACATAATTCCCCGGACCAGCCCAGTGGCGGAGGCATCGAAATTCAAGCCGCGCTAGCTTCTTATTAAGACTTCCGGAGTCCCGTTACCCCCATTTACTTGACAAAATTACGCGTCGTCGTGCCTGTTATTATTTTCGTCCCAATGAGGCGGCGATAACTCGCGAAATATCTGCCTCCCGTGTTTCCCGTTCCGCGGCGCGGCGGCGGTGCGGCGCTCCGTTCGACATTGTTTATTAACTTATTCGATCGTGCGCGGTCGTTACGGTAAATTTACCGTCTTGTATTCGTCGTTCTGCGCTCCCCGATGCTGTTTGTTTACCGGGGACGAGTGATTTATTCGGGCGCGGGAACGCGAGGTATTTCCGCGCCGACATTACGCAACGAGGCGGGTTAATAACCGAGTCATGAATATCCGCGCGACGTTTTTGTTCCGGGAATTATGGCGACGTCGAACGCCGCCTGACAAACCACCTCGCTGCTGCGCCCTCTTCATTGAAGAAGCCGCTCTGCGCGCGGTTTAATAGCTTCTCCCTTTCTTTTTTTCAGCGGCCGCTGTCGGCGGAAAATATTTGCCCGGATTCGAAGCTCGAGGAAACTGAAGCCGGCTTCAGTTTTAGCCTCTCGGAAAAGGTCGCAGGCTGTTCAGTTAATTGAGACGTATTTGCATCCGCGCGCGACGATTGCCAACTGTCGCGAATTATTTGAGCCGAGTCGCGGTCGCGTAACGCGATGCTCCGCGAAGCCCCTATGTTTTATATTATTTTATATTCTCTCTTGTGAAACAATGCGGGCTAAAGTAGCGAGAAACTTAGCAATAAGTATAATTATGTTAGAATCCCATGGTACACGATTTGTGCAAAGACTGTAGCTATTATACTGTATGTATCTGGATTTGCAGAATACCCTCTTTATGGAGGTGGAAAACTGTTTAATAAAAAAAGGAGGTCGAGCCATAAATAACTTCTGATGCAGCTAGGTAGAATCTATTGTTCGTATCTACCCACCTATGAGTCACCAGGACGAACCAGTTTTTGCTTTCACTGAGTACACGAGGGTTCGAAATAACTAAAATAAATGAAGAGAAAAGAAAATAAATGTCTGATAAAACAATGGAAGCTATTTACGACTTGACCTAATAGCTAAGTATCTTTAAGAGAACAGTAAATTCTCACCAATTTTTCTACAGCTTGCAAACAAAGATGGAGACATTGAGAAGAGGAGATACGATTATTCGAGCCTTGCGCCCCATTTTTATAATCGTTTGCAATCGGCATCTGTAATAATGAGTTTTTGTTTACAAGCTGATAGATAATTAGGGAGAATTTACTCCAGTTGTTAACCACGTGTTACAGCGAACAAGCGCGGATCGTGCGGGCTATTCCGCAATCGGTGGAATTTGACGATCGTCGAACTGGATAAATTATTGCTAAAAAAAACAGCTGCGCTCGTTTCGGTCGGGTTCGCCCACCCGAAGTGTCCCATTGCGCGCAGCGGATATTTAAAAAAATTATATATATTTATTATTATATTATATTATATTATATCATATATTATATTATATTATATTATATTATATTATATTATATTATATTATATTATATTATATTATATTATATTATATATATTATATTATATATATTATATAATATTATAT